>NC_138905.1:66157096-66880618 GCF_965231255.1 Vanellus vanellus | reverse complement strand
TTCCAACCAGAACAACTATAAAGCTTGACAAAACATAGAAAGGGCGACATTGAATGCTTGAGTCTTGTGAATACCCACAAACCAAACCAGTGCAGTAATGTCTCGTATTAAACTAAGCAGATATGGGTATGTATCTACTTTGAATTGGATTCTATCACTGACACTCTGCATAACCGACCTTAGTTTATTAGAAATGAAATTATTTCAAAAGTAAAGTTGTTTCTCTTCTTAGAATATCTTTTGTGTGTTGTGTACAGTTAAACTTACTGAAGTTTGTTTCAGTTCTCCTTCTGTATTACTGCTCTGTGTATTGTTGCAAGTGGTTCTCACACTCGGTGTTACACATACCACAATTTGGAAACCTCTGCTCTGTGTTACTATGTAAGGTAGCGTGTCTACCAAGAAGTTAAATATTTTCTAGTTCTTAGCAAGCGTCGTGTAGCAAGTGTTTGGCCTGCCAGTTTTAAGTTCAATATTGTTTCATGTGTTTAACTTCACCATCAGATGTTGTGAGTGCATTCACAGGGGTCATTGAACAAAAAAGAGCAGTATCAATAGACTTTTTGCTATCTACAATTTATACCTACCATATTTACTTGATGATTTATTTACTCTCTGTAATAAATGCTATGAAAGGGAGGAAAATATTTGTTCGGCAATCTTAGGAATGTTCCTGTGGAGGGAGGAATAATAGCCTTGAATGCTTTCTATCTTCATTATTCCCAGAACGTGGTCTACCTTCTTCTGTTGAACTTAGAATATTTTTTTCCTATGCCTGGAGAATAGCTTTGCAAGAAAAAAAAACCTACATTTTTGCATTTTGTTAGCGCGTGTATTTGAACTAATCCTTTAATAGAACCTGATCTGTGTCCTATGCTTTGCCAAGATTCCACTCTTCAAAGATAATTCTAAACCTTCTGATATTTACCTTTTATTTTTTTGGCTAGCACCTTCTGGCCGAAAGAAACCCAGTTTCTTCAGCGAGACAGGCCTCCTGACTTCAGCAAAAGTTATTTTTTCTCTTTTTACAGCACTGGGTTATCAACAGCTTGCAGTATTTCAGCAGTGGTGCACCACAGTAAAGGCTGGCCTGAAGTGTAACCTTTAGAGCTCATCCGCACAGAACAGGATTTCAGTATGAAGTTTTTGTACTACTCTGCGGCTGCAAAGTGTTCACAACTGTCACCACTGTGATGGGAGAGGTGAAAAGATGTTGAAACACAACTGTGTAATTAACTTGAGGATAGCATTTAATAGAATATGGAGGAAGTTAGGGTGTTTTTTTTCCATGAGAGAAACTCAGAACTCCAGACTTCCTATTATTCTCCTCCATACTCCTAATTTTCAGATGGCTTAGCCTTAATCCAGACAATTATTCTTAAAATGTGTCTGGGTATGCATCAGTAGTGTAAGACTCTTAGTAGTATGTCAGTTCCTCTCACAAACAGGACAAACCTGTGGAGGGTAGGTACCAAGTTACTATAAACTTAGTTTTGAGGGCAGGTTTGGACACGATTGTGGGCAAAATCCATGACCTGATTTACTTGATTTCCTGCTCAGGCCTCAACAAATCCATTGTTGTAACTCTCCGGGTGAGAGGCCGCTGTCTGCCTTCTAGTTTGTGCTCAAGAAGCTGCTCGCTCTTGTCCTGGCCTTGCTCCAGCTCCTGTAGTGTTTGGTGAGTCAGTGGATGGGTTGATTTTAGTTTCTTGTAGTGTCAGTGCTATTTCACACTCTTCTGAACTGATCAGGAGATTGTATGGCTAGGTTACTGGGGCTAAACCGATGCTTTGATAGACAGACTATTAGCTGAACCTCCACTTATGTCCAGGGATGAGTAGGAAGGGTGAAGCTTTGCATCCATCTTACATGAAAAGATCTGCAGTAGAACGTCAAGACTGCAACCACTATGGCAGGCATTCTTGGGACTTAACACACTAAGTATACATAGCTATATAATTTTAAGAGAAGTAATGTTGAGACTCTATGCTTCCTGGAAGTCACAAGAGAATAACCCTTTTCCCATAGACTTTGATTACATCCAGAAATGCAGTATTTCTTTCATTCAGAAGGTACAATCAAGAGTGGGATTGTAATGGCAGTAAAAATTAGACAGTGCTGGAACAGTTTAGATGCATTACATGCTATAAGTGGGACTGAAAAAAAAAAAGGAAGACCTAATGGTGTTGAGATTATCTTCTTGAAGCTTATGGAACTGCTGATGGAGGACCTATCCAATATTAAAACATTAGTTTAACCTTTTGTGAATATAAATAAGCCATGTTTTTTAATGTTACTTGCATTTCAAACTAGCTGATTATGTTTGTCTAAATGTTCATGGCTCCAATTTATTTCTAATTAGAATGCTCTGATAAAATAGCTAATGCATTGCCTAGCTTCAAACATTCTTGCAGATGCAAGCATGTTTGCAAGCATTCTAGTTTCTCATTTCCTTGCAGATGATAGGCAAAATAATTAAGTGCTTATGAAATTTACAGTGTTTATTTCTCTTTTCTGTTAGGTATTTATTACTTCCTATTTCTCACTTACATTCTTGCCTGCCCCCACCTTTCTTCCCTCTCCAGTTTATTTAACCATCCCCCATTATAAGAGCTGGTATTAATCATGTACTAGTGAACACAGTAGCTGGCTGGTAGTGTTTTGTTGTGCATTGCATTTCTGACTTCAAGTCACATTTCTCAGTTATTATAATGCATAGGAATAGCAGTAATATGCAAGTGTTTCTTTAATCAGGTCAAAATAATCACAATGGGAATCTACTTCAGCCCCGTAAAAGCTGCAGGTTTTTGCAGCATGTCTGACTTTTTGCATATATAATGGCATTTTAAGTTGTACTTAGAGCAACAACTGTATTTCTAAAAGGTAGTGTGTTACAGCTTACTCAAATGGACAGACTTGAGCAGCCCCACTGAAATGCATGCTGTTGATTGTTAAGTAAGTATTCGGTATTTTTGTAATGTGCTGAAAATTATGTGGTTTGGGCTTTTGTTATAATAGGCTTGCATTCAATACACTAGATAGAAGTCTGTGGTGAAAATTACTGTATTTCTGCCACAATTTTCTTGCCTACATCACCTGGAAGGTGGTATCTTTCACTGGCTGGAAACCAAGGCTCAGATTTCCAGGGATGTTAAAGGATGCTTTTTATCTAGAGAATTTGACTACTCAATTTTGTACAGAAGTATGGTGTGGCTAGATTTCCATTACCTTTTTTCCATTCCAGCTTTACACGAAAGCTGTTCATCCTGATGTGGCTATATTACTCTTCAAAAGATGTGGCTTGAGGACGTGACAAGATTAACAGAAGTACTAGTTTGAAATACAGGTTAAATGCCTGTAGCCTGCCCATCTCCAGCGAATATGGCTTCCAGACAGGGTGAATAATTTGTGTAATGGCTTGTATCACAACAATGCATTTGAAGACAGTCTGTTTCCCTGCACCCCCTTTGTGCTGAGTTGTTACGCCTGTGAAGTCAGAGCACATCTTGGGTCATGGAATCACAGAGTTTTCAGAGTTGGAAGGGACCTCTAGAGATCATCTAGTCCAACTCTCCTGCTAAAGCAGGATTGCCCAGAGCACATTACTCAGGACTGCATCCAGGCGGGTCTTGAAAATCTCCAGAGAAGGGGACTCCACAACCTCCCTGGGCAGCCTGTGCCAGTGCTCTGTCACCCTCATCGTAAAGAACTGTTTCCGTGTATTTGAACGGAACTTCCTGTGTTCTAACTTGTGCCCATTACCCCTCGTCCTGTCACTGGGAACCATTGAAAAGAGCCTGGCTCCATCCTCCTTCAACCCACCCTTTAGATACTTGTAAGAATTAATAAGGTCTCCCCTCAGCCTTCTCTTCTCCAGGCTAAAGAGTCCCAGCTCTTAACAGAACACCTCTTGGAGCTTTTGCTTTTGTTAAGCAGTTGCAAAAGATCCCGCTACAGAGAAGCAATCTTCTCTTTTGCTTGCGTTACAGTTTTGTATTACAGCAGACAAGCTTTACAAAATGGCTTTTGCCCACTGAAGGCAACTAGTATTTGCCAATCTAGTGGGAGGCATACGATGCTGACAGTGAAATTGAATTTTGCATTAAAGGTTTGTTTTCAGCTCTTCCTAGTTTTGCCGGACTTTGTATTAAGGCTGTGTGTATGTGTGTAAACCAAGTAGAATCCAAGTCTGAATAGGTACTTGAGGGACTGGGGTTGCGTTTAAATGGTTGCTTCAGGCCGATCTAAGTAAGGCTGCTGCTGAGAGGAGCTGCCGTGTCCCCTTCCAGCCACATTCCTGGTGTTCCCCTTGTGCCAGCAGTAGTGCTGGGGTGGCCATGCGGTCAAACCGATCTAAAATACACTCCAGCTTTCAACTGCATCGTTTCTGCTGCGCATCTGTCTGTGTGGTTGAACGAGCACTGGTGCTGGCATAGGGGAAGGAGTAGCCAGAAGCAGAAGCTGGAGCGGATGGTGACAAGGAAGGGGGAGGGGGAGTGGCAGACCACAGAGCTGCCCTGTTCTCAGCAGCAGCTCCACATCTGTCTCAGCTTAAGGTGATCGTGATAAACATGACTAAGTACCTTGATGAAGCTGTGTGTGTAAAATAAGTTCCTATTTTGACCCCAGCAGTACTTTGTTTTCTTAGGGAATCCTTTTAGTACATAACAAGGTACCTTTTTGATGGAGGTTTCTGGCCTCAGCCTGAACAGTCGACAGCAGCAATGCCCTCTACTGAGCTGCGGTTGGGGAGCTGGAGACCTTTAAGTGTATTAGCTGTCCAATCTGCAGTCAAAATAGTTTCCAGAAAGCTCTAAGACTTCACACTTTCACCCTCATTGCAAAGTTATGAGACTGATCTGCATGTAGATCTATAAAATATGTGCAGTTGCGTACCTGGCTTGTGCATGGTACTAATCCTGCAGGAGTTACACTTTCTTAAACTTGTTTCTGAATTGGGGATGCCCCAATTGGTGTGTAAATTGCTACAGTATGGTATGGGATTCTGCAGGAGAGGGAAATTCAGCCTGTTGGCCTTTTGATGGAGACAAGGAAGACTTGCTGGTACAACCCCTTGTACCATCACCTTGGTCTGCCTTAGAGCTTTTAGTACTCCCACCTCCATAGAAGTGACAGAAATGGCACTTAAGGTATCTTCCTAGGCATTGAGGAATGGTGTGGGACAGAGCTCCTGCTGCTTTAGTACAATATAACATTTTGTGTATGGAGCGATACCCAAGGAAACAGAACTGAGGAATTTCTGCCTAAGATCCCAAATGTCTGAGAAGCTTCCGTGCATGGTGGGCCTCATCAGATTATCCACATAGCTCTGAGACGAGCCACCTTTATGTTCTTGAGAGATCCATTGCTAACTGAATGAAATGGAAGAGGGAAAAATGACATGTTGCAGCTGTGGTGTCTTGCATGTGTTGTGATCTGTGTACTGGTGCTTTGGTAGGGTGGGTTGTTGAAATCTTGCCATGGACCTCTGCAAGTCTCCATGTTTGTAGAGGCAGCTTCTTGGTGTAGGTCCGCTTCACTGTTTAAAAGGAAAAATAAGAGTCTAAGAAATAAAGCATAAATACTTGAAAATACTGTTGGAATCCACAAAAGTTGAAGAATCTTTAAGCAGCATTGAGCAATACCTGTGATGTCTCTTTCCACTGCTGTTCTAAGAGCTGGCTTGGCTGTTGCTAGAAATGGCTTGATATGACGGATTTTGCCATGGGACAGGGAGATGGATTAGATCGGAGGATCCAGGCTCTGCAGAATCAGAGGATCACATTATGAAATGGTTGAGTAGGTTTTAGATTTGCTTTTTTTGGAAACGTGCAGAGAAAACCCCACTCATGCTTGCATTTCTACTAGTACAATCAAGCAAAGGTAAAATGATCAAAAGGTAATCATTTTGTTAAAAATGAAAATAATTATGACAACACTGCAATAAATAATAAATGGGGTTTCCTCCTCTCCCTTGTTCCTCTCCACAAAAAAAGCTGTGGATTTTTTTGGTCCAGAGATGAAGGAATATTTGCCTAAGTGAGATCTCAAGGGCCTTCATATTATTTCAAGTTTTTGATTATGTTCCCAGAACCAATTGTTTTCATACCCCAAAACAAAAGTGCATGGTTTAGGCTTGTGTAATCACATTCTAATAAGTGTTTTTATTACAGTTTCCATTGCTTTCTATTTTCTTCCAGATTTCTTACCAATAGCAGCATGTTGATCCTCTTAATCAGAATAAATACCATTTTGCTATGAAGACATGAAATGGAAGAGTCAGCTGGCTTTGTGCTTTGCTTTTTTCTTTTTTTTAATACTTACAATAGGAGCCCTTTCTTTAAAAAAAGTTGCAATATAAGTAGCTAATTTTTCTTTATTACCTTCCCTAACAAAATGAACTTTTTTGAATGTATAGCATTTTGTGAACAATTGGAATACAGAAATAGAATGGCTGAACAATAATGCTGTTTTTTTCTATAGCTCTTCTGTTGGGCAAGTATATTGACAATTCAGATTGGAAAAAATCTGTTAGAGATTGTAATCTTTCTATAGAAGAGCATAGGCTAATCATGGTGGAATTCTTTTTATATCCAGTTCTTCAAAGTTTAAACACAATAAATTTCAGTGAAAGGCAAAGCATGTTTTTAGAATGAGACACTTAAAGGGAAGATGAGTATTCTACCTTTCTCTGTAGAGAAGTGTTAGTACTTAATAAATGTGTTTATAGTCATTCTACCTTATATTTAATCCTGTTTCTAACTCTTGGGCTCTTGTATGTATTTGTTTTTCAGGCAGCAGCGTCTGTCCAAAGTCCTTAATATTGTCTAGATCTTGTACAGCGAGTGCCACAACCAGGCTAGTTGAGCAGAATGTACACAATGAAGCGGCTCAGGGAATAAATGGAAGTGTGCCAGTCAAACAGTCCCCGCGTTCAGCTTCAAATCCAAAGCCACAAGGTAAGTAGTTTCAAATATTTTTGTTAGGAAAATTTTTCTGCATCTTGGACTTTAAGAGGAAATAGAGCTCCTTGAAAGAACTGTATTTGTTAGAAAGAAAATAGCAAGGTAAAAGCTTGCTACTGAACTACAAATATTCTGTAAATGCTTTACAAATGTGTAATTTCTGATAATATTTTGCTGAAAAAGGTTCTCAGAAGGAAAGCTGGACTTGCTAATATGTTACAAGCACATAGGTCAAGCTACACTTTTTATCTCAAATGTCTAGTAATTTACTGTGTGCTTACTGCCAGGCAGCAAGTGTTAAATTCATTCTCTGCCCAAGAAGTGGCTAGTAGGTAGAGATGGGAGAATGCACTTAAGCCCCTTGTTTGTATTAAACTATTGCCAGGGCTTATTTTTCAAAAGGATTACTGTATTTGAGCTGGAAGGTTTTGATACTATTTTTGAATTGGAGTGTTCGGCAGGCTGGTTTCAAGGCACAGGGGTGGTGTGGAAAATACTCAGGGCCTTTGGGGTTCTAGCAGAGCTCAAGAGGAGCCCTCCTGCAGGAGCGTGTGGACTTTGTGCATAAAAGCTGACCAATAACGTCTGCAGAGTAGAAGCAGATTTCTCTTCTTCCTGTCCATAAACAGTATCTTCACTTTTAGAAGCTAAATAGTTCAACCTACATGTCGACTTTATGTATCTAAACCTCAAACCATCTGTTTACGTGGTCTTCTCAGTAATACTGATGATTCTGCTGAGGTTGATCACAGCAAAGAGTTACTATGTTCTGGAAGTCGTGGATTCAAAGTGCATCTGGACTGATTTCTTTTAGGAGTGATGTGCAATAGGAACTTCATTCGTCTCAAAAATTAAAAAAAAAAAAGTGCGTTTAGAAGACTGATATCACAATCCTGCTCAGTGAATTGGATTCTGAGACACAGTGCTGATATGACAGAAACTAGAATTACTTGCAGAAAACTATATCACATCTAAGTCGCATATAGAAACTAGAATCGCATAGAGTCATCATGTAGTGGATTTAACAATCTGCGTATTAATTAATGGAAAAATGCATCTTGAATTTTGTGTGAGTCCTGAGTCATGTTAGAGTTAAGGGGGGGGGGAATTTATTGGGGTGTCAAAAAAGTTTTGTTTATTTAGAGAGAATGAGAGCAAAATAAAGCTGTATTTTTGTATTGCTTGTTTTTATGGATTTTTTGTCAGTATTGTTCACTAAACTAAGATGTTTTTGTCAGTCACATGTAAACATTACTTATCTGAGTAGTCTTTCTGCTCCAGTTTCTTGGTCTCTGAAACACATTGTCTGAAGCTGAGTTAACAAGACAACATGTGTCCTTCCTAAGAAAAATACTTTAGAAATCTGGTAATGGATAAACAGAAACGGGCAATCAATAAAAAGATTTTAATTAAGCCTTTCAAAAACAAAGCCAGCCCATGTATTAGTAATTTTAGCTGTTAGATAAATTAGGAGTCGGATATTATTGAACCCCATTCATTCAAGTAGTTACACAGCTGTTGTTGCTCTTTCCTAGCCATGGCTTCTGTGTTTGTCAAAATTGCTTGCTCCAAAACGTGGCATAGCCAGGAATTGTTGTAGTCTAAGAAATGCAGCTGTGTAGATTATATTCAATAATACTGTTGTATATAGTATTTTGTGCCTGCTTTGTTCGTGGGCATATGTCTTTCTCTGTTTGTTTCTATTAAATATGTGCATTGTATCAAAGTTATATAGCATATCTTTTTGGCCTTTTTATTTAATTGAAGCAAAACAAAATAGAATGAATGAGAGAGCCAGTTGGGAGTCCAAATGATCCAACCAAATGAAATTGCTCTACTTTATTGGTTTAAATCTGGTTGCTAATTCTTTTTTTTTTTTTTTTTTTGGTTTTTAGTAGCAGGAAATGTTTTTTTCCAAATTATTGTTCTAGTCATGCAAATACTAAATGTCCTTTCATAGTGAAAGGAAACAAGATGACAGACCTGAATTGTAATGCCAGTGTATTTGGTTGTTGACGAACTAACTGCAAAATGACCTTCGTCTAGCCTACGAAAATATATATAATTTAAATGAGAGATATAAAGTTGACTTTGAGGTTGCATTACCAGTGGGGTACAGATATTTTTAGTAAACTTAGCTTTAATAGAGGAAATAGAGCTTTAATATAGAGGAAAAATGTCCAAAATCTTGCACTTGAAGTGAACCCTGGACTCTGAACCTATTTTGTCTGTACTTGGTCTCTGAGAAGTAGTTTAAATATTTGGAAACAGATCACTCAAGGTAGCTAGATCAAGTGAGTAAATTTCTGCACAGAATCCAATATAAAATTCTTTCTTTTCATTCTTTTTTTTCCCCCCTGGCATTTCGAGGAGAAAACAAACTAGCTGTCTGATATGCTGACAGTAAAAGAGCAATTTTTGTTCCCCAATAATTCCTTCCATCAACAATTTAGGGATTTGTATGTCAGATTTCTGTGTTGAGTACAGTTTGTTTCATGAAAGTCTTTGCAAAGTTGGAACAAAGCCTGAAACTGACTGAAGGCCGATGAGGGAGTTGAGCAAAGAAATCAGGACTGTGGAGAAAAGCAGTCGCAATGTGTACCAGCTGTGAAACACAGTGTTTTGCATTTGCATCAATGCATTCATTTTCTGATAAAGTGGAATAATCCAGACTGCAGGTAGACAGTGGAAATAGCAAAATAACACTACTGAGTTCCAAGGCAAACATGATGCATGAAAGATGAAGCAAATTGTTAAATAAATTGAAGTTTGCCCTTACCTACAAATACTTGGGCAGCGATCCGAACCTAACAATAGCAGAATGTACGTATTGTGACATGTACAAGTTGACCAGGTTTTTTTTTTATAATTTTTTCTATTCTCCACTTTTTGAACCTCTTGCATGAGTTTTATGTGAGGCCCAATTACAAAATCCTGGGCACCGAAACTGTTGTCTGTACCAGGCAGAATTATTGTAGGATGGAAAATATGTTGAAATGTCAACACTTCTTCAAAGCAGTGAAACGTCTTGTCAGTTCAAGACTGTGCATCAGTTGCTCATTTAAATTTTTCTAATGAGTGCTTAGGCGTACTTGTCTATCTCCTGCTGAGGCTGAAGAGGGATTTTTGATTGGGTTGGAAATGATTTTCCACTCCAGAAGATGACCTGTTTTGTGCCACTGTGAAATGGTATGGACACAAAGCATTCAACACATAGACTTCAGCAGTCAGTTTTAGTTTATGGTCTACTGTGTAGCATCAGTCCTGTCCTTCTTTCTCAGTTAATTATAATATAGTCTGTGGTTTTGAAGGTATTCAGTGGCCTTGGCCCAGAAAAGCTGAAAGACCTCTTAAAGGTCTGGGATGTCGGCTGTATTTCTCTGGGAAATTAAACTTTTACAATTAAAGGTGAATTGAAGTAAGACTGAGAGTTGTTTCTAGCTAGACTTCTCCAATCTTGGTATGCTTTAAGGAACCTGTAGCAATGTCTCTTTTATCAACAAAACTGCTAAATCCCAAACATTATCTCCAGGAAGAAGATAAATGAGAGAACAAAGCACACCTGATTATTATTGGTCTTATTGCTTAATATAATATTGGAAGATACTTGTTCTCATGTGATATAAGAATGTGGAAATAAACTTCCTAAAGAGGAGATGATTTTTTTTTTTTTTTTTCTCTCCTTCTGCTGAGTCTAGGTTACTAGTTGTGTTGTACTCTTATTGTGAGTGTAAATCTTTGTATCTATCCAGCTGTGCTCATTTCATCTTCCTGAAGGTGATGGAGCACGCAAAGAGGTGATGAAGGATGACTCAGCCAGGAGAGCTGTAGTTGCTTACCACAGGAACTTTTTAACTGTGTATTTTCACTGAATAAAAATGTAGCTGCATTTTTAACCAGCAGGAGTTAAACGCGTTATACTTTCCAAAAGACGAGGTAAACAATCTTTGCTAATATGCTTTGGAGTCAGCAAAGGTGGTTGCATCTTTTGAGCAATTTGTAGCGTTACCTCCCATTTTCTTATGTATATGCACAACTTGAATGCACAACTAGGCAGGGCAACTTAAATCTTGATTAGCTTTTTTGGCTAGTGTTATACAGTAGCGGCTACCTGAGTATACTGAGGAGTTTTCGTTGGGCAGAATACGCAGTTCATATCTCCTAATGAGCTCAAAATTCTACAGTATAGAGACAAGAGTATTTATAGACTCAAACAGAGCTCTGTATTATGCAGGCTATTACAATGGACCAGTCTTTTCTCTTTTTTTCTTTAAGATCCTTGCTGTGTGCACATTGAAAAATAATCTTCTTAAAACAAAACACTTCAGAAGTACATTCAGGGGAGAATTAATGGAATTTGTTTTCCATAATCCCTGTTAACAAGGCTGACCTTACAGGAAGGATTGTGGGGTTTTTTACACTACTGATTCTTTTCTTTTATATTGATCTTGTGACTGTCCTTTTCCCATTGCGCTATTTCTAAGACTTACAATAGCTACAGCAGCAGCTGATTAGGAGAAATGCTGTCTGTTAGATGGTAATAGGGAGTAAAGAAGAAAATATCTTGCAGTAGTGAGTTGCCTGGCTGTTACTTTGTGGTTCTCCTCTGAAGCCATTACAGGGATTTCAAATATACTGGGATTGTGCAGTTTAAACAGAGGTTCCTCGTGCTTGCCCTAGCAAAGTGCTGCTTAAACTGGAGGTTTTTTAGTAATAGCTGCAAAAGCGTGCGACACCTCCACAGCATGTCCTAGAATTTGATTTTTGTCCCAGTGGATCCAGTATAAAAATAGCTTCCAACTAATTTCTCCTGCTTTATCAGTAGACTTTAATTCCCTCAAGTTTAGTAGCTTTAATATATCCTTGTGAGGATATTAACATTTTATGAGATGTACAAAAGAATTGAAGAGATGTACGAGTTCCCTCAATAAGAGAATTCACAGGACTGCGGGTTATACAAAATCCATTGCAAGAGCAAGACGTCTTTCTACAAACTAGCATCGTGCTGGGCAGTAAATCCACCCAGTGTCCCCTTTCCTTCCGTCTCCTCCCTGAGGGAATGGCAGTGCCCATGCTCAATTATGTGTCCTGTTTTTTCCCAGCCTGCTTGTCTCGCCTTTTTCAGCTGTCCCACCGCCTTTGTTAGCGCAGCAAGCTATTCAGCGCTTGGACAATTATCTGATGCTCATTGGCCTAATTCTGCCAGACCTTCTCCGAACTCCCTGAGAAGAGGGAATATAGGGAGAGCTGCTCCACTGTACTGCAGCTGAGCAAATGCATGCGGCTTCTCAGAAGAGGCTTCAGTTACTACATATACTCAAGCAGTTACACAATTTAATATTCCGCTTGTTTCAGGATTGCACCGTAACTATTTGAAAATTGCAGTGGTTTAAGTCATCCTTTCTGCACTGCGTCCTCCCCCAAGCTTGCTTTTTTGCTTGTGTTAATATAGATAACATAAAGCTTGAAAGGACCAAAGCTAAACATATACACAGTAAAAGCATCTGATCTACAGTAATTCTCTTCCTTCTCCCTCTGATTATTTCATTTGTCATCAATTGCAGTTGATATGATTGAAATGTTAAGCTTCTTATGGTACGTTCATTTCTTCAGAGTCCCTCATGGTAATTTGGACTGCAGCTATCACTACAATCCCTCCTAAGTGCAATTAGATTATTGAAAGCTCAGATAAATATTACCTTCTTAAAATTTAATGTACGGTAGAGATGGAAAGTCATCCTAAATCAAGTGTTCCTTCAAGTTTGTCATAGTCTGTGATAATATATTTGAGAGATGTTTTTTCAGCAACACTTTCAAGCGTCAGTTGATAGGATTTAAGCTAATTCCTGTGGTGGACAGGTTTTCCAGGATAAATCCCTAAGCTATTCTAGAGTCAGTGATGCGAGGAACATGGCTTTTTCACATCCACCTATTGTGTATCCTATACTAGTGTTTACTTTTTCTACTATGAGTTGCACATGATTCCTAATGCCAATTCCTGTCCTCCTTCCCTTCACACTTACTCCCTGGCAGGTCTATGTAGTTACAGGAGGGCCGGTGCCTGTGGGACACCAGAGCGTGGTGCCTGTGGAGTGGTGGCCGAACCCCTGGGGCCACCGGTTCCACTGGCAGGGCATTGCCTACTCCTGCCAATTTATGTCTGCCTTTTATTAAAGGGCAAATATAGTCTTTGGTTTTCATTTTCATATCAAGTGCTTCCACTCCTCCCCACAGTATGTTTTGGGAGTGCGTGTGGGACTGAAGAGTTGTGTTGTTGGAAATTAAGGACCTTTTCCTTAAGTCTCACCTTTTGATGGAGCCATAGGTGCATTGCTCTGATTGTGGAACACATTTGGGCCCTGTCTGAAATAATTTTGCTGCTCATAAATGCTGCATAGTAGTTGCTTAAAGAGAAAAAGTTAATTTAAAGATCCCCAGCACTTGTGACTTTGTTTGCTTTATATGTTGCTGTGTCTGCTGCATTAAACAATGGCTGATCATTAGCAATCTAATTAGAAGGAATGGGGAAAAAGCAAAGAAGAGTAAAAAATATTTTCTGGGGGCTAGATTTTCAATAGTATAAATAGGCAAGTGTTCAGTGAGTAAAGGAAGCTCAAAGCTGAAGGTAAATACCTTTTCCAATGACTATTATTATTGAAGTCACAAGGGAGAAGGTAAAGAATGAGAGCACCAGAGTTTTGGGACAGTAATTTAAATCTCTCTGTTGAGCACCACAGCACAGCTAGATCCTCTGATTATGCTTAATTCTTTTTTACGACAAAAGCTGCATTTGTGGAGGCCACATACATGTTTATAACAGTGCGCTATAAAGAAACAACCAAACAAGAAAACGCCCTAATTTTCTAGCTTGTTAAAGTAGCACGTGATTCAGCTTTTATCCAGGAAATACAACAAGATGCCCGATACGACACAGTATGTAAAAGACTATATGAAGTCCTTGTATTCATAATGCAACTTCAAGTTAAGGAAAGACAAGAGCATCTCTTCTTCATTACTGTAGTAAGTTCTTATGCAAAAATCTCACATATGTTCTGGCAGTTCCAAGAACGAGTTCATGAGCAATTGATTGTTGTTGTTGTTTGCAGTGCCTCCAAAGCCAATTCATCTGCAGAAGGTATCAACTGTTACATACCAAATCCCTAGGCATAAAGCTTTATCGAATCAGAAACCAAGAATGGAGGAAGAGACACCCACCCCTGCTTCTAGTGTCGCAAAGGAAAAGTCCAGTAAAGTGTCAGATCTCATCAGTCGTTTTGAGGGAGGCAGGTACGTAAAAGAATTTAAATTGGTTTGTAACTCTGTTGTGTGTGGATTGTTGGAACTTGAACCTATGAGGACGAACGTTGGTACCGCGGTAGTGCTCAAACCCATCCCTTCCAGAGGAGTTTATGGCAAAACTGCATGTGTTTTGAAATGGTGCAAGTCAATCATATATTTGGCCTGTACAAGGTGTGCGTTTTCATAAGGTGCTAGTGTTAACTTTTCTTTAAAAACAAACAAACAAACAAACAAACTTGTAGCATTTTAAAAACACCCTGAAAAATGTCAGCAATTTGAAATCAATGCTGATTTTAGAAAGAAACATTGGAGCTAATCTTAAATTATTTTGTTCTTGCAGAAAAAAAAATATTTACTTTTATAAGCAAATAGAAAAACCTGAAAACCTGAGTTTCCTTTTATACTGTCTTAACCTCTTCAGATCATTCATGTGAAGAGGATGAACTATACGAGTTATTTGTATTGACATGGCATACATACTCGGAACTGTTTGCTTTCTAGTACCTGGTGGTTTTGGTGGAATAGCTTGGTGTTCTTGAGTTTTGATACTGCCTTTTACAGGAAACATTTGGAACTTTGAGAAACATAAGCCACGGTGAATTCTGCTTTCACAAAATAGTGTTACTTGTGTGTCTTTAATTAGACGTACGTGACAAGCATTATAAGCTCTGAAACTTAAGTTCTGACTACATCTGCTCTGTATAAAAAGAGTGACCTTCCAGAAAGCCCATGACAGAGGAACAGCTCAAGAAATAGTCCAGTGGCAGTTGATTGTTGCAAGATTTGGACATGGCTTTCTTGTGTTTCCTCGGGATACTGATGTTCTGAAGGGATGCCCCCTACGGGAATGAATGCGTGATGTACAACAGAGCATGTCCTTCTCAGGAGCCAGAGTATTAAGACTTTCATGGAAAGAAGTCCCCCTCAAGATGGGGGAAATTTAATCCTTTATACAGAAGCAGCTGAGCATTGCAAAAGTACGTTTGTCTAGTGGAATAGAAATCATTTCAGAGCTTCATCTGCAAGAAACTTCTGTCATTAGGCAGAGACTTTAATTGCATTGCTGTCATGACATCTGTCAAAAGATGGGGAAAAAGAAATTACTGCAGCACTGGAGGTCCTGTGAATTCTTCCAGTTCAGGTGTCCAGTCCTGTTGTCACTTTGTTTCCCAGCCTTCCTCCAAAGCATCATTCAAGTCTTTTTAACAGTGTGGTATACTTAGAAAAACAATTTTATCCTTTATGAAAGGAAACTCCTCAGGTTCATTGTGCTTTACACCAATGAGCCCTACGTTCCTTCCTCCTAGACATGCCTCCTGGTTTGTACAGAAACTCTTTCAATATTATGTAATTGAAGGAAGCTATAAAGAGAGTAATTAAAACTTTCTTATTTCTAGACTTTTAAAAATTTAGACATTTTGTTTTGGGGACTAGGGGAAGCTGAGTTGCGTTTTGGCCAACATAATTCATTAAGTACACCCAATAACATCTATCCAATGATTTAAGTTCTTAACTCTATGATATCTGCTTATAAGAAACTTTCATAATTCTCATGCGAGCTCTGGCATATCCTGCTGTGACTATGGAAGCAATTCCTGGTTTTTAAATGAGTTAGTTCACAAAATGTGTCTTCCATGAAGGTGAACTTCACTTGTAATTACTGGTCTTCAAATGACTAGGTGGCATGTTCATGAACTGCAAACTGTGATTGTCAATTATGATAACATATTTTCATTAGTCTGTACAGCTCGCAAACGTAAGCATGGAAAAAAGTTAATTAAACCTCTTTGCTTTGTGCATGCAGTTGAAAAATGTAAATTCTATCCTGGAGTTAAGCTTATTTAAAAAATAAAAAGGCATAATCTTTACACCACCAAAGGAAAACTGATTTAATTTTTTTGTTATATGATGGGAGAAGATGAAACTAGTGTAAGATACTTTTTGAGCTCTGTGTATGAAAGTGCAGAATACGTTTACAATATTTGTGTAATCTGTCCTATAAATAAGGAGTATATATATATAGTTTATAAGCAGTCTTCATCCTTCCAGAAGATTAATGGTCCATACTAGAAACATTATGTTAGAGTATAGTCGTGGTCATTCTGCAGGTTGAATACAGCTTGTTAAATATACTTTTGGCAAAAATGTTTAGGTTTTATTTTGGTTCCAAAGGTTTGTGCTTGTTTTTGTTTGTTTTGTTTTGTTTTGTTTTTTAAAAACTATGATGAAGCCAAGCACTTTTACAGAGTAGACTAACATTTATATTAGCCTAAAATTCAAAATCTCAAAAGTAAAACAGAGGAAGAGATAGTGAAAGGTATGATCAAGGAATAACGTATATTTAGAGCAGAGATGAAATACAGAGGGGAAAAAAACTCAGCAAAGATACAGCATGATGAAAGGACATGCTAAAATAAGGAAACAGGGAAGAAATGGGATAAGAACGTAAAGCTCCTTCTGCAACATGCTGAACTAAGGAAAGGGATGCGAAATATTCTTCGGTGTTTTTCATGCGTTTGTGTTAAAGAGCAATTAGGGAACAGGCTGCTTGTTAGTTTAAGCATTGGACTGGGACTTGGGAGACCATGAGTCTTTCTCTATTTTTGCCAATAATCTTCTGGGACGCTCTGGGCAAGTTGCTTCATGTATCAGTGCCTCAGTTCCCTTATCTGTTACGGTAGCTGATCATACTGCCTTCCATTTTACAATTGAGATTCAAGAGAGGTGTGGATGTAATGAATCAATATGGATGGTACTCTGGGTTTCTAGTAAGAGATGCATGTTTGTGTGTGTTTCAATGGCATAATGCAGTTCAAGTCTCGATGGCCTGAACTTCCTAATATTAACACAGGAAAAAATGGTTTGGGAGGAATTGGTTATATGGTGGAACTCTCCTACTCCCCATAAAGAAGATTTTCTATAATGCCATGTTTAACTTTTCTCTCATCTATGTTTTGTTTTTTTGGTGTTTTTAGACCGCTAAATCCTAGTGATTTGAAGAAAGATTCTTCTGTTCTCCACATTTCTAAATCTCAAGGAAGATATGGGTCAACACCATCACCTCAGCCAAAACTCCCCTCCCAGCACCCACTACAAAAACAGGGAAACAGTAATACCGACAAAACTCAGGTTGCACAGCTACACACAGCCAACGGAGTAGTAGCACAAGACCAGACAGAAGATGAGGACAGGAGATTACCTGACTGTGGCTCCGCTATGTCCACCACCGTTCTGGATAATGCCATCAACAGCAGCTTGATAAATGGGGAAAGAGAAAGTACTTCCAGAGAGTCACTGCAAAGTGTGACAGCTTGTGAAGGACAGATGCTTAACAGCTGCTACAGGACTCCAAGCAGTGATACACTGCTTCCAACTGAAAATGAAACCCTAGCAATTAATACTAACGTGAAGGAAGAACCAACTGAGGAAATCAGTAAGCAAGATCTACCTGTAGAAACAAAGGTAAAAACAGAAGTTGTTTCTTTCTTGCTATATTACTACCTTGTATATTCTTTAGATTTTTATTTATAAAAATAAGCTTCCTAGAGGAGGTCAGAAAGTTGAAAATCTTTGTTATTTTTCCCCTGAAACTGAAAATTTGTTACCATTTCCTCTACTGTTAAAAAAGGTTATTTAAAATAAAAAATCAGCAAGAGAGGTAAAAGTTTGACTATCCAGTGGCAAGTCCACCACATGCTTCTGAAACAAGCAAGAGAAAAAAAGAAAGAAGAAAAAAAAAATGGGAATTTTGTTTGGTGTTGGTAATTTTATACTGTTAACACTGCAAAATTAAACAAATTCTAGAGCAGAGGGTGTGCCACCAAAAATATATTGATGTTTTAAATGTGTTCTCAGAGTGTAGAAGGGAAAAAAAAATAAAAAAAAAAAGGAGAAAAAGCTTTGTTTGTATTTTCTCTTTTCCTTTTATCTTCCCCCATTAGTTATCTGAGAATTAAAAAAAAAAAAAAACCAAACCAAAGTGAAACTGAAATATTTGTACATGCTTAGCACCATGCTTCAGCTGTGTCAGACTACAAGGGACACATGTTAGTGGTGTATATAAAATAAAATTCCACGTGTAGTAAACTGCAGCGTCAGGGCTTCAGGCAGAACTGTTGTGTGAATCCTTAACTTGGATGTAGTTGTCAAGTCAAAGCTGGGAAGGCCGTGGCAGTCTGCTAGCTATCAGGTAGATGCAAGGTTTGGAGTATACTAAATACATGCCTTGTTAGCAAGGAGAACTTATATCACGGTGAATTTGAGCTTCCTTGTAAGGACCGTTTTAAATAATTAAGGGAAATAAGTGGGCGGAAGAAAATCTGTCTTGGGAAATTAATTGCTGAAAAATTGTGCATATTTCTACTTCTAAAAAATTGATTATACAGTTTGCTTTCTCGTACTGAAGCACTGGTGGTCAGTGAACTCTATTAACGGTTCTGGTCCAGTGATGCTATGCGTGAGCCACAGCAGAGAGGGTGGGCTGGACCTTCCCAGCCTTCCTCTTCACTGCAGAGCCAAACAGCTGGGCACTGATAAAGCCCTTCACTGCTTGGCAGGAGTACACCTGCATCACTTAACGACAGACCTCTCCAAGCCCTTGAGTTTGGTTAGCTAGGGGGGCCCGCAGGTACACATCCAAGGGTAAATTCCATATGTTGGAAAGGCGGGCCTCAAATTCTCATGTATTACAAGACAAAATATCCTAGATAATGACAAGAAGGCGTTGGGATGTGGGGGGTTTCTTTTTTGTTTTGGGGGTTGCTTTTGCCAGTAATGAATGAACATTATGATTCCTGTCTAAACATAAGCCTGGTCACGGTCCAAGGCACCTTTAACCCACCACACCTTTCATTATGGTGCTATCTCCTGTTCGGTAATGCCTGTTTCCCCTCTCTGTGCCAATAAAGTGCTGAATGCTCTGTGGGCAACGATGTTAAGCTTGAATCCAAGCCACACAGTAAGGCGCTGGCAGCGTTTTCAGGAAAAAGCACGAATGGGAGGCTGTCCTGTTGTGAGGTGCAGGAAGGAAGTGGGCAAATGCTAATGGCAGCAATCTTATCCAAATCTGTCTTTGAGCTGCTGGGTGACCAACATGTGTGATCCGCCTGATATTGGCAAAGAGTCAAATTGTGAGTTGTAGTTTGACTGTTACTATATGCATTGTTTGGTGGTGCTAGAAGGGTAAAAAAAAAAAAAACAAAAACAACACACCACACACCAAAACAAAACAAACCAAAAACCAAACTAAAACAAGCCCATGCAGGATGACTCTTAAGTCAGCCTCAGTGGAGAACTGAATCTGTAAAACTGAACTGGGTCACACTAGCACCTTCTGAGATGCCAGCTTGCTTGCGATACAAGGACATCCCCTTTAGTCTAGTGAGGTGAAGAAGCATGTCTACCGCAGATTGATCTCAGGGCTACTCTTTACAAAATCAAACACTGATTTTGTTTGGGTTAATGCAACCTCTACATTGAAATCAGCCCTGTGGAGGTCTGAGTAGCTGCTCCCATGCTGTCTGGAATAGTGGGGAAGGTGATGAGGAACAGGAGAGGTCTGGTAGAGCTTTAAGCAGTTTCTGCATCCAAGCAGGCACTGGGAAGAAGCAAGAGCATTTAGACAGACTGTGATATTGCTAAGCACCCACTTAGTCAGTAAAGAATCTTAAAACTGGGATGCAGTCCAGTTGAAGTTGCACTGCACTGACTAACAGCGCTCTTCCGCCCTTTTTAATTAAGCAAGTGTAGGTACAATTGAGTAAAAGCAATAGGAGCAGATGCATGTGAGTCATAGACGAACTTTAAATTATGCATCTGATGTATATATTTTGATACTGCAGCAAAGTATCTTCTTTGTCTCTTGCGTGCCGTATTTCCTAATTCAGGGAAGAGAAGAAAGTGGTGCTATTGCATTATAAATGCATACATGAGCAGCAGAAATAAACTAAGTCCACGGCTGGAAGGGGTGAATTAAATTGGGGTATGGTGCAAAACCAGAGAAAAAAATGCTTTTTAGACTTGGAAAAGAAAGCTTATTTTGAAATAATGTTGCTCTTAGAATTATTTTTTTTTTTTGTTCCTCATTGCTCTAGATCTGACTAAAGTCAGATTCTTGCAAGTTCTGGAAAGGTTTAGACAAAACTTAGTAAATCTTGCCATGTTCTGAAATGTTTTCCCCAAATGACAAGAGGAGAGTATACTTTATTTCTCTTATTTACTGTATTAGTTTGAAAGTCACAAACCACAAATATCACAAGCAAAAAAGACAATTTAAAGTGAAAAGTTTCCTGCCTTGCGGCAGAAGTACCTTCTGTCATAAAATTTGGTTTGTCTGAAACGCGGAGGCTCAGTAGTACAAGAACATCACAATCCATTAACTTCCTGAATAACATCTTGTGAGAAATCTGTGAGAGCTAACTGAAGACAAGACGACAAATGCTTCGGTTATTTGTTGTGAGACTGGTAGGAAATAGGGATATAGACTGCATGCATGCCACAGATGGAGAAGAATCCATTGCACATCTTTTAATAAAGTCCTTACTTGATGTCTCCTTTTAATGGCCATGTTGAGGTCTCCGGTATTTCAGATGCAAAACGTGGTGATCGTACATTTCTAAACAGAAGGTGAAGTTTTTTTTTAAATAGGGTGAAACTTCCTTACTAAATTAATTTTCTGCCAAGAAACTTGCAACCTTGAGAAAGAGAGGTTCTACCTGGTTCTACAATTTTATGTTCATCTTTTTCAACAGCGAATCATGAACAAAGCTGTATATCTTCAGCGCCCAATATAAATGCCTAAATCCTCTTGAGGATCATTGCCTCTTTAGGGATACCAGGTTTTTCACTGCTTTTCTTGGTTGCTGTGCAAGAAACTCAGCCATTGTTTGTGCAATGGACTGTTGCATAGAGTTTGTATGCCAGAAGGAGATGGTAGCATTTGGGATTTTCATTGCAGGTATTGCAAAATTTAGTGCATTCCTTGATTTCAGACACTCAGGGCTCAAGACATTAAAGGAAATCTTAAATTCTTATGGAAAATCACATTTGTATTCCCAATGCGTAGAGAAGAAAGCTTTGGATCGTGAAACACTTATGACATGAATGGTTTTAGAAAAGAATACCCCACTGTGTTACTTTCAACCAAACTCAGCACTACAAATAAACACAACATAGATTGAATGGTATTTGTTCATATTCTACATCTCTTACCCTGTTTGTGTTGCTTAATATATTAACTGCAAAGCCCTTGGGGCATGGGCTACACCTAAATAGGGGTAAATCATATGCAGCATCACAATCGTGTTGGTAGGTACAGTTTTGTTGACGGGAGATAGCTCCTGTTTGGTTTGGGTAATAAGTTATGGCTATATTGGGATTTAGTTTAATGTAAAGTCCGCTTTAAATTAGCGTAACTTTTTGCAAGTTTAGGACAATGGTAAAACAATGATAGGAAATAGGAACACAGATGCAAAGAGTTCATACCCTTAGCAGCATTTTTCATACCTCATCTTAACTTCAGAGTTCAAGAACAATTTAAGTAAAAATTACTTGCTTAATTTCTTAAGCATTCATAGTCATGTAATGATTCTAAGGATATGCAATTTTGTACTAAATAATATATAACTAAGCCCCGGTGAAATATTTACTGTAAGCATCCTATATAGGGATAGAAGTTTGCAGTCCTGCCTGATGAACTTTGCCAGATGTTTGGATAGAATAGAAAGTATGGTCTTGTTGAGATTATTAATTTTTAAATATCTTAGGTAATAAATGATTCAACTAAAATAATATCTGTTTTGGGTAGTTGGAGATGATGGTAACAACTGGCTTAAGTTACTTTCATATCCTGTCTTTGCTAAGCAATAAATTTTGTTCCTTGTTTATATACCCATGTTTAGCATAGGAACTATTTTACGAAAGAAATAAAAAGTTATAATATTTGGAATAGTTAGGCACCTTGTCAAATTTTATATGCTTATAGCTTAAAGATATGTAACTAGAAGTTGTCTAAAACTGGAGTTTTCAAAGGTTACTTTGTCCAAGACAAGGAGAACTGAGAGTTTCAGTTCAGCTGCAGCCATAGAATGAATAATAATGTTTTATTCAACTTTCACCTTTTATCTGGAAAAGAGTAGAGGTTCATTCTTTTAAATTGCTTTAGTGCTTAAAAAACTGCCTAAACATTTTTAATGTGCATTTTGCTTTGAAGTAGACACCAGGAACATAATATTACCTCACGCTTCTGATAGTTTCATCATCAATGGAAATACTGCACCTCTAATGTGAACACTCTATATATCACACTAACCATTCCTGATTGTTTTTATATGTTGAGTCACCCTGTGTTATGAATTGTCACAGAGGTTTGAAAAGTTCCATGAAATCATTGAGAAGTTGTCCTTGAAGTGATTGAATTATGTGTGCAGGTATACCTTGTAGTAAATTTTTGTCTCGGTATTTTTTGTTAACAGCAAGGAACCAATATAAATGCCGATGAACTAAAATCATAAAGGAATCCTAGGAGGGAAATATAAAACTTTTCCAGAAAAAAGTGTGTCCATATCTTAAATTTCTATTATCTTATTATCCTACTTGTGAAGAGAGATGTGTGCATTTATGGCTGTAATCTGTGAAAATAAAACTTAACTTGTTGTTTAAAAGAGAATTAAAACTCCCTTTAACTGTTAATGATTAGATTTGATACAGTAGTTCTTTAGGGAAGCATTGAAGCTCCTGGAAGTTGAATACTAACTTCGTATTGTCTATGTTTTGTAAAGCTTTTTCTTTTAAGACCTTTTCCTCTTTTTCTCTACAATCTTTTTCAAGGCTGCTTTGTTGTACAGCTCTAATAACGAATGGCTCTGTCATTCTTACTGCCACAAAACATTACTCGGGGTTTATTTCCAAATTATGTCGTAAGAGTTGCTTCTTGCTACTTGGAATAGCCAAATTCCTGTCTGCAGAAGCCGAGCCCCTTCCTGGGGTCTGCCTGCCCTGAGCCCATGGCTTGGCTGCCCCTGCATGCCTGCTTCAAGGAGGGGTGGCTGGGCAGCTGGAGGTAAAGGTGCAGCGCACTATGGCCTGTGCCACGGCACACCTGGGATGGCTGCGAATGAAGTCCCCAAAAGCAGAAAATAAATATATATGTATATATACACACACACACACGTATACACCAGCTGCAGTACTGGCTTTGTGCAATCGTGAGTCTTTCCACCGTATGTGCCTTGCCATGTAGCATGACGCTGCCAGGACCCATGTGTCCACCCATGCGTCTGGTCCCAGTTCACCCCATGTGCTCAGGACAAGAAAAGCTCTTCAGGAGACAGACACCACGAGCAGCAGAATAGCCTATGGCCTTTTGTTTCCAATCGGAAGGAAGCTGGCGTGACCTTGTGGAAACCAGGTGCTTTTCTTCGGATGGGATAGTAGATAAGACACTGCAGTGGGAGAATGCGTAGTGATGAGGGTGGAGCTGGCAGTAGAAAACACAGCTGGGAGTTCATGTAACGTGGGCAAATATTGAGATGGTGAGGTGGGAAACTGAGGACTTCCCTAAAAGAAAACTAGCCATACAGTTTTGTGTTGTTCTTGCCCTGATCTAACCTTGTAGGTGGGTGTTCTTATGCTGGAATAGGAACGTGCCACTGTGATTAAAAGATAACTGATCTGTGTTGTGTACTTTTTCCCACGTAGAAGATTCCCGAGTCAGGTATGTCGTTGGTGTAGAAAGGAGACTGAGGTTCAAGAGTTAGGAAGATGCGTAAGGTTGGTACTGAGAGGGTGGGAAAGCTGCGGTCAGTGTATAGTGGGAGAGTAAGAGGGATTTGCCCTGATTCAGGAGTGAGGATTAAATGCTTTTTCTGAATTGCTCACTTTGTGTGATATTTTCAAGTCTGTCTGCATGATTTTCCCTCTCTTAATTAGTTCAAGTAATCTTCTGAAAATTGTGGATTGGTTCTATAGCAGTGCTTTGAGGAGGAAAGTGAGGTTTTGCTGAGAGAGGAGAAAAAAAAAAAAAAAGAAAGAAATTGCCAAGGAACCAGTATCCTCCATGGTTTTGTTCCTCAAGTCCATATGCGAGATTCCTTGTAAATGGCTGCACTAAACGGGGCATACTGCAGCGGTAATAGCTAATCCTCCAGCTCCCTGCAATGTCTCCTGACAGCACTTAAAATGCTGTTCTGTAGGTTACTGTGGTTGCTGTGCTGATTTAAACAGATTTAATGAACAGCTTTGAAGTCACTATTGAAAGCCTGTATTTAGAGAGGAGGCTTGCCATGTAGCAGTGTGACTGTTAACACTGCAGATTAGAAATTAAATGTGTCCAAATTTGGAATACTTATTGAACACTGAAAAAGGGAAAAAAAAAAAAACCCGCTGAATTCCTTTAAGTGAAAAGACGGTACTTTAGTATTCAGTATTCTGCAAACCATCTTGATAAATGTACTTGCAAATGTTCATCGTACTGTTGTGGAAAGCAGTGTGCGGTTTGAAATCAGAAATAACTCTTTCAAGCTCTCCTATATTTATTTTTTTTTTAAGAAGAATTTCTACTGTTTGTCTAGAAAATTACCACTTTCCCATAGCACTGTGATAAGACTGCCATTTACTTAAGAAAGACTTGAATATTGTTAGATGTGAACACTTTTCAGCGCTAGCACTACATCTGGAAGAAAAATCTTGTAATGGAAGTGTCATTTTGTTGAATCTGACACTTATGAGCATGAGGCGTTTCCCTAATGTTTTAGTATTTCAGAAGGCTGTGCTTTCATTGTTTGTTTTGAAGTAACTTCTCAGAGCAACTCATGATTTTATATTCTAACATATTTAGTTTAATATTTAAATTTGAATGAACATTTTCAGTTCATCAGAGGAATCAGAAAAATATTTTGTGGAATGAAAAACTGTAAAGAGAAAAAACTTCCCTGAAGATGCAAAAGTGACTTCCATAAAGACCTAGCAAAGGAGTCCTCTAATTGCAGTCAACAATTAATCAGCAAATGAGTGTATTGAATGAATATAAAACATTTTGTACGGTATTTTTCAATAATTCTGATGTGCGAAGAACAGGCAGTTCAAATAACTTTCAAAACGGGGGCGGGGGCGAACACCAACTAATCCCATCTGTTCCCTCTTACTCTGCAAATCAGTTCTTCCAGCTCTGAAAGGTCAGTGGTACTCAATTACCAGGATGTGAGCTGATCTGTTAAGTAGGGAGTTGGTGCTCTGGCAAAGATCCCTGTACAAACTGAGAAATACTAAATGTTTTAGGCTTTGAGTTTTACTCAGCAGTTTGATTTTTATCCTCCTCTGACTTTCATGTTTGTTGATTGAACTGCTGGGAAGTTTGTATTTTTCAAAATGGGGTGTCTATCACTAAATGTGAAGCTTAGATTTCAGTTGCTTTTTGGACTGTAATCCAAATTACACGAAGGTAATCGTATGTCTTTTCAGCTTTCTTTTTTTTGTATTAAATTATGTTTCCTCCAGTATCCTAAGAGCTCTTCTTATTTTCCTCCAGGAGACAGATGAACAGAAACGTCACAAAATTGCCAGTGAACTTCTGCAAACAGAAAAAGCCTACGTTAGCCGACTTGACCTCCTAGATGGGGTACATTTTCCTTGAATTTGTTTTTATTGTCTTGCCTTGAATTCACTTAGATGGCTAGGCATGAATGTGTATATAAATTACACAAGAGATGGTATGTTTTTCACATTTTGCTGACTTTTCCAGTCATTTGCTCTTGCTGTATAACTTTGCCTATGTTTCTCTTTTAAGAACACTCAATTTTTAAAACTATTAGAATTTTGCGGATAGTAATGCAATAGGCTCTGTGTGTGTAGATGTTGCTGTAAGCAATAGCAGTGCAAACGTCATCATGGCAGCCCTTCCAACAAAGAGGGTAGATAACGTTTATGCTCACTCATCTCTTGGCTTCTGGTGATGCAGACAAGAAGAGTATCACTTTATAATACTGAAGTCATCTGCCCACTAGAAAATTACTAAATCTTTCAAATTTTAGCCACCTGAAGAGAATTCTTCTTTAGTGCCAAAGAGCCTAGCAATATGCCCGTTCTTATCTGTTACGCCCTATTTTCCTGCTCTATGTATAGACTAAAACCTATTGAAGTGAACAGAAATTACTTTTATTGCAAGGAAAGGGTTGAATTCTTGTGCTCTGTAGAATCAAACTGATATTTCTTAAATGTGGAAATCTGTAGTTCTTGAGTATTTTCCTTTTTAAACCTTGTTTACTTTCTCACGTAACACTATACTCATTTTACCTGGATACCTATAGCTATGCATTGCCTTACTCCATATTTCTCTCAAATGTCGCTGTTTAAATTTCTCAGGGCCAATGCATAATTTGATGAACAGTTGATGAAAAGCAAAAAGTCTCAACCGATACAATAATTATTCAGGCTGCTTGGAGATCTAAGTGATTGTCCTCATGAAAGTGCATTTGCGTAGCAGACCCACATTGGGATGCATGTATGGTGTATTTTAAAAGACAAAGTATTGCAGAAAAAAGAGCTTTGCTTTAGAGAAGTTTAAAAATAGAAAAGGAAAATGTTTACTTCATTCATAGGTTTTTCTGATGAGTAATGTACAATTATTTTCCTTGATGCAATCATAAGTGCATTACTCCTATGCCTGTTTTCCACATATTAACCGGACAGAGCTCTGAAGCATGAGTTTCAACCCCAGCTGCTCAACTGCTGCTAACAAGAGGAAATCAGAAGACTGGGAAGGGGCTGTTTTGTTTCTAAACTTGCTTAAAAAGTTATGTAACCTTTATAGTCTTCAAAGTAACTTGTCAAAATCAACTACCTCTCCTCTCGGAGATGCAGCAACGTGAACGTGTTTTAAAGCATATGTGAACACGTATGGCTTTTTTCCCTTTTAAGACACTTTTGCTGTCTCAGTTGGCATTATCAGAGTCTTCAGACTCTTTTTGTATTTCCCAAACCCTTACCCAAACTTCTGAAGACCTTTCTAGGGAGATGCAGTCTGTTCAGGCATGGGAGAGGGAGATAGAGGGACCATAGCTCCCTATAAGCACTGTTTTATGTGATATGCACGTTAACAGCTGCACGTGGGTCTAGACATTTTGTGGCTGCATCTAGTCAGGTAGAGCCCACTGATAGGGAAAGAATATATATATATTTTTAAAAGAGGTTATAGTAGTGTCCAATTAGAACTGGGGCCCTTTTGTACTTTAAATGGTATGTGGCGACTGCTCATAGTCTGCCAACTACTTTGATTTCAAAAGGATAAGGGGATACAGCATACAAGCAGAGTGGTTGTGCTCGTGGTGATCAGACATCATGCTAATTAAAAAGAAAGCAGGAGTGGAAAATACGACTGGAAGACTGGGGAAGCTGAGATGATCTAGCTGTTAAAACAGACAGGATGCCTGGAGTCGATCCAAAATGGCACTACTTCAGTTTGGCTTTCCTTATGTCTGCTCCGCCTGCAGCATTTTCCTGGCTCGCAAGAAAAAAAATGGGGCGTAAAGGGAGGAGAAGCTTTTAACTTTTGATGAGGGAAAGATGATAAATGATTTTGTCATTACCTGTCCACATTATTGAAACATTAATCTCGCCCCAGTTGGAGAAGGAGGGGTGGATAGGTCTTCATCCACTGATTAAAGATAATAGGCTGATAAGTTTGGGGTTCTTTTTCTGTATTGCAGGTATTCTATTCCAGACTTCTTGAGGAAGCCAACAGAGGCTCATTTCCAGCTGAAGTGATTAACAAAATCTTTTCTAATATTTCATCAATAAATGCCTTCCACAGTAAATTCTTACTTCCAGAACTTGAGAAAAGAATGCAAGAATGGTAAGAGGCGATTCACTGGTTAATATACTACTGAAACCGTATCTGTAGAAACTCTGTCACAGGGTTGAAGTAGGGAAGGTGCCTTCATAATTAAGTGCTGCAGGTCCAGGAAGCACTGTGGGTAGGAAAACATCTGCTCTTCCACTCTTCATCAGGATCTGACTCAGTAGAGGACTTGCATCACTTGCTCAAAATAAAGGGTCTTGCTGAAGCCAATGAGATTACTCATGATTAAATGCCTCACTGAATTAGGGGTTCAGACTGAAATTATGTGATACCTGGTGAATTCATTGCACAGAATACAAAATTGAGATAAATAACACATATGTGTATTGCGCTACCGTTGTAGCGCAGTAACCTTTGTTGTTATTGCTTTCTGTAATAAGGTGGGTTCTTGTTTTTCTGTGTTGTGGTTTTCTGTTTGAAATAAAAATCCATGTCAGGTATATATATTTTGGGGGCATTTTTAGCCCAGCTTTTCTTGACTTCTCTTTGGAGAAAGCAAGAATAGCTGAGGTGTAAATACACTCTGTAATGATCATGTAAAGATATTATAGTAGCTTTATCCTGCCTTGGTGTATGTGATTCTAGACATATTAAAATATAGCCATGTATTTTCAGTCTCTTTTATGTAATTGTCAACAACAACAACAAAAAAGTGTTTCAAACGATTGCTGCTTCCCTACCTTATTTGGGAAAAAGGGACCAACTCATTTAAAAAAAAAAAAATAAAAAATTATAAATATTGTTTCATCCATGTTATCTAGGGTTTATTATGAGGAATTCAAGTATTTGTCCATATATCATTTCCAGTTACGCTTTCACAAAACTCCTTAATTGTCAAGAATCACACTAAAAAAATTGAGAAATAATGTATTTTTGTGATATATATGAAAATCTTAGATCACACATTGGTGCTTTAGACAACAACTATATGTTTCCTGACTCTGTAAGATGATTCCCCTTTAAAATGATGATTCTTTAAAACGGAATAATTTCCATGCACAAACACATGGTGGCCCTGTATAGTCAGTCTAGAATGCAAGAAAGTAAGTAAAATGTAAGCATCGGGAAACATATGAAAGCTTAAACCTCAACTTATTTTCCTTGCAGAACGACCATGTAAGGTAAACTCACCTTTTTCTTCTAATCAATTGAAAAAATCTGATAGGAAATATGAATGCTTGGATTAAAATAGAGCGCATATTCATGAGAAGTGGAGTTTAACTTACTGTAATGATGTTTAAAAAGCAGCTTACGCTACATTATGTCAGTGCTGTATATATTTAAGGTGAAATTTGTGATGCGCTCTTAAAACTTTGCTCTAGACACTTTATAGAGCACAGAAGACGGGTTGCACTACCTTACGTATTTTCAAAATGCTAAATCACTCACCAATATTTTGTGTATATAGCTTCAAAGGTTGAAAAGTGCTTTTGCACATGAGTTTTGACTATTAGTGCAAAACTAATAAATTGCATCATAACAATATTATCTTTCCCACATTGGTTGGAAACGACCTCTGTGCTGTCCCTGAGACAGCCTGTTTAAATGTCCTTAAAACGTTATGCTTTTGGGAGAAGTTAGAATAAAGGGTGCAGTTGAAGAGAACAATTTCTGATTGTTGCTGAAAGAAAAATCTGGGATAACTTTCTTTCCCAACACCAATCTCTGAAACAACAGCTTCTGCCAGATAGTTCATTTTCCTCAGCATTTCCCTTAATTGAACATAGAAAATATTTAAATATGTTCTGTTGGTAGGTTTATGTGCTGCTTCTGCTGTTCTTTAGCTTCCAATAAAAATAGCTGGATAGAAATTTCTGACATTTTCCCTGAGTTATGGTTTGTTTTGAAAACTTAAGGTAAAAAAAACATAGTTTTGGAATTGGGAAAGCAGATCAGAAGCAGATTCTTCTTTCTTAGAAGAAAAGGCAGTGTGAATCTAAGCTTATCGAGTGGAAATGAAATTGTCTGGTAGTTTCATTTTGAATGAGTTGAGCAACAGCTGGAGGTCAGTATCTCTTTTACAACATATGGCTTGAAAACACTGGAAACAGCCTTGTTGCAATATATTTCCCATGAAAAGAGCATAACAGAGTATAATAGTGATCCCACATCAAATAAAATACCTTTTAAACTTCGTCTTTTGTACCTGAGGATGACCAATAGCAAACACCTGGGGAAGAATTTAAGGACACAGTGTGATAGCCTCGGGGGGATGACGGGGTGGTGAAGAAATTATTTCACTCTTTCAACACAAAGTTTTGGAATCTGTGGCAATTACAGAGTTGACCTATTCATATGATTTGTCTTGCTTTGAAACTGCAACTTTCAATTTTGTTGGATACCTGTTAGCTTATGTATTGGAAGAGAAAGCAATTGTTCTGTAGTCACCTTTGCTGTGCTGTGATTTTACAGACCTTTGCTTAGCTTTCTTGCAGCCATGACAGTTTTAAATGAGATACTACAAATCATGATTAGTAAGCCAGCTATTTCATATTTGAGTTTTTAGAATGCAAATGTGAATACCATCGTCTGATAATACAGAAATACGAGGTGTTTCTGTGCATACTTTACAATGTGAAGACCTATGTCTTGACCCATATAATGCTGCTATCTTTGTTGTCTGGCAATAGTGCCATGCTGGTTTGGGTCCATGGTAGTAGTTCTCTTTCTGATCTGTCTATCCAAGAGCACAGTAACTGTCCTAGACCTGATGATATTTAGCAGAATTTAATATTTTGGCTCATGGTGCGTAGTGTTTGAATACGAGATGAACTAGCTCTCTATACTTTAAGTCCATCAAGGGAGGCTGCTGCTCTCAGAAGGTTCTGCTTTCTGCGACTTCCTCTGTCCTTCCTCTTCTTCCAGAGCTCTTTGTGTGATGTGTACCTTGTCTTTCTTACCTGAAATGATGATGGATTTGTGTTTTTACAGCCTCAGAGTCTTTGGACATATAAGGGCCTTGCATGAAAAGTAGTTATGAAATTTTTGAATCTTAGAGCGAGTGAAATAGCAGCGCTCTGTGTAAGTGAGCTGCTGTCGGTATCCAAGAAACAGGCATAGCAAACTGTTCCTACTTCTCAGTTTATAAGAGTTTTAATGTTTTCTTTTAATGTCTGTTTAGTATCGTTGTGGAACAGTTAAGTAGAATTATTCTTTTTTTTTTTGTGTGTGCCAGTTTCTTTAGATAGAAAGGATTGTCATAGTCTTTTCTGCTTTAAGTTTTTTTTTTTTAATTGCCTAATTTTATACTTACCCATTAAATTTATGGGAAAAAGTGATTTTTTTTTTTTTTTTTTCTGGTGACTTTTAGAAATGAATGCACATTTTCTTCAGTTCTGTTGGAATTGGCACGATGCATATTTTATCATCAGTTAAAAAAATGTGGTGCATTGCAATAAAATGACAACCTAGGGAAACAGCATTTGGTGAATCAAAGGGGAGAGGTTTTGTTCTAAATTGCTAGCTTGCCTTTGAAAGTATATGTGTCTGCTTCATGTAGAGTGGTTGAACAAATACGTGAAGCTAATTAAGGGTGGAGAGCCTTGGAGATTTCGGAGACCAACATCCCACCTTGTCTTGTCCCCTTCTCTAGTTGCCAGGCCCAGCAGTAGCTGAGGTCTCTGGCAGGGCTTTACACAGGCACCTTCTGCTTCCAAGGGGCAGCTGGAGCTGGACCAGCACCAGCCTTTACCAGTCATGACACTATTCACTATTCAAATAACTCTTCCCTTCTGCACAGCTTTTCTCGTGAAGAAGTGGTGTGCTGGAGTAGGCTGCTGAAGTAATTACAGTAGATTGCTTCACTTGAGACCACTACCATGACATTGATTTCAGGCTTCCAAACATCCAGAGATAGTGAGTTTCTGTCCTTGAAAATGAAATGTGAAACGTGTTTCCTGTTGTAGTTCTCAGAGATGTACGTGTGCTGTTCCACTTTCGTTGTGTGCATCAAGAGTGCACCTTCTCTCTGCCTCTCCGTCAGCTTCTTTCCTATTCTGTTTCATTTGAAGATGATATCAGTAATTGGGAGAGATTGGGAAAGTTCTCACAAAAGACTGGAATCCAAGGGATTCTCTCTACTTCATACGTTTTCTTAGATAAATAAGGATTTTTAAAAGTTCTAAATACATGTATTTATATATATATACAGCATAGAGGGGAAGCTGTACAATATGGATTTCATCCTCAAACAAAACTGCACGTTAGATATTTAGAGGGTAAAGTGTAGTCAAAGGAGGACAATGTAGTTTTAAGGAAAGGAACTGCAAATAAAATAAATTAGGCCATGTTTTGTAAAAAAAACCTTTCAAGTTTTTCATTATAGATAGCTTTTCTTTCTATAATGCTTATATATCATCAGAGGATACAAACACTTTTTCGATGTTAATTCTGGTCAGTTTTAATGGTTATGTCGGAACTCTATATGAGGTGATCCCAAACAGAAGGATTCTCTATTAAACGCTTGAAACCGTTTTGTAACCTTGTGTGACTTTTTTTCTTTCCTGTTTGCTCTGAGATTCCGCCCTCTTACTTTGCAGGACTACCACCCCCAGAATTGGAGATATTCTGCAAAAGTTAGCTCCTTTCCTCAAGATGTATGGAGAGTATGTGAAGAATTTTGATAACGCAATGGAATTGGTGAAAACGTGGACGGAACGGTCACCTCAATTCAAGTTCATTATTCAAGACATTCAGGTAATGGGGAGAATAATGTAGATCTCCGAGTTATATAAGCATATATAAAAATATAGATAGGTTTGTGGGTGAAAAAAAGGATTAAAGATAAAAATTAAATGCCAAATTCCTTAGAATTAAGGGTTGTTGGGTTTGTGCACTTCACACCGCAGTCTGTTTCTTCTCCTTCTCTCTTCATATGTGCACAAATATCCACACAAATCCAGACTTTACACTGCAAAATAGAAGACCAAAATATAAAGGTTGAAACGTGAGAAGATTAAAAATACACTACGTTTTGTTGTAGATACCAAAAGTAAATATTATTTTAGGATAAAGTGACCTATCAGTGTAACTATAGATCCTTGCACTGAATCTGCAAGTAGTGTGTTGGTTCACACCAGTGCTGTTATGCAGGGCACTACGCTTTGGAAGGAAGTATGTAATCCTAAACGCTGAGCCACAAAAGGTAAAGAAAGCTTCAGGGTTAAGCAATGTGTCAGTCTTTATTCTAAAGTGCGTTTTACACCTTCTAGTGCTCCCTGTAGGTTTCTCTGTGAATTGGCAGGTTTGTGTCTTCCTACTGCAGACTGAGCAGCTAGAAATAGGATAAGGTATTTCTGCTTAAATTTTACTGCTCTGTAGGGTCTTGTGATTCTAAGCCAGGGAAGACAACTATGTGTATTTTAAAGTAATCTTTTAATTACATCTAAGATTATGGAAATGAATGAGCATCTTAAAACACGGCTGCGGGGCTTTACGTTTTAAATGAAACTCAAAGAAAGCATTCCCTACTCAGATAGGTAAAATACACCTTTGAAGCCCATGTAAGCGACTTTTTCTAATATGTGGTCATGAACAGTTCTTATTAATTCAGTACTAATTCTCTTGTCTGAGTTACTACAAACTTAATTTAAAATACACTGGAGTTTGGGAGATTTTTTGATAGAACTTCTATTTATGAATTGGATACTAACTACTGGATACTTAGGAAATTTTTTACAATTATTTTTAGGAAAGAATTTCTAATTATTTGGTTTGGTAAAATACTTTTATTTGCTTTCAGAAGGTCTATCATGCATGTTTCAAAATACATTATTTATGTTTCATCAATCATAACTTTTATTTTACTATATTGTATTTTGCCTGTTACATTGAAATATGTTTACAATTTTTTAGAAGGAAAAAGTGTGTGGAAATTTGACATTGCAACATCACATGCTAGAACCAGTACAACGCATTCCACGCTACGAGATGCTTCTAAAGGACTACCTAAGGAAATTGCCTCAGGATTCCTTAGACTGGAAAGATGCTGAAAGTAAATATCTTCTAGTAATTGAAATAGCTGAAATTAGATAGTTGTAAAGGGATACTGTAAATTAAAGATATTTTCAGGAAAAACAAAGTGAAGCAGCAAAGTCCCTCTGAAAAGAATGACAATTTCTTCAGTGGAGTTGTAGGATTCTTTGAAAAATTCTGTTTGAATAGTGGATTAAGTTAATATAAAACCTATAAAGCCTTTAGTATTCTTCTCCTACAGCACATAAGCTTTGCTTTAGTTTTGGAATAGTGCACAGGTTTTGATTTGTTTGCTTTGCAGATGATCAGGGGTTGTGGTGGTTTTTCTTTGTAGTTTGTTTTTTTTTTTTTTCCTGTCAGCATTTTGGTTTGCTTTATGCACATTTGGAATGTATGTCTCTTATTTGTAAAAAAAAAGTGGAGTTAGGCTCATTATTGTATTAAGCTCCCATGGGGAAAAAGAACAGCCCATTTTTAAAGTTATTCCTCTCTGTATTTACACAAGAACAGTTCAAAATATTCCCATGGATTGTTCACAATTACTTGCCAGATAATTTTTTTTTTTAATATTTCATTTTTTCTATGTAATATATAAGTATGTAAAAATGCAGCTTGGAGGTTTTACTTTTTTCTTTTTCCTCTGTCTAGAATCCCTGGAAATTATATCCACTGCAGCAAGTCACTCTAATAGTGCAATAAGAAAAATGGTAAATGATCCCTGTTTTCCTGTTTGCTTTTTAATATATTGTATTTGGTGAAGATAGGAGTGTGAATTGCAAATCTTCCCTAAAATGGCAAAAATGGATTTCCTGGGTCCAAGTGATTGCTCCTGCTTAATATATTTATACAACTCCTGGGAATGATAGACAAAATTTGGCATTGCACCTAATTCTCTCAAAATGGGACAGACTGGGTTCCTCTCCTGGCTCACACAGCTGACTCTTAACCTTGTTTCATCTGTTTCTGACAGTAGAAAGATAGTGTTTGTGAAGAGTAGTTACTGTTTCTCTACCATATCAGGCTGGAATGATAGGTACTTAATTAAATATGTGAGATATTTTGGACAATAAATAATGCAGGCTGTATGTATAACTGCATTTTGAAAACCACCGTGGAGATAACATTTCTATACGTACTTGTTACTGTATCAACTAGGTTAATCAGTCTGTATGGCTGACCATTCGTACTGGGTGTATATATGTTTTTCAAAGCTGACATTCTCCAGACTTACGCAAGCTCCCTTCATTTCATTTAAATATGCTTAAAGATCTGTGCTTTTAATTAATAAGTTTTATTACTGTATTTTCACTGTAAAGGAGAATCTAAAGAAATTGCTAGAGATATATGAGATGCTGGGAGAAGAGGAAGACATTGTGAACCCTTCAAACGAACTGATAAAAGAAGGACAGATCCTTAAACTCGCTGCTCGCAATACGTCTGCTCAAGAACGGTATCTTTTCTTAGTAAGTATGGTGGCCTGTGTTTGCAGGAGTGGCCTTTCTAGACCTGACCTACCAAAGAGTGAAATCCTCTTCTAGTTATGTCAGTGCCTTTCTACTAGTGAGATTAGAGCATAAGAAAACATCATTTAGAACAGAATACATGGTTTTAAATAAATGGAATCAATGTCCAGCAACTTCGTTTTAAACAAGTGGCTGCTGTTTATAAATGCAGGCCCTAGAGCACAAGAACTTCCACGTTTTCATGAAACTGAAATGCAAAAGCTTAGGATTTTAGTCCTGATCAATTGTGTTGGGGTCCCAGTAAGTCTCACGGTCCTGTGGGAGCTTGTTAATCGTGGCAGGTCATCCTCTTGCCACGTGCCTGTGTCCTGTCTTGGAACTAACAAACTACAGCCATGCTCCCTTACAACTCCCTTGGAAAAGGTTTGATGTCGTTCATTGCTTACCACGCGCTAGAAATTGTTAATTCATTTTTGCTTATGGGCCTCTGGCATTGCACATCTTCTGGTTAATAAAGATGAGTAACAGGTTGTTGAGGCACAACACTCCTACTAATCTGTGCTTCAAACAAAAGGAGAAAGCATTGAATAGCAAGACCTTAAATGGGGCTCGACAGGTGATTTAAATGATGTGCTCTTCATATGACCGGTGACAAGTTCAAATGTGCTGTATCTGTGATACAGACTAGGCAATACTCTAGACAGGATTTCTGTGAAATAGAGTTTTAATTGAAGTGAGTTTCTCTTTTTAATAATTAATTTTGAGAAAAATGTGAGGGGGAAAAATGTGAGAAAATTAAACACTATAGATCTGATTTAATAACTGCTTCTAGGCTGGGGCTTTAGACATTTAAAAATTATTTAAAGTTCTAATCTTTAATAAAGGGATATATTTTTGTCCTGCTCACATATTATTTTTTTCCTGTGCTATTGAGTGTTTCAGTGAATATAAACTCTAAGAAATGTTCTTGCTTCTTGGAGAAAAGACAAATAGTGTCCTCAAATAACATTATTTACAACTTCTACAAAATCAAATGGTTTTGGTACAGGGTAAATATAATTTATATTTATTTCTCTTCAGTGTATACACTGAAGAAAAGAGTTCTTATTCTGCAGTTTAGAGTACGTTTTGCAGAATTGGGGCATAATAATGGGGTTTTCTAAGAAGCAGTTTACAGTGGTATAAGATAGTCAGTCTGAGTATAGTCGATAAATGCTATGAAAACCGCTGCACATATAGACCAATTATTCTTATATACACTGAAGCTGTCCTTTAATCTTATTTCTAAACAGGTAAGAAAAAGAAATTGTCTTGCATTAGAGCATTGGTCTTCTCGCCTATTGACTGAGCAGGAAAGAACATGCTTTCTCACCTACTAAGTCTAGCTTTGCTGTGGCTGTATCTGTGTTTTTGTTAATGCAAAGCCATGTGTTTATTTTTTCCCCAGTTTAACAATATGTTGCTCTACTGCGTCCCCAAATTCAGCCTGGTAGGATCAAAGTTCTCAGTTCGAACCAGGGTCGGTATAGATGGTATGAAGATTATAGAAACCCATAATGAAGAATATCCACACACTTTTCAAGTGTCTGGAAAAGAGAGAACACTGGAGTTGCAGGCCAGGTAAGCATCTTTTCATCTAGGTTTTTGAGGATTAAATACATACACACAAAAGAGTGGACTAATAGACGTGGAGAATGATGCTGTGGGCTTTGTCTTAATATCAGTGTTTTGAGAATAGCCTAGGCTGCCAAAAATCATAAATTGTCAGTCTAAGAATCTCTTGAAGTAGAAGATGCATCTACAACGTATAGGGCATTGCCTTACTTTGCAGAAATACCTAAGGTAGCTGTGAACGTGCTGGCTAGAAAATTGAAAGCACCGTACCTAACTGATGTAAAGGCAATCTGCCTGACTTAAGCGTTCTGGGACACTGAGCTCGTTAATCTCTGGGCAGTGCTGCTGCCTCTGGTACCTGAGCCACCTTGGTACAAATGAGTCTGTTCACCTCAGGGCATGTCCACCCAACAAAACTCTCCACCCCGGTGGGTTTATGTCCACAGAACATAGTTTTCTACGGTAGTAGATGGGCACCTGCTTTCCTCCATTCCTCAGGCCTGTTTCCAGTCTAGTTGTTTTCCTCCGGTCCCAGGTATCAACCTCACCCTGGAAGGCAAGTTCTCCTTTTAGTTCTCGGGTCCTTTTCCTCCAGTTGCACCCTTCTGACTGGCACTTTTCTGCTTTCCCTGTTAGTCCTTGTATCCTCCTCTTGCTGGGTTACCGTCCCACTGCTGCTTTTTGCATTGCCTCGGCGAAACCTTCCCTGTCTAGACTGCCCCACTTCAAACAAAGTAGGGTGCTCCACCTCTCCTTCAGGGCCTGTTTAAAGATCCTATTGTTAGCAGTCAGGCTTCAGTGCAGAGAGGCGAGGATTAAATAAGCTTGAGGATGCCCGTGGTGGATAGAGTTCTGTGTTGACACCGTGTATCTGGGGACAAACCACAGCTTGCTAGCAAACGAGCTTGAAAGCTTCTTTCCATTACGGAAAAAAAAACTTGTAATATTTAATGACAGTTACAGCAGCAAATACAGAAAGATAACAGCATATAGAAATTTACCTACACTATCATTTAATTTGAAATTAAATATATACTTTGAAAAATGACAGGAAAAAGCTTTCCACTAAGCTCTGCAAGACTTCTGGGGCACATTTTTGACAGTCAGTCACACGTACTATAAATAGCTGTATGATGTCTTGCTAAATATTTGGCAAGTTGTTATGCCATGTACCTATTTCAATAGTGAAAGACAGCATCTTGCTGTATGTGAAGTATGCTTTAATTGGAAGAAAAATGATACACCAAAGTAAGTTTATTTTGTGAACTTTGCTGTATGACCAGTAATTGAAGGTTTATTTTAGGTGTGAGAAGAACATATTTTCGTGTTTTGTTTTGTTTTGTTTTATGAACATTTTTAGAACACATTAAGTCTGTACAAAATTGTGAAGGAATAAGTACCAAACGAGATCATATTCCATTATATTAGAACAATCTTGATTAATGCATGGGTACTGTATGTACTCTATACCTTAATGTCTTTAATTCGTGAGCTTGTATTAACAGTGTTGTAATGTTTAGTTTACTCTTAAGGTTTTCTTCACTAGGAGGCTTCTATTTATTTTTCAGAATACTATTTGAGGACAATTGCAATCACTGGTTTTAAACAGCTGGTAGATTATTTCTTTGAGAGGTTGCTGATCTGGTACAACATTTAATAGCTCAGCTTTTATTTTTCACTGTAAGCAGGTAGGGAGAATTATTTTGGCTGTTTACACAGGTTTCTTCTGCCTTGCGTGTAGATGATAGGTGGGAAGGGGAAGCACTTGTTTAGGATTCTGCTCGCTTAAAAGGTTTACTAATACTGCAAAACAACATGTGAGGAGCCATTTTTATTGAGATGCTGTGAAAGCTCTCTTTTGCACCCTTCAGAGCAATCCATAGAAAAATCAAATGTTGCATGGCTGATATTGCACGGCTAGACAAGGAGTTTTTTCCATATCATTATCCAAGGAGGAGGCCACTTTTGAAGAGCCAGATATACTGTGGTGTTAATTCTCATCTTTCTGATGTAAAGTTTGCAGATAAACTGTTTTCATTACTAGCACTAGCCAGTAGTTTGTAATAGTACTATTACTTATGATATAAGATGCTTTTCCAGAGATTTGAATGTCAAAGTCCTGATGATGTATTTTAAGGACAAAGCTGTTGTACAAGATCAGAGTTGAATATGCTTCTTCACTCCTCTCTGTCTTGTCGGTATATCTCATCTGTACTTACTGATAAGTCATCTGTGTCTGCTCTAATGCATAAAAGGGAAATCTCTGCTCTTTGGTTTATAATACGAAAACACGTTTTTCTTTTTGTTTAATGGGATAATCTTGCCACTGTAGACAGGTTTAAACAACAGCAACAACAAAAATGCATTAAGGATGAAGATTTAAGAGATACACAGGAGAAACGTGTGGTAGTATGTGAACTTAGTAGTGCATGAAATGAGAGGAGAAAAAAAACACGTACAGCTAAGCTTTAGATTCTCCTCTTTTCCTCTGTATTCCATTGTCAAAAAAAAAAGGAGAAAAAAAAAAAAGAGAAAAAAAAAAAGTCTAGCAATGCAAATACTATTACTACTTTTATATGCGTTTACATTTATCTTCCAACTTGAATTCACTGCTTAGTGGTTGCAAACTTTTGAGGCCTGAAGTCATGCTTTTGTTTTCTGTTTTGGTTTGGCTTGTTTTTTAAGTTGGACAGTTAACAATTAGTATTGTTTAAATTTAAATTCCTGATAATTACTCCAGAAGCTTGGCTTTTGCAAGAAGTTGTTGATAGTGAGATAATGTTTCCTCTAGTTTTGGACTAATGTGTCAAATATTTCTTTTAGTTCTGAACAAGATAAGGAAGAATGGATAAAGGTAAATTCATCTACATTCTTTATTTTCTACACACTTTTTCATTGAAGCAATCAAAAAAGTAATATTCATATTTTGTGACTGTAGCTTCCCTCTGCTAATCAATAACTGGTCAGAATGCAGAGAATCTGTCTTAAATGTAGTATGTTTGAGGATTTTCTCCGCTGTTTCTTTAGGCACTTCAGAATACTATAGAAGCTTTTCAGCAGAGGAATGAAACTTTCAGAAATGCTATTGCTAAAGAATATGAAGATATGCCTGTTGAGGTTTCTGTAAGTTGCTGTTGCTCCTTTGTAACCTTTTTAGTACCCATTTTGTTCTTCAATAACTGGAAAAAGTTTGGCAGAAACTTTGTTTTCAAGCTCATCATTCTTATAGCAGAGGATTACAAAGTAGTCATCTTGTTGGTAATTGTTTTTCTTCATAATGCCAAATCTTATAAACAAGCCTCTTTTTTTTCTTGAAATACATAACAGAGTACCCTTTCAGTGATGCATAATGATTTTTGACTGAGTTCTTTGTTATTTCTTGTATAGATTTCAAAATACATCTTGAGCTGTGTTTTGCCATTTCCTTTCCAGAGGAAGAGAATAATTATTTTCTCTATTTAAAGTACTGTGCAGCTTTTTATACTCGCTTTTGTGTTTGTTTTTTTTTATTTTTATTTTTTTATTCTCCCATCCTCCCTCTGCCCCCCCCTTCAGAACGCTGAGCTTGGGAAGAGAGCACCGAGGTGGATACGAGACAACGAAGTAACCATGTGCATGAAATGCAAGGAGCCCTTTAACGCACTGACAAGGAGAAGGCACCACTGCCGAGCATGTGGACATGTAAGTGCAAAACTCGCGCTGCTGTAGCTGGTGAGCAGGCTTGGGAATGGGTCTCAGCATCTACTTGACTTCTGGTGGCTGCTCGTTATGCTGCAGAGTTTGTTGCTGCGCTTGTGGCTGAAAGGAGAAGCCGTGTATAGCGTACCACAAATGATCCTCTGTCTGCTTTAGCTGGCACGGTAAATTTGGAAGTAATTTTAAGCAGTGGAAGACGTGCGTTTGTGTAAAATGTCCCAAGCCCCTGGCCGTACTATACTGTTATTTCTAAGGGGCCTCCACTGATCTCAACAGTTTCAAGACCATATTAAACTGGCATAGGCCAGCATTGTCCCTGGCAGCACTGACTGCCTCCTCTTTCCATTGTGCTACCTCCTCTTTCTTCTTCACAAAAAGGTCATGAAGCCCTGCCAGTGTTTCGCTGAGTTCAATGGAGCTCTTCCCAGCTGGGTTCAGTGTGTAACTCCGTCAACATGCGTGAAGCATCAGGGAAGAAGAGAATGTTAGGATGGGGAGAGAGTATTACTGCTGCTTTCTATGGATGATGCTACGGTAGCGTACGCCACTTTAAAGCCACCATGAAACAGTGGTGTGACTTGAGAATTTTCAGAAGTTAACAAAAGAAGAGCAAACATACATTCTGTGCTTTTCTTGCTATCCAGCAGCGATGCCTTTCTCCAGCAGGTGGTAGTACAAGCTCAGGTTTTAATATTTGTCTTACAGGTTATCTTGTATGATTTCTTTCTAATGTTTTTATGTGGTATGAAGGCTTATGGCATTCACAGTGCTGGTTTTGTGCTTTGTGGAATACTAGAGACTTTTTCAGAAGCTGTGAATTATTGATTATACAGTTGTCATCTGGCGTTTTTTTCCAGATCGTTCTGTCTTAAAACTCCTCCATTAATCCTAAGATCACATCCTTCCTTTCCCCCCGCCTTTTGTTTAGACTCCTAGTTACTTCCTTCTATTGTAGTTCTATCGCATCTCCTTCCACTTTAATTTTAAAACATTTTTCATGGGAATTAATTTGGGTCAGTGATAGTGTCTTTCTGACAGTGACTAATTTGGAATGCTTAACGACTATTTTCTAGAGATACTACGTGAAGGTAGTGATCTAGATTAATACTGCAGAGCCCTGGTCCACAATAAAATTTTGTTCAGATGTTTCAGTGGTTCAAGACCATTTGTCTACCTTTCTTTCTTGAAATAACTGCACTCACACTTTTTATGCACGGCATATCTTTCCCCTGAAAGGACACTTCTGTGGAAAAATATTTCTAATGAAAGAAATTCTCTCGGCTCTTCTTGCATTTCAGTTTTCTCTATGTACTTTGTGAAAAGACAAAAGACAGTGTGACATTGACTTATATATTCTGTGTACTCGTTAACAGATTCTGAAACTATAAATTTCATATTTCTTAGGTTGAAAAATTAACCATTTCTGATTTTATTAATTTTTTAATCATTAAAAATGCATCTCAGTTGTACATTTCTGACGTTACGTAGAAAATAAAATGGTAAGTGCGCCTTTTCAGGTTGGCATCTAAAGAAACTGGAGGATTTTCTTCCTGCAGGATGGTTTGTGCTATATTCTCATTCTATTCCTAGCTTTCAATTATATCTGTAGGTTAAAGCCTAATGTGATTTTATACGAAGTACAAAGTTCCCACCAGGTAAATAGTAAATAACACTTCTAGTTAAGAAGCAGCGACACAAATTTGGAAAAAAAAACAGTATTTCCAGTTAAGTTACTGTTGACATAATAGTATCATCAAGCAATTATCATTCTTGTTCTGTGTAATTTAAAAAAATATTACTAATTAGATATAATAATATTAATTTAAAATTAAATTCTCTTTCCATAAAGTTTTATAAATACTTAAATTTTATATGTTTGCTTATGTTTTTTGTTTCTAAGGTGGTTTGCTGGAAATGTTCTGATTATAAAGCACATCTCGAATATGATGGCAATAAATTGAACAAAGTCTGTAAGGACTGCTATCATGTTATAATTGGTTGTACAGACAGTGAAGAAAAGAAGAAGAAAGGCATCTTGGAGGTGTGTCATTTAAAAATACTCTATGTGCATAGTTGCAAACAGTTTTGGCTCATTAGTAGGTGAAAAACGGTAGCATTCTTGCAGGGCTATTTGCTCTTTGAGAAATAAGAAATATGCGGACCAAATTCATCCAATCCAATAGATTTTGGGTTTCACCATTCTTCTTTTACAATACTACTTTGTTTCTTACAACTTCTTTTAAAGCGGAAATTATGAACCTTAGCTTGTTTGCTTCTTTCCCGTTACATCACCTAATGCGATAAAACATTACCTTTTCTTATAAATCTCCAGTTTTCTTCTGCTGCACTTAAGTTGTTGTGGCAACAAAATCCACTGCTACTACAATGATTCTTGAAAACGTATACCCAAACTGAAAGAACTTTGGATGGAGGAGATGGGAGTGGGGGAGAATTTTGCTATTCAGAGTCTGAGTAGTTAGATACTGTTTTGATCAGTGTATACAATGTACCTTGAAGTCATCAAGTTGCTCTCAGCTTTTGACATCTAAAAATTCAAGTTCTCAATCAGACAACAAAGACGTATGTTTCTCTTATGATTGGGGAAGAAATAGGCATCTTAGAATTGCAATTAACCTTCACATTTCTTAAATTTCTCATTACAAACCCTTTTAAAATACTTAACATACATTAGAGAAATATCATCCTAACTTCGTCGAGGAGTATATTTATCTTGGGATGTAGTCGAGAAGGACTGACCCTTGAGCTAAATACCAACAGAAAAAGAAGGCAAAAATAAGATACAGATTTTAGCTCTGTATACAGTTCGTAATGTAGTCAACACAACATGGATTCCCTTAAATGAGAAAGAATACGGAGCACAGGACTCCACTAGTTTAACTTATAGTTAAGAGACTGCTGTTTCTTGGCATGATGGCTTTTTTAAGGTAGCTGAATGAACTATAGAGTGTCTTAGAAATGTCTGTCTACATGCTGGATGTCATGACAATGGAGTTGTGGGACCATGTTGCAGCATCCAGACAGCATCACTACTGGGGGAGGAAAAAAACGGATGCAAGGAAATATTAACATATAATCATTTTGTGTTCTTTCTGTTCTTCTCAGGATCACTATTTAACCCAAGTAGCATGTCACGCTGTCTTCAGATTTTAAGCAATTCACCGAATCTTTTCTTTAGGATTAGTGTTTGCATTTTTATGTTTTTCTTAGAAATGTGTTTGCATCTGAACCCATCATAATATTTTGACTGCCAGAATAAAGTAGTTGTCATATTGAATAGTTAGTGGCAATTGCATGCCTAACGTGATGTTATCTTAGCAACAAGACTAAGATACAGAGAAAGGCTAGCTGTGGTGGCAAAATGGCATTTTGAGTGATCTAGAAGTGTGTAATCCAAAATTACTGATGAAAGAAGGAACAGATTACACATGTGATGAGGAAGTACACATTGTGATTCTATGTATGCGTTATATAAATATTCTCCGTAAATCCAGTCCTTAACTGACTTGGGTATTTGCTCAAGCTGTTTTGCAGATGTTATCTATGATTTGATATGAATGATGATGTATTTCAGCTTTTCTGTTCTGTGTGGTTTTAGACTTTAAGAAGTTCATTTTCCTTTTTATGCTTTATACTGTCTCCTAGATTGAATCTGCAGAAGTCTCTGGAAATAGTGTCATATGTAGCTTTCTTCAGTACATGGAAAAATCAAAGCCCTGGCAGAAAGCGTGGTGTGTTATACCTAAACAGGAAGCTCTTGTGCTGTACATGTATGGTGCTCCCCAGGTATGTACAGAGAAAACTGGAAAGATTTTCGTAATCATTGTCACTGACATCTGAGGAAGAGGAGTCAAAGTAGCTTGGGAATGGAAGGAAAGACCCAAGTGTTTTTACCAACTTGTATGGTAAATGAGAGGTAGCGGGCAGATTAGTTGTCTGTTCTTAATCAAGAACTTCTCTTCCTTCTTAGGATGTTAAAGCTCTGGCTACAATTCCGCTTCTGGGCTATGCAGTAGATGACACTCCAAGAAGTGCTGACCTCCCGCACAGCTTCAAACTGACCCAGTCTAAGTCTGTGCACAGCTTTGCTGCGGACAATGAGGAACTCAAACAGAAATGGCTAAAAGTTATCCATTTAGCTGTCAAAGGTGAGACACCAGAATGTCAAAATGAACTGCAAGTGAATTTAGAAGACCAACCTGAATCTTCTAAAACATCTGAATGCTGAAGCTCAAGAACACGTGGTATTTTTAAAAGATTTCAATTGAATTTGTGGTTAACCTTTGTGTTAACCTTTCTTCGCTCGATCAATTAAAAAAAAAAAAAAAAAAAAGAAACTTCCGTACACATCTTAGCACTTTATGTTTGGGAAAAATTCTGGTCTTTTTAGGGATCTTTTTCTTATATTTATGTTCTGTCAATAAAAGTGATGTACAGGTCCATTTCAGAGACTTTTTTAAAAAATGTGAATGCTATTAAAAATACTTACTAACTTTACTGTACTACTACTTTGTTGTGATGCAAATTTTTTTGAAAATCCAGTTGCTCTTTGGTTAACGTTTGCTACTTTCATTATGAATGCAAATATTGAAGCTTCCTACTTACATGTTAGGACTTGCAACAGGATAAAAGATATACCTCCACATTGCCAAAATAGATCTGTAGTTAAATATGCAGGGACAGTTTGGTTTAATGTATGTAGTTTATAGATTGAATTCCACAGATCTGTACATATGTTGTATTCACTTGTCTCTTTTTAATTAATGCAAATTGCTTTCACAGGTATATTGGCTTTTAAAGTTTCAATTTATCAAGGAAACAGTCTAATGATTTTCAATCTAGAAATGAATACCTAAAATATGAGAAAACAATATATAATATATGTACAGTATTAAAAATGTACAATACTTGATTTTCGCGTTGATTTCATGATACTGGGTTCCTATTAGTGAATAATTTATTTAAAAAGCATGTCTTCTATTTGAAATTAAACACAGTCCTAAATTAACAAACACTGTTCAGTGATTTGTTTTAATAGCTGACATTTAATCATCTTGATATTTTTATGCATTAAAAAATAGCAGTAATGTAAGTGGCATGCAATGGACAAATAAGTTCCAGTTGTGTTTAAAAGAGTAGTCGCTTTTCTTCAGTGTCCTATCACTTTTAAGAGTGCAGTAGCTCATTACTAAAATGCAGTATGTGGTTTGGAAAAGCAACAATTATGGTAACCTTCTGGGAACGTGTATTTTTGCTGTTACGGCTATTGGAACAAAAGAACATTTTGAACTTAGATCTTTTACAGTATCTAATCTGCAAAATTTAATACTTACCTAAGACAACAGTCTTCAAGGATTATTGTTGTAAAGTAGAGCCTGCTTTATACGAATCTAGTATGAGGTCTGAGCCTGCAAATCGCAAGTTGCATTAACTGACGTTATTTGCATTCTGGTTGTGGGAATAAGGACTTGTTGGCTTTACGGTATTACGTCCCTTATGAACTTCCATTCCTATTAGGGTTTTTATACATAAAGGCAAATGACCTCCCTAAACTTTTTACTGCAACATCCTTGGATGAAACATGACAAATTTGGAGGTAGTGATCGACTATCAAGTAGACAGTTAAGTTCATTGCCGTTTTTCCTTTTCTGACCCCTCAATGGAAGCAAAATCCATAACTTTTACAATCAACTTGTCATAGGAACATTCAGGAGTCTTACTTCTCAATATAAATGCGATCTGTATTTGAAATCACGTCAAGCTGAAGAGCTCAGGTTCAAGTCCAGTTTTGTTAGTAACATGAGGGCAGATTTAAATTGTCACTTTTTTTATAATGAGATTTCCAAAGTATTCACTGAACTCACACTTCCCCTTTAGTCTTTTTGCAACACTATAGGGGAAAAAAAAATAGTTATTTAGCACTTAACAAAGATTGTTAAGGTAACCTCCTTTTTTAATGTCAAGCATACATCGAGTACACAGTGTCTGTCGTTCTTTGGTAAGAAGGTCACACAACTTAATGTTAGTGGGCTGGATTTTGTTCTCACCTGCACAAATCCAAAATCTACCATGGCCTTTAGACTTCCAAGCTTTAAACTAGTGTTAGCAATGATCAGGACATGGCATTGGCGAGTACTAGCTCTACAACTGACTTTGTGCCCGTCAGTTCTGAATTATTCCTTGGATGTTCCGTGTGTCCAGATTATTCTGCATGCAACCCTACTATTAATTTTACCTGGTGTGCAAGCTATTCTGTAATTCTCTAAGAGATTTTAAGTTATTTCTACTGTCAACTGTATTTATCTTTATGGGCAGCTTAAGCCCATTTTGATTCATGTTGGTGAGTACCATCAAATCTTCACCAGGGTCTCCCTAGCTAGTATGTGTTGTCTTGTGTATACCTTGGCGAGGGATGGGGGAATATTCAGGTAAGCAAGAAGAACTCTCCATGGCTAACTTCTCTTTCATGGTCATCTCCTGAAAGTGGGTATCTTCTAAAAGAGTTTCAAGAGCAATTGTGGGATCTAGAGGGTCATCTTACCACATCTTCACATATTAAAACATTGTTTCCCATGTTCAAGTTGTTGACTGTAAGGGGAGAAGTTGCCTTTGCTCAGATAAAATGGACTGAGCTATTCTGAAAGTAACATGATGGTATGACTGTAATCGTGCAGTACGTTCTGTTTTCTAAGCTCCTGCAAACTTACTTCTGAGCCAAATAGGAAGACCTATCAAAGCTAAGTGACTAGGGAAATGATTAGAAGCAGCAATTTCTGGGCTGCCTTATTGTTACAGTGGTGTCAAGTATCTGAAGCTGCTTGAATGATTTCAGCGTCTCCCAGATGAAGCCCTGCACTTGGGCATAAACAATTTGAAAGGAAGTTAGCACTGGGAGTTATTTATTTGGATGTTAGCCTCATGTGTGCTCTCAGCCATTAAAGTTTATATGGTGCAGGATATTTTATTTACCCTAGTGAAACCTATTTCTGGTTCTCATAATCAAGTGCTTGGTTAGAATTTTGGTTAGAATTGTTCTCTTCTGAGTCAGAATGTCTTGGCACTCAAATGTATGGTTCTGTGTGTATTTTGTAGGAAAAGTATGTACCACCAATGTTTAAAGATCAGAAGATGGAGAAGTTTCTTCTAGATTTAACCACCTCACTTTGCTCCATTCTCCACAGACAAGCCCCCCTTACAGCATCCAAAACATTTTCTTTAACTCTAAATTGTAAATTATGGCCACAGAGGAATAAATTTAAAGTAGTATCTGCTGCGGCTTAAGTATCATGACCAAAGCAGTGAAATTAAAACTATCATTCAAACAAGGTATAGGCTGTTCCCATTTCAGCTGTTAAATTCTTTAAAAAAAAAAAAAACAAACAAACAAAAAAAAAAACCAAAACAAACAAACAAAGGCATTAAACGTATTTGTATAAAGCTGTGTGTGTAAGGAATAAACTATAACTTGGCATTCACTCATAATACAGGAATGTATATGAATGGCTCTGCTGAATTATTTAAGCTTTGCAATTCTTGTGTTCAAGAAATGCTTCTTTCTCACTTCAAAAGTGATGAGTCTTCTGTGCGATTTAAAGCAGATCAAAAGTTATTTTGTGCATTTTTATCTGTGTTCAACCAGAACAAGGGCTTGATTTTGTCATTAATATATTTGGAACATATTAATATATTTTTCAAAATGAATTAATATTTTTCCCCTTATATCATGGAAAAATAGCATATTCTGACATCTGGATGTTTGCACCATTCTTCCAGATCCGCTAATAATTGTTTTCTGGTAGCAGGTACTCCTGCTCAGTTGAAGAGCAGCTGTGAAATCTATAGCATCTAGTAGTTTCAAATCCCTTTACACTGAGTAGGTTTGTTTACTCCAAAATGTATATAGTTTTTATGTGCAAAATAGGTATTGAGAATACAAAACATTCTCTTCTATTTTGAGTAGAATATTAAGCCACTTTAAATTCATATAATATATAGTGGCACCTTTTTATGCAAAACCATCTCAAAGTGCTTTATAAATATCCTCAAAGATTCTAAATCCTTTTCATAGAAAAGAGGATTTTTGTTCTTCATATTTTTAAATTATGGATGAAGCCAAGGCACTGATTAAATGTAGAATAAATACACTACCACCGGAGTAAATTTTAGATGAGGTTATAGAAGTATGTTCTAAAGAGTTCCTAGTGGAGTCAGGAGGGGAAAGAAAAAAAACAACAAACCAAGTGTATATAAAAACAAGTGGGAAAGATGTGGAAACACTTGACAGGTTCTTTGGGGTTTTGTTGTTTTGTTGGCTTTGTTGTTTTTGTTTTGTTTTGTTTTGTTTTTTAACCTGCATCACCACCTAGCTAGAATAAAAACTAGTCAGCTTTTCATTTCAAGACAAGCTGTAGTGGTTCCTTGTACTGAAAGAAGGGCTTTCAGGAAAGAAATAAACATTCCATGTAGAAATAATTCTAAGCAATAAAAAAGGAGCTTTCTCCACATAAATCTATTTAGAGATCTTTAGCTGGTGCAGACTACTATAGACCCACTGGAGCTATTATACATTCAGTGATTTAAATTCATGTAGAATCTGCCTTCCATTATATAAAGACACTTGTGGAAAATCAACATTTCATCAGTTTGAGAGTTGCTGACTTACTGTGTCTCATCTGGAATCACAGTGCTCAGCTGAACTGCAGATGGGTTTCAGTTGGGCATAACTGATGTAGGGGTGAATGTAAACAGCTGGAAATATAAATAGAAAAATAAATAATTGGAGAAGAGAAAGAATTTTGCTGCAGAGTTTACTATCCTTAAGATTAATCCATTGGTGAAATGGGCATCATTCTTAGTCTGTGGGGTACTGTTGTTTGAAATCTGAAACGAAACATATGGAGTTACTTTTTTTTTTTCTTTGGTCTGTGACCCTATTGGTATTGAGGAATTTAGCTACCTGGTTCTGACCCATGGGACCGTAATGAAGTATGTTCCTTGGATAGGAGTTTTAATCTGCTAGTCAGATTGTTTCCTAAACCCTTTTCCTTTAACAGAAATTAACTTAATGATTGTGTGTGTGTATATATACACATATGCATATGTGTGTGTATATGTATATATGTGTATTTATATATTTGAGACTATTATTCAGATGACCTGTTTTCAAAGCAGTATTTTACAATCAAAAAATACACTGTGCTGCATTCAAAATATAATGTATATTGACTGTGTTGAGTATGCTTTTCAGAAGAAAAAAATCGACAGAAGTTGATCTACTTTTATGGCATGTTTACTATTTCAGCCTAATTTAAAAAAAAATAATCAAACACTAAATTCAGTAAGGCGTTCAATCTGCTTCCTTTAAAACCTCATGATTAAATTTCTTTCTAGACTCAACTATGGCATTTTGCTTTCATCCCTTCCTCTTCCTAGCACAAATGAATGTTGAATGTGATTTTTTTTTTTTTTTTTTTTTTTACTACTAAAATCTTCAAGCAGATTTCTTTGAATAAAACACATTTTCAGCAACTGCATAATACCAACCTGCTTCAGTTTATAGTTCATCTTTGTAGATTCATGAACTATTTACAGTGAAAACATTTGGAAAAGAGGGAACTGTCAAAGCATTTTTGCATGTATGTGCCCTAGTATTTTTAAGAAAGAAGCCAAATTTGTTGCATTATAGGCAGCAGTTTGCAATAGAAGTATTTTTTTTTCTATTAGCATGTTCTCTATTCTTCAGCCCTCAAAGCAGATTAATACATTAATTTTAGTGGGACCTGGATCAGCTGTAGGGTTTGACAACATAATTATAGACCATGCACTGCAATTCCCCTTCATTATGAAAACATTTCTGGTTTTAATTCAGAAAACACGTTTTGTTTTTTTTTTTTGTAAAATACTAATATTTGGAAGAGGTGTAAATTTGTTCTGGTTTTGCAATAAAGTGAAAAATATTAAGGTGAAAAATAAATGCTGTTATAAGTTGTGCAAATGTAAGTGGTCATTTTTATGGTCAAAAAAATATATGAATGTAAAAAATCTGCAGATATTGTATATATGTTCTGTAATATATGTATATTTGGTCATAAGGTGGGTGGAGGATTGTAAAAATTAAGCACTTTAATTCCTGTTGAGTACTTAAAAGAAATTTGTATCCTGTAAAATAAAAGCATCATTAAATAAGCATTGATGCTTGACTTTTTTTTTTTTTTTTGGTCCACCTATTGTTTACTTTCTCTGCTGATGAAATCTTTAATCTGCATTTCCAGTTGTGCAAGTAACTGTAAGGACCTATCTGTTGCTGAAGGGCTGGCTGCTCACAAGTACTGCTGGGGCAGTGGAAGATACATTCTGAACAATTACAGGGCTGTATATAATGCCATGACACCTTAGATTGGGAAAAGATGCAACCTTGCACAGTTTAGATCCAGATTTCTGTAATGGGAATAATGATGTTCTCTCATGTGACCAGGAGTACTTCATGGGCTTCTATACCACCCCCACAGAAAAGTGCAGAAAGGAAGGAATGTGTTCAGTGTAGCCCCACGTCTTTCTTCCTATTACTCCAGCGCTGCTCTGGACAACAGGATAAAACAAAACATTTAGCAGCTGCTCAGTGTAATCTCTTGTGCACTGAATTAAAGTGGTGCTGTGAAGCAAAAATCACACACACACACAGAATCACCCAGAATCTCCTAGATTGGAAAAGACCTGTAAGATCATCTAGTCCAATCATTAACCGAACACTGACAAGCCCACCACTAAACCATGTGCCTGAGCACTGTATCTATACGACCCTTAAATTCCTCCAGGGATGGGGACAAGGATGAGGTAATTAACTGGATCACACTCCTAAGCATAAGCAACTTTGATTCTTTAATTAATTTGCGATCTAAGCGCACATTCAGTTTATGGAAGTGCCACTTAAACCGCAGCTATTCCTTTTCTAAGTATCCTTTAACAGACAGCATCATCTGCAGTTGCCTCCAATTTCCATCATCTGCACACAGTACACCTGTTTTGATTGTATTGGATTTATTCATTGTATTCTTCTGCAGGTGTGGGCACAATGTTGCAGAAAAGACCGACCCCAAGTTATAGAGAGGAAAATTCACTCTATTACTTGTTAGTTCCTGTCTGGAAGGGGTTGCATACAAGAGTTTTGTTTAGTTTCTACTTTTTCTTCTCTTTGTAAAGACAGTAAACAAATTAGTGTTTGAAATAAGTACTGATGAACCACAGAAAGTGACGCTTCCCTCTCCGTTTACGTAATTTTTTCCCCACTAAATTTTCTAATTATTTTTTCCCCTGTGATTAGCTCTGTTCCAAAACCATTATTTTCCTCATTAAACACAATGCAATGCCTTCTATACGGAGACAAAAATAACAGAATTTACCCTAAAACGTGCTTTAATAAGAAAACACAATTATAAATTCAAACCCCAGGAAATCCATAATCACAGCTCCTACTTAATTCCATTACATCAGCAGGTGTAATAAACACTGATATTTCTACTTGGTAGCAAATTGTCCAGGATCCCATCAAGTACAGGGTTGGTAAGTAAGTGGTAGGCGGTGTCTCCTCTGGCTCTCCCCAAAAGTCCAACTATAACTATAGCCTCACCACCGCGGGATTGTTCTTGGCATTGCATGAGTTCCCTGACACGAGAGAAGTGCTATGACTGCCTTTGGTAAATACAAGACTTGGAGCTTGTTTGCTTTAAAGAAACTGCTCTGGAGAGTCTTGCGGTGTCTCTAATGAAGGACAGGAGGGATCCTTACCATTGTGATCTTTTTGTCTTGGAGCCGCTTGCCCTCTGCCTCCTTGACCCTGTGCATTAGACAGCTATGACAATATTAAGCCTCATCAGACCTGGTTCATGCAGTAAATCGGGATAGACCCGGCTGAGTTTATTTGCTTGAGGTCTACCCCATGTCAGCGTTGCTAGTTTCTGTTTCGACCTCAAGAACATAATGCTCTGGTGTCGTCAGCAGGCTGTGCTACCTACTCTCTGTTTCAAACCGATACATTTCTTTGTGTTGCAGCATATTTTTCAAATTACTTTCCCTGATTTAAAGTCTTGAGTTATGAAGAATGTGTCACATACCCTGGTAAGTTTACCAGTTGTTAGCTATACTCTCTGTAGGGTTTTTTTTTCTTTATTTTTTAATTATTTTTATCACTAGTCAGAACTCATGTAGCCTCCAACCATCAGGATCTTATCAAAAGAATTCATCAAGAATTTCAGCCACCAAATCTGTGCTGTCTTTTGAGCATGTTTTAACATAGTATGCCCAACTCATTCTTCCAAACTCTAGGTAAGGGACCCTGCTTCAGGGAAATGGGTTTTGGACTTGGGTTGCTACTCTATGGAGGAGCCTTACCACAGTGTGAAATTAAACGAATGACCCAGTGATGGAAGAAGATAAGATTTCAACTGTAATTTTGTTTAACCTATTACCTAGCTATGCAGAACTACTTGCTTTACCTGTTTTGCCTTACTCGCGTGTTTCTTGGCTTGCAAAAGGAAATCCAAATCTTTTTAGCTCAAGGCTTTGGGATGCAGTGTTTACAGAAGACCTACCTTACCTGTGTTGTATTTTGGAACTCAATTTCAGACTAGCACTAAGTGGGTCCTATTAACTCATTGCTCTTTAGTCGCTGAAGTGCATCTTGCAGTTCTGTTTCACGTGAAAAGACTCGCATCCATGTGCTCCAAGTCAACTCCGTGATGCTGAGCAATGCATGGCAGGTAAGACATCAAGTGTCCACTTGAGAACTTCAACCCTGACATGAAATAAAAAACTTCAGACAGATGTACTAGAAGTATCCATTAGTCTTATATGCAGGCTGTCATGTTGTAAATCACATAGGCTCAATTGTTATATTTCCAATTTAAACTTAAAATTGTGCCAACTATAGTATGAAAAGCAGCATGCACAAAAAAAAACCCCATGTATAAAAATAAGAAATGCTCCTATTGATGTACTATTTTATCTTAAAGACCACAGGAGATAGCCTTATTTAAAATATTAGGTCCAGAAGTAGAAGATACAAGCTCAAATCTCCTGAATGCCAGCAAGTTTGCTGTTTGCTGCTTCCTGCTTCCTTGGTTGGGGTAAGGTTTTTTTTCTTTTCCTTTCTAGTTACATGGCCTCAGCTGAATGTTAACTAAGCATGCATTTTGTTTTCCAATAAAAAGTTCCTTTCTTGATATCAGACAGGAGGTTATTACCTTTATTCAGGAGCGATGCATCCCTACACCAGGAGCAATGCATCCCTACAAAGAGGAAGGCAGGCAGAAAAGCCAGGAGGCCTGCATGGATGAACAAGGAGTTCCTGGACATGACCAAAAGGAAAAAGGAGGCCTATAGGGAGTGGAAACAGGGGCAGGTAGTCTGGGAGGAATACAGAGGAATTGTTCGAGCAGCCAGGAATGGGGTTGGACAAGCTAAAGCCCAGACAGAACTAAATCTGGCCAGGGACATCAAGACAAACAAAAAATCCTTCTTTAAGTACGTCAGTGAGAAAAGAAAGATTAGAAAAACTGCGGGCCCTCTCCGGAAGGAAACGCAAGAACTGGTTACCTGGGACAGAGACAGAGCTGAGGTACTCAATGACTTTTTTGCCTCAGTCTTCACTGCCAAGGACTGCAGCCACACTGCCCATGACACAGAATGCAAAGGCGAGGATTGGGAAAATGGAGAACCACCCACTGTAGGTGAAGATCAAGTGCGAGACCACCTGAGGAACCTGAAGGTGCACAAGTCCATGGGACCTGATGAGATACATCCACGGATCCTGAGGGAGCTAGCAGATGAGGTCGCTAAGCCACTAGCCATAATATATGAGAAGCCGTGGCTGTCTGGCAAGGTTCCTGCTGACTGGAAAAGGTGAAATGTAACCCCTATTTTCAAAAAGGGAAACAAGGAAGACTCAGGGAACTACAGGCCAGTCAGTCTCACCTCTGTGCCTGGCAAGATCTTGGAGCAGATCCTCCTGGAAATGCTGCTGAGGCATGTAGAAAACAAGGAGGTCATTGGTGACAGCCAAGGGCAAGTCATGCCTGACAAATTTGGTGGCCTTCTACGAAGGGGTTACAGCGGCAGTGGATAAGGGAAGATCAACTGATGTCATCTACCTGGACTTGTGCAAAGCGTTTGACACTGTCCCACATGATATCCTGGTCTCTAAATTGAAGAGACATGGATTCGACAAATGGACCACTCGGTGGATAAAGAACTGGCTGGACAGTCACAATCAAAGAGTTGCGGTCAATGGCTCGATGTCCAAGTGGAGACCAGTGACAAGTGGCGTTCCTCAGGGGTCAGTACTGGGACCTGTACTGTTCAACATCTTTGTCGGCGACATGGACAGTGGGGTCGAGTGCACCCTCAGCAAGTTTGCCGATGATACCAAGCTCTTTGGCGAGGTAGACACGCTGGAGGGGAGGGATGCCATCCAGAGGGATCTGGACAGGCTGCAGAGGTGGGCCCAAGCCAACCTCATGCAGTTCAACAAGGCCAAGTGCAAGGTCTTACATCTGGGTCGGGGCAATCCCAAGCACAAATACAGGCTCAGCAGGGAATGGCTGGAGAGCAGCCCTGAGGAGAAGGACCTGGATGTGCTGATTGATGAGAAGCTCAACATGAGTCAGCAATGTGTGATCGCAGCCCAGAAGGCCAACTGTATCCTGGGCTGCATCAGAAGAAGTGTGGCCAGCAGGTCAAAGGAGGTGATTCTGTCCCTCTACTCCACTCTCATGAGTACTGCATCCAGCTCTGGAGTCCCCAACATAAGAAGTACAAGTTATTTCATATTTTCTTTCAAATTTATTGTTATCGATTGGCACTGCTTTAAGAATAGACCTGACAGACTCCATAAGAAATTGCCCTGGTGGCTGTTTCCACATTTAAAATCACTTTTCAAGCTCTGTTAGGCAATATGCGATCCATGAGATTGCTTGACTTGCGTCAACAAAAATTCTAGGGAAGAAATCCTTGGGTTTCACACTGCCACCTGTTGATTCCTCTGTTTGTTCAGCAGTACGTGATATACAAAAGGAAAGGGCTTCTATCAAAACGATATAATCAAAGCATCTACAATGACGTGGGGAAATACCAAGTGAAAATTTCCAAATTTTCTATGCAAGACTGCATAATGAGAGTGAGAAACAGCTTATTTACAATAACCATCCTTTGACTAATGAGGTCCTGTAACAGATGTTGAGATTGATTGTTGGTGAGCCCATCAAAATGCGTGAAGAAAACAGAAATCTGCCATTTAGAATTTGCGAATTACTGACTTGGTACTATGCATTTGCGCTGCGTATCACCAATCAATGCTCAGCAGACAAATTCAGTAATGCACCTCCACTGGAGAGGAAATTAACTGCTCAGCTGAAATACATCTAACTGTCCTCTTGCCACTGGAGGGGTGAAAATGATTCACTGAAGCAACTCTTACTATTGTGTTTGGTATCCCAAGAAGTCTGACCACCCCAGTTGGGGGAGGAGAGGGGAGCACTGTTGTACAGCATTACAGAGCGATACAGAGGTTATTTTCATCTCCAGCCAAAGCTTTTACCTCATCTCCAGCCAAAGCTTTTACCTCTGTTGGCCCCGTCAGAAACACTGATGTCTTACAAACACTTAACCAGAGTGCTTGGGCTTTGTTACCAATTGATGAACTTTGACTGCTGCAATTGCCCTGTGGCTCTCGCCCTCTGTGGCCTGCGCCTTCCTTAACTTGAAACCTGCTTTCAGTTCGGCGAGCCTGTTTTATGAGAGGTTGTGTGACACTCCAAATATTAAATGAATTTAGTTAAATAACTTCTCTGTGAATACAGCGAGAGAATATAAGGAACTCTCACTTCTCTTAGTTCATCATATTGTCCAGCAAAGTTGCAGCCCTGTACCAGGATTATTTTGTTTTGTCAGAGACACGTATCAGCACTCTGACTTTCTTACAGCCAGTTAAAGTGTGGAGGAGAGTTCTCTTTGCCAATTCAGCAGAACCCCTGGACTATGGATTTGAAACTTCTGCTTTTGGTCTCTTCTAGGAAAAGACCAAGGTTTAGAATGCGTCAGTTTGCAAAATCTGCGTAGAACATCCAAACAAAGGGTCATTCTGTCAAGGGATTTCAGGAATTTATTTATCTCAGCTTCTAATGGTGTTTGCTGTGGAGATGTCTGGTATAAATGCTATGAGAAAGTGTTAAAATTACATCTGTGATGAGGTTACTCTGGAGAATACAAAAACACCATTCAATCTGGCTTCACATAAAAGTCAGGCTCTGCCAGATCCATATAATTGCTGTATTGCATGGTTTCAAAAGGTGATGTTACCAAGGAATAATTTACAAAAGTATTTTGCTAATAGTGTTTGTGCAGTACAAAGTAGTATGACTATGTACGCAGAGCAAATGTTATGTTACATACTTGATACATTTCAGTATGATAGTAGTCAAAGATTTCTTTCTCTAGACAAATACGATGGCAAGGAAGTGTGCTTTACTGAGCTGCTAGTTTGTGGTCTCCTTGTCTGGCATAAATTAATTAAATGGCAAATGACTTGTCCACTGCTGTCAGTATGTCAATGTAAAGAGCCTGCAGCTGTCTGAGCAAAAATGGAAGCAGATGATGATGCAAAACTATAAAGAAATTTGCATCGTGGAGAAGAAAGACTGGAAATTTTGTTCTCCTGTCTTCAAAGATAAAATCAAGGAAGCTTATAAAGAAATTAGAAGATGACAAATTTAAAACTGACACCAAATTGATTTTTTGCATTATGCATAATTAGATCATGAAATTTACTGTCACAGGATGTTATTGGAGCCAAGAATATAGTGTGATGGGACAAAAAAACTATTATAAAGGAATATAGTTTCCAGCAACATAAAATGGAAGAAATATTGAACTGTCTACTTCAGATCTTACAACAATATCAAAATTATCTAATACATAGTTTTGAGATCTGAAGATCTTATTACTGAATTTTTAAATTTTCCCCAGAGCAGTGGTGCTGGACGGTCTTAGAGATGGGATTCTGAGGTAGATTGATAGCAGGTCAAATTCAATGTGGCAGTTCCTGTTTCCTCACGTCAATTAACTTTTAGTAAATAATCAGTCTGACTACTACTGCCTTTTATCAGATCTTTGAGTTTCTTGCTCAGTACAATACAAGTCTGCCAAGGAAAGTTAGAGTAAAAGCTACAGATGACCACTGATTGTTAAAAGTGTCCATTGCTTTGGCACAGGCCTCAACTGGGCTGAAATAAGTGCTGGATTTTGTAAGTTGGTACAGGATATGACACTTCATAGCAGAGGCATTACTGGCTCCCACTTTTTAGCCAGAAATGTACAATGTGTTGAACTTTGCATTCTGATGTTTCCTAGCCTTATATCTTCTTTATTCCTTTCTTCTTGCTTTCCTTCATTAATTCACTTCCTCCATCTAAGCTGCGCTTCTCCACAGGGTATCCAGCCCTTGGTGGGCCTTTCAACATCTCTGCTGGTCAGGCTAGGTTATCTCAACTCTGTTCAGCAACTGATATTTTCCTTGTGTGCTTCTTGAAATATTATACTGATAAAATTCTGAGAATAGCCATACTGGGACAGACTAAAGGGCAAGCACACACAGTACTTCTGCAAGGTACTCTCCCAGCTTCCAGCCATTGTCAGCTCAGAAACATCCAGAGCTAGATTTGATTCCTACATAGCTATTTATTTACATGCAATACATTTCTCTTTCTTAAACTTGTCCAAACACCACCTGAATCCATTTATACTTTTATTGTCTACAACATCCTTCGGCACGGACCTTAACAGGTCAACAACCCAACCATGAAGGGCTACAATCTTTGCTTTGTTCTGCCTTGGCTCCTAGTTTCATTAGATGTTGTCCAAACACTCATATTGGAAGGAAGTGTAAACAAAACTGATGCTCTTCCACCCACTCCAGGCTACTAAAGATTACTCAGGCCTTTAATCCTCCCTTACCCCTTACCATTCCCTTTGCAGAGCGAAGACTCCTAACTCACTTACTAGGTCTTGATATTGCAGCTGTTCTACACCTTTCATCATCCTTGTCGTCCCTCTCTGACCCTTTCCCAGTTTTACATTCTTTCCAAGATTTCCCACTTCTGGTCTAAATTAAAATATAATAAGCTCCATTTAAGCTCCATAATATAATAAGCTCCATTTCACAGCTAGTGTCCATGAGGCCCTAAGGCAAAATAAAAGTGGCAGGAGAACAGAGATTCACATAAAAAAATAAGCTGGTGTCACTTTAGGTGCCACAACTTCTATTCCTGTGCACCTGAGATGCTTTTTTTTTTCTTCTTTTATTTTCCTTCCGGGGACTCAAGCAAGGAGAGGAGATGAGGCTCCGTGCTAGACAGGGAACAGCAAACTCTGTAGAAAGAGTATTTGCTGTGTCACGTGTATAATGTGGGGAGCACTTGCTATTATCCTGGAAGCTGGAGAGGCAGATGCCAAATGGCATCCTGGTATTAATGATCTCTGAGAGCAATTGGCTCCAGCACACTGAAAGCTAATGGCTGAAACCACTGGATAATCATGCCTGTACGGCTATGACAAGAACCCCTCACCAACAGGTCATTCAGCGCTTTTGTCAGAAAATTTTTCCTGTCTCTCTCTGCGCTGAATATACTAATTTTTGAGTGTTTCAATTTGCTTAGCCATCTTCATGCTTTTATCATAAAATATTCGTCCTCTGACAAGCAGTGTGGAATTTCCCAGGTAAGAATGAGAAACTTTGTTGTATAGATATATAGATAAGAACGTGTTTTCTTTGTATGTTTTTTCCTTGACATTTGAGGGTTTCAAAAGGCTTTCAAGACATGGAGACTGGAAAAGACTGATTTGTATAGAATAAGAATAGAAATTCTAATGCTATCCAGAACTTGAAATTTTCAGAAGCATTTCTACTCTGTTGGCATACAAGAAAGGACAAAGCCAGAATTCAACTCAGTGCTAGCATATTCATAATTTATCTTTGAGAAAATGCATTCAAGGGAAACACATTCAAAGATCAGCCAGCTTATTTGTTGTGATCTCGCATCGCAAGTCATCCTCTGCTTTCATTTGATCTTTCTCTACAATGCAGCCGAGTATTAGATCTCACAGTTTCCCACTTCCCAAGCCCTGCCAGACACCTCATCCTCCCCTACTATTATGCACCCGAGTTAGAAAATTTCAGTTGCAGAGATCGAGACTTGCAGTGAAAACAAAAGTATCCACAACAAAGCAACAGAATAAATATAGTCCTTTTAAATGTGCCCATTCTAATTCTCAATATGTGGACAGAAATAGGAGCGTATTCTTTTTGCTGCACAGCTTGTAGGACCAGATCTTCTCTGTTTCTTTTCTCCCGCTGAAGAGACCTCCATAACGCTTCCTCCCCAGCACATTTATTTTCCCATTCTGTTGGCTTTGTGATGTGAGAGATGAACTCAGGGTTTTTTTTGCTTCAGCCATTTTGTGTGTCGAGGACACGAGCAGGGCTATGTAACTTAGAAAAACAACTCCTTAAAAGGAGAAAAATGTGAATCCAGTTTGTGATAGGCTAACCGGTCGTGAAAGAATGTGTGCGCTAAAGTACCAAACCAATGGGAAAAGGGGACAGGATCTTGGGCAATCGGGGGGAGGGTATAAATACCTGGAGTTTCGTATCTAAGTGTGCTCTTTCTGAGACGCACCTGACTCAGCTGACTCGTTTATTTTGTTCTTGAATAAATTTTTATCTTTGCTTCAAAGACTTTGTCCTCTACACTTTTTTTATCTGTGAGTGAGTGTTTCTCACAGTGAGACGAGGTGCTGGTGAGGTGTAGCCACATGCCTTTCCTTGCTCTATCTGGGCAGCAGCGCCGCCACACCTGAGGGCAGTGGAGGCACATGTTTGGTTGTTTCCCACTTTTCAAAGGTTTTTTCAAAACATAGCGCCTGGAATAAATGTAGCCGCTCTATGCTGCTTGCCAAAAACTACCTCCAGCAGCCGCTGTGGCTGGCAATGAGGCCTGCCTCCCTCACGTGGGCTGCCTGCAATGCCTCAACTCGCAGGCCGCACTGCTACCAGTGATCCCCAGAGGGGATCAGCTTTACTGTGCCAAAAGAGAGGGTAAAGCTTGGGAATGGCCTGTCATATAAGACGCTGCCCGATCTTCACACGCCTTCGGCCCCTGGGCGCTGGCCAAGCAGAAGGAACCCTGCCTCCCTGGAGCCAGGGTGGGGCCTTCCCCTGCACTACAACTCCCATGATGCCCAGCGGCGGCGCTGCGCCCGGCGGGCGCGCACAGCCTGCTGGGTACCGCGCCGTGCGCGGGGGCCGGCGCCAATGGCGGCAGGCGGAGGGGGCGGCTGAGGGGAGCCGTTGTCCGTCGCGCCCATTCATAGCCGACGCTTTCCCCGGCCCTTTCCCCTCTCCGCCCCTGCTCCCGCCGCCGCCGCCGCTATGGAGGCGTTGATCCCCGTGATTAACAAGCTGCAGGACGTCTTCAACACGGTGGGGGCCGACATCATTCAGCTGCCGCAGATCGTGGTGGTGGGCACGCAGGTGAGGCGGGGCGGGGCAGGCCAGGCCGGGGTGGGGGAGCGGGTGGGCGCGGGCCCTCACCGCCTTGAGGGCAAAGTCGAGGCGTCCATCGGCCTCCGGTGCTGCTGACCCGCGGTCGCCTCCGTCAAGGGCACGGGGGGACGCGGGCAGCCGAGGGCGGCCGGGGCTCCCGCCCGCCCCGGCCTCCCTCGGCTGCCCGCGTCTCTACCCCGTGTTCCCTCCCCGAGCTGCTCTGGCTCCCCACCATTTGCAAAGGGAGTGCCTCTTCCACCGCCCGCCCTCCTCTGCGCGCTTCTCGGTAGCGGTTTGAACGGCCGAGGAGCTCTGGAAGGCTGCCGGGAGGGCCTGCCCCCCCCCCCCCTCCATCCTCCCCACCTCTCATAGCCGCGCATCGCCCCTCACACCTGGGAATGTGGGTGGCACTGGCCGCCCCCGGGGAGCCCGTTGCCGGCTTTGTGACTGCCATCGCTAGTCGGTGGCTTCCCTTCTCTGACAGCTGCCGTGAAGTGGGGGGCTGAGTAGAAGGGATGTGGTGGCAGAACAGCGTTTGGAAGGCGTGGATCGTTTTTCCTTTCTGTGAGTTCTCCTGCTGTTTGGACCGCTTTGTCTTAGCTGATGAAGGTGAGCGGCGAAGCCAGCTTTTGTTGGCTGCAACAGTTACAACGTGTGGGTCTCAGCCTGATAATGCAGCTGCTGGGCTCGAAGATAGCTCACACCCTTTCAGATCTATTCAAATGGGATGCTGTTCTTCAGCAAAACTTTTGGCAGCGGAACATGCATGACCAGAACTGTAGCAGTCATAAAGCAATTGAAAATGAAATATTAAACGCAACTAAACCTTGATGTTAATGGCTCTCTCTTTTTGTTTCTGTGAAACTAACAGCGTGTACTGAATGTGTGATGTTACCTGACAATAGCATGCCTACCTAAGACGGTAATACCAACTACTCTGCAGTCAGGAATTTTATTATATGACTTAAAACATGAGCTGTTTGTTCAAAGCTTGTACATTGCTGAAGCATGGAATAGGTTTGCTCAAAGCCAACTACAGTGTCGAACTGGTTGAGGCAACCAGCTGTCATTCGGTTTTACCAATATAAATCGGATAGGTTAATTGACTTTATATCAGCCACTTTACAAAATAAATCTAAAGTGCTTGAATTGGGTGTGAGAGACTTCACACTGGTAAGCTATATTGGGTACTTGCTATTTTGGTGGCTGACAGGAGTCCATCACTTAATGAAGATGTTTAATCTCCTTTACATTAAAAATCATACAAGCGAGCAGGTTTTTTGTTTGAGGTTTTTGTTTTAGTTGAGTTCTGCAGCGGAAGGTGCAAGGCAGAGGTGTGGCATTTTTCTATGAAAAATTAATAAAGAGATTTTTTGTTTCACTTTATGAAATGCATTGAAGTGGCTTTTTTTTTTATCATCCCTTTAAACAGCTTTGTCCTAGTTAACTTTTCTTAAGTGTGTACAGTAGATACTGGGAGTTAAGCCAGTATTGATATACATTTGACTTCAGTTGTCTACCCATCAGTATTAATATCCATTCAGTATATTCAGAAAAACCCTTGAATTAGTATAATACTTCTTGGTGTGCTAAAACAAAGTCCTTTATAGGCTTCAGGAAAATATATAGCAAAATGTCTAGCAAGCTGTATCTTGTTTTTTTGTTTTGTTTTGTTTTTAGTCAGAGTTCTGGGAAGAAATAATTGTCTTTATTGACATGGTAGTTCTGTAGATAGTTTTTTTTATGCAATTAGTCTTACAATAATTTAAATAATTTTATTATTTTATTAATTTGAATTTAGTGTATTGTAGACCAGATTTCTGGAGATGTCTCAAATAAGGCCTTAGAGCTGATGGTTTTGTTGCTGGTAGCTTGCTTCCATGTTTTTTCGAAATATGCCTTGAAACAGTCTTGTTTCTTGAGATATTTTTGGTTAAGTGATATGTAGCCTTTAAGTTTGTTTACAGAGTTGTTTTGTTTGTAGCCTACTGGCATATGCAGTTTTTACTACTTTGAATAGTATTCATAAACAATTTTGAATTCTGGATCTCTTTTCCTTTGTAGGAAAGAAAGGCTACCAGTTAAGATTTCTGTAACTCTCTGGTAATTGATTTATGCTTTTTTTTCCTTCCAGTTTGCCTGTTGCTTTTCTTAAATTATCTTTTTACATATTCAGCAAGGAGAAGAAAAATGCTTTTTAAAGTAGTTTTTGCTGTTTATTTTTCTCACCTGTCTTCTGTATCTCTTCTTTACCCTTTTCTCACTTTGTGCTTGTGTCTTTCTTCAGTTCTCATTTATTTCTACTTCTGTGCATCAAGTTAATTCTTCCTTTTCTGGAGTACGTAGAACTAGAAACTGCTTATAATCCTTAATTTAGCTTTGAATGTTTTCTGTTTCCCATGTCCCCTTTGCCTCTCCTGTCTTGTTTTGGGATTCATTTCCTATCATCCCTGTGTTCCGAGCGGTTGAAGTGTCTTAATTTTCCTCTTTCTAGATGGGTTTTGGTACTAATTACAAAATATTTATCAGTGAATTTTACACATCTAGATGGCCTCTTGCACTTATTCTGGTGGTGTTTCTGTGACTCAGTCATGTGAGAATTCCTCCTCATTCTCCACATAAATAGCATGTAAGTTATTTCTGTATCCTAGTACAGAGTCTATTAAGAAAATTGAAGGCTGCTGCTGATAGAACTTAGAGGACACCCCCAGACTGCCAGCTTTTCATCACTATTTCAGGGTTTTTTTTCCATTCCCAAATAGGTGTTCTATTTTTTTCCCTGATTCGGTATTTCAGTTCCTTTTTTAGAACTGTATTACTGAAGTGCAAAAAAAATATAAAAATCAAGGCTGGGAATACTATATAAACAGTATTTGTTCAATAATACTGTAATACCCAACCTTCTGATGTGTTTTACACAAATGGTTTGTGATCTGTACTTGTGATACAAGGTGATATTGAGGTATCTCAACCAAATGCATTAGAACTATCATAAAAGGAGGCAAGGGGAAGAAGTTTGGTTAGTTATGGCCTTTTGTATATTAAGGGCACATAGATGCTATCATAAAAATGAAATGCCTATGCTATGAAAGTGGGCATGAGTTTTAGAATAAATTTTTAAAAAGCAAACAACAAAATCTCTGCACAGAATGTGTAAAAATGAATTGCCTTTTTTTTTTTCAGGTCATTAATTCTTAAAATTTGTTTTGGGTTTCTAGAAGTCATGGACCTAGTTATATACAAACTTCAGTGGCAGCTTTTAGCAAAGTTCTTCCAATACTGACATTATCAAAACTAGTTGTGGGCTTTATTTGCACTTGGTAATGTTGATCCTAGAGGAGACACCATGGTGAAATTGATCTAGCAACTAATGAAATTCACAATGAGATTTTTACATGACCTTTTGGGTGTATGTTTATGTAGTATTTTTGCTTATTCTTCAGTTAATGCTGTTCTGGGACTTTAAATGAGGAGGTGTTGCTTACAATATTTAACATAGACTTTCTGCTGGATGTTTCCATCTGTAAGAGCTGTTTTATTAGCCTCAGTGATTGGCTTGCAGATGAGCATTACATGTATTTCTTTTTTTTTGCTGTTTGGGTTAAGTACCGTGTTTGAGATTTCAACACTAAACCAATTTTTGTTGCCGAGGAGGAAGGTTTCTTGATCTGAGGTAACAGATAGCCTGAGCATTTGAGTATGTGTAACTGTATATTTTGTTAGTCTAAACAGTTAGGATGGTAATTTGCCTGTGAATAAGTTGACAGCAGTGGGAAGCTAATGTATGGTCCGGGCTGCTAGGATGAGGAGAATAATCAAGCAGATGATGTATCAAAGCATCCAGTTTGAGAGAGACTGGCATTGTGGTCTTAAACTTCAGATGCTCCACAGAGCTCCTGTGACTTTGTCAGGGGAGGTCAGGGGAACAGAAATTTATACCACTTCAGCTTATTTAGTTTATTCAAACTTTCCTGCATTGTGTTGGCAAAAAGCCAGTTTTAAGTGATGGAAACTCCATCTTGTACTAAGCAACCAGGAAAACCCCATGCCAAGTTCAGCTCGGGAATGTCTTCCTCCCTCTTCTCTTGTTGGGGTGTGTGTGTGGTGTTTTGTTTTGGTTTGGGTTTTTTTGTTGTTGTTGTTGTTTTGGGGTTTTCTTTGTTTGTTTTTTCCTCCAGGGATCTTTCCTGGGATTTCAAGCAGATGCAAAAAGATGTTTTTATCTACATTTGTAAAAGGGGATTTAACTAGAGCATAGCTTCAGTGCTGCCTGTGCTGGCTGGAGAGAGCTTGTTTTTTCACTGAAATATTTTGCAAACTTCCTGTTTTGACTTTTTGTTTGTTTTGATATCTGACATTCACTGTATCTGGTTTTGGGCATAATTGTTTTCCTTTTTGCCATCCCTTCCTCCTGTCAAATCGTGCCCTGACTGTTCTGGTGTCTGTTTCAGACAAGCAGCAAAGTGAGGTGGACATTAATTAGCTGTTTACCTTCATGAGGCATAATATACAGTTTGCTGCTAAAGTTAAATAGTGAAAAAAACATTTGTCATTGTGCTGTTTCTTTTCTCTGGTGGGCTCTCACTGTTTCTGAACAGCTGTACTACTTAGGTCCTGAAGGCTTCTATGATCAGAAGGATGGCATCTTCACTGTGTCTATGTGCAGGCTTTATATGAATAAAAATAAAATTATGGCTCTAATAACTGTGATCATGCCTTTAGTTTCTACAGATTTTTAATATGATGGCAATATTAAGCATCTTTTAAATGAAGATACTGATTCTACTATTTGCAAACGCCAAGTTATTTTGGAAGAGTGGAGAGAATACACAGTTGCAGAAGGATGTGAACAAAGTGGGTTTTCTGTTTGTTTCCCACCCCTCCCCCCCCCCACTAGTTTTGTATGCTTGCTGCCAGGGTCCTGTTCATCTTGTGACTGGCAATTGTTTTTCTTGGAAAACCTGTATTTTAATTAGAACGGATAGATCTTTTATCTTGTCCACAAGGGACAGTGAAAGGAAACATATTTTCAGGAAAATGAAGGGGAAGAGTTTTAAAGCAGAATCTGGAGAGAAAATGGCTGTATAGACTTCTTCATGTAGTAGCCAGAAGGTTGACTGGCTTTCTCTTTTAAAAAAAAAAATAAAAATCTGTTTAGAACTTTTTTAATTTGAAGATATAAATTGGCTTTGTTTTGATTCATTTTACTGATAATGAATATAGCAGAATAAGCAATACTATTTAAGGTCAGTGTATATGGCTTTGAAATGTGGAACTTCAAATACCACAGTTGCATGACCTAACATAGAGAAGTTCTGTACTGATTGTTTTAAATTGCATGAGGTATTTTTTCTTAAGTGAATTACTGGAGAACTTTGGGAATTGATGTATTGAGAAAGAAGACATCTGATAATCTTTTATCAATTTGCTGTTGTTGGGCGTGTGTCTACATTTAGATATGGTGTAAATATAAGAGTGCTGAAGAATTTGGACTGAGCTGTGCAAATTCTCGCTTTCCTTACAACTTTTACATAAGCTATCTTTTGTGGAGGGAGTTCCTGTGGATTCCAGTTTCTTCCTGACTGATTCAGGAAAGCTCTCCGTTCAAAGTGAATGGGAATTGGCCTGCAGCAACAACAGTCTTGTATTCCAGACAAGATCTTTCACAGAGGAAATGTATTTTGTAACAGCTGGTTTCACTGCTTTCTCAAGTTGCGATCAGCCTGTTAGCTCTTCTGCATTTTTTTAGAAGTATAGTCTTGTTTCAAAGAATGTCTTACGGTAATTCATCGGGCCTGCTTATAACTTCAAAATTCTCTTCTGATTAGTAAATAACATTTTTAAATTTGTTGGCTGTCTAGAATCAGCCTCGCTTGGCGTGTCCCTAGTTCACATAGGAAAATTTTGCTACAATAGCTATTCCAACCAAAGCAGTTCCCTTGTGGAATGGCTCTGGGATTGCATGTGCACGTGTGCTGACTTCTTACTTTAGAATAATTCATGTTTGCAAAGGAAAGAAAAAAGATCTTGCTGCTATTTAGTTATAGCATGCTGAACTCTTCCAGGATAACTACTGAAACGAACTGCTTTTCAAAGCACCTGTCTGGATAATGGTCCTGTGGATAAGATCCCAGAAAAAATGCATTAGCAATAATAAAGTTAAAATTTAGTAAACCACACATGTATGTATTGCTAAGAGTATGATTTAGCCAGCAGGACTTTTATAATTCTTCTATGACAGAAACTGCAAAATTGCCACCATTCTGCCTCGAGTGTCAAAGTAGATGCATTGCTGTTCTTAAGAGAATTCTTCAGGAATTTTTATGTCGCACTGAGAAATCTCTCCTACTTTGCAGTTCCTTACTGTCATTCTCAAATGTCTGTTACTGTTGTGCCACTGAAAAAGTCATAGGTGGTGTGGTTTAGGCTGGACTGGCCACTGAAACAGATGCTGTCCTCCGCCTCTTTCCAAGGAGGGGAGGACGAAAAAGACTTATGATTTTAGAAGAAACTAAACTAATGATAAAATAAAAAGAAAATAATACAATATATACAATATATACAAAACCAGTATTGAGCTCCCAGGATGATGATCATTTCACCAGCGGGCACTGGGAAAGTCCCAGACTAGACTCAGCAACAGATGGGAACTGAATTCTGGGTCTGGATTCGGGAACACACAGATTAGGATCAAAGGCAGACAAACAGACAGAGTCTTCCTCGGACACCAGCTGTAGAAGAAAGAGGGCTGACCCTTTGATCCCTCAGCTTTTATACTGAGCCTGAGGCAGATGGGATGGAAAACCCCGTTGGTCAGTTTTGGGTCACCTGTCCTGTCCGCTCCTCCCTGCAGGTGGGACCCCTCTACGCTTTTCTGCTTCTGACCCTCCTAACGGGGCAAATAACCAAGTTAGCTGCCCTTGGGTGTTATAGCAATAAGTATAAGCAAGAGCCTCTCGGCATACCATGCCATGTCATAAATTAGAAACAATCAGGTCTTATTTCTCTGAGAGCAAACAGTGTCTCCACAGTATGCTGTTAAATTCAGAGAGTTCAGTTAGTTAGAAGAGGCTTAGGTGCAAAGTGAAGTTACTGAACAGAAAATTGGTTCTGTTTTACTTAAACCAGGACAATAGGGAATACTGATATTACTGCTTCTTTATCTTCTTATGCTGTCTTGCAGTAAATCTGTATTGTGTTGCAGGAGTTCTTTGCAGTTTTTTCCTATTTGATCAGATAAAAAATTTATCAGTTTGTCCTATCAAAAGCAATTAAGAAAGTTTACACCTCTTTCAACCAATTTTCTTGTTGGAAGTTCCCCAGTAGTTTATTGGACGTGTTTCCTTATAAAGGTTTTTTTCCACAGATGATTTATTTCTCATTGGTTCCACGAAGGGATTATGAAGTCTAAAGATAGACAGGAAGGCATCAGATTCTTGTAAAATGACTTGAAATTTGTTGCAGCCCATACAAGTCCATTATCATTCTAATAATACTTGAAATGTGCAACAGTCTGAGCAAACGACTGTAAAAAAAATCTCATGTTTCTTGTGTATTAGTGAGAGTCCAGGTGAGTCTTGTGTTTATTGCCTTCTTGTTGCATGGGCTTCATAAGAATAAGAACGGACTTTGGTTTATTTACTGGGCTAACTGGTAGGATCCAGTGAGTTACAGGACAAGAGACCTGGTCTGCCCTTAAGCACAACCTCATTGGCGCACAAAACGGTAGTCCATACAAATGCTCTGGAAAATGAGTAGACATGCAAGGAGAGCAGTGTGGAGGGTACTCATGACTGAGCATCAACGCAGAAGACTCACGCAGGAGGTAAAGTGAGGACAGGCTTGCTCAAGGATGTTAAAAATACTGCCTTCATATGCAGAGATGGTATTAAAAAAGCCAGCATTCCACTAGAGTTGAAACTGGTAAGGAACATCAAAGACAACAAGAACTTCCAGAACTGCATCAGCGGTTAAAGAGGAAAAAAGAGAAACGTGGGAAATGGGGGCTTGCTGCTGACTGTGACAGATGATTTAGTGCTAGTGACTATGGACAGAGCTGAGGCACTCAGTGCTTTCTTTGCCTTGGTCTTCACCAGCAGGTCTTGTAGGCCTTTGTGCCTATAGATGGGGCTCAACGTGGAAGGTTGTGGAATAGTGGAAGAGGATTGGGTCAGGGTTCTTTTTTGGATATAGACAAGGCATCTTTGCATGCTGTTGAGTATAAGGCACAAGTCTTCTAAAGTTAGGAATGCTAATGAGGACTTGGACAATGAATAAGAATGCCAGTGAAGTAAATGTTTGGGATGAATGTGAATGGTTGTTCGTAGTCTTACTTCAGAATTTTCAATACGGAATTTCTTCCATTTTGCTTCTCAACAACCCTGAAGAGTTTTTGAAAGTAACATCTCCTGCTGTTAATGAAGCTGGACAATTATAAAGTCATGCACTGCTGTCCACTGCTTCTGAATTCCTGAAAAATGTGGTTAGTAATACAGCAGGCTGCAAACCAAATTTTCTTGTAAGAATTAGCATAATGGGTCGGAGCAAATGCGTTTTGATACTTAAGTGGTGCGCGCAGTTGAAATATGCAGGGACAAGTAAAGAAGAAATGAAGGATAGGGAGGCAGAAGCAAGATCATTAGGACTGTTAAAGAGTAGAGGTGCTGGCTTTTTCTATTGGATGACAGTCTTACAGATTTCAGCTTTTTAATTTGTGAGAGTAAGTGCACAATCATTTCACTGTTTTTCTGCCCTTCATCCTTGATTGTTTTAGATTAATCTGAAGATGATGTTGACAATGATGATAAAAGAACTGTTAAGGAGGTGGTGAGAAAGCTGTTAAGTTTTACATTATATATACTGTCAGTGTGTATTTAAATAAAATATTTAGCTCCCTGTGTGCAACTTCTCTTCTTACCTACTTCCGGGAAAAATGGTATTACTGTCCGTCAAACTTGGAGACGTATCTGTGAGACTGATGATGGTTAACAAAGAGTGTTAAACACTCAGCAATGGAAGTTTGACACAACGGTTAAAGAAGCAACAGACAGCAAGATGTTCCTGTATTTGCCCCTTTTTTCTGAACAATCTGTATAAAGTTCCTCTAAATATCACAGCTTGTAGGTATTTCAAATTAGGATCAGGTATTAGGGTCCAGAGGAAAACCTGACTGATCTGCCACAAAAGGTTAGAATTTGTTAATGCTTTTCTGGACCTGTCATGAAATGAGTTTATGGATTTCAGTCTGTGCTTAAAGTTCTGACAAGTGTTCAAATGAGATGGCAAACCAAGCGTGATGCTGCTGCAGACTTATTTCTAAAAATTCTGTGGTATCTTTGGTCATCAGTGTTAGTCTTGGTCTACAGCTGAAGGACTGGCTGAACTGAATTTGTATTCTGAACTGGCCCATATCCTTCACTTCCCTCCACCAGCAGAAAAAGATCAGCTTTGTGTTTACTGCTTTCCTTACCGTGTTCCCAGACAATTCTTGATAATGGATGTGTATGGGGCGCAGATTAAGGAGTGCGTCATTAGATAATGTATTATGTTCCAAGAACAGATTGCTCTAATAAGGGAACGTAATGCAATTTGAAACAAATTTCCTGATATGTGGAGTACTGTAGTGTCTCATCTAATGTATGATTTCATATTTGCAAAGGATCCAGATTGTTCCAAAGATAACTGTGGGAGTGGTGTAAGACATAGTGTTGTAGTTCCATACATAGTTTGGTGTGTGCCCATTTCAGCTTCCTGCAATGCCACTCTTTTGGAAAGACCAAACAATGAGCAGTAGCGTGCAGCAATTTGTTCCATGGACTTTGGTTTCCTGTCTTGATGAGGTTCTTGTTAAGGACTTCAGCTATTTATTACTATTCCTTCTTTACTTGGATTATATGTTCAGGAGATGCCACTTCACCTAAGTTTCACCTCCAGCCTTTTGAGACTGAATGGTCATTCTACCCATGTGTAAGAAATCTTGCTCAAGACGTGTTCAAGATATTTTTAATAAATGAAACCCTTGTGGTTTTGTTGTGTTTTTCCCAATGCAGTTGATGAACCTTTATCATGTCTCATCTTTTTGAGCAGGCATTCCACCTGTTTTAAATTATGAAGTTTGTTAAGAAGTAGTTTGTTGTTTGTCACTCTGAAAGTTATGTGTTTTTTTTTTTTTTCACATTCTGAAATATCAGTAATTCTTCAGAAGTGTGCTACAACAGGAGCTCTCTCAGAGAGGCTTCCAGAGCTAGTTTGTGCTTTGGCCAAGTTGTTCTTCAGTTACTCTTTGATAAGATTTCAGTGCCCAATGTCCTGTCATAAGGACAATGTCATCCTTGCATGGAAAGTGCCCAACGTTGATCGGAGAAGGTCAGCTGAAAAAGAAAATTACTAATTACTTTCTAAGGGAGTCTTTTGAAGCAAAAAATCTTAATAAAGCTATCCTTCTGTTTCCTGAGACCCCGTCCTTCTCCCTGTTTTTTCTAGACAGTTGACTTCACTGCTGTCAAATTTGACTTAGATTTACTTTGAAAACTGGACACGATCTGCATTGGTCTGTTATTTACCTATTGAGACAAATTACATTGTTGATAAAACAGCATTTTTCTGTACTGTAAAGCATAGTTATACAGTAAAGTGCTAGAAGAAAAGGCCTTCATTTGTTGTCATTGCTCAAGTTTTCTATGGGTTTTGCCTTGTATTTTAATATTTATTTCGTGCTTCTGCATGCAAGTCCTATTTTAATAGGTTCTAATGCTTTCACGTAATTTGTTCCTGTCTTGTCTTACTGCACTAGTAGAAATGTGCTGTCTGATAGTGCCATGTTGCTTGATCTCTGCTGGTCTATTTTTCATTTTTAGAAAAGTAACCTAAGGTGTCACTAAATATATGATATTTAAGATATTCAACACTGCTTTTATTTCATATTATGCTAGGTTATGTTCTCATTTTATGATTTACTTGAAGTCTTGAATCTGTTCTTTTAGAACTGGTAAACTGAATCGAGGTTGTATAGCAGTAATGCATATTCTAGCTGTCAGAAGCATCTGTTGATTTGTTGGGTTTTTTGTTTTGATTTTTTTTAAGGGAATTATTTGGTAGTAACATTAATATAGAAACATGTTGTAGCTGTGGCAATGATTATCAGAGCAACTTTTCTCATGGCATGCCCATGTTGAGTTTCTGGCTGCAGAAAACTTGAAGAGTTTAATGCGGTTCTATTAAAAAGACAAAATCTTATCGGTCAGACTTTCAAAGCATTATGTTGACACATCTGGGTCTGTTGCTTATTGTTATTTTTATCATGGTGGTATTCTTGAATCACTCTTAAAACCCATGTGTTCACAGCTGCTTATTGGACCATTTAGCCCAATTCTGCATTTTATCCAAAAGTGCTGTAAGTGAACATTTTACATGTAGACTCTTGAAGCAAATTTGTAATTTCACAGCCTTTAAGTATTTAACAACTTTTTACAGTTTTTTGTTACATAGACAGATGTTTGCAGTCAATTCAGCTGGAAATACTTACAAATATATAGAGATATATATATATACACTGAGAGAGTGGGAGAAACTGTATAAAACAGTGTTTGTTATATATTTAGAGTATAAAACAATGCACTTATGAAGCTGATATAACACATTATACCAAAATGAAACCCAAAACCTGAAAGGAGTAAAAGATTGTAATATCTTAATGTACTCAAGTTTGCATAGCTAATATCTCTTTATATAATGCTTCTGTTAGTATTAACATGTCCAGCCCATGTTAATACTAACAGATGGTTAAATTCTTTAGTCTACAGAGTGAAGTGTTACTGCAAGGTGTTAGAAAATGACATAGTAGAAGACATGGAATTTCCTTCTGAGCATTATAAAGAAAAATCATTTTTTCTTTTCCAAAAATGTTTCTGGAAAGATTAAGATTTGGGGTAGAAAATGTTAAATAGGATATTAATTTTTCTGAAACCTATTATGAGTTTAATTTAGCCTTAAGAGGTAGACAATACTTCTATCTACATGGCTTTTAAGTGTCCCAAGCAGGTTTAGGCAGTTACTGGTTTATAGCAGACTTGAGTCCTTTAGTGCCTATGCAGTGTGATGCCACTGTGTTAGATGCAGTGAGTCGTATCAGATGCTCCTTTGGGCACTGTATAGCAGAGGGCAGAATAGAGCACTGTTTGCAGGAGCGATGAAAGCAAGCTAAAACTAAAATATGACAGCATTTTGATGTTTAAGAAAATCATTTAGCTGTATTCCAATTTTCAGAGCAGTGGAAAGAGTTCTGTGTTGGAAAGTCTTGTGGGGAGGGATCTGCTCCCACGAGGTACTGGAGTTGTCACCCGGAGACCCCTTATTCTGCAGCTGGTGCATGTTTCCCCAGAGGATGGTCGGAAAACAGCTGGAGATGAAAATGGTAAGTGTGATCCAAGATTGTGTTTTGCTTACTAGGAAAGAGACTTAGAATTTCTTTCTTGTTCATTTGACTGAAAAATTGGTTGTTGTAATCTTAAAACTTGAGTGTGCTTTTTAAAATTTGCGTGGAAGAAAACACAGATGATGTCACATCTGTCCATTTAGCAAATGTCATGAAGTCAAAATCTTTTGGATATTCAATATATCTTTAATGGTTTAAGCTTTCCTGTTTGTTCTTAGGAAATGCTTTTGAGAAAACCAGGCTAAAGAAAGCATTTCAGTTATGATAATGATTGTCTAGAGTGCAGAGAACATGATTTTCTTGTGTGTGTTTTTCTTCCTCTCCTCTTTTGCTGTATAAATAAGGTTTTTCCTTGAGAGGATGAGTATGTGACTTTTTAGAAGGTTAGGAAATAGGTGTGTTCTGAAAAGAGCAGAAGAAAGAGAAATGAAAACAAACTTGTAGTAGATGCAAATACAATTTAATGGGCACATTCTGTAGTTCACAGATGCTACCTTACTGGCCTGCACTGAGACATTCCAAGTGCATCAGGAGCAACACTTTAAATGTTCTGAAGCTGTCTAGTTTGAAGCTCGTGTCTTCTGTAGTGTTTCTATGTTATCCTTCAGCGGATGAAGAAAGTAATCTCAGTTGTTTCTTGGAAGTTTAAATGCTCATTCTATACTAACTAGTGCTCTTGATCTTATGAAAGAGCAGCAGGGGCATATCCCCCTTCTGATTGTAAGATAAATCTTAGCTTTTTGATGTAGACAATAAAAAGTAAACAGGCTTCTGATGAAGTGATAAACTTGGGGCTATAATTATTAATTCTCATTGTGTTCAAACTTTTTGGAATTTATTTCTAGCAATAGTAAGTCAAGGTATCAGAAGTTCTTTACAGTGTTTGTTTTCATGTAGTACTTATACCTTTTGGTTTCTGAAGTAAAGTTATTAATATTGTGCAGTTCAAAAGGTTCAAGCTCCAATTTTCATTATTGCCACAAGCAGAGAACACCATTCAGGTTTATAACAATTAACTTTTAGTTGAAGATTGTAGGACAATTCAGGTTGGAAATGATATCAGGAGGTCTCTAGTCCAACCTCCTCTTCAAAAAAGGGCCAACTCTGAACTCAAGACCAGGTTGCTCGAGGCTTTATCCAGTTGGGTCTTGAAAGCCTCCAAGAGAGAATTCAGAGAGTCTCTGGGCAACCTTTTAGAGATGGTACATTTTATCTCTTTAAATTATGGTTTTTATTTGATCTCTTTAAACATGGTTTTATATTACATGCATTGTGTAGTGTATAGTTACTAGTACTTTTCAGAATGCTTTGATTCTGAGATGTAGGATAAAATATGATTTTGTTCTGTTCAACTTTACAGGTATAAAAAATGGTTTTGTAATTAGAGTATTCTGAGTCAAGGCAGAGCCTTTCTGCTGTAGGTTGCATTTGATCTGGGGATTCAGGTTTTAAATTTAAAATTGGATAATGATATTGCATGAGGGTGTTGGGCTAAATTAATATTTATAATATATATTTATATATATTTATATATATATTTATATTTATTAATATTTATATTAGAAATATAAGTATTTATGATATTTATATTATTACAATGTTATTTATAATATTTAGTTCTTTGGGGAAGAAAGAAAATAAATGTGTAAGATGTACATGTTATCTCTTCTTGATGTTCCTTTGAGAGAGATGTGGGCTTGTTTGGTAAGAAAAGACAAACCTTTATGACTTAACAGTTGCATTTGAAATGTCTCTCCTCTCCCTCCAAAATTCAGGAAAATCATGGTCTAAATGGCTTTGTCACTGGTCTGGTTTAGCGTATGTACAGATTGCGGTGTTATATCTGAGAAGATGGTATCAAGTAGCTTGGGAAGAAAAAAGGTGACAACCTTTTATCCTGGCTATGCTATCTGACATTGTGACAAGGCACTACACTATTGCAGGTCATATTTTTGTTTGTTATGAGGTGGATGTTGAGGTAGGGTTGAATAGGTGTATGGGATTTCTCAGAGGGAAATCTATCCATAGTCTTGCAGAAAAGGATTTTCTCCAGATGAGGGATTTCTTCTTTACAAATTGAATATTGGACAAGAGAATATGAGTCTTGGCATGGTGCTTTCTGAATGTGTTGGTAATAAAAGTATCTGTGCACACAGAGAGTTCATGCAACTGCCTCTCTGTGTTGTGACTTCTGTTTTGTAATTTGTCACCTTTATCCATCTTAATGCTTGCTCTAGATACGTACTAGTATTACATGTAAATACATCCATTTAAAAGAAGTACTTCCTGTGGTTCTTATAAGCTTAAATTTTACTTCTGAATGTTTGTCCAGAAGGCTTCCCTGTTTCTAACATAATGCACTTCAGATTGCTGTGGTATTTGTTTAAGCATGGACAGTTGCCTTGTCTTTATGACTATGAAGGAAAAAATTAGCTTAGTTTTGACATCTTCTGATGCATGTGAGCTGCCAAAGAATATCAGTTCATATCAATTTAGGGTTTTTGCTTGGTTGGTTTAGGCTTTTTTGGTTTTGCTTTTTGGATTTCTAAGAATTTTTTTATTTGATTCTGAGGAGCACATTGGGAAAGATTGTTGAGAAAGAATTGCAGCTAGACATTTGAACTTTTGATTCTGATGTGCAACATTAAAGATCATCTCTGCTGTTCCTCAAAGGCACTGATTGGCTGTGTGATACCCTTGTATGGTGGTCACTGCAATAAATCAAGATAGCCAGAAAATAGCAGAGATATGAATTTTGCATTAAATATGAAGAAGTTCTGTGTTTTTATAACATTGCAGACTGATTTGTATATTCTACAGACATGTGTGGTTTGGTGTGAAGGAAATGTTCTCATTATGCTTTTGCTGTTTATTGTTAGCCTCCAGTGATTCAGCACATATGGTGTATTTGATGCGGTGATACCACACCTCATAGGAGAGGTGCTCCAGCCCTCTGATCATCTTTGTGTCCCTCCTCTGAACCCACTCCAACATGTCCACGCAGATGGACCTGTTAATGCAGATCTGTTGCTTGCTAAATCAACACTCTTTTGTCAGGTTTTTGCTCTCTACTACAAATAGGAATTCCTTACGCCTAGGTCCCAAACAGTGTGGACTGATTCATTGTACTTGGCTTTGTAGAAGCACAAGAGAAAAAGAACTTTCCACTCAAAAGAGCTTGCCATCTAGTTAGCGTCAAGGATGGAGAAAACTATACAACATACAGAAAGGATTGGAAGATGCGCACATGTTGTTTTTTTTCACAAGCTGGATTTTTCTTTTTTTTATTTAGAGAAAGAGCTAGGAAAGGATGAGGTGATGGGGGGGGGAGGGGAAGAGAGTTCAGATGGTAGTCTGCTGGGTCCAAGAGCTCTGAAGGTATGGTAAATAGAAAGCTAGGAAAACGGGTAACATTCTTCATGCTTTGCTGTTTTTTGTCCTTTTTAGTATTTGGGAAGTTCTTGTTGCCATGCTGCAAGAAATCCTCTATGGTGGTAGCCTTCTATGACTCTGAACAGTTTCTTTGTGCTCCCACTGTGTATGAAGAACACTTCTACTGCTTTAAGAAGGGAGAAGAGATACATGAACAACTGGTCAGTTAGCATTGTACTGTATTTGAGCTTCTTAAAGGAGCATTGCAGTACAGGAGATAAGTAACAATTTGGTGGAAGGAACACCTGAGAAAAATACTGTCATTGTGTCTAGTTTTCCGGTATATTCATTAAATATTATTAATATTATTAATCTCACTCCAAGATATGAAAAGCCATAAAAGCATACAGACCGGAATGTCATTTCTGCATACTTTTATCTAGCATTGAATCTTGAATGTAATCAGGTGATTAATTCACATGAAAGTTTTGCCTGAAAAGCTTCCAGAAAGTAACATAACTGAGAGATGACTGATTTACCAGTGAAACTAGCAATAAAAAAAAAAAAAGTTCTACGTGTAAACCAGAACATTGGGCTGTTTAATATAGTCTAATTAAAATATTTTCTCCTTGCCTTGAGCATCCTTGCAATTTGAGTTATGCAAATCCTTTCTCCTCTCCTAAAAAATTCTTTGCGTTAAATTAGAGCTATTAGGAAATTTGTCTCAAGTGTTAAAATGGTGTCAGTACAGACTTTCTCAGAAGAGTGGGGCAAGAGTTTCCCTGCTGTATAAAATGAAACTTCTAAAAGTTTATACTTGGACCAGACGAGATTTTCTTTAAACCTCAGCAGACTGCATTTATTCCTTAACTTTTTTTTTTCTTCTTTTTTTATATGCACCAAGGCTGAGGTTAAGACTAAGCCATTTATCATGGCTTCAATCTTATCTTGTGTTATATATAGCAAAGAAAACTTGCGACTTGTTAAAGCTTAAAATTTTCATTTTCCTTTGATCCACAGATGTTAATAAGTTAAAATGCAATGCCTCTGACCAGAATACATCTTTTTTTAATATATATTTTAAAGAGTTAATAGATTATACTAAACCAAAACATTTCTTTAGGCATAAAATTAAGCCCAGTACCTAGCTGCAAATTCCTGTGCTACCACAAAACCAGTGATTTAAGACTAGAACACTGTGTTGTAGGAAGACATCACCTCCGTAGGAGGGCCATAACAGAAGAGTGCTTGGTCCATGTCTTTCAAATATAATGGTGGCAGTACCTTTCTATATTTTTTTCTTCCTGACTTGATGCCCATCTTTACTTTCTTAGATTCAGTTTTTAAGAGGGAATGAGCAACACAGTCTTGAACATACTGTAGTTTCTTCCTGTATGTGAGTTTTCCTTTATTTCTTCTGAACTGCAAATAAACTAAATCTGTTTAATAACCTGGAATGAGCCCTTTCATTTTGCACTTATTTTGGAGGCTGGTATGTAATTTTGCTTATTTACCAACCAAGACAAACAAAAGCTGCCCCCTAGCAATGGTTTCTTCATAGCTTGTATGCCTGCAGAAAAGTAAGGATAAAAGCAGTCTGGTTTTTAAATTTTTTTCTTTAATGGGTCCAGTCCATCTAAATCAGCATATTTCCATTGATAATAAACCTTTGACTTACCCATCTCAGCAAGACATTAAAATAACTCTCCAGATGTATTAGGCTTTCCAAACTGATGAACTGATTGTTGTTGTGCTTCTTGCATTTTGTGCCAAATGGGCACATGCAAAAAATATCTTCACCAGTTTGTTTTGATTCTTGCATTTCTGTGGTGCTGTACTGCCATCACATAAAGATATAGAGTGTAAACTCATCAGCCCTTCAATAAAAAGTTTTTTTTGTAATGGGATATCCGTAAATATTTTAAGAAAATTAAAGGTTGAGAGGGGTGATAGCTAATGTTGTCTCTTCTTAAATCTGTCTCAGAACTGCCATAACTGGCTTTTTTAATTGAGCATTGAAAGATTGATGCAAACCTCAGATTTCGTTCCCATACAGTAATATTACTTCCAGTGACGTTAAAAATATTTCCTACTTTTCCTCATTCTTACCATGAGTAAATGATAAGAAACATATTTTTGACAAAGAAGTTCAGCTTTGTGGAACCTAATGGTTTTCTGTGCTCAGATAAAAATATTGTGAGCTGTTGGAATTAGATGAACAGCAATAATAAAGTCATCATCATCAAGTAAACTCTGTCTAGAATATCTGATTAATATGCATCATTTATCAGTGTTTAGTTAAGATCTGTGCATATTGTTAATGTTACACATTCTCATCAATAGTAGAATAGCATGCACATCTGTCTGCATGCATTTGTGATCTTTGTAATACAATGTGGTACAGAAAGTTAATAAAATGCTATACTAAATATGATTAAAAATTTTAAACATCATTCAATGCTGTTTCTCTTTAACTACAGACCCTGCTACATGGAAAAATCCAAGACACCTTTCTAAAGGTTGCCTTTATCCACTTGCTTTTTATCCCTATGCATAAAGCGCATGCTTGTATACACTAAACACATACATTTCATGCCACTTTATTGTTGATTACACTTTTACTTTTACACTTTGGCTACTGTGTTGATTGATTATTTTGCTGAGTCTTGTGATCTGGTTGTTTTTTAGTTTTCTGACCTTGTTGTATTAGAATGAGATGATTTTTTGCTTTCCTTCTATGTCATTGCTGCTTCATAGAATTTCCTGCACTCTTAATTCCCAAATCCTTTAAAAAAAAAACCTCTCTATTGATCAGTATCTTGAAATTCAACTTCAGTGGAAAAAATGTTTTGAAAGATGACTTGATTGTATGTAAGCAGTGTGTTTGCCAAATGGTCAGATTTCTTGTAGACTATTCTTCTAGAGCGGATTGCTGTATTGGGGAGCAGAGGGGAAATGACCCCAAACTAAAAATTTGAATTGGAATTTATCACTAATGCTTGGAAACCTAGTTGTGGAAGTGTGAGTATCTCACAGTGTGACTCAAACTGCTGCCTGTGCCATGAAGCAGGAAGTGACAAAACCTCCTTTGCTGTTTCTGGGACTGCTCTTGAACAGGCCCCAAGTAATTCCGGACATCAGTGGTGACTGATGAAAGAGTTAAAATGTTTGATCCTTGACAGATTTGGGAAGAGACAGGCTCTCCTAAGACTTCATTGCTATGCAGAATTCTTACCTATTTTCTGTTTGCTTGGTTTTGGTTCTACAGGTTTTTCTAACTTTTTCTTTCAGCTGTAATTTGATCTCACTTGCATGGTAAATGAAAAGATGCTAAAAACTGGTATTTTTTTCAGATTTTTTAAGCTATTGCTAATAATTCTTTTGTTTTCTGTTGCAAGCTGATTTTTAATGGACTAGAACATTTCTGAAAAATGGTAGGCTAGCTGATTGGCTTAGTCACCATTAAGAAGGTGGACCTTGTGTAAAAGTGACAAAAAGAGTCATGAGATGCAATGTTTAAATGAGCAGAATCGTAAGCAAAATCGTAAGTTTATTTGTACTGAGGTATTTAATATCTAACAGTAGAAAGGCTAATTTTAATCTTGCTGCTTAGAAAAAAAGAAATATCACATTGTAGTTTTCAACAAACAGGTTCTTGGAAGAAATGTCATTGAAACATCTGCTTCCTCTTCCTCATGTGTCAATTTTTTGTTTTCAGAGATAGATGCTGAAGAGTGGGGTAAATTTCTTCACACCAAAAATAAGGTATGTTTGCTCTGATGATGGAGTAGCAGTGTCATAAATATGCTATCATATATGTACTTAATTCGGTATCTCTTTCCTTGACTTTCCCAAAAAGACTATTCTACCTGCTGGGCTATATGCCAGAGTATTGAGGATTTTCTGTTTTGCTTTTTATGAGTAGAAAATTTCTGGAAATAATCTTTTAAACTCAAGACAAAGTTTATCAATGGCTGTCTGTTGTGTGGGTCATTGATCTGCTGAGTCTCTTAATCCTTTTTGTGTTGATTTTTTGATTTTTCTTTTTTGTGTATCGGCAAAATTAAAATGGTAATTGTAAAGACACGGAATTATATAATCACAAGTCAATTCAGTCCACTGAAGAACTGGCTACTTCAGAGATTTATTAGAAAGCTATGAAGAGGAAGGAATAGCCTAGTGCTCATCCAGGGGGAGAAGCAGGAACTAAGATGACCTAAAACTTCAATAAGAGAGTCAAAGCTTAATTCTTTGCTTGAAAACAGTCGTCATCTTGTTGTCAGACAAACTATTTAAGAGTTTATTACTTCTAACTTATTTGCTCATCTTCTAGGCAGTGCTAGAAATTGAAGGAAATCTAGAGAGGAATGTGGAAGTAACCTGTGCAAGGGTAGCACTGTGCTAAGTTATTTTGGATTGGTGGAAGCTGTATAGATTTGACAAGAGTGGAAGAATTTTGACATGAAACTCTGTCCTTTTTCTTTGTCCTCTTTGAGATGAAGCAGTGTTCAGACTACGTGTTGTTTATTAACTTCAAAGGATTGCAACTAGATTTGGAATGGAATTAAGTTTTTGAAATTCTCTTTAGGTGAACACTATTTTATGCCTTGTCTGACATTGATGGGGTAATTGGTGGTGATAACTGTCATCTCACAGTATTAATCAACAGAGAATATACCAAGATTCCAATTTCTGTAATTTTTAGCACTGAGGATTGCTGTTAGCATTATCTTAAGGGCTAACAGTCATTTTTCTCACCTTCTGTATACTTAGTTACAGAGTTTTTCACTGTCTCTTGGAAGAGAGCATTTTTTTGCAATTAGGTAAGTGTATGCTGTCTTTGAGTTTTAAACAATTTTTTTCTTCTGTGCTTCAGATCTATACAGATTTTGATGAAATTCGTCAGGAAATAGAAAATGAAACAGAGAGGATTTCTGGAAATAATAAGGTAAACATTGCACTGTCCATTTTTGTCTTGCCATAGATTCTCTTGCTTAAACCTTTCTTAAACAGTTTTGGCAGCTAGAAGTGAAAAGCATTGAACTATTGGAGTGAAGAACACAGTAATGCTGCTTGCTGTCTTGAGATTTTTTTTTACTGGGTTTGTGAGGTAACAGCTGAAAAAAAATGCGGAGAATTGCTGTTGTTTACTTCAAAGCTTCTGTAATAATAGTGCAAAAAATAAACTTTGAGTTAAACTTGTTTCCATTTTTCCCCATACATGGCTTTATGTGCACTTATAAAATTGAGTATTCTGTTCTTGCATATCTATGTAATTACTGAAATATAAAAGCTTTTATGCATTATATTAAGTGAGAAAACAGCACTGCTTCTTAAGACAGAGGAATTGCTTGACAGATATGGCTGGCTTTTTTACCCTCACCAAGTAGTTTTAAGGTGAAAAAGAAAGATGGAAGAAAGTTTTTCTAGTAAGAAACTACAGCTTTTGGCTTTCTAAAGGGTGCATTTAAATAATCCAGTACAGTGATTAATTTTTATTATTAATATATTTCTAGGGGATCAGTCCTGAACCTATTCATCTTAAGATTTTTTCATCTAATGTTGTAAATCTGACTCTTGTGGATTTACCTGGAATGACAAAGGTAAGATGCGGAACACTCCTCTTCTGACTCATTGTGAATTGTGTGTTTTGAAACAAGGAGTGTGTGTTTACTCTTTGGCATTATTCTGTATTGTTAGATAAACAGCTTTCCTCAGGTTAAGTAGTTGGTTATGTAAATTTGAGATGTCACCATCGTCTGATGTGAGATTTGGGTTTCTGGTGCTTCTTGCTGTTGTAAGAGGTAGGTCTACTTAAATTATTCCTGTTTCTATATACAGCCAAGGGATTGGAAGTGTTATGCAAGTTCCATGTTCTTTTTAATAGAAGAGGTAGCACTTGAAGTTTTAAAGCTGTACCTGCAGATTAATGGGTAGTTGACAAATTGGAAAATGTTTCCCCCATCGCTTCTCCAGAAGTTGCGATGTGTGTAGTACGTAAGAAGTTGTATAAAGTGAGGATACGCTAGAATAATTGTTCAGGTCCTGTTTGTTCAGGTTTTATACTGAATAATTTTCTGTGGCGTGAAGATGACAAGATGACTTCTTTCCCTGCCTATGCACATGTACATACTCAACTCTTGTCAGTTGTGCAGGTGGTTCTTTGATACCAAGTCTTTTTGACAACAATATCAAATAATTTGAATTGATTCTAGGAGTGTGTTTGACTTTTACACCTTTCAAGATCTTCCTTTTCTTTCATGTTTGTTTGTGAAGGGGGAAGGAAAGGGCTGGAAAACTTTATCTTATACTATTGTATAGGGTATGAACTTTCAAGGAGTGGTCTCACACAGGTGTGAATATACCATTTTGAACAGTTCTGTGTTGTTTTTTCTCTAGGTGCCTGTTGGTGATCAGCCTAAGGACATTGAACTTCAAATAAGAGAGCTGATCCTTCAATTCATCAGCAACCCAAATTCAATTATCCTGGCAGTCACAGCTGCTAACACAGACATGGCCACTTCAGAAGCACTTAAAATTGCACGGGAGGTGGATCCAGATGGTAAGCAGCAAGAAAAACTGGATCCTTCAACTTCTTTTTTTTTTTTTTTTAAATTAAATCTTAAAATAAAACTGGCATAGTTTGGAGTCCCCTTCCCTGGAGATTTTCAAGACCGGCCTGGATGCAGTCCTGAGTAATGTGCTCTAGGCAATCCTGCTTTAGCAGGGGAGTTGGACTAGATGATCTCTAGAGGTCCCTTCCAACTCTGATGATTCTGTGATTCTGTGTGATAGTTTGGGCAAAAATTAGTAAGAAAACCAAATGTCATTGCATTTCCTAGAAACTACCATTATTATATTTGCTTAAAGACTTCCTGTGCAGTCTCTGCGACTCGGAGAATGCTGTGATGCATTAATATCCAATAAATTTCTGGCTTATGAATGGGCCAGTAATCATAATAGGAGCTACTTCTGTTTCCAGAGCAGCAAAATGCCATTATAGAATGTTGAGGGGTTTGAGATTTTTAGTAGTTTACAGTGGTCTGTTAGGATTACTTTATGCTTTATTGTCCAACATTGTTTATTTCAGTAGAGAAAATACGCCATCCTGCAGCTAATAATTAACTGTCTAGCTGTTAGTTTAGTGACTTTTAGTAACAATAAAATTAACATATACTGTCGGCATCCATTTTTCTGCCCTGCATTTATGCAACAGAACTGTCTGATGTGATTTTAATCTAAAAAGAGGATTTTCATTTTACGTTTACCTAATAACTGAAGCATATCTAAAGCTACTGGGTACCTTCTTCTTATGTGTAGAAAGTGTTCTCGGTACCATTGAGTAATAAATGGCAATGTGTGTTTGGAAAGAATAAGAAAAAGTATACTCTAACCATAGGTATACTGAAATTAGGCTAAAATTTGGTGTTGGCATGCTTTACCCTCAATTTTTTTCTTTCCATAGAGTGTAACATTTCTTGCTTGTTTTCAGACTCCTAAGTCTGCTTTGGCCTGTCTGCCAAAGCCTTTATGGGTTCCACAACCATGTAACATTGAGGGAGAACCTCTTCTTGTGGCAGCCTTCTCAGTCAGATAGTCCTGGTTCGAGGCAGTAGACTTTTTCCTTTTAATTTACCCCTGTAAAAATGATCAGCTGTGATTTTTTTTTTTTTTTTTTTTCTTTTTTGATCAATTCCCAAAATTCTAAATCTTAAAGCTCAAGTGGCAGCTCATGTTTCAGGTCCTGTAGGAATAATGGTATGTAATGAGACCTTGAAGTATGTAGACTCTGACTTGCATTAATCTGAAAGTTTCAGGACCCAAGAACCTACTGATTTTGCTGAGTTACTGGTTTATTTTTAGACTTGAAAAGTATGTTATATTTTAAAGAAAAAGTTATTGCCACGTTTATTTCAGACCCAAGAGCCTGGGAAATATTAAGGTCCCAGACAAATCCTGTGCATGTTAGCCTACCTGTTTAGATGTGCAATATTTAATGAATTTAGGTTGCGTTTTCCTTCACAGAGTCGAATATGAACTTTAGTTTTAATTTGAAAAAACATTCAGTCACATACTCAATAAAAGTCTGTTTCATTAGGAAAATTAAATCCCCTAATGCTTCTTCAGTGGGTGGATTTCAAGCTATTCAGTCTCTTGGGGCTGTCAGCTATGTATTTGATGCCCTATGCTAGAAGTGGGCCTGTTGCCTCCTTTTGCAGCTTTGCCAGTGGGTAGTGGTATTTCAAAAACAGATTGCCATTATGTCTGGTCCTACATACACGCTAGAAATATGTTCATTCCCCTCACGCTTGCGAGCCCCCTGCCTGCCTTACTTAGTCTTCTCCACAAGTGCTTAGTGATGCCTCTAACCTCATATAGTATGCAGAAATGTTTGTTGTAATCAGTATTTACTATAATTTCAAACTGCAAGGTGCCTAAACCTTTCTCCTTAACCAGATCTGTGTGGGGAGCGGTACCTGCCAAATACTTTCTTATACTCCTGTTAATGGGGGCCTCCAGATAGACTAGTATTGTGTGTTCTTGTCCTAGTCTTTGCTGGTTTGCAGTATTAAACTTCATGCAGCTGTACGAGGAACTTTCTGAATGATGCGTTTTAGCTACCCCTGATCAAGACAAAAACACCCCTGTGAGTGAGTTTTCCTTTTGATAGGTCGAAGGACCCTTGCTGTTATCACAAAGCTGGATCTCATGGATGCTGGCACTGATGCTATGGATGTTCTTATGGGAAGAGTGATTCCAGTCAAACTTGGCATCATTGGAGTAGTGAACAGGTCTGTCTGAGCACATTGATACTATTCTTAAAATGGTGTTAATATGAAGTAATGCTTTCAGCTTTTTAACCATTAATATGATCTGAAGAGTACGGTGACTTGATGTTGAAATAAACTTCTGAATAAGCAAGTGAGAAGCTTGTTGCTCACTCTTCAAAAGTTTGCTGCTCTTCCACTCAACCGACTGCTAATTTAGAAAGGAGTAGGGATGTTTCTTCTAAAAGAACTGTAGTGTCACTTCTTTCTGCTGTTGTTTTCTAGCTTGAGGGGTGCTCCTGATCAGCTGTTCACATTAGCATTGATCCAGTACAGATCTTGTATAAGTTCATGATAATCTACTGCTGACTACATATGGCTGTCGTAATGTTCACTTAACTTATTGAGTATTAGCTAGGTCAAATCTAATGCAGTTTTGATAAAAGCTTTGCTTAGTCTATGTACAGCTGTTACACATACTAATTAGTTGACTATGCTGCATAGAACAAATAAAACCCTTTATTGTGTAAGGAAGATGAGTTATGTGTGTAAAGCAAAAACCAGCTGTTCAGATGTCCTGTCCAGAAAAACAAAACTGTAAATTATTTTTACTTTTCATCTATTAACTAGCATGTAACTCTGCCTTTTAACTTCAGGAGTCAGTTGGATATTAACAATAAGAAGAGTGTAGCTGATTCCATTCGTGATGAGTATGGTTTTCTGCAAAAGAAGTATCCTTCCCTAGCCAATCGAAATGGAACCAAGTATCTTGCTAGAACACTGAACAGGTATTACGTATTATGTAAAAGAAAATAAATGTGTGCTTTAAAGATAATTTAAGATATAAATTGGTGTGAGAAATATGCGTAAACATTTATTTTTACCTTTCCTTTCTCTTTTGGTGTTGTACAGTGATACATTAAGGAAAACTCTGTTTGGTTCCAAATTCAGTTTCTGAATTTACTGTAATTGTCCTGAGTTAATGTTTTCCTTTGGTAATTATTTTCTGTCTCTTCTCTGTTTTGATGGAGATGATAAAGCTGCAACTTCTCTTCTCTTTTCATGAGGGACTATTTTCTGTTTTTAGACTACTGATGCATCATATCAGGGATTGCTTGCCAGAACTGAAAACCAGAATCAATGTTTTAGCTGCTCAGTACCAGTCTCTACTAAACAGCTATGGGGAACCTGTTGAGGACAAAAGTGCCACTTTATTGCAGCTTATTACCAAATTTGCCACAGAATATTGTAACACTATTGAAGGAACAGCAAAATACATAGAGACTTCGGAGCTGTAAGTACCAAATGTTTTTTTAGAATATTGACTGAGCAGTTAAATTGACACAGTGGCTCTTGCTGGCTTTCATTGGCAATAGTACTACACTAGAGCACAACATACTCAAAAATGTTTGAATCCAAGTAACTGTAAAAAAAAAACATTTGCAGTGAGAGCTTTTCTCGTTTGATACTTCAGTTGTTATTTTATTCTTTCAGATGTGGTGGAGCCAGAATCTGTTACATTTTTCATGAGACCTTTGGAAGAACTTTAGAATCTGTTGACCCACTGGGTGGCCTTAACACAATTGATATTCTGACTGCCATTAGAAATGCTACTGTGAGTGTTCTGTATGTCTAAGTGTCGTTACTATGTATCAGATTAGAAGATAAAGTTCCAACAAATTTTTGCTCCTTCAGTCCTGTGAATTAATGATCTCGGCTGAATGAGTCAATATGAAGAAGCTGAATCTTTTTTTTTAGTATTTTAAGGGAAAGAGTACAATATCCACATTTTCAGCCATGGAATGAGTTTCAGGTGAATGCTTACCTCTCATTACTATTATTTACAGGCTGAAATAAAGTTCAGGCTCAACTTTGGCAACCCTGTGCTGAAGCTATTAGGAATTACAGAAATGGTGATGGAAGATTACCTCTGCATTTATTTTGCATTAAGCACTTCTGTTAGCCATGAAGGCTCAGGCTGAGATGTATGGGCTAGGGCACATTCAGATGTTTTAATTCTGTATAAGGGACACAACTCATCAGTGGTTCAGTGTTTACATGACAGATTTGGTTGTGAATATGGGAATTGGTGTTGCTAAGATTAACAGATTAAGTTCACTTTTAAATTTTGCAGTATATAGAATGTTCACTCCTTACAGCTTGACTTTGCATGTCAAACATGTAAGTCTGCTTTTGTACTGTGTTCTGTTGGGTGTGGACAGACAGTCAGGTTTCTGCATGGTCAATAATTGCTCAAACTTGGAGTGCATTAGGTACGCTGCAGCAATGATCTGTGTGCATGCTCTTATCCTTCTGTAAATGTAAAATGTAAAACAGCATTTAGTAACAGGAGAGATGTCTTGGTTTTATGTGACATCACATCTTTGTGTTTCTAAAGCTCATTTAATGGGGAAGAAAAAAAAAAGGAAATTTCAGGTAAAAAATGTTTTCTGTGTAGCTAAGCATTGGTCTTAATTTCATTTATGACCATAACCCCAAACACTGTAAATCAGTGGTACTGTATTATGATTATACTTAGCAGAAAACCCACCTACCTTGCAGTAAGAATTGTATGCCCAGGACTGTCAGATAAATAGTGGTAACTGTTCTCTTTGGAGTTAGGAAGAAAATGTCTTTGCCTTTATAGTAAATTTTATTTAAACTTGGATCCACAAATGTGAAAAGAATTGTTCATAGTTGTAAGTCTAGAATGACATTATTAGGCAGAAACCTTCAAGATTCTATAAGAATGGTGGTTAATCATTATTTAACACAGTTTTTCTTAAAGGTAATAACTTTATATTTTATAGCTTTTATATTGAAATATTCTTGTAACGTATTTTACTCTTAAGACCTGTTCTGAGCGTCCTTTTGGGTAGAAGCACTGTGACCTGATTTATTCTGGGCTTTATCAGATACTAATTCTTAGAAATGCATATTGTTTTAATACACAGTTTAGCAACTCTTTCCCTCCTTTTGAACTAGGGTCCCCGTCCTGCCTTGTTTGTTCCTGAAGTTTCGTTTGAATTGCTGGTAAAAAGACAAATCAAACGTTTAGAAGAACCCAGCTTGCGCTGTGTGGAGCTGGTTCATGAAGAAATGCAGAGGATTATCCAGCATTGTAGTAATTACAGTACACAGGTAAAAATGCATGATTTAGAATTATGTTTGTAATTATTTGCCTCCTGCTGCCTCCCCCCCCCCCCCCCAAAAAAAAAAAAAAGAATCTGGAAGTCTCATCAGTAAATTTTTGTTTTGTTTTTAGGAATTATTGAGGTTTCCTAAATTGCACGATGCCATAGTTGAAGTAGTAACCTGTCTTCTACGCAGAAGACTTCCTGTCACAAACGAAATGGTAATTTTTCTTCTACTATAATTTTGCTGGAAAAAGTGTGTGTTTTTTCTGGAGTCTCTCTTGATGCTTCTGTTTGCTCTGTAATGTCAGGAATGCAAATTATTAAAGGAAACTTAACTTTTATTTGTTAAATAGCTAGGTATTTAATATCTACACAGCTTGAAAAATCTTCTATATTAAAAGATAGCTCCATAAAACTCAAAGGGCTGGGGGAACCCTCTTCAGCTTATTGTCCCCTATATTTCAATTTCCCAAGAACAATTTTACTAAAACTTGGATTTAATATCTTCTAGTCTTTCTGATATAGGTACATTTCCCTCCCTTATAACAGAAGCTCTGCATTTACTGTAGAGTTAGGGATGCAGTGATGAAAATTATAGTCCTTACTCTGTTTGTTTCAAAGATAAAATCAACCTAAAATGTTGATTTTGCTTGTTATGCCCTTTAGATAGTGAGAACCAAAAATTCAACTTCTAGCTTTGAATAAATATGTTTTAATAGAATAGAAAAGTCTGCTTTGGGTTGCTTATTGTGGTCGAAACTGTTTCAGTTACTAATTGCGTATGTTTGATGTGAAAAGCAAAAATTGTTTTCTATTCTTGTTCTGCCCCATACTGAGCCATCTGTCACTGGTTCAAATGTTGTATGTGGCTTGTGGCTGAAGGTTGACTATATAGCTCACTATATGTCTTACAAAACTCAGTAATGTAATGATTGTTTATTTATTGCTGGGGAGGGATTATCTTGATGAAGCTAACAAATTCAACTGATGTTGACATCCAAAACAGATGAAAGTTTGAAGGTATTGCAATGAATGAATGAATTCCTTCTTGCCTTCTGGATCAGAACTTTCATGTCTTTGGGGCAGTAAGAACGGTCTTTTGCTATGGACAGTTAGACTACGCTTTCTAGCATTGTAGGTTATTGCTTTTCACTAGCATTAGATTCACTCACTGAATTTTTGAACTGTGAATGATATTGCATTGCAGGTTCATAATCTAGTGGCCATTGAGTTAGCTTATATCAATACCAAACATCCAGACTTTGCTGATGCCTGTGGTTTAATGAATAACAACATAGAGGTAAGGAAATACATTCTCTTATGAAGTCTTGTTACTCCTTTAAGCAAGGTCTTAAATGATGGGTAAAAGAAAAAATGATTCAATTCCTTTCACTGACACTCAATTCTACATTTTGAAATATAAAAATGTGATATATTACAAATATGGTGTATGTTCTTGAGATCTGTTGATATGTTAGATTTATATTGCATATCTCATTCAGGAACAGTGGTTGATATTTCACTGAAAACAATTCTGCCTGTATTTCTGTCTGGAAAATAAGACAGGCACCTAATTGAGTATTGGCTATTAAATTAAGTTTTGGAAGAGAAACTTTAAATAGTCGTCAAATACTCTGCAACGTTGAAGTAACTGCATTTTGTCTCCAACAGAATGTATCGATAGCTATAATGTTACTCATTCATGAAAGGATAATACAAGTATTATTTCCTCTATTCAGGTTCTAATTTCTGTTTCCTGTCGGCATTGTTCTTGAATCTCTGTGTTACCACGCTTAGTCTGCCTAAGACAATTTTCTCCATCAGTCTCCCATATTCCTTTTACAATTTCAGTAGACTTTCTGTTTTTCAAGCCTAGCTTTGATTAGTAATACTTGTTGCTGTTATCATACTACAGGAGCAGTTGTTCTACCACTGATTTTGTTGCAGTGCTTCATCCATCGGGCTAAGAGCTAGCTACTGTTCATGTGTTCCCTTCCTTATCCAACACATTCTGTCATAGTAGTGTTCTCTTTTTTAAAAAAAAAAAAAAGCTTATGTTACCGTTTCTGTTCTAACCTTTTACTTTCTTTTATACTTAAATTTTGTATTGACTGGCTATGCAATTGAGTTTGCCTTGGTAGACTGCTCTTGAGTGTACTTCAGAAACAGCTGTGCAAACTTCTGTGAGTACAAAAATTAGGACTTTGTGAAGTTGAACGTAGGAGATTATTGGATTATCATGTGTTACTTGAACTAGTTCTTTCCCAACATTTTCCTGAACAGGACATTGAAATTTTTGAAGAAGCAAAGCACGTAAAACATCTTATCCTTTTTCAGTGGACAATCAGTTCTTAATTTCAAGAAAAATCAGATCTTTGTCCTGATTGCTTCAAACTCTGTTTTGCTGTAAAGTGAATGCTGCCACCTCCTTCCTTTTGGGCTAATTATAGTTAACCCTGCTGTCCACAGAATCAAATCCTTTCAGGTTACTTCAAATATTTAAAGCTTAATGAGGGCTGTAGGGTATCTATGCTGATCTAAACTGGGTAGCTTCGATCTTGTTTTTTAAAGGTTCTGGTTTTGATTATGGACTGTGCTACAAAAGTTTTTATATTGAGAATTTACTTTTGATTAGGTAATCAGAGTAGTTTTATCCAAATAATAGAGGTTTTCAATGGATCATAGTATGACTAGGTAACACTGGATGAGATGAAATTACTAGTGTTTGTCTCTGAAATGTAAGTCAGCTGTAAAATATGAATCTTGCATATGTGTTGATACAGAGTAATACATAATTGAGGTCTTACTGGATTGTTTTTAAAGGAACAAAGGCGTAACAGGTTAGCCCGGGAATTGCCTTCTGCTGTGCCACGAGACAAGGTAAAGTAAATGTTGATTTTTATTTTTTCATTCATTTAAAATTTAATGCATTCTCCTTTTTGATCCAATCTAAAATTGGAAACTTTGATACGCTGCCCTAGTAACAGTCTTGGGAGCTTCCAGGTATTGACTTTTTTCTTTCAGTTTCATAAGACAGAAGTGGAATGTTACTTTCTTCTTCCAAAGATGCAGTTTTTGGCATGTTTTAAATCTGGGATTTCTGAGGACTTGCCTATAAATTTACATTAATACTACACTTATTACCTGAGTGTCACCTGAGGTAAGGCTTGAAATGCCTGGAGATGTTAAAAGACAGATTCAGAACTTGCGTGCTTGAATTTATGGCTGAGACGCACTGATTTCAAAAGATACATTATTGAAAATATTCAGTGTGCCAACATAGTGACTTGGTTGTTTGGGTTTTTTTAATTCACTCTTAATACTGCAATTTATTGCAGTCTTGCTTTCTTTGGGAGAAGATGGGAGAGATGATGTTTTGAGTTGATTATCATAATCCAGTCGTGTATTCTGTCTCTGGAGCTCACTTAGTTTTACCAGGTTTTAGGATTAGTTCAATGAGAAGTACGTATGTGGGTGAAAGAATCAACTGCCATGGAAAACATTGCCTGGCTGTAATGGTCTGACAATCAGCTGGAATTTTAGACAGTTATGTATTTAATATTACATGAAGTATTTAGCATCCAAATATACAGAATATAGTTTAAGCTCATCAGAATGTAACAAGAGTTACTACAGCTGATAGAAATCAGTTCATCAAGTTTGTTAGCTTAAAAAGTGAGACAAAGTCCCAGAATGGATCTAATATGACTGCCTTTATCAGGAGAAGCCAGCTGATATATGAACTGGGAATTTAAGGTAGCTATCTAGAGATTGCTTTCAGTGCTGTTTGATCCTTCTGTTTATTGATTGTATTTATTTCATCAGTGTAGGAGCTGAAATCAAATTGAAGATCAGATAAGCCAGAAGTCTCTTAGTTATCTTGGAGATTTTTATTTTTTTTTGCTTATATTACTGTGTTGCTTGCAAATTCAAAATATTTTCTTTTGTGGATTTTTAAAAATGCTAGTAGGTAAAAGTGTATGAAATTTGCTAGGTAGATTTGGTGGTCTTCAGTTGAAATTTTTTTCCCCCTTCTCCCTGCATTTTTTACCTTCTTCAGTCTACTAAAGCTCCAGGTGCATTGACACCTGCTTCCCAGGAGACTGTTACTGCTGCTTCTGCTGAGGCTGATGGCAAGGTCTGTCTTGATTTTTCCTATAAGCACTGCATGCACGTTTCTGTTGTGGTGCACCACAGATAGTATGGAAAGCAGTTTGTATTTAGTGCTCTGTCACTGACACAGTACGCCCTACAGAGTATAGACTCTTTGGCATTACTGATTTTAGTATGTGCAGTGGCAGGTAAAGATGTGCCATTAGGTGGCAAAGTGACTGCTTTCTGTTCGAACTCTCGGTTGCAATATATTGTGGTGCAAGTATGCAGCATAATTTACCTCAAACCATAGTCAGTAGATTGTTTGGTGCAACAGTGTTGTAATCAAAAGTGTTCAGCATGGTTGTTAAACTGCATGTTTTTAATGTGTTGACAGTTAAAGAAGGAGGACAGAAGATAAGCTAAAAATGTGAGTTTCCTGCTTCCTGCAGGGAATTGTTACAGGCTTTGTTCAAACAACCTCCTTTTGTTGTTCCACATAATCGTTCAATCCCTGGTTTACTTATATTTGTGTAATGTGTTCTGCAGTGGTTTTTTAAACTTTAGGTGTGCTGTCTCTCGTGTTAAAATAACAGCTCATTACTGTAAAGACTTTTTTGCTAATTGCTTTCACTTGGAGTCAGAAAAGATGAGTAGTCACAAGTTTGTTTATTAGGAGTACCAAGAGGACTCAGCCTTTCTGCTTCATTGCATGTGCACATTCAGCTTCTAGTGCAAAGCTGCCATTTCTGCCCTGAACAAAGTAGTTAGTCAAAACCCAGTCAGCGATAGAATTTTAACTATTATTTTCATCAGAGTTGTAGAGGTTCTGATACCCTGCATCTACATCTACAATGAAATCAAGAGCTGCTGTGAGGATACTGTTGTGCCTTAAGAAGTTGCAGAAAGCTGCCAAATTTGGTTTGTGTTTCCCACAAACCCTGTCCTTTATTAGGTGGTACATATTTAACACTCTCTTGTGAAAGAATGTAGCTTTGTTTCTGAAACTACTTTGGAGATAGAGCAGGCTCCGCAGTAATACTAAATGAGAGTGGCATAGGGATTTTTGCCACTTTGGATAGCTATCTTGCAATGAGAAATAACGTAATGGAGCTTTCCTCATCGATGGCTCTCTCTTATTAGTAGAGGTTGATTTGAATCCTTATATTGTATTTTTTGTAACACCTCTGAACAGTTGTGCAATTATAAAATTTCCAATGTACACAGTTTAGCTTGGTTTCCTCCCGGTATGCAACTGTTGGTATTCTATCTGCCATGCTTTGTTTCTCACTTTTCTTTTTTAAAATCAAGATCAGCCTGTGGTGGATTAATTGTAAAAACAATAGATAAATTTAGCTTACTACTTCCTATAGCTGAAATGAGACATAAGTAGTAGTAGTTCAGAGCTTTGAATGACCTTGAATGTTTTTCAAATGGCAATAGATTTTAAAGCACAGTAGTAAATAGAATGGATACTAGGCTTATGGAAAGATATAGAAGAAAAACTACCACTGTTCCACACCAAAATAAACTTTTTTTTCTAATACTAATTTGACATGTGGTGGATACCATCTACTAATATTTCTTTTGTCCGGTGATTCCTAATGTTTAAGAGTTGGGTGTTATATCCTTTTCTTCAGGAGATCAGTGAGTCATTCTTTGTCTGGAACTTCCCAGAAACTGATCTTCACTTCCAAAGGATGGAGATTTTTGTTTTGTTTTGATTTGGTACCAAAAAAGCCTCCTGTAAATTGAGATCTGGCAGCACAAATACATTCATAGCTTTGGTACCCGGAAACACAAAGGTGCATATTTTTTAGCTGTTACTGTAAGAAACTTCAGTTTATATTTAAATAAAATACCAAAGAATTTGAGTCTTCCAAGAGCTGTGGTGATCTTCAAAACATACTTTCATAATGATCCTGATGGTATAGATTGTATTGCTCCAAGGATGTATGGTAAAAGTGGTAAAAGCCAAATGATTTAAGAAGACCGTTCCATATTTCAGAATTGATTTTTAGACCCTTCAAATGCTGGTGAGGTTCTCTGAGGCGTTTTCATACCATTATGAGGAAGAATGAGTTTTAAAAGGTTTCTTTTTATTGGTATTGTGTGTCAGCTGTAAGCAGCAAAGGAAGAACAAAGGTGGGGAATGAAGAATAGAATGAAAGGAATATACCTATGAAAATCTTATTTTTAGTGAGTCTTACCTATAGCTCAGTCATAGCACATTTGATGAGACACTGCTTTGCAGTGCCCAGTTCTAACTCTTCAATGTTTCTTTATTGTGCTGTTTGTGCAGGCTGCTACTGGAGCTGGAGATGTGTCTCAGGAGCCTGGAACAGGCAACTGGAGAGGAATGCTGAAAACCTCAAAAGCGGAAGAGGTATCAACAGAGGAGAAATCCAAGCCAGCTGCAGCCCTACCTGCTAGTCCTCAAAAAGGACATGCTGTAAACCTATTAGATGTGGTGAGTCATGAATACCTCCGGTTTGTAGTTCAGGCTCAGGAAAGAACACATCTGAATTCCAGAACTTGTAACTTCACTATTAATATGTGATATCTTTCTAAATGTTTATCGCAGTAGGGACAGGGAGCTCTAGTCAGTCTCTTCTCCTTTCCTGCACGCCGAATCCTTCATTTTCACCCCCTTCCAGTTTCAGCCTATGATTTGGGATAACTGGCTTCCTTTCACAAATTCCTGTGTAAGTGAACTCCTTATCTAGATCACTGTTTCTACAGAAACAAATCTCAGCTGATGTCTCAAGTCAAACGCCTCCTCTTTTTTGCTGAAGTTAGCATTTTTATATTAGACGAAGAGAATTATTAAAACCAAAACCCACTGAAGTTAAAAAGAGATGGAGATCCCATAGTGTTTGGAGAGCTTAGTTCCTTTAGTGAACTTTTATAAAAAATGTGGTAGTAGTGCCCTCAGACCTTTGTTTCACAGATCTGGATTTTGACATGTCTCTATTTCTGAAGAATTAAGGTTTGTTGCAAGACAGGTTACACCTATCAAACTATCAGATTAAAAGAGCAATAGTTTATTTTAGACTCCACAGTTTGAGTAAACTGAGGCTTTCATTTTGTTTTTACATAGCCTGTACCTGTTGCACGCAAACTTTCTGCCCGTGAGCAACGAGATTGTGAAGTGATTGAACGACTTATCAAGTCTTACTTCCTTATTGTCAGAAAGAACATTCAGGACAGGTAAAACAAAACTTCCTAGAAATGTTTAAGCCATACAAATGTTGTGGTATCTCATGAGTCATGTATATAATCTTGTTATTTTATCAGGTTCTTATGTTTATAAACAGAAAATATGATTATTTTTTTTTTTAGAAGGGGAAGCAGCAGCAAAACTTGAACCTTCACAAAATTAAGAAGCCTGAAGAAGCACTTATTTTCTCTAATGGTTCAATTTCTGTATTATATTGAGTAAAAGGTTTAATTATTTAGGAGATGCCTGCTTTTCTGGAGGATACTGCAATTCAGATGGATGACTTCCAGCAAATAACTGGAATGAACTTTAGGTGCTGTGTAGTTCTGACAGAACTTAGCTTTGCCATCCTATTATTTCAAATGGGGAGGTCAAATAGGAACTACTGCAGCTGAATTTTCTAGTACTTAGCTATAAGGATGGAAATAGCATAAAAGTGATGTTTCTGCTGTATGCAACTTTGTAAAATGCCTTTACCATTTTGCTTTAAAATTGTCATACTTTTTGCTAATGAAGAATGATGTAAAATTTTGTGGGATATATGGGAATTTGGAAACCAGATTTTAGAGCAGATTACTGAGGTCATAGCAGTTCTATTATATCCAGTAAACTAATATAGTCCTCAATATAATTTTTAGTATTTCATGGCAGTGAATAGCTTTGTTTACCTTATTTTTACTGATATGTTAGTACTAGTAGTGTTACCTCCTTGCATACACTAAAGAAACCCTTCATATTCTTTGCAGTGAATATGCATACATAACAAAAAAAAAAAAGGCGCTATCTCAAGCAGCATAGATTTGATGTATTAGGGCATCCTCACCTAATTCAGAAATATTTATAGGAAGTACCTCTCAAAGATGGTACTCATCCATCCCGTATCATACTTGTTGGAACTAATTCATGCTCTTACTTGAATGGTTTGGATGGTATCTGTACCCACACAGCTTCGAACCTGAGTTTTGGGTTGCTTTCACTCTTAGTCAGGTGACTTCCAAAATATTTTAGACTTCTTTCTTAAGCTCTTTTTCTGGTAGAACTTGCAATATATTGGCTTGAAAGGAGGATGTAAATTGAATTAATTGAGTATTAATAGATCTATATGGTCTTATCATGATTTCCCAGAAGTCTTCCCACAACTGACTAGTAAAGACCCATAAAGCAGCAGAATGTAGTGAGAAAATTCCCAGTGAAACTTGGGAGTATGATTTCAAAAGCTCAGATGTTTTGATGGATCTTGGTTAATTTGGGGTCTGGCTGTTTAGACTTGCATGATCCTTGTCAAGTTAATTCTGTGGTGACAATTGCACAACTGTGAGCAAAAATTCCTGATCTGCGCATGAAAATTATTTTGGTTTAGATCTAGGGCTATGGGCACATGGGAAGGGTGATGTGGTCACTACTTAATGATTTATATGGAGTCTATACATTGATTCCCAGTCCACTCTAGTTGCAAAATACTGCTGCTAAGAATACAGCAACAAGGTTGTCTAAACTAACTGTCCTGGTTTGAGGTAAAACAGAACCAATTTTGTTCAGTAACTTCGCTTCTTAGCTGGGCCTCTTCTAACAACTGAAATTAACTGCATATTGTGCAGACAGTGTTCACTCTCTCAGAGTGATAAGGCCAATTGTTTATAGCTGATGCCCAGGCATGGTAAGCAGAGAGGCTCCTGCTTACACTTATTGCCATAACAGCCAAGGCCAACCAACTTTGTTATTGGCCACGTTGGAGGGTCGGAAGCGGAAAAGCATAGTGGGGTCCCACCTGCAGGGAGGAGCGGACAGGACAGGTGACCCAAAACTGACCAACAGGGTATTCCATCCCATCTGCCTCATGCTCAGTATAAAAGCTGAGGGACCAAAGGGTCACGGGCTCTTCCTTCAATGGCCGACGTCTGAGGAGGACTCTCTCTGCCTGTGATCCCAATCCTGACTCCAGATCCGGAATCCAGTTCCCGTCCAGCCTGGGACTGCCCCAGTGCCAGCCGGTGACGTGATTGTCATCTCGGGAGCTTGATACGGTTTTGTATATATTTTTCATTATTTCTTTTTATTTTATTATTAATATTTCATTAAAGTAGTTTAGTTTCTTCTAAACTCTTAAGTCTCTTTTTCCTCCTCTGCCTCTCTCTTTGTAGAGGGGTAGAGGGGAGCATCTGTCGGTCCCGTCTGGGGTCCCTCGGGTCCCCAGTGGTGGATTTGGCCTAAACCACGACACTAACATATTTTATTTCTCAGTTGGGAACAACCGTCAGTATTTTTATTATCAGTTACTGTCACTCTGATGAAGTAATCTGAGGTGCACTAATTCTATTTTTGATCCTCTGTTTATATCCCCAGATTTTGGTACTGCGTTAGTACAATGATTTGATTTTGTCAATACTTATGTAAATATTTTACCCCGCTTTTTTAGAAGAGTACTGCTATACATATCCTAAGGCCCAAAGAACATCTGGTTCAGCTAGATTCAATACTTGGAATTTTTTTCAGGAAGCTTAGTGGCATGGAAATCAGAGCTAAGACAGTATGGTGTTTTTCAGGTGTTTTACCCTGACGTAGAGATGAAGAACTTTGCTGTACAGATTCTGTAGTGTCTTTCTGATGGATTGTTCTTGAATCTCATTGGTTGCTGCATGACTCCGTGCCAGACAGATATATTTTTTGTGGTTTAACTCCAGCTGACAACCAAGCACCATGTAGCCACTCGCTCGCTTCCCTCTCGGTGGCATGGGGGAGAGAACTGGAAGGGGAAAAGTGAGAAAACTCATGGGTTGAGAAACAGACAGTTTAATAGGCAGAGCAAAGACCACATGCGCAAGCAAAGCAAACAAGAAATTTATTCACCACTTCCCATCAGCAGGCAGGTGTCCAGCTATGTCTAGGAAAGTAGGGCTACATCATGCATAATGGTTATTTGGGAAGACAAAATGCCATGACTCCGAGTGTCTCCCACTTCCTCCTTCTTCCCGCAGCTCTATATACTGAGCATGATACCATATGGTATGGAATATCCCTTTGGTCAGTTGGGGTCAGCTGCCCAGCTGTGTCCCCCTCCCAGGTTTTTGTGCACTCCCAGCCTACTCACTGGTGGGGTGGCATGAGGAGCAGAAAAGGCCTTGACTGCTTAGCAACAACTAAAAACATTAGTGTGCTATCAACAGTATTCTCATCCCAACCCAAAACACAGCATTTACACCAGCTGCTAGCAAGAAGGTCAACTCCATCCCAGCTGAAGTCATGACAACACTTCAGGTCCATTTGCAGTTTTAAATTGCCCTCACGTTGTGCTCTCTGATACCAGAGATATTGTGGCCCAGTGTTTGAACAGGCATCCTGTTTTCAGTTCATCTGCTAAGTAAGATCAGGTAAATTAATTCTTTCTTTGCCCCTTTCCTTTCTCATTCACACATTAAAATTGATTCCAGGGTTGAAATACTTTAGCTTTTTGTCATGCCTAGCACAGTGGAGACTCAGATTGGTCTCTAGTGAGCAAAGTGGTTTATTCTTTTTACACCACTAATATTCATGATCCCTAGAATGCAACTGTCTTATTTGGAAGAAATTCAACATCTCTTAAATTGCACAAGATACTGCATTTACTTGAGAGAGAGTTTTTTATTTACGGTAGTAGCAGATTCCTGGTACTTTGAGCCAACGTTGTGCGTAGCTGCTTGCTCACACTGTGCATTCTTCAATCTAGAGCAGGCCTGGTTTTGAATACTCCTTTTTGAAGAAACAATATTTATGTGCTTGCAGTGTGCCAAAGGCAGTGATGCATTTTCTGGTGAACCACGTGAAAGACACTCTGCAGAGCGAGCTGGTAGGCCAGCTGTATAAATCCTTGTTGTTGGATGACCTTCTGACGGAATCCGAGGACATGGCACAGCGCAGAAAAGAGGCAGCTGACATGCTAAAGGTATTAATAAGATTGGGCACTTATGGGAGTAGCTAATTAAATTGAAACCATATAAATGTGAGAATTTTTTGGAAGACTTGCCTTCCTTTTTTCTTTGGTGCTTTTTAAGGATATGTCAGTGTATTGCTTCTCTCTGCTGGAGGAATTAGAAGCAATACGTGACCAGAACGTATTATGTAGATTGAGTACTTGGGAAGAGGTGACTTAAACTCTATTTTGAGCATAAAGCAGAATCCCTAATCGGGTGTTACTTTCACTTATACATTTGGTTTTAATAATTTCCTCTTATTTGACTTGACTTTATAGTGTTCAACAGTTCTCCTTGGGGGATTAAGCTTATAGTGTTTGAAGTGCCGTTCAGGTGTATGCTTCACACAGAACCTACAGACCAGTGGCGGGTGTATCTAAACAGTACCCCATCATATGAACAGTGGGAACGTTGGGATGCGCTTATGATGACCCCATGTACATCTGTATGACAGTGCATTTGTGACAAGTCCATGTTACAGAACTCCTCATTTCTTCTTTGTGCAATTATGTGGTGTATCGGTGTCTGTCAGTAGCTGCAGCAGGAATATGCTGCTTTGCATTGAACTGCAGAGAAAGAGACTCTCTACCGGTTCAGCTCACTGAAGAAGGAGCAAGAGGTGCTTCTCTCCCATACTCAGTGTGGTCAGACAGCGTGTGTTTGAGAGATTGGATACCCTGAGATACCGCTTGTCCAAGAAGTTTAATCTTTGCTATTATATGATCAACATTTGAGTGAAAGGAACTGTCTGTTAACAGTCTTTTAAACCATAAACTTTACAGGGCCAAACTCGTAGCTCAAATTTCTCCAATTGGACTAACACTTTAAATAATGTCAGTATTAGTTGTTAATCTGAGCTTTTAAATCTGCAAAGTGTAGCAGGCAAAACTGCAATGAATGCATCAGAATGCGAAAAGTGATATAAAATATATGCAGTTTCCCTTTTATTTTGAGGAAGGTGAAAAAGTCTGCCCTTCTTGAGAATTTATTTATAAATACAAAGGGTTAAGGCAAATACAGGTGTTATTTGGAACACTGAGTACGTATAAGTAGCTCAAAACAATGACAATGAGCTCTTTTTGCTTTTAACTGGAAGGTCAGTTTTCAATTAATTTTTAATTCTTATCTTTCTAGAGAAATGATTTAATGACACCTATGCCAAGTTTTACCATTACCTTTTACTTTGTAGTATTTTCCACTTGCATAATCTTTTGCAGACGGAAGGCTTCAGAGTTTTTAATCAATCTTGTTGCAGGTTGTTACTGCTCATTTCATAATGAAAATTATTAGCTTTAATTTGATTTTCAACATCCCACTTCCTAGACCGCTGCTGGTATCTCTCTGAGAAATCTCTTCAGAAAAACTAAGTAACTTTGGCTTTTCTGTCTTTCTGTGTGCAGGCCCTGCAGCGAGCCAGTCAGATCATTGCAGAGATTCGTGAGACGCATCTCTGGTGAAGACTGTACCAGCCACACTATTTATATGCATTGGAGGTTACATTGACTTGAAAATCGTTAGGCATGGTATACGGAGTAGAATTTTTATTTATGAACTCTTATCTGTGTACTGCAACTGTGTAAATCTGCTCATGTAAAGACAGTTGGTTTGATTTGCAAATGGAAGAATATGCTGTATTTTGCAAAATAAGTCATATTTAATCCACATAATAAATGGCTCTAAATGTTTCCTTACCAGCTTTCTGGTGCAAATTAAAGCAGACCAAGTCTACTGTCTCAGTGACAGTCTCATCTGAACTTGGGAAAAAAACATTAAAGTTCCAGTGCCTGACTTGCTAAACAGGTTGCCTGTTGTTAAGATGGACGGTGTAGTCTTGTGGCATAGTTTTAAGCTGCTTTTACAATAGAAGTTTAAATACTGTGAAGAGAAGAGAGCACCGAGTATTTTCTTTCATGAATCTATTGCATGCACTATGACAGATGGAGGTATATCAATTTTATAGCACAGTAGAGATGTCTGCTGTATTACTATGTATGTGTGTCCCCATTTTTTTCCCCAAATGTTAAAACTGCAGACAAAACTTTGAACTTCATTTAATGGAGTATCATGTAGGAAGAATTAGCCTGGAGCTTGCGAACAATAACAGCTACTAAAAAGGGGGTGCAAAGTTATTCATGTGCACTGGAGCTTGTGTATAAATGTTGGGGATTATAATCAGGTACAAGAAGATCTTCCCCTTCCTCCCCTGTGGGACCAAGCCCCTGGACCATCCAATGGTAAATTTGTTCTGGCAGAACTGAAAAATAAAAACAAATTTCAAAACTGTTATGGGATAATAAGTGTTTCTTTTAAAAACAGATTAAGTTGGCCAGGGAGAAGGGATCCCCACAACTTCTTCCAAATTTTGGAATGTATGACAGTATGAAAGGAAGTCTGTGGGATTGGAATATTTATACCAGAGATTACAGTTACTTGTGAGGAAATTTTACTGTGCTGTAAGTAGTGCTTTTTTCTTTTTTTTTTTTTTTTTTTTTTTTGAGGACAATCCTAAAATTAGGGAATTTTAGGTTGAAAATTATGCTGATGAGTTATTTCCTTCTGATTGTAATTCATACAGATAAATATTGATCACAATAGCCTTTAAAAAGTAAACATTTTAATTTTTATGAATAAAAATTTATTTAAACTCCAGCCAGCAGCACACTCGCATGTACTTTTCAAGCAGATTCACTTTTTTGTATAAAGTAAAAATGTTTACTATGGTGTTGCTGATATTTTATCTTTCACACAACTTGCATGAAAAATAGGATGCTGCTGTTAACATCCATGGCTTGCTTTTACAATATTGGGCCAATATAGTGAGGTTTTTATTATCATATTCAGTTCCTTCCCCATTTCATCAGTTAACGGAAACAGAAGTCCTTTTGTAAGCTGCTAAACAGTGAAAATTTAAAAACTGTTAAGACCTCAGTTTACAAGAAGGTCTGTATAAAAATGTATTTTTCTCATGGCAGTCTTCAGTTTGGCACCAATACAAGCACAAGGAGTTAAGTTTGACAGATAGAACTTTTGGATGCTTTATGCATGATCCAAAATAATTCATGCAGAACACAGAAATATATTCTGTATTTTTAAACAGCCATTATGTATGCATTACGTGTAATGAATACAAAGGAAGTCATTTTAACTTCTTGCATTGTATCCAGGGATGGTAGTTCTCAGATTTAAGAATTGTGACTGTAGGGAAGACTGAAGTGCAAGCCACTTTTCAAATCAACTTTGGCCAACAGTGAAAGCGTTTAATAGTTTTGTCAAAAGCATTACATTTCTGTGTGGGATTCACCTGACACCTCTCTCCCTTTTACTTTCGACACCCAAGAAGTATGTGTCCAACAAGGTAGAGCTGTCCATAAGTGAACTGCTACCTAAGCTTTAACTCCCAAAGTTCATCAACATCCTCTTGTGAAGAAATATTCTGACTTGTAGTTTTGAAGTGCTGCATCAAGCAAATTAATTCCATTTATTTAAGAAATTCCTGCAAGTGATAACTGGCTCTGTAATGTCATGTGAAATTTCCACAGTGTTAATTCGTTTTTTGAAATGTTTGTTTCACAAAAATTTTCAATTTGGTAATGTTTGAGTGCCAAGAAATGAACTTGATTTGTAATCCTTAATGCAAGTCTTTAAAAATCTGTGCTGTAACAATCTTGTTATTAAATAAACAGATAATACACAAAATTAATTATCCCAGAAATGAAGTTTTGAACTGACTTGTAGTTCAGGTGGCAGGACTTACATGCTTAAATAAGGCTGTACAAATATAGGTAGCTATACTATTAATTTGTATGCTTGCACTTGCCCTCATGCAGTTCTATGTTGTTAGTTCTTGTATGGTTGCATAAGTAATAGCGTAGACAGCCTGGTAGTGGCTATTAATGGTTTTTAAACAATCTGTTGTCTGGAACTGAACTAAAATACTTAATGCTGTTACTGCCACCATTAAAAGAAATTATGGGGAAACTATGGAAAAAAGCTTAATGAAGGCAGCAACTAAAAAATTCCAAGATTAGACTGATGTTTTACTAATGTCTTCTAGTTCACCTTATTTAATTTAAACTAAAAATACTTTTGTCATCAGTGCACGAATTTCAGTGAAGTTAAAATAACTTTCTATCCAGTGACACATGCAATCCTTGGGGAGAATAACCACTGTAGCTAAGTTTAGATTAGTAAATGTTTGACATTATTGCTGACCTATGTGTGGTACTACTGTAAATAGTATCCCTGTATGAACAGAGTTTGTCAGTAAATTACTTGGGTTTTTTAGGAGTCGGTTTCAAATTTCACTGAGTGGAATAGATGGGCAAGGGGGGTGTCTCTGTGCTTTTATGGAGGATTGACTTTGAAAGATGCCAGATTGGATACTGCACCCTCAGGTCCCTGCTTTAGGGAATACAGCAGGGGAAACGACTTCCCAGTCTGTTGTGCCCCTGTGCGTAAATTGAATTGAATTATCTTGAGTATTTTTTTTTCCCACATTTAAATTCTTTAGGTATGAGGGTGATTGCTAGCTAGCAGATACTGAAGAGCTTAAATGCATCTGCTTTTCACTTGTTGCCAGTTAAACTCTTGTGCTTTGAGGTGAAAGCTAGGTGATTGATACTTCAAAGTTTAAGAGAAAAACAGAGTAGACCACCTGAATACAGTTTTATCCTCAGTGACACTGTTGAAACTTGTGAAGGTGTTTTTGTGCTTTGGTAGCTCGTTTTTAGTTTACTTGCTGCACACCCTTTCAACCTTTCCTTCTTCATTGCTAGCTGCCACAATAACAAATTCAAGTCCTCCAGTGTTTGCTGTCCCCAGATGCTGTACAAATGTTTTCGTTGGGTTTGTTTTTTTTTTTTTTATAATCTGGTCTGAATAATTACTTTTCTTCTTGCACTTCCAAATCACACATTTGTAGACATGTTAAGTATTTTAATATTAGTTACTACTTGTTTAGCTTTGAACAAGCTCTGTCTTTGATTACCTGAACATACCTGTTTGGGGGTTTATGAGAATACAAGACCAGGCTAAAAAAGAATACTTGATTTTTTTTTTTTTTTTTTTTTTTTTGTCATCCTTGATTGTCAGCCTAAGCATTCAAATGCTTAGTTGTGATAACCCTGTACAGTCATGAAAAGTAGTGGTTGTGTCCAGCTGTTTCTTTGGGGGGAGTCTGGATTGCTAGGAGTTTGTCAAAAGGAAGCACCAATTAAATTTCTTGGAGTTTATGGATCTTATTAAAAACCTTGTATGCAAAGACTTTTTTATTTTGTATTTGTAAAAATTAAATAAAATCCTTTTAATACTTGATCAAAGTGGGCACTAATGCTTTAAAAAAAAAAAAAAAAAAAAGGCCGAAATTTGTGGATATATGTGTATCTGCACCATTTGGAGATGAAGGATAAAAGGCAGGAGAGAAATCAGACATGAAATGTGACTTACTCTACTCCTAGGAGTCTACTTCCTGCAACCAGAAAATAACTGTATAATCTGATGTGTTTCTCTGGAGGCTAACACAGGTGTTTACTGGCATATTTTGTTCCCAGGTGCATGTTTCTCTATTGCTTTAATGCTTCTGCCACTTAAGGAACAAGGCAGCTATATTAAGTAGATGAACTTTGCTGTCTCTTCCCTGTTTCTACCCTTTTCAAGTCAAAGTTGTGATTTTTTTCCTCCTTATGCTTTCTGTAAGATAGCGCTGATCATTACTGCAGCTTAAGGCAAAGTAACAAGCAACACAAAACTGGTCCTGAGAGCTAACAGGCTGTGTAGAGCGTTTTTTTTAAGGTAGGAATGACTCAACTACTCTTCATTTTTCTTTATACAGCAGACCTTAGGATAGAGAGATGTCATTATCAGGCAGGTAAGTGGGATCTAGAAACTGAAATTAATACTAGTAACTCCAGGTGGTGAGCTACTGAAAATACTATTGCAGTTTAATAATCTGAACGAAACAACACCTTTAAATGTAGATGTTGCTGTTCTAACAAGTCTTGAAGTACAGTCTCACTTTCATGCTATCTTTACAAGAGAATGAGGAAGCTATGATCCCAAACATTGGCGAGGCCATAAGCAGTAGGGTCACTTTCTGCTCACTGATGAAGATGTGCTGCTTTTGCATGTTGCCCCATCTGAAGGATCTGACTCTTAATTGCAAAAGCACTACAGCTTCCCTCACAGTTCCTGGTCCAGATACCTTTGTGCTGCTGTTCACCTATAACGCCTCGGCAGCTAAAATTAAAAAAGCTTTCACGTACATGCTTCAAATCTTCTGGTATAACAGACTATCTTGCAACTGAACTAATGCCAGGGTATCTTTAACAAAGATTCTAGATAGCACAGATGCATCCTTGTTGTTCACAGAAGCAGAATGAGTGTCACCCACATTGAAAGGCTCTATACTCTCTTACATTTCAAAAAGCGAATTTACTCTGTATTACCACATTAAGGCTGGAAAGCTTTCATGCAACGTTCCCCCGTACATAACCAATAAGAAACTTACATATTAGGGCTTAATCATTTTACTCATTTATTGTGAATCTTTCGCTACTTCCTTCAAAGCAAACCTGTTCAGAAAAAAAATGTTCATTGGAGGTTGGTTGTCCTTACCCACTTACGCAGGTTTCTTTATTAGGATGAAGTCAAACTGGACAGCAGCATATATCCTCTGTAAGGAGTACTGGTTTTGAATATGGTTTTGCTCATCTTGCTGTGGATTATGTTGTAGAGTACCTGGCCAGTGTTGTCCTCCTACAACACAGAAGGTTGTTAAAGGAGGGGAAGAGCATCTCCATCTTCAGACTTTGAAATTAATCTTTTCATGTTCTTGTGCATACCCTCTCATGAATGGTACTTCAAATACGGCAGAGTATCTAAAATTCTCTTCAGTGGTATAACTTAGCTGCCTTTATTTGAACTCTGTTGGTGTATTTTGAAAATGAAACTATGGTATTCGGCAGTTTGTGAGCTGCATAGTAATACACAGTATAGAAACATCTTCAAGTACAACTTCAAGCAATAGAGTCGAAATGATCTGTTGTTTTAGGGAGATAGTGTTGTCACAACTGCAACCATTTTATAATGTAGTAATTTTTCTTCCCAATCCTAAGCAATGATACTCCATTCTTGAGAATATGCTGTCCAAGAATAAGAACAGTCTCAGGATCAGTTACGCGAATCCCATTTATTGAAACTCCACCATCTGTAATTCTCTGGTACCTTAAAAAAAAAAAAAAAAAAAAAAAAAATCAAACAAATACCAATTGGTAATTGCAAGATGAAGCTATTTATTGCTGTTAAGTATGAAAGTTCAGTTAAGGGTTTTTTGGTTGGATCCATAATTGAATAAATTTTAATCTTCTTCCACTTTACTTTCAGTCCAGGTCAAGAATGACTGAAATTAACCTTAGCCACTACTACTCCCACTCTTTTTGAGAGGTGTAATGAAACAGGCTGTTTCATTAAGCTGTCCCTTCATTGGGTGTAGATTTTACAGCTAAGGTACATGAGATTGCATTATCCTACACTTTTTACTTTAAAATGGAATTAGGCTGCCTGCTCCACTCTTCAATGCTGGTATGTAGACTGCTAGACTGTTTCTACTTGATATTGCTGTCCTGATCTCTTGCTTAACTTCTGAAAGCATACCACTACAAGCTGTTTAAGTGTGATATTACCGAAGAGCACAGGTAATAACATACCCACTAGGTCCATCTGGAATGGCGTTTGCTTTGCGACACAAGTCAAGAACGTTCATTCCAGGTTCAAGCATCAATTCAGCTGAAGGAGCTTGTCTAAAAAGTTCCTGCAACTCTTGGTCAGACATAGCTTCCAATGCCTCCACACTGCTGTAATAAAGGGCCTTAGTGCACCTGTGAGAACAAAGATCATTCAAAATCCAGCGCTAGTCTCATCTTCACACAACATGCTACTCAGATTCCCCTCCCCAATTTCTTCTGAGGGTCCAGACAATAAAAGAAGTACTTAAAGTAGACCCCAATTTTTCTTCTGTTGTAACATGCTACACTGCTTTTTTTATATTGTTAATGTATTTTTAAGTCTACAGAATTACTACATTTTTCTCTTTTAACAGCTGAGCAACTACATGAAAATAGTCCCTGAAAAGCTACGGATAACTACCATTGAATAAATCTGAAAGAAAACTGCTTGACAAATCAAACTTCACCTCTTAGCAGATTCTAGCCCCTCTCTACCATGAACAAGCTTGGTTACTTCTGCAGCAAGTCGTTTCTGAGGGCCCCATTTTTCAGGTTCTTTAGCATGCATTTTCATGATGTGGTCAATCTCCTCAAGAGGAAGGAAGGTGAAGAGTTTCAGGTATCTACGAGCAGGGGAAAAAAATATTTTGTCTATATAGCCATCATTATAGGTTTCCCGCCTTTGTCATTCAAACTTCTTTAACTAGACTAAAATGGTTCTTAGTCAGTTTAAGAAACCCGTATTACAGATATTCTGTCCTTTCAAACAACTCTCTGTTTTTGCCCACATGCTTCAGCTTACCAGGATAACTCGTGTTTTATTTAATATTCTGCCTCGGGCAATGTCTTCAGACATAAGATAGTGTCAGATGCTTTTATGAAGCTTGCATTACAATCAACAACTTGGTTTCCTCTTCAAATGTTTACAGGATTTATTGCAATTGTGTGTCAACTAACAAGGTTTTCTACTATATTCTCAGTAGTTGCACAATATGCTAATGCAAAATACCACTGGCAGTCTGTGGTCATCATGGGACAGAAGTATGCTATGTATTGACAAGTATCTCAGCAGGAAGATTATTTAGGGTAATCAAGAATTTAGAGGTGCATATCTAAGCATATTCTTTACAAAAAAGTCCATTTTAATGGGCTTACAGTACCATGAAATGCAGTGTATTAAAAATGGTACCTTTACTGTTACAAAGTCAGTGAACGCATGAAATATTTTAAGTATCCACATACCCTTCTTCTCAGTCTGGAAAGTGTTGTGGATGCAGAACCTAAATTTGAAATATCAGGGAATAAACCTTTGAGAGAGGTAACCAAGTTATGAGATAGGTCACAATATGAAAGGGAAGTACCTGTCTGAGGTTTATAAAGATTCAGATTTGACAGTGATACTAAAGTTCAAAGAAAAGCAGATTTAAAAAAAAGAACATACAGCAACTTATTAAAATTAACATAATGCCCTGAATAAAGCTATTGCCTATTTATTTTCAGCCATGTCACTGGCACACCAGCACGGAGGCTAGCCATCGATGAAGGTAAACCTGTCAAATGGTATTTCTCATATTTTTGCTACCCTTTCACATTCTCATTATATGATTTTTTTTTTTTTTTTTTTTTTTTTACACTGCTTAGTAAGAATATGAGTTATGTGTGGTTGAACTGGATTCACAGACAGCACAATGAATCTGAGACCACGTTTTGCTCATTGGAATTGTTCTACTCTAAGTAATGATTTTTCAGAATTTTGTCTTTGTGTGTGCTACAGCTTTAAATAGTAGTTGGATATCCTTCCAGGTTTTGATGCATTACAGTCTCATCTGCTTTACAGATCAATCCACTTGCCAATATAATTGTAAGCAGAAATCCTTGACTCCGCTTTCCAAGATGAGAAAGATGAACAGTTAACTTCAATGAAACATTAGCAGAGTCAGAATGATTGCAGATAGGAACTATTTGTATTTTCAAAAAGATCCACTAAAATTTCCATGCAAGTTCTATGAAAAGAACATCAAACAGCTGTAAGGTTTCACCATGTTAGTACTATTGGTCATTTACATAACAAGTACTTCTCCCATCATCTAAATGTTTTTAATTAATGCTTAATTGTGTGAGTTATTGTACATGGACAAAATAATAGTATGTTTGTCCAGAGGTAGGGAAAATTACATGAGACATTTTTACCACAGTTACACTACTGAACTAAAGCCTAGGGTGATATCTACTACTAGCTTTGAAGAGGTACATGCAACTAGTAATTTGACCAGGTATATGAATTCTGTTCATTCTGGTTTTCTCCTCTGCCTTAGTTTTTACTTTCAACAATGACTTAAAACTGATGCCCGAAAACCTCTACCTTGTGAATTCGCTGTATACTACCTTGTATACTGCCTGCCATGAGCTTAAAATGGTATAAATTTCTCCCCTTTTTAATTGCACTACTACCACAGTGTAAAACTGTCTCCTAGGCATGTTTTTATCTAGACCGGTAGTCTCCAAAGTGGAGGTATGCAAGGTGATCCATTGGGGTGCAGGAAGAAAATATTAGAACTTCAGTAGTACACTTATATACGCTATAAATAAATAAATAAACAAACATGTATTGGCAGTGAATGTTAAAATTGTTTTCACTGGTAGGGGCGCATGGTTAAAGTTTGGAGACCACCGATCTAGAGAGTTAATATAATCATAAATACGAACTTCTTGGCTTTTTCTAAACAAGGCACTATTTTAATTTGCTTAGGGATATGCAGTTTTTGATGTGATGCAGTTCTAGAAGCTGAACTTTATGTGTTTGTTTATAACCAGTTAAGTAGCTTCATGCTATTACCATGTGGTGTTTCTGGATACCTTATACTCAGTAAAAACTTGTTGTAATTAATATCTATGAAACTGCAGTTGCTCATTAATCAGCAGGAGAAACTTCATTTGATACTGTGATGTTACAGTACAGAAACTAACATACCTTGTAAGATAAAGTCACCCCACTGGCAGAACAAAATGCGTTACACTTTGTTCATCCACATTCTAATTGTATGATGCACATGGCAGCATATGCAGACAGGTTCCACTATCCTGTATACTTAGGAACCAGTCATGCCTGTTTATGTAAGGAATGTACATGGAGCTCGTGTTGCACATATCCAAATTAAACAGTTACAGAGAACAGTTAGGATCAGGTTTTATAAGCAATGACAAAAAGCAAGATGAAGAAAAACTACTTACTTTTCAACTACGTTATCTTGTTGTCTGACAAAAAACTGATACAGCTCAAATGGAGAAGTCTTATCTCTGTTTAGCCAAACTGCATTGCCAGCAGTCTTTCCCAGTTTATCTCCAGTAGTACTGGTAATAAGAGGTACAGTAATTCCAAACACATCTGTTCCTGTCATCCTGAGAAAGAGAAGAGTCGCTACATGTTACAAAAAAAAGAAAGAAAAAAAAAAAATCACATCCTGGTAAAGTAGACTAAAATATAAGCATTCTGTAAGATTCTATCCTTGATATAAAGCAGTTAAATAAGACAGGCATTGAGGGGCAAAAGATGCCAGAACACTGTTTTGTGAAGAGTGCTTTAGGAAAAAGCCCCAGCTTTAACTTAAAAATTTAAGTTCTTTTGTGTGTAGCAAAGAAGTTTAGATACTTTAAATAAGTAGTTTCATGAGCAACAGCACCAGCAAATTTGTATGTCCTGCAGCTTTCGCCTTCTGCTCTGAGCGCTAATTGAAGCTGCTTGAGTGGCTGGGACACTTGTAAGGCTTTTCTTCTGTGCCGATTCCCTGTCTTGCAATAGTCAAGCGTGAACTGAAGCACTGCCACATACTCACTGATTGGCTTGTATACGTCTGTGAATTTTCTGAAACTCACCAAATTTGACGGATAAGCAAAAGCTTGTTTGAAGCAAAAGTTCATTTGATTTCCGAGAAGAAATGCAACCACCTTTACCAATATACCACAACTGCCTCTACTTCGGTATGATTACACTAGAATGCATTTGCCGGCAGAAGGCTTGCCTCGATTGTGTCCCATGTTTCAGGGTATTTGATTTTGGTTCCTGGATTCAGGAATACACGAACCCATCCTTTCCGTTAAAAATTCATTTAACGCTCCCCGGGAAAAAAAAAAAAAAAAAAAAAAAAAAAAAAAAAAAAAAGCTTCAAACCATGCCCAAACTGCACGTATCCGCCAGGCCCATAGCCAGGACGACTTATTACTCTTGTCAAACCCCACAGTTTTGCGGGACGCCAACTCTCGGAGAGGCGATTTCTGCTGCTTCAGGGGTCCCCGACACCAAGCTGCAGCACCCCCCTCCCCTCACCTCCGCCCCCGGCGACCGACCCCCGCGCCGCCCGCCCGCCGTGCCCCCTCCCCGTACTTGCTGACGAGCTCGTAGCCGGACATGATGTTGCCCATCTGGTCGGCTCCCCCCAGCTGGACGCGGCAGCCGTGGTGCTGGTGGAGGTGCAGGAAGTCGTAGGCCTGCAGGGCCGGGTAGAGGAACTCGGCCAGGCTCATGCCCTCGGGGCTGCGCAGCCGCGCCTGGCAGCTCTGCCGGCTCAGCAGCGTCCCCATGCGCAGCCGCCCGCCCGCCCCGCCGAGGAAGTCGAGCAGCGGCTGCCGGCCCAGCCAGCTGGCGTTATCCAGCAGCGCCGCCTGCCCCAGCCGCCCGCCGCCAGCCCAGAACAGCTCCCGGTGGTTCGCGAAGAGCCGCTCCAGGCCGGCCCGCAGCCCCCCCGCCTGCGCCCGCACCCGCTCGGCCGACGGCGCCTCCCGCGCTCGCTCCCGGCCGCTGGGGTCCCCCAGCCGCGCCGTGGCGCCCCCCACCACGGCGATAACGTTGTGGCCGGCCCGCTGGAAGTGGAGGAGCCCCATGACGGGCAGCAGGTGCCCGACGTGCAGCGAGTCGGCGGTGGGGTCGAAGCCGCAGTAGGCGGTGAGGGGCGGGCGGCCCGGCTCCAGCAGCGCCGGCAGCTGCTCCTCCGCGCTCTGCGCCGGGAACACCTCCTGGAAGAGGCCGCGCTCGCACTGCGCCGCCAGCAGCCCCCCGGCCCCCCGCGCCCGCCTCGGCTGCTGCTGGTGGTGGGCTCGCCGCCGGAACGGGAGCGGGAGCGGACCAGCCCATAGCCCCGCCGCCCGCCCGCACCGCCGCCTCAGCGCGGGCGCCGCCATCTTGCCGCGAGGGACGCTGGGAGTGGGGCGGGGCTGCCCCCGCCTCTGCCCGCCCCCGGGGCCGTACCGACCGACCGGGCAGGGCTGGGACGGGCCACGGCGCCCTGTGAGCCGTTATTGTATCGTTAAAGAAGCTCTAGACAGAAACGGAGTGTGTTGGGTCCTCCGTCCGTTTTGGTGTCGTTCCCCCCCCCCAACCGGGAATACCGGGATTTCAGGCTGCTTTCGGGCCAAAATACACGCGTTGGAAATCCGGCTTCCGAGTATGGCGTCCGGCGGAGGGGATGCCGGCTGCCTAAATTAGCAGTGCCGCGGCTTTAGAACTGTCGGGGTTCGGGCTGGGACGGCGCCGGGCTGCTTCACTAGCGCCGCGTTGTGGGTTGGGGCCGGGCCGGGGCGGCGGCGGCGGTTCCGCTCGTTGCTGCGCGGTCGCGGCCTTTGCTGCTGCTCGCACCGAGGAGGAGCGAACGGCTGTGGGGAATGCTGGAAAAAATAACACCGCGAAGGTTGTTTTTCTTGGGCTGGCAGTTCCTCGAAGCGGCAGGTGACCGGTGCAGGCCTTTCCCTCCGTGCTGCCGTGGCGGCAGAAGGGGTTTGCTTCAACTAACCCCGCGACTGGGAGGAACGGAGGAAGTTCACAGGTAAGGGAAAGGCATCTGAAGACCCTGAATGCTGTTGCCGATTAAATCCCACCAAGACAGTGTTTTAGACAGGCTCAGACTTTTAAAGTTCATGAATTCTGGGGTTTGTAAGATCTTGTCGTGGTTTAACCCCAGCCCGCGAGTAGGTTGGGGGTGCACGAGAAGGTGGGAGGGGACACAGGACAGCTGACCCCAACTGACCAGAGGGATATCCCATACCATGCAGTGTCGTGCTCAGCATATAAAGCTGGAGGAGAAGAAGAAGGAAGTGAGAGGCGTTCGGAGTGATGGCGTTTGTCTTCCCAAGTAACGGTTACCCGTGATGGAGCCCTGCTTTCCTGGAGATGGTTGAAACACCTGCCTGCCCGTGGGAAGCAGGGAATGAATTCCTTGTTTTGCTTTGCTTATGTGCACGGCTTTTGCTCTACCTATTAAGCTGACTTTATCTCAACCAATTTTTCCTCTTCCAATTCTCTCCCCCGTCCCAACTGGCGGGAGCGAGCAAGCAGCTGCGCTGGGTTTAAACCATGACAAGAAGTTACAAAGTCCAGAATTTATATACTTTAAAAGTCTGAGCCTGTTTAAAACACTGTCTTGGTGGGATTTAATAGGCAACTGCATTCGGGGTCTTCAGATGCGTTTTCCTTGCCTGTGAACTGCCTCGTTCCTCCCAGTTGCAGGGTTAGTTGAAACAAATCCCTTCTGCCGCCATGGCGGTGTGGAAGGAAAGGCCTGCACCGGTCACCTGCCGCTTCGAGGAACTGCCACCCAAGAAAAACAGCGTTTGCGGTGTTATTTTTCCAGCATTTCCCAGAACTGTTCGCTCCTCCTTTTGACTGACTTCCTGCTTTAATTTAACAAAACATTGAGTCTACTTCAATTTGGTGAGAGTAATAAAAGACGCTGGAAAAACTTTGGAAATTTCATATGTTTGGTACGCTTTGATGCTTCCCTAAAGCACTGTAGTACGAGGAAGTCAGTAGTAGTTTAAAAAAGAAAAAAAAGGTGTGAATAGCATGATTGAGTGGTGTAGAAATTAATATTAAGTCATTTAGGGAAATCACATCATTTTTATAACAAGCCCTTGCAATCTTGGGCAGTCCTGCTTTGCACGTTGATTCCATAGTATTGGCAGACTGTATTTCAGAGGGGAATATACATCAGGAAATAGGAGGTATTTAGATTGTCCAATTTCTTGCGAGTTCACACGGCCCAGAAAAGATCTTTCATTAGAGATTTGGGCAGTGCCAAATAACAATACCTATACAAATCTGGCTTTTAATTCATCACTTTCAGTTGTGGGGAGAGCATTTTTTACATGTCTGTAGCGGTCATAGGTCAATGTCTAGTTGCCCTGGTCAACTTCCTTAATTAACCAAACTGATCTCCTCGTGGCATAAAAATATTGACAGGGTGGGTCCAAGGTAGCGTCAAAGGCAAAACAGAGTATACATGATGATGACTCACAGGAGAGAAGGAAGATATAAAAGCATTGGTTTTGCCATTTGAAAGCTATTACGATTGAAGGCTTCTTGATAACAGACCTGTGGGTAAGTGAAGTACAGAATTGTTCTGTTATGTCACATCGGGGATAAAGCATGATGGAAGAAAATCAGGTTTTGGTGGAAAATAATGAAAGAAGAAAAAAACAGTCCATTACGCATCAGTGAGCTAATCCTAAAATGATGAGGTATCTGTCAATGGGAAATACTTAATGCTTATGCTAATGGTGTTTTAAAAGTAAAAGGTGCTGTGAAGTACTTTGTGATTGGGCTGGTAGTTGCATACTTAACAGGGATGGTACAAATTGGTTTTTGTTTTTCTGAAGATTTATTGTGCTGGCAAAAAGAATGGTAATCAGCAATACAAGATACCATATTTTCCTTTACATTTTGTTTGCATTTATGTGAGGTGAAGGATGTTTATTATTTTTAAAATGTGAATAAACACGTTACATGTTCAGATATAGATTTATATATATATACACACATGTACATGTATGTTTTCTTTACTACAGTGCTTTGCTTCAAAAGTAAGTTAAAAGGAAGCCTTTTTTTTTCATTGGAAGAGGAGACTTTCTGGAGCTGAGGACATGGAGGATGGTTTGTATCTCTTTGCTCTGGTTAATCATATCAATACAGTCAACTGAAACAGGCACATCTCTTCAGCTTCAGGAAATAATACAAAAACAAGACACCACAACTGAAGTTTGGCTACTTCTTTGTAGATAGAATGAACAGCAGGAGTTTAACCACAGCCCAGAGCTTTTCTTTGAGTATTAGTTTCTGTGGGGTTTATTAGATTTATTATTTGCGTGATGGTATTGCTTTATGGCCGTTAACCAGCTGCATGTTGCTTAGTAATAAGTGGTGCGCTCCTTAGGCAACACCAGCACAAACTTCTCTCTGTTGCACTTGAATTTTCTGACAGTTAATCTGTATGCATTATATTTAAAAAAAGAAATTTATTTTTACATTTACCCAAATATTCTGCCTTCATTTCCCATATTACCAAAAGTGCAGCCATCAACAGCGTCTTTTCTGTAGCATGAACCTTTTTGAATTTGCCTGCTAATTACGACCTCTTTATTTGGACCTATTCAGAAAGTCATCCATGCATACGCTTAGAGAAGAAAGATTTGTGTATGTTTCTAGCTCCTCTTATGGAGGAGTCTCCAGAGTGTCTTGTCCCATCTGACCAGGTATGTAAAAAGTTATCATTGCTAGGAAATATTTTTGCTGCTTATTTTACTGAGAATTATCCTTTAAAATATCTAACGACATCCATCAAACAAAACATTTATAAATCTCTATTGTACTGTTGTGTGCTTTCATGGGGCAATGGATCTGCTGAGATAGTCATGTTGAGTCCTTTCTAGTCTTGTGTTTTAAAAGTTACTTGTAATAATCAGTGCTGTTAAATTTTTTATTGTCATCCGATAAACATATATAAAGATACCGGATTCCTAAGTACCAGTTAATACCAATTTTTTCATTTCCTGTCACTATATCATATCACTGAGACACACCAGCGTGCCTTAATTGTTAATGAACCCCATAATGGAACAGGAGGAGATTGCCCTGGGAAAGTGGCTCTGTCTAGCATTTGCTTTCCCTACTTGAAAGATGGAGATAAAGCGATGTTCAATTGTCTACATGTAGCGATATTGTGAAGGTTATTTTGTGTTTGCCTGTGATTTAAAATAATAAATCATTTTGTGAGACGGTGGCCTCTGTATTGGTTTAAGTGACACGGGATTAATTTCTCTTTCAGTAATTTTACTTTGCAATAAGTTTTTTTTTGTAACGATAGGGAAAACTGCATTTTTAGAAGACTCTAGTGTCTGAATTTGTGAAAATACTTACTTTATACCCAGCTATGGTATGCAGGTTTCAAGGTCTCAGTGTTTTCGAGCTCGCCAGGTGCAGGGACAAGGAGGAGTGAGACCCGAGCACTTGACCCAAGCCGGCCAACAGGATTATTTCATACCTTGAACGTCACATTCAATACAAATTAGAAAATTTGCTGCGAAGTTCTCTCTCCCTTGATAGAGAGAACTTCTTGCCCCAGTGCTGGACCCCTGAGATCTTCCATTCCTCCCACAGCCGTAGCGCTCACAGTGTCCCACATTTGATGTCCACTGCTGGGAGTGCACAGCTTCCCACTGATAGATGGGCTGAGTATAACCCTTGTATATTTTATATTGGTATCGGGGTCAATATTGGTTCTTTAGTATTGTTAATGTTAGCTGGCTAGTCTTAGTCTATTCAATCTGTTTATATGTAAACCCTCAGGTTTCCTTGTTTCTCCTGATTCCCCTTCCCAGGTGGGGAGGGGTCGTCAGGTGATAGAATAATTGTCTAAATGACAATAAATTGTTGTGGGTTCTTCAAACCATGACCACCTCCCTCTGTCCTTCCTGTGGCTACTGAACCAGATTCAGTTTCTGTTCCCGATGATCCTGGTTATGTACATAGTTTCAGTCATTAAACCAGAGCTGTCATTGCTTTTGAGAATGGTGCAAAGCAGGTGAAACACCCAGGTAAAAGAATATTCATATATTCAGATTGACAGCCTTGTCAATAGCTGGAATGGTACTAGACAGCACAGGTAGTAGTAATGCATTTCATCCTTGGAATTATTAACTCAGGGACTACAATTCTTCATGTGAATGTCTCGGAAGACATTTTAATACTTTGTCCATTTATATTATGAGAGTAGAGCAAATCACGGGTCGTAGCAAGGCCAACATGCAGCTCTGCCTTTTGTGTGCCAGATTTTCCAGTGTGGTGAGTCTTCCTCAGGTGCATCTCAGCAGAACTGTAGGCTGCGTGTGAACTCATTCACGTAAGGAGCACGACGAGTTTAGGGACGACGTTCGGTAGGTGAGAGAAAACAGAAACATTTCTCTGCGCTAGGCACGGCTGTAGCAGCAGTAGCTTGTTAATCAGAGCTCCTTAATCTTTTCCTCATGGGGCGAGAGTGGCAGACTTTGCAGTTAGGGCTTGGGCGGTGCTTTAACCATAGCCGAATCGGTCCCAAACACTCTAAGGGTCATCGTGCTTTTCTGAAAGAAATAACTGAAACTCCCCGTTTTATCATTTATTCATGTTCTCATTCCCACAGTTAAAATACATCCTAGCTTAATTTTAGTTGTGAATATGAAAATATTAAATATTTTCTCTTCAACTCCACACACTGTTTTGCTTGTGTAGAAAGCTTTTCCTACCCCAGGTTATCTGAGAATGGTTTATAAAACTGTAAGTACTACACAGTGATCAAGTTAGCAGATAACAGTAACAGTGATGGTTGCACTTTTAAAAACTTTAAGAACTACTTCTTAAATACTCCTGAATTTATAAGCAGTTGGTCTGATGTGGGACCTAATAATAACAAACAGCTTTGAATGGAAAGCAACAGAATCTTAGAAATGAGCTGAAGTAATCTAATCTATTTTCTTGCAGCGAAGCAGGATTAAGTCTAATTGGACTGCTCTTGTCGGATACTTGTCTAACCTGATCTTCAAACTATTTTATAGGAGCGATTTCTCAACCTTCTTATGTCAAGCTCCAGTCTTTCTCCTAGATTTCTGTTGTTTTGTTGTTTTTTTTTTAAGCCTCTAAGGTTCCTTCCTTAGATTCTCCAGTGTGCTTATGCTTTTCTTAGAGCGGGACAAAAACCTGATGTGACACTCTTTCAGATCTAGTAACTACAGCCGTTCGATTCCTGTAATCATCTGTCATACCTGGAGGTCAATAGTAACGTGTTGCCGGTCTGTTGAACTGTAGTTCGCCATAGTCTCCTGACTCTTGTGGCTGGTGGATGTTTCTATATTGTATTTGCTTGTTCAGTTTCTGTTTCCTAAGCAGGATCTCGCTTTGCTTGGTCTTGGTTTCATCTTGTTGCTCTGCAGCCTTTTCTGTGTTCGTTTGCTCTCTTTTCCTGTTGTGCAATGTAGCTGTGCCTCCTTTGATTTTCTTCCTACAATTTTACATATATACCCTTTTCTATTTGCATCTTGTATACCTTGCTAGTGGAAGCACCTGTATTTTGTCAGTAATTTAGTCTTTCCAATTTTATCTGTACATGCTATACTATTCCTCTGTGCTCATTCTTCATATTGCCTTTACTTCCTTTCTTTTTTTTCTGATTCTGGTTTTGATTTTCAGACTAATAAAGATCTGTTGGTACAACCAAAGTGTTACTGACTTTTCCTTTACATCAGGATGTTGTACTCCTGTTTCTCTTCTACTAAGTCAGACTGTTATAGTCCTTGGATTATTTTTCCAAGAGACTTCTGAGCAGTTCATTAAATTTGCTGATATATATCTTTCTGAAGTCTTTATAATCATTCTATTCTTACAGCATCCTTTCCTATGTATCACATAATCATAATTTTTATTGGAGTTGCTTTCCATTTTCAGATTTATGGCCATTTCTTCTGTGTTAGGATCAAATGTAAAATTTCATTCACTGCTGTAATGAAAATAGGCTATGGCAACGTTTCCAGAGCTGCAGTTTTATCCTGAACATATTACTTTCCTAGCTGCTATCTCCACTAGTTTGTCTACCATTATCAAAGGTCCTTGAATGCATCAGATAATGGTTGCTCAGAGGAGTGGCAGGCAGAGTGGACCTGCCTTCAGTGAGACCTTCCCTGTAGGAGTTACTGAACTTTAGAACAGTTGAATCTGTAGACGATCACCCAGAACAGATTATTCCAACTGCTTCTGCGACAGAGAAGACAAAAGCTGTTATCTAAGTAAGAACTGAATAATCCGATCTAATTTTGAAGTTGGCCCTGCTTTGAGCAGGGAGGCACGTTAGGTAACCTCCAAATTTCAGTTTCAAATCTAAGTTAACTTTATGATTCTAACTTGTTATGGTGTAGTGTATCTACTGGCCTTAGAGGGGAGCTGTATCCAGTGACAGTATAATTTACTTTTCTGCTATTGTAGCAACGGTGGGCATCAAAAAACCTGGCATTACGTGAAGGTACAGAAGATTTAAAGAACCTGGACACTCATTATTAACTTTAATACCATTATATTTTTTCTCCAACACAGCTAATACAGTGTTTGTAAAGAACCCAGTTATATATACATATGTGTGTATATATATTTTCTTGGAAAAAATTGTCTAAAAGAAACAAATATTCCTAAGAGTGTTTTAGAAATCTATAGTTTGATCTTTCTGATTGATTCCAGTTGTGGTTTCATGTGTCTCTTAATTGGAGCAACACTGGATTTCTCCAGAACTAATGCACAGGGGGGGAAAAAAAAAAAAAAAAAGAATTAATACTAAATTTACATTAACTTTTCCTAAAGAGAATTTGTGATCTAAAGATTGTGGGACTACAAGAGCAGTTATATTTAATACAGTGTGGCAAAACCTATAGCGTATTTTTAATTAGTGTAAAGCATGTGTGCTTGTAAAATCAAATCAAATCTGCTGTGGAAAAATAAGCTTGCTTTTTTTTTTCTCTTCAGTTCAATAAGACTGGGATTGTAATATGTGAATCAGACAAAGTACACAAAATGGTAGCTATGAGTTTCTCCAAATCTGGGTTGCATGCTGTACAACAAATCGTTCGGTGTCTTCCCTCTTCTTTGCGTGACTGCACTGTGTATTTGTCCAGGAAACCACGCACAACTTGTACCACATTCCTCATTCAAGGTATATAATGCATTTTTAATCAGCCTCATGCAAGGTATATGATATGTGTATTATATCAATCTGTGTTAACCGCAGTTCTGCCTGAATAACCTCATAAATTACCCATGTCTAGAAAAATGTTGTATGTGGCTCAGTCCAATAAATCCCTTCTTAATCAAGTAATCCTTTTCTGCACGGGTAATCTCTTAGAAATAAGTGTGACTGCTTGCTTGGGAAAGGACTGGCAAACTGTGTGAGGTCGTTTATAAAAGTGAAATACTGGTTGGTGCAATAGTTGTATGTTCAATTCAGATCCTATTGCAATGGGAGTGGTGTAAGCCTGTGGGTAGCTATATAGGCTTTGGACGCTAGTGCATACCACAGAATCACAATGCAACAGCAAATCGGCCCACTGTTTCCAAAACCACGTGAATTGGACGTCCCAACCAACTGCATGGCAAGTGACTTTCAGTGTTGGTCTCTAGGTTCAGTTTCTTCAGTCTATTACTGGCCGATGGCTCCTGAGAAAAGGGGAGATGATTTGGTGGTTAAGGAAGATGTTGAACAAGCTGACCGTATGTTTCTCAGAAGTCATATAAGTAGCAGTGTGCTCTTACCCATCCTGAGCTTTGAAACTGTGAACGTGATTGCAAAAAAAATACGATGCAAAGGACAGCTTAAAAGCAATTCTAAGTTCCTCGATGATCAAACTAAAGACTTTGAAAAATATTGTTCACTGTTTAACATAGATAGCTCCAAAGATCCGTGTGTCAAAAGGATGGAAAATGCTTTTTGTTGCTATGATTTTTTACTGGAATGTTCCCAACTTGAGAAGAAAGAACTGGAGGAAGCTGTTCATCAACAAGCATTGCAACTTTGTTATTTTTTAGCAGCAAGATCTGGTAAGTTATGATGAAAGTATATAAGGAATAGTAACCAAATGTAAAGAATGGATTACTGTATATTTATTTTTTATTATTGCTGTTGATTCATTGAGCTCGTGCAAAGAGTAAATATTTCACAACATATGTGGGTATCAGAGAAGTCGGCACACTTTCCTAACGACTGCTAAAATACTTTTCATTAATGTATTTGTTACACTAATATTTAATGCTATTGTTTATAGTGTTTGTTGCAATACTGAGGTTAAACCTAAAGCAGAAGAAGGAAACACATATTATAGAAACATAGAAAATAATATTTTGTCACTTTATCAGTTTTGGAGGGGGGGAACTATTATAAATATTTATATACATTTAAACATTCTTAGTGTATTGTTAATGTACCTAGTTGAACTTATAGCGAATTCCATCAATGGAAGATCTTAAAATCATAGAATTGTTTAGGTTAGAAAAGACCTTTAAGATTAATGAGCCCAACTGTTAACCTAACACTGCCAAGTCCACCACTAAACCATGCCCCTCAGTACTACATCTCCCTACACGTCTTTTAAGTACTTCCAGGGATGGTTACTCAACCACTTCTCTGGGCGGCCTGTTCCAATGTTTGATAACCCTTTCAGTGAAGAAATTTTTCCTAATATCCAAACTAAACCTTCCCTGGTGCAACTTGAGGCCATTTCCTCTCATCCTATCGCCTGTTACTTGGGAGACCGACCCCCACCTCTCTACAACCTCCTTTCAGGTAGTTGTAGAGAGTGATAAGGTCTCCCCTGAGCCTCCTTTTCTCCAGACTAAACAACCCCAGTTCCCTCAGCTGCTTCTTATAAGACTTGTTCTCTAGACCCATCACCATCTTCATTGCCCTTCTCTGAACATGCTCCAGAACCTCAATGTCTTTCTTGTAGTGAGGGGCCCAAAACTGAACACGGTATTCGAGGTGGGGCCTCAGCCCCACTAGGAGGATGATCACTTCACTAGTCCTGCTGGCCACTGCAAACCAGGGTGCTATTGGCCTTCTTGGCCACCTGGGCACACTGCTGGCTCTCATTCAGCCACCTGTTGACCAACACCCCCAGGTCCTTTTCTGCCAGGCAGCTTCCAGCCACACTTCTCCAAACCTGTAGCGTTGCGTGGCGTTGTTGTGACCCAAGTGTAGGACCCGGCATTTGGCCTTGTTGAACCTCATACCATTGGCCTCGGCCCATTGATCCAGCCTGTCCAGATCCCTCTGTAGAACGGTCCTACCTTCAAGCAGATCAACACACCTGCCTAACTTGGTGTCATCTGCAAACTTACAGAGGGTGCACTTAATCCCCTTGTCTAAGTCATTGATAAAGACGTTAAACAAAACTGGCCCCAATACAGAGCCCTGTGGAACACTACTTGTGACTAGATTTAAATCCATTCACCACCACTCTTTGGGCCTGGCCATCCAGCCAGTTTTTCACCCAGCAAAAAGTACTCCCGTCCAAGCCACAAGCAGCCAGTTTCTGCAGGAGAATGCTGTGGGAAATGATGTCAAAGGCTTTACTAAAGTCTATGTAGACTGTTATCAGGATTTTGTATCAAATTAGTACTCTTCTATTACTAATCAAAGGTACTAACTGTACAATGAGTCAGATTTTAAGTTGTTATGCTCTTCTGAATTCCTACATTTGTTGTACTTGATAGACGTGATAGAATCATAGAATGGTTCAGGTTGGAAGGGACCTTGAAGATCATCTAGTTCCAACCCCCCTGCCATGGGCAAGGACACCTTCCAAAGCCTCTTCCAGCCTGGCCTTGAACACTTCCAGGGATGGAGCTTCCACATTTTCTCTGGGCGATTTGTTCCAGTGCCTTACCACCCTCATAGTGAAAAATTTCTTCCTAATATCTATTCTAAATCTACCCTCTTCCAGTTTGAAGCCATTCCCCCTCATCCTATCACTACATGTCCTCATAAAAGTCCCTCTCCAGCTTTCTTGTAGGTGCCCTTCAGATACTGGAAAGCTGCTATAAGGTCTCCCTGGAGCCTTCTCTTCTCCAGGCTGAACAACCCCAATTCTCTCAGCCTGTCTTCATAGTAGAGGTGCTCCGACCCTCCAATCATCTTCATGGCCCTCTTCTGGACCTGCTCCAACAGGTCCATGTTCTTCTGATGTTGAGGTCTCCAGAGCTGGACATAGTATTCCAGGTGTGGTCTCATGAGAGCGGAGTAGAGGGGCAGAATCTCCTCTCTCAACCTGCTGGCTTATGCAGCCTGGGATACGGTTGGCCTTCTGGGAAGCAACCGCCCATTGCTGGCTCATGTTGAGCTTCTCATCCACCAACACCCCCAAGTCAAGTCTTTCTCCTCGGGGCTGCTCTCAATCCATTCTCTGCCCAGCCTGTATTTGTACATAGGATTGCCCCAACCCACGTGCAAGATCTTGCACTTGGCCTTGTTGAACTTCATGGGGTTTGCACGGACCCGCCTCTCAAGCCTGTCCAGGTCCCTCTGGATGGCATCCCTTCCCTCCAGCATGTTGACCATTCCACACAGCTTGGTGTCGCCAGCAAACTTGCTGAGGGTGCACTCAATGCCTCATTGTGTTACTGCGTATGGGTATCTGTCTAGAATTGGATAATGTATATATGTGGAGGGATTCCTTCAACATATGAACAGTCACTTATGCCTCCCGTTTTTATACCATTGAAACACTACATGTTAATCTATATAATATGTTTTTAAGTATAAAAAAGTATGCTTCTAAGTGACATGAAAATCTTTCTCTCTTCTAAAAGATGATCCAAACCGAGGTGTGGGGTGTACCCTCTACAGTCAGGACGGTTATTTTGTAAGTAGATTGAATTCTCCAACACTTGTAAAATTTCTATTCAGTGCTCCAAGGGTTGTGGTTTATTTGACCTATTGTAGACATCTGCAGTATGGATGACTATGCCTGAGCTATTTGCCCTGGGTCCCCTTTATGGTCGGTGGAAATCTAGAGTGTCATTTATCTCAATCCAGACTCTGGAATAGGCCAGGTGCACCCGGTTTTCTCCCTTGAATATAAAGAGAATCTAGGGTGACTAGTTCAGGTATAGATGTGTGAAGAAGTTAAGGGAGATGAATTTCCCTCATGAGCACGTACTCACATAATAAATATGCTAATAGTAATGACAATATTTTATCATTTAACTTTAAAAAAATAATCCCTAAGGCCCACTGAAAAGGAGGATCCTAAGTTTCTTGCAAAGGTAGAGAGACAAGATGATGGTGATGAACCTGATGGAGGACAATGACCTCACAGGATGCCAAAACAAAAGTAGCTCTTGACTGTGTTAAAAGCAATAACATGATGGGGTGGTAAGATGGTCATGGCAAACTGTTAAAACTGATAAAAATTTGATATAAATAGCTATACAAATTAGAATTTGTATGTATCAAGAAATATGTAGACAGCATATATTTAGCTTTTGAAGCTGTATTAGTGTATCGTTAAAATGTCGCTGATATTTGGAAAGATCTGTTAGATTTTGATTATTTTATTGCATTTGTTTTTTTGACAGTTTGGGGCGGGTTATAATGGATACCCTATTGGCATATTATATGCAAACTTGCCCTTTGTGAGAAAAAAACGAAGGACTGGACTTGCAAAATGGGAAGTTGTTCTCCATGCTGAAGCAAATGTTCTCCTGTACAGGTTATTGTTACAAATCTAGTAATGGAGTGACTTCTCAGGCATTTTTTATGACAATAGATATGAATAGTGTGTAGTGTGAATAAGTCAGTGACAAACCATGGATTTTCTCTTTGACCTTTCCATCTGTTCTTCACCCATTAATCCAGTTTCAAAGACTTAACATTTTACAGCTCTGAGCTTGCGATCAACATGTTAATGCGTGTGTTTCCTCTCCTCCACCCCCAGGAAGGTGTAGTACCGCCTTGTATTCCTAAACTGCCAAAATAATCACCCAATCTTGTTGGGACAAAGCTCTAAGCAGTTTTTGAAAGACAGTCTGCAGCGTTCTGCCTGGCAGTCTTTTTTGGTGGTCCTTAGGGTAGCAAGAGTATTGTCAAGTCAGCCAGATCCCTTAAGACTCTAGCTGTGAATAGTTGGAGAATTGTTAGTCTGTAAAAACCATATGGCTCGTAATGGTAGCACTTTTGTATGCACAGAGGTAGAGAAAGCAAAAAAGATCAGACATTTGAAGGGAGAATCCACATGAAATAGCAAACTTGGAGAAGGAGACAGAGAGTAATTTAATTAGAAATAGTGGTCTTCGATGGAAATGCTAAATTTATTTTAAAGAAATGCAAACATTATCTTTAGTTTTAGCTTTGCAGAAAATGAATTAATTGTGCAAATGCATATATTTTTCAGATCAAAGACAAAAAGAGAAGAGAGTGATGTTCTTTACTGCACTAAACCTCCCTGTCGCGACTGTCAGAACCTTTTGAAGCATGTGAAAATCAAGACAATTCATTGTGTAAAAGAATCGTCCAAACAAAGTGAAGAAGTATGCTTATATAATACTATTTATTTATTGTCATAACGTAATTATATGTTTGGGGGCAGGAGGGACAGTTTATTTATAGTTAACTTACAAACACATCAGTTCTTACCCTTCTGTATAGGAGAGGAACTATAGCAGATAATCACCTACGAGATACTTCATTCTTCGTACTCGTATACAACTGAAATTTTATGGCTTGCTTTCTGCCTTGGAAATCTTTACACTCATATACTTCTAAAGTGAGGAAATGAACAAGTTACATATTTTAGAATCTGGCATTGGGAAAGTCCTGTCTACTGTTTAGCTATATATATGTGGCAGAGCTCTGGAGTGGTCCCCGATTTGGCATTTGAATGCTTATTTCGGATGTGCCTGAACTTTTATGATGGTGAGACCTGGACATGTGTCTTGGTTGCTATATGGAGGAAACCTGGGCAGAGATGCTGAGGGGAGCTGTAGCATACTTCATTAAGACCTCCAATATGAAGGAGTATCTCTGTCCTGCATTGCGCACACTTAACTTTTAATCCCTCAGGGTAAATGCAGCAGTCTTCTTTCTAAGTCTCACTTTCTCGTATTTGAAGTGTCTGATGAGTTTGGCTTCACTGTTTACAGGTCTGTGTCAAACGAGGTATTTTTGGCTCCATCACAAGATATAGCCCTCCATTTAGTGTAACGAACAAGTATTTCCTGAGTTTGCAAAGGAGTATTATTCCTTTCAGGGAAGTCCCTTAATTACTTAACAGGGTTTACTTGGGTGTAATTTAAATCAAACAATTTGTGTATGGCTTTGGAAAAATCTCAGGACTCAGTCTTGGCTCAGGCCCAAGTATCCAGTTAATATCCATGTTCTAGGTTAAAGACAAACATGGCCAAGGTATTCAAAGTAGTCTTTGCCTTGGTTTTTACTGCCAAGATTTGCCCTCAGGAATCCCATGTCCCTGAGACCAGTGGGAAGATACGGAGCAATGAAGATTTACTCTCAGTAGAGTAGAATCTGGTTATGAAATATTTAAAGAAGCTGGATGTACGCAAGACCATGGGACCTGTCAAGAAGGTGACTAGGAGTAGTTAGCATGGATTTAGGAAGGGGAAAACATGCCTGACTAACCTGACATCCTTTTATGATGAGATGACCGGCTTGGTGGATGAGTAGAGAGCAGTGGATGTTTTTCATCTTGGCTTTAACAAGACCTGCAACACTATCTCCCACAGCATCCTCATAGACAAACTGAAGAAGTGTAGACTCGATAAGTGGACAGTGAGGTGGATTGACAGCTACCTGACCTGCCAGACTCAGAGGGTTGTGATCAGCAGCACAAAGTCCAGATGGAAGCCAGTCCCTAGTCTTATACCCCTGAGGTGGATAGTGAGACCAAAACAGTTTAATATTGTCATTAATGACCTGGATGATGAGTCACAGTGACCCCTCAGAAAGCACGTAGATGATCCAAAAGTGAGAGAAGTGGTTGGTTCACCAGATGATTGATTCAGAGGGACCTTGACAAGTTGGAGAAATGGTAAAACAGGAACCTAATGAAGTTCAACAAAGGGAAGTGCAAAGCCCATGCACCTGGGCAGGAATAACCCCATGTCCTAGTACAGGCTGGGGCTGACCAACTGTAAAGCAGCTTTGCAGAAAAGGACCTGGATGCCCTGGTGGGTAGGTTTGCTAGGATGCAGCAATGTGCCCTTGAAGCAAAGGCCAACCGCCTCCTGGGCTGTGTTAGGCAGGGCATTGCCAGCAGGTTGAGAGAGGCGATCCTTCTGCTCAGCACCGGTGAGGCCATGGTTGGAACATTGTGTCCAGTTCTGGCCTCCTCAGTACGAAAGAGAGATGGACGTGTGAGAGTGAGTCCTGCTAAAGGCCATGAAGATGATTAAGCGATGGGAGCATTTCTCGTATGAGGAGAGGCTGAGAGAGCTGGGACTGATCAGCCCAGAGAAGAGAAAGCTCAGGTGGGATCTTATCCATGTGTATAAATAACTGATGGGAGGGAGTAAAGAACACAGTGCTAGACTCTTCTCAGTGGTGCCCAGTGATGGGAGAAGAGGCGATAGGCACAATTTGAAATACAGGAAATTCCACTAAAACATAACAAAAAGCCTTTTTGCTGTAAGGGTGATAAGCACCGGGACACATTACCCAGAGAGGTTGTGGACCCTCATTCTTGGAGATACTAAAAATCTGAGTGGACACAACCCCAGGAGATCTGCTTTAATTCACCCTGCCTTGAGCAGGGGGTCTGGACTGCAGACCTCCAGAGGTGGTTCCCAACCTCAGTGATTCTGCAAGTGCCTGGTTTATTTGCTTGCTTTAAAGTTTCTTTTTTCTTTTAGGATCATCTAGGTGATTTAAAGAAAAACTTTGACTATCATGAGGTAGGTTTGCATATTGAAGATTAGACTCAGGGTTGTATTAGTAAAAAGTATTTTTGAACATTTATTTAATAAAAGCATAGAATATGTTGCTTTGATATGTGTCATCCTTCTGGTTTGCCTTACTTATATGGGTTTTTTCCCTGTTGTTTTTAAGAAGCACATTTTTATTAAATGGAAAATTCATTAAAATACACTCAGTGTTCGTGAACCATTTGATGATATGTAAATATGTATTCACCTGAATATATACATCAGATCTTTTCAGTCATTATTTTGAACTCCATCAGTAGGTTTAGGAGCCAGTCATGCCCAGGTGTCATAAAAAATAATTCAGCGGGTAGAAAGCATGTCAGAAGTGGAAGCAGATGATGTAGAAAAGTATTAATTCACTTTTCAAGATCCATCAGATACATCTGAATGGGGTAAAGCAGTCTGAGTTTGGAAAAGAGAGAACCGGGACACACAAGACTACCAATGAACTGGATAAATGCTTACAGGAGAGTAGGCTACGTAACTGGCTTTTATCTTCCTCTATAGAACAAGAGCTTCAGAACTGAAATAGATAAGAATGACTTTAAGGACCCATGTTTGTCCAGCGGTCCAAGAAATACTCATGGTAGATTGATTAATAGCTGTTAGATATAATGGCAGATTTGAGCAGACAGATAGTGAAAAGTACTGAATAAGTGTTCACTTATATTTTAAATAAATTTATTGAGTTTTTGTTTGGTTGTTTTTTTTCCAGTGGAAACAGTGCAAAACTCAACTTACGGCACATATGTTTAAGATTAATTTCCTTGTCCTTTGGTACTGTTCCATTTGATTTCTTTTGGTATTACCTGGTGTTTAAATTTAGAAGCATGGCATGTTACTATATATTTTTCTTTTAAGCCCTTTTTGCAGCACGTAATAAATACAACAAAATCTGGTTATAAATTGCATCTAATTACTGTAAGTTAAATTGAGTCCCCTGAATTCATTCTGCTCATTCCAGCCTTTCTTTGGAGCTATACATTATCTGTACCCTGCAGGTTCCACTTCTGCCACAATAATTCTGAATATGCAGAAGACAGAGTTATACAGAAATGTTGCCTTTGAGGTCTATAAGTGGCCAGACCATGTAACTTGTTACAGCTGAAAAGACAGAGGAATAACATAGCAAGTTCCTGGGGTTAATGGTTTCTGTTCGTTCTCTGTGTCCTGGTTCCGGCAAGGATGGGGTTAATTTCCCCAAGGAGCCAGCAGGGGAGGCAAGTATTCCATACCACGTGACCCATGCCCCGCTATAAAAGGAGCTAGCCGCGGAGCGGGAGTCAGTCGCCACTCGGGGGCGGGACGCGGCGGTGCGGGTCCGGTCGGTGCGCTTCGCGGCGGTACTGTAATCGCGTTCTTATATTCCTTTACCGGTGTTATTGTTTTTCTTTCTTTTTCCCTTTGTCTGTTCTGTTAAATTATAATATTTCAACCCACGAGTTTTGCCCTTTTCTGCTGATTTTTCCCACGGCTGTGGGAGTCGAGCGAGCGGCTGCGTGGTTCTCTGTTGCTGGCTGAGGCCAAACCACGACACTCCGTTAGTCATTAATTTTTTGTTTTGCCCAAATGACTAAGCAGCGTTCTTCATGACAGTTTTTTTTTTTTTTTATTTCAAGAGTTTTCTGTTAATTTCTTCTAGCCTTAAATGGATATATCCAAATCCTTGGAGGTACTGGGCTTGAGTCTTCTCCCCATGCCACTGGCTTTATGCTGTCCTGAGATATGCCAGTTAGGCAGTTGAGTCTCCTACCACAGAATAATGCCATTTATATTGACGTTTTCTTAAATAACTTATAATTTTATTTAGACTGGACAACCAGTAAAAAGTAACAGAAGTTTTTAAGAACTTGCCCAACATTTTTGAGAACACACAAACTTTCATATACTTCTTGCTTGGTTTAAGCAAAAACAAAGTTAAAGTCTTAATGATTTGTAAGCTGAAGAATCATTGCCCTTACTGAGGGAGAAAAGGGATTTGAAATCAAATCGAGAATTGGAACAAAACAGAAATTAGAAACTCCAAAAAAGTTGCTGACCATATCTTCATGGAGTGTGAAGACACAATGGACAAGTGAGTTGAGGGAAAGCATATAAATGAAGAGGGGTAAGGGATGGTTTATTTTAAAATTGAGAACAGTATGTATTTGCAGTAGAATGAAATCAAACTAACGGGGAGAGATGATGAACCAGGATGATAAAGTTCATATAAGGAGGATGGCAGAAATAAACAAGCAGAGACTCGGTATCGAAAACAAGAAGAGTCAGTCCTGAGTGTGAAAGGGAGAGAGGAAACAGTGTAGGTATTGGCTGTTCTGTACGCAAGGAAAGCATTGTGGATTTGTAGGTTAAAAATGTGGAATTCAGACTTCAAAACTAAACTAAAAACCAAACCCAACTCCCTTGTCACCACCACTACCATTGGGGAGCCCTATTTTTTTCTACGTGAGATTCAGCTAACTGTTTTATATCTGGGCAATTCCCATTCATTTTAATATAGTTTCTTTCTGAATAAGGTATCGGAGCCTGGACTTCAATGTTCTGACTGTCAAACATTGTCCTAAATCAGTTGTGGCTTCTGAGACGCCCAACTCACAGTGGATAGTCTATCAATGTTGATAATGAGAAGAGGAGGGCTGATGCACTGCTACACTTTATGTAATCTCTTTTTATGTGATGTTCCTAATCAAACCTTTCTCTTTTCTGTCTTCCAGTACCCAGTGATTCAAAAGACAATGGAGAAACAGAAGGAAGGAGTGATGAAGGCAAAGTGAAATAAATTTAGTAAACTTTTTAAAACTCATCATAGTTTTTGCTTTCCCTAATTGCATTTCCTTGAACAGAGTTGAATAAATGTAATTGTCCTGAAAGCAGTGAGCTGGATATTATACAGTACAGAAACCTGATACACGAACTTCTGATGCATCTCTCTGGCAGCATATTTGTCTTCATTTTAATTTTACTTTAAGTAAAAGTAATTGTATAAATATTTTTTTTCGGTCTTACCTAAAGTTATTGAAATCTTAGCAGAAAATATAACATGAAAGGGAAGGTTTTGTACTATGATAGTTGAAAGATGTAATTTTTGAAGAAGAGTATCACACAGGGGAATAGTGTTGGCAATTCCAGATATTGCATATTCACATACTGCTTCTTCCCTCTTGAAGTCAATAGAAATCATTCCCTATGTCAGCAGAAAAGAGTAGATAACATTAAAAAAACAAAACAAAACAAAACAGAAAAAAAGAGACCCAGGATACCTCTGCACTCTGCCAAGCAAAAGCTCCTGGGACAATCATTACCGTTTGCCTCAGAGGACTGACAGGCATTAATGGATGTGCTGATGGGTAAAGCGCGAAGATAAGGCTCTTTACAGAGTAACTGGCCAATCAAGCTCTGATACATTATTAAGAAACAGTTCTTTAGTTCAACATGCACAGAAATTATAACCTTTTTCTCCAAGTTTTCACCTAAGACTGGAGAGCTAGATAATTATCATTTTTATCTCATTACCAGTAATAATTTGCTAATTTTAGGACATTACCTACTTTTTTCTCCAAAACTGTTTTGATTAACTTTTCCTTCCATTGTTTCTTTCTAGGTCCTCCTATTCCTTACCTGAAGAAGGAAGACTTGTGCATCTTCTTAGCACTACATATGGAAAATTCCCCAAGTGAATCATAGACACTCGTTGAGTTAAGTCAACTCAAGAATATTCACTGTTATCAAGGCTAAAAAAGCCATAGTGTCCAATAGAATCTTGATTTAAAATTACTGAATTGGTGTTGTGGACAAAATGATCTTAATTTGGGGAAGTTTTACTTAATTTAATTTATTGCCAATAAATACAAACTTCTGTTTGCTGAATTGGATATGGAGGAAACAAAGAGAATGTAAGGAGTTAAACATCCTCCATCCATTTTTTCTAGGTTCAACTTAAGCCAAACACTTACCGTCCCACCTTCCTAGTCTCAACCTCCCTTGTCTTCACCATAGGTTACTCTCAGTTGGTCCCAATTCCTTCGGTAAGGTGACAGGTGGTGCAGGAGGCTGGGGCTGTGTGTGTGCGTGCTGGTTTGTCTGCAGCTCCTCTCTGCTTTTCCCCAGTTTTCTTCTGCTCTTCTGTGCTTCCTACTGGCTCTGTCCTGGTGTGAGTTGTCTGCTGGCTGTGGTCCCTCAGGAGTGTCCCTGCCTCAGAGTGGGTCACTTGTGGGCCACAGTGCCGCAGTTAGGATTTTAATCTATTGTATGCTTACACTCTAATAATTTTTGATAAATCAAAGCTGTTTGATTTTTTGGAGCTCCACAGATGTCTGGTGGTTCCTACTGTCAGTATCCTGAGAATGGTGTTGGCATTTGTTTGAAACGACACCTTGCACCTCCTTTCTCCTGTTTTAGTAGTCTGCTAGACCAGCTATCAGGATATTCATCTCCCTACTTTTTCTGTGATTTTACAGACTTACAGACTTTTCAGATGTCTACCTCTTACCCCCTTCTGAACTCCAGTCACAGTACTTGCACTGTTGATCTAGAATGCAGCAATATACTTGGCCTTCCAGTGCCAAAAGGGGGCCAACAGGAGAGCTCGGGAAGGACTTTTTGCAAGGGCATGTAGTGACAGGACAAGGGGGAATGGCTTCAAACTGGAAGAGGGCAGGTTTAGAATAGATATTAGGAAGAAATTTTTCACTATGAGGGTGGTGAGGCACTGGAACAGGTCGCCCAGACAGAGAAGGGCTTTGAGCAACCTGGTCTAGTGGGAGGTGTCCCTGCCCATGGAGGTGGGTTGGAACTAGATGATCTTCAAGGTCCCTTCCAACCTAAACCATCCTATGATTCTATGATTCTAATTGAGTTATGTGCTGTAGACACACCAGAACTGACTGAAAATCCACAGGAATCAGCACATTTCTACACTGCTTGATCCCTACACTTTTGCAAGAAATGCCGTTCTTTTTCCATGGGATCCTTTGGTTGCTATTACTTTACATAATCTGGATAGACTTTCATTCATTGCATGGTTATACATTTATTTGTGTACATTTATTTGTGTATGTGTACATTTATTTGTGTATGTATATGCAGGATTGCAAAACTGGAATTGTCATCTGTGAAGCGAGCAAGCCAAAAAGGATTATTGCCCTGGGCTGCTCAACAGAGGAACTTCATGCCGTGCCAAAAGTGCTGTTAAGGTTTCCTAATGCGCTGAAAGGCTGTGAAGTTTACGTCTCTGGGATGCCTTGCAATTGTTGTGCAAAATTGCTGGTTCAAGGTCAGTATCAGAACTGAAGTATCTCCCAGACTAAGATTGCACATGTGGCGTACTTACAGGCTGGTAAAGTAGTCATGCCAGTCATCTCTCTTACTCTTTATTTTCTTCCATTTTGTTCTCTGTATTTTTCCTCAGTTGGTTCTGTATGAATCATCCAGATTACTGTCAGAAGCTGACATAGCTAAGTATCTTATACAATAGGTAGCTGTGATTGTTGGAGACTATTGAGATGTGATCCATAATGTCATTGTACAAGTTGTTGGTATTTACTAACACACAGATCATGGAGAGTGCAAGTTATTAAATGAAAAAAGAGCCATCAGAGCTTGTAGAGATGCTTGTTAAGTGAGAAAAACAAATTAAAGGAGTGATCCCAAGGAATGTGGAAATCCTGAAAAAATAATGCATAGATAATGGACCTGATAAAATAAATGAGAAGAAAACAGCCATTTAGGTCATTTGTCAGTTGAGAAATTTACCTCAGGTATTCATATTCAGGATAAAAAAGTGGGTAGATTTTTTTGCAGATAAATTAATCTGTAGTACTTCACAAATGATAATGCATTACCTATATGTTGAATTTTCTGGGTTTTTTAGATGCCTAATTGATATACATATTTTTCCTCTACAATAACTTCAATAACTTCCTGTATCTTTTTAAAACAATCTCCTTGCTTTGGAAATTTTTACCATTTTCTAAAGTTAAGTAGAGACAAAAGTTTAATCACCTGGGAAATAAAGAAAGTCATGAGTTGTATATAAAGTTTCCCTTTTGACTATGAAAATAATATGTTACAATAATATTTTTTTACTAATATGAGGAAAAGCTGCAGCTTGCTTAATTGCATTCCATAATACTTTACATTTATTAATGGAAAAAATGACCACTAGTATATTTCATATTTAATATTAATCTTGCATATATATTTTCTTTATTCAGCACAAGTCTCACAAGTCTATTACTGGCCAAATTTTGAAATTAAAGTGGCAGAAAATAAGCAAAGGGATGCTCTGGTAAAACTGCTAATGCCATCTTTACAGAAAGCTATATTGTTGCAGCGGTTTATGTACCAACAATAGACAATCAAAGAAAGATACAAATAGTTAATTCAAATAAAAGAACATCTTCTGATGATGATCTAATCCCAATTTCATCTATATTTGATGAGAAAATTGATGTGGATATTTCAAAGTGCATTACTTGGAACACCTGAAAGAAGACCAACTGAAAAAATATATAGAAACATAGAATCATAGAATTAGTGAGGTTGGAAGGGACCTTTAAGATCATCAAGTCCAACCGTTAACCTACCCTGATAAAAACACCACCACTCCTAAACCATGTCCCTAAGCACCTCATCTACCCTTTTCTTAAACACCTCCAGGGATGGTGAATCCACCACCTCTCTGGGCAGCCAATTCCAATGTTTAATAACCCTTTCAGTGAAAAAATGCTTCCTAATATCCAATCTAAACCTGCCCTGACATAACTTGAACCCGTTTCCTCTTGTCCTATCACTTGTCACCAGGGAGAAGAGGTCAGCTCCCATCTCTCTAAAACCTCCTTTCAGGTAGTTGTAGAGGGTGATAAGGTCTCCCCTCAGCCTCCTCTTCTCCAGGCTAAACAACCCCAGATCCCTCAGTCGTTCCTCATAAGGTTTGTCCTCCAGACCCTTCACCAGCTTTGTAGCCCTTCTCTGGACACACTCCAACACCTCAGTGTCCTTCTTGTAGTGAGGGGCCCAAAACTGAATGCAGTACTCGAGGTGAGGCCTCACCAGTGCCGAGTACAGGGGCATGATTACTTCCCTAGTCCGGCTCACCACACTATTCCTGATGCAGGCCAGGATGCTGTTGGCCTTCTTAGAAAATCTTACTACAGCAAAGAATTGTTTCAAAACTCTGGCAAGTTGCAAAGATGAAGAAATAATAATTTTAGAAGAGGGGAAATCTACTGTAAAGAATAATCCTAAATACACCCATGCGTTACAGCTCTGTGATTTATTAGCGTCCAGAAGTGGTAAGTAAGATAATATTCCTAAATTTAGCTCAGTAATTCACACAGCGTAGAAAAATCCTACATAATTGTTAGTCATATTCCTGCAGGCGTAATGTACTGAAAAAATCTTTAATTGATTACATTGTATTCTGTTAGGTAATTCATGAAACTCTGCGTATCTAGCCAACTTTAGTATCATGGTGGTATTTCCTGCGTTATAACATTAACGTTAATGTTGCATCGTTGCCTTACAAAATGTATTCAGGTTTTCTGAAGAAGGCTGGTAGTACAAATTGGGCAAAAATCTCCCTAAGAAAAATCAGTGTATCGTTACTGCCAAATAGAGGTTTCTTTTCTGAATTAAGAGTTCCTCCAGTGCGAGCCCGGGGCTGAGTAAGACCCAAACAAACACAGTACAGAAGTATGTAGTTGGGCTCTTTCTTTCCTAGCCAAACTGGCGGACGAAGAGGAATGTGCTTCTCCCATCTTCCCCACCAGGTGGGTATTTCTGACTCCTTAGGCTGATTACAAGAGGCTCTGGTTGGGGCCAGTTTCTCTGTGGTATCAAGCGGCAGGTGGTCGGTTCAGATGTTGGGTTTTGGCAAGCTTTCCTATTTTTGCATTAAAGATTTGCAAAACTGAAGAAGCAGTGCTACGATAGTTAAAAAGATAACAAAACTGGACATAATTAACTGTTACTTTCTCACGTTGTCCATTTGTCTGGCTGGTTGTGGTTGGTTACACTGGAGGCATCAGGCTGGTTTGTGTTCAGTCCTACCTGAACTGCAGGTTGAGAATAGGGTTCACGCAGCAGCGCGGCAGGTGTTTCCCACTTTGTCCCCAAACCCTACTACTGTTTACCAATGCTTCTCCTACTGTTAGCTAAATGCACTTAGCTGATTTATGGATGAGAAAGCATTGCAGATTTTGACTTATTTTAATCATTGTAATAGTTGCTCATAGGTGGCAAAGTGGAGTCTTATGGGTCCCAGCCGTATCTCAGGCAGTCCCCATCAGCACCACGTCTACACCACCTCCCCTGGGTCACCAGAAAGTGGAAAGTTTCTATTTTTTTCTTTCCCACAAAAGACAACGTTTGGGGTGTTGTTTCCTCTTGCAGGGGGGAAGAAGGAGGGAGAGATCCTGGGCAGTAGATGTCATTGCATGTGCCTGTGCCTTGAGGAAGGTCTAGCAGAAGCTGCTGTTCAGCCAGAGAAAGTAGGTTTTAAACTCTTTCCGAGTTGCAATGATAGGAAGCACGCTAGTCTCAGCAGTGGGGAAGGTCAACGGTTCTGGTACTTCTACAAAAGAGCAGTGGATAAGGCAATTGAGGTGGACTACAGGACACAGAGGGCTATGAGGACTGAAGGTAAGTGCATTGATTAACCTAACATCTGGTTAGGTTTCTTGTCAGCAGTTTACCTGGTTCAATATTTTCTGGAGGTAGTTGAGCAAGGAACAGCCACTTTTGTCCCAATAGGTGTGTTCTGCATCTCAGCAGGCATGAGTCAGAACCTTTTGACCAGCAGGTCTGTTGTAATATCGTAGTGTTGTATGAATTTATAACGGTGATTATATGACTGTTTATCCTCAGACAATAATAATGGAGTGGGGACAGTGATTTACAAGGAAGACAACATTGTAAGTAAAGGTTTATGCGGTCTGCTCTTATAAAAATATCTAATCATGATCTATTGTCATATGAAAACAATGCTTGTAAGATTGCTATGTAATAAGTTATCAGGCATGGAAATGTTTAAAAGAAGACCATTTCTGCCATAAGAAATGCACTTTAAGTTTACTAGGCTTGTGTTTATGCATGTAAGTGAGGAAGTTAATTTGCATCACATGGACTTTCTTAAAAAATAAGTTACATAATTGTTAATAACATCGTTACTATTATCATATTGAAATTCCACACTTATTTTTATTTTATATGTTTCTAAAATGGGTACAGCTAAGAAAACACAGCTAACATTTTCCAAATCTTTTTGATGACTTTGTGTTTAGCAGCCTCTTTTGTGTTATTTTTTTCTTTCTAATCAACTTTTCCTGTGATGATTGTTTATAAGCGTTGTATTTCATGTTCATAGGAAAATGTATTTCTGGAAACAAAGACAAATTATCCTTTTGGGGAAAAAAAAATCATGATTTTCTGAAACTTCACATATCATACAACTGTATGATTACGATCCACAATCAGACATTTTAAAGTGGAGATCTGCCTAAACATTACCAAACAGCATCACATGAGGACTCTCACTGAAGTTATTAGCAGCTTTTAGGAGCTGGAGTAGGCTGTAGGTAACTAGAGGTCCCAGAACAACATTACTTTTTGTTTCTTTCTATGTTGTTTCTTTCTAGGTTGCCCTGGGCTACAGTGGATATCCCAAAAGGGCAGTGAATAGTTTATTTTGCAAGAAAGATGATGATTTTGACAAGCATGCAATTGTATGTGCAGAAGCTAATGCAATTATTATGAGGTAGGAATTCATTAAATATTTTGATGGAATTAGACAAAAAAAAGTCTTGGTGTTGGGTGCTTCATTAATGAAGAAATAGCACTCTGACTAATCTACCACGGGAATTTCCAAAGCGTAGAAAGGGGGAGTAATGTTACATAGCACAGAAAGGAATTTAGTCATAAGGCACCGAGTACAATTAATTTTTTACAGAGATCTAGGTCCACGCGATCTTAAATTCTAATATACTCGGCAAACTTACGTGATGGAGTCTCAGAGGTTCCTGCTTGTCCCCTCTCTCTGACCTCATGTAAGCCCAGTCCCCATGGGCAGTCATGGGCAGGGGGTCTTCATGTGTGCTGGAGGTGGGAGTAGCCTGTAGCAGAGCTATTGCTTCTGTGTGGGCTCTGGTATTACTTAGCCAGTGGAAATGCAGGGCATTGCAGCTGGGTGCCCAACTCAGACTGCCTCCTTTGACACACACGAACCGAGTTTCATGAAGTTTCCTGCCTATGGGAAATTTCTCTGCAGACCGACAGAGCAAATGTCTGTGCCTTTGTCCCTGGCTGACGGTCCCTTTTCTGACAACGGCTTAGTGGACACTGTATTGACTGAATGCTCTTCTGTCACCTGCTCTCATATTCAGGTGATTATGGTTTGGTGGCGAAATGATTCCTGGATATGCATTTCATAAACCAGAGTATCTGTCTTTACGGTGCCGTGAGCACACATAGAGTAGGTAGATCCGTTTCCTGAGTTGGCAGGCTCATAGTACATACTGCAAGTATTTGCTTGTCCTAAGTTGAAAATCCTTTACTCACCTCCCTTGACCAGTGATAGAAAAGAACAAAAAAAAGAAGAACCCATTCTAGGTTCCAAGAGAAATAATTCCTCCTGCCACGTTTGTAATTGTGAGATTGTTGTATTTTTTCAGTTCTGAGGGAGACCTGCGTCATGCCGAACTCATCACCACACGTGAACCCTGCCATGACTGTCTGAAACTGACCCAAGCAAAGAATATAGCGAAAGTCATTTGGCCTCTGAGACAGAAATGCAGGTGATTAATTAGAGATGGTTAAAAGCTGTGTGTCATGGTTCAAGGCTTGCTGTTCCTTCGTCCCCTCCCTGAGGACATCATCCTAAAAACCTTGTACTTTGCTAGGGGGGGAAACTGCACACTTTTGACTCTTTCAGGCTGGTCCCTCTTCTGCATTGCCAGTTTCCAGCTTGTTTGCACCACCGGAGATAGGCTGAGTCCCAGGGGAAGGAAGGATACTTCTCACGGGGGTATAGATGGTCGGGATGGCTGCTGTCAGGCTGCTCTCATTCTGAAGGGGAAGGAGACAATGATGAAAGGTCACGCTTACAAGCTATCCTTCGTCTCCTTCAGCAAGTGGGGAAGGTCCTGCCTACTGAGGCACCTAGCCTTTAGATGGAGCTTCATGGGGCCCACCCTGCCCTCCTGCCTCCCAAAACAGGCTCTGCTCTTCTGTCCACCTATGTTGGCTTTGTCAGTTCCTCCCTCTTTGTCAAGCCATGTAGTCTTTCTGAACAGCTCATGTGCTGCTAAAGGCATATGTATGGTTCTCTAGAAATCCAGGTCTACACGCTTGCCTGCCTTCCATCTAAATATCCTAGCAGGGTCAGCTCGTACCTTCCAGACACTGGCAAGGACTTTATAAACATTGTTAAAATCTTTGTCATTCTGTTTTAGAAGCAATGTGTAGAGACGATAATACAGTGGGGAGAACAATAAGAGAAAATACTGTACAGAATGAGAAAAGTTTAGGTTATTCACTATCCAAATAATACTGACAAGAAGAGAATACCTAGTTGTTGCGCGTTAGTGTGGTGGTTTAACCCCAGCCAGCAGCTAAGCACCACTCAGCTGCTCGCTCACTCCTTCCAGTTGGGATGGGGGAGAGAATTAGAAGGGTAAAAGTGAGAAAAAACTCGTGGGTTGAGGCAAAGTCAGTTTAATAGATCGAGCAAAAGTTGTGCATGCAAGCAAAGCAAAACAAGTAGTTCATTCACTGCTTCCCACGGGCTGGCAGGTGTTCAGCCATCTCCAGGAAAGCAGAGCTTCATCATGTGTGATGGTTACTTGGAAAGACAACCGCCATCGCTCTGAACATGCCCCCCCCCTTTCTTCTTGTTCTCCAGCTTTATATACTGAGCATGGAATGTCCCTTTGGTCAGTTGGGGTCAGCTGTCCCGGCTCTGTCTCCTCCCAACTCTTCGTGCACTCCCACCCTACTCACTGGTGGGATGGTTTGAGGAGCAGAAAAGGCCTTGACTGCTTAGCAACAACCAAAAGCATTAGTGCGCTACCAACACTATTCTCATCCCAAATCTAAAACACAGCACTACACTGGCTGCTAGCAAGAAAGTCAACCCCACCCCAGCTGAAACCATGACAATTAGAAACCAACAAAATAGCCATTATCTCGTAAAAGGCCTGGTAAGGTTCTCCCATGCACCGCTTTCACACTCAGCTGAGGTTGCTATTCTGCAACACATTTAAGTGTTAGTAAAAGCAATGACTGTGGAAAGTTCTTACTTGCTGTAGATTCAGGTAAATGCCTAGTTGGAGTGGACGTTTAGATCCCTTTGTGCTAGTTGGGGTTGCTGACTTCAGATCATCCTTGCTCTTTCTTTGTTCATACTCTCTCTTCCTGAATTAACTTCATAAATTCACTCCAGTTTGCAACAGTATTAAAAGCAGGATGATTCATAGGCAATTACAAGTGTTTTCCTGATTCATCACCAAATCTAAGCTAAGAAACACATTTTTTTGGCACGGCGTTTTTAATTCTTTTCTTGAGACTGGCTAGATCAGAACAGGATTGGATGTAAAATACTCAGCACGATGTGTATGCCATTGCAAGTTGAGAAGCCCCTTAGGTGCATTGATTGGCCCAAGAACGGTGGTGCCAAACAGGTATAGCAAGGCAGGTAGTGTCACAGCTTGCACTTTTCTGAATTCGTAATTTATTAAAGTTGCAAAATTCTGACTAGCAACACAGAACGCATGGTGGTCCACAAGGCAAAAAGCGTGAGAACTTCTCCACAGAGTGGCACTCAACATTAAAACATGGAAATATATTGCATTCAGGAACTTTCTTTTCCAATAAGAAAGTGATATTCCGTTTCAAGCAATCAAAGAGAGTCGGTGCAGGTAACCTAAGTTTGAATTTTTAATATATCACTAGCTATAAATTGTGTCACAACATTGATACTACTTTTAACACAACTGTATTTAACAGATAGAGTGCATTGGGAGTACTACTGGGTGTCATTCTTGCAAAGAATTATCTCTGTGGATATGCGCATGCAGTTGTCTGTAGAATTTAGACCATACAGTTTTATTAATATGAGATTCAGTTAGTGAAGTAGAGTTATTTCTTCCTTTATTAAAATATAGCTCACTAGCACAAATTATTCTTAATGAGCTTGATTTTTAGAGGCTTTTTAGCACGATCAATGTTTTAAAAAAAAGCCTGTAAGATAATATAAAAATAGGAATATGAAATCAATTTTTAAAAAGTCTTTCATACTGTTTAATGGTGTGTTATACATTTGTCACTCATTGTGTTGTTTTCTTTTATTATCAGCAGTCCAGGGGATTAACTGAAGATCCTTCAGGTAATGATATCCAAATAAGATAATAGCAAATATGAAAAGTCCTGTTAATTTTTAGCTACAATTATGACCGGCTCTGGAATATGCCCATGTCAGAAGAGAAGTGGAAGAAACTAAACTGAGTGAGGTCATGATATGTGCTAAATGTGAGACCAACTACATGATGAGCATTTTGACTATGTAGGTGGTGGGGAATGGTCCCTACAAACAGGGACAGCTCCCACCACCTTAGAAGTGGAAAAGAGATGATGATTGTGTCAGATTGTTTCTCTGAAATCTCTGAGCTGCTGTATCTTGTTTGTATCCCTCCCTTCACAATGAAATAGTTAATTCAGTTAGAGAACTCATTTTTGCCAACGGTTCCTTATTCATGTTTTCTGTACTTCTGCTTTCATTTCAGACGGATAGTCTGTGGCTGCGGCTGATGGTGAAGCAGCATAAAGCTCCACAACATCAACAGGAGCTTTAGGATCCGACACCCCCGGTCCCCCCAGTATATTCAGTGGTGGTGGGATAATCACCTTGCCTTGGCAGCCGCTCCGGTTGTGCCTACTCCCTTCCAGAAGCACACCTCACACCGATGCCCCTGCCACCTCTTTTCTTATTGTTGCTTCTGCTGTGCTCTACAGGGATTTGCTTCTGTCTATGGCTTAAGGGTGGAAAAGCATTTGCTTTCGATGTACCTCTAAGGGGTAGCCATGCCTAACTGTGCAGTGTCTGTAGCCATGAAGGCAGTGGTTATTTTATCATAGAATTGGTATGGCTGGAAAAGACCATTAGGATCATCAAGTCCAACCATTACCTAACTCTACCAGGCCCACTTCTAAACTATGTCCCTGAGCACCATAATCTAGATGGCTTTTAAATACATCCAAGGTTGGGAGTTCAACCACTTCCCTGGGCAGCCTGTTCCAGTCTTTGACAACTCTTTCAGTGTAGAAGTTTTTCCTAATGTCTAACCTAAACCTCCCCTGGCGCAACTTGATGCCATTTCCTCTTGTCTTATCGGTTGTAACTTGTGAGAAGAGACCAACCCCCACTTCTCTACAACCTCCTTTCAGGTAGTTGTAGAGAGCGATAAGGGTTTCCCCTCAGCCTCCTTTTCTTCAGACTAAACAACCCCAGTGCCCTCAGCTGCTCCTCATAGGACTTATTCTCAAGACCCCTTTTCTGCAGTCCTCTTTTCCTCTGCAGCTTTTCTTCTCTTGGACTAGTCAGAGCATCTGAATGAGGATTCATCCTTTTCCTTTATTGCGGTTTCCCACCCTCCCTCACATTTATTTTATTTCATTTGATCATCTTCTTTTCTGATATATCTGTACTTTTTTTTTATGCTGCCATCTTTTTCAGCTGAAAAGCAGCTAGTTCCCTGTTTCCTTGTCTCTCTCCACCCAGGGGTATTTGGTTCCCGTGTGTCCTTTCCCCTTCCTTCTCCTCTTTTTCTCTGGTGGAATATGTAGTTTAATTTTGTTTAGCATTCATGGGCCTCTTTATATGTCCTCTAATAGGTACATGCCTGTTTTTTATTGGTGTTTGTGCCACGTTGATCATGTTTTAGACTTAAATTCGATTTCCATCCTTGAAACACCAGACCAATCAATGCGGAATATGCTTTCGCATTTTTCCAGGCTAAATCATTTTGCTTTAAATGAACCAGGGGTTTGCAGACGATGGTGCTGACAGCTGCTTTTGTCTTTGCTTTTAGATTCCCTCAGCTGCAGCTTCAGTACTGGGTTTTCTAGGATGACCCCAAACCCAGAATCAACTATGAAAATCCTCTTGATTTCTAAAATATCATTGTGGGAACTCTATTATTTGTGGCTCATTAGCTTTCAGCCATTATTCCTTTTACATAGCCGCTTTAGAGTGAGATCATCAAGGTATTTTGCATGGGATTAAATTGAAAGTTATGCCACTTTTAAAAAAATTAATTTGTTTGCACTTTTCAACATGTCCTCTGACTGTATTGCCTTTGGAGCTGGTACGAGCACACCATCAAAAACCAAACGGTGGGGCCCCTGCCACGGTACTACTCGGTACTCATGTTGGAGCAGATGTTGCTATGACTGGACACGTATTTGTTGCCTTCACAAAAGGTACACGCAAGTCTTGGACAGACCTCTGTTCTTCATTTCGCTCTTTCCCTTTGTTTTCTGGCCTGAAAGTATGTGTGGACTCTCTGCTTAGTGTGGAAACTGAGAAGGCAGCAGCAGGAAGAGGATTTTGATACAGGGTCGCGCGGTACCCTCTGCATGTGTGTGTGTGTGTGTGTGTGCGCGCGCGCGTGCAAGGGCATGAAGAGCAGCTGTAATTTCCAAGGACATAACCACGCATTATACGATGTAGGTATGACTAAGCCATGCTACAGGCATCCTGTAAGAGAACCTTTACAGAGCTAAATGCTATATGTAAAAATAACATGATACTATCGTAAATCCAGAATTTCTCAATTCTCCACAAATAGTCATGCACAGGCTTAATTTTCAAATAAGATAAAGTCTTAGGAAGAAACTTGTGCATCTCCCATTTTAACTGCAACAGCTTTCCCAGGGTCATGCAGAAACCCACGAAGCCATCAGAAGGGTAATCCCCATTGTAATCGCATCTCAGTCTGATGTTTTAAGTGCATGCCCATCACTCCTGGCAAAGATGGAGCAAGAACTTGTGTAAAAGTTTGCATAGGGTGCTGGACTGCTGAAAGGACTAATTTTCTTCTCGCCAATGTTGTTAGACTGCATCTAACTCACCGCATAATTCTAGAACTTACCTATCAGAGACCATGTTTGTACATGTCAGATGCTGGCCTTTTTAATCACTGAATTACGTATATTTTTATGTGTATGGATATAATGTAGAATTTTTAAAAATATCGTGCTATGTTAATGACACTGAAATTTAAATAATCACACGATGTGTATATGCACATAGTATCTTCCCCTCCCTCCCCCCCCCCCCAAAGCTTACGGGTTGGTATCGCTTGCTAAGAAAATATTTGCTTGTGGCATTCCTGAGAAAATTTTCACGACTATTTTACCACCCTGCCATACTGTAACTGTCATATCATTTGTTCTGAGAACCATTCACTTAAAAGAGTAAGTTAAAGCCTAGGGTGATCTCTCTTGGCTGTATTATGGGGTACCAGTAATGTAACCAGGGAAAGTAGGAAGTGTTCAGGATGTAATCCTATTAGAAGACAGGCTAAGCCTAAGCAGAAGAAATGTGGATACCGTTAGATAGAGATGATTAAGGTGCTTAGCCTTTTTATTATAAATTGTCAAGCTTTGTGTGTGATCGTCTTCCTATAAATCATAAAGCAATTTATCTAAGCCTTGTAAGCAAATTATTTTTGCAGGCATTTTGCAAGCATTTGCACGAAAAAATACAGCACTGATAGTAAAGGGTTAGCCTTCCTTGTGCTAAATAGCATAGACGCAAAAAGATAATTATTTTCATGATCGTGTACTTGGACAAATAACTTATATTAGAACAAGAACTAACAAGAGCTAATAATGAGAATAAGAATGTTATTTTTTTCCAGCTGAGTTATTCAAGGATGAGTCCTTTGTCTGATTTTGGGTTCTGGATGGTGCTGACATTGAAGGGGAGGAGGAAACCATTCTGCTTTCAGACTATAAAAATGTATGCGAAAGCTGAAGCTCCCTCTGCTTGCCAGTGCAGGTATATAAGCATCTTGGTGGTTTGAAGGAAATTACTTGGAGAGTTCAGGGAACTGCTATGTGAAATTAAAGGAAATAAAAACATTTAGTATGAAAGGCCTCTGTAGAGACTCGTGAGCGCCCACACAGTTCTCTGGTCAGTAATTGATGTCTCTGGCAGTGGTAGGCACCCTTCCACCGATGGTTTCCTCCTCGTTCTTTTCTGGGTCCATGGATCCTTTGCCTGTCCGTATTCTCAAGTAGGTGTGAACATAATCAAATTCAACCACCACAGTATTGTGGGAACTAATTGTCAAAAGAAGGTAACATTTGTCTCTATATCAGTTGAATTTCAAATCACAGAGGCTTTGGAAAGTATTATGAGACTTTCCTAGAAGGATTACTTAATAGGATTAATTTTGAAGTTACTCACTAGTGGCAACATTGTCTTTTGCGTCCCCCCAGCGAGAGTGCCAGGCTGAGCGAGGACTGCACAACTGACACACCACAAGTGGGGCGGTTACTTAAGTTTTCACTTCATGCTTAAGTTTTCACCTGGGATTTGGTTCTTATTCTTCTTGCAGAGAAGAGTCTTATTCCATTGCAAAGTATCATTATTAAATGTAACTAAATTTAAAATTCCGCTTTGATTTATGCCAGCATTTGTCAGCTTGTTACACAGTACAAGGAATTCCTAATCTCCTCTCCTCCCAATAAAGTGGTTATACGCGAAGTTATACGTGCATCAGCCACGAGGTGGCAATACAAGAGCTTGAGATGCTAAATTTTGTTGGTATTTGTAGCATTCTCGCAGGTTGGGGTTTGAGGTATTAGCTAAGCAAATATATTTGCAGTGTTACTGCAGAGTTTGACTCTGTTTGCCGGTGTGTAATATGTGCTCCACATCCGCATAATTGACTTCATGCAAAAGCCAAGGAAGATTAAGCTGATTTTCTGGATCAATAATTCGTGCCTTTTATGTCGCTAATAATTGATATCTCTATTTAAGTGGCTCCATACTCAGTGAGAGATGTTATGCTAGGAACTCAGCTGCTGTTAAAAGCAAAATATCTTAGGAAAGGGGGTGCACTGGCAACATACAGCTGTCCCACTGTGAGTCCTCTCCTGCCTTTAACTCCTGCCCTTCCTGAGGTCCAAAGGGGCCTGGACACCTCATACGTGTGGATTTCCCAGGGAACTGATTGCTTCACTCCGTTAAAGTCTGCTTCTGTCACCCAGGTTTTTGATTCCCTTTTCAGCAAGGCTGATGCTTGTTATCCTGCATTATCAGTGCATTCAACAGTGAATCAAAAGTGATGTCAGGTGGAAATAGTTCATTTCCGTCCTTTCTTGTAATTAAAAGTATTTGTGTCATTTGTAGGGAGAGGGAAAGTATTAACATCTCTGTTTTCTACGCTTACTTTAAAGGACTAGTTTTCCGCCCACTGTAATGGAGAAAGTATTTTTAGACATTTTCTATTTCAGCATGACTTCTTTCAGTAGAAGTCAAAGCTACAGCCTTTCAGAAGGTGGGTTTCTTTGTTTGTTTGTTTTTCTCATCCAAACAAGATAGACTAAAAAATTCATAGCATAAGAAACGAATTGTGGTTGTGGCAAATGTCTCATGTAATTCACCACAGTATTTTTTCGGACGTGGGGAAGTTGTTATGGAAGCGCATTTTATTATTTTGCACGAAAGTGATAACAGCCTGCTGCTGTCTTCTCTTGACTTGGTACCAGTTTTCTGCTGAGCACTTTTGGGGAAATCTTATTTCCAGTCAGGTGATACATTGTGAAGTCAGTGTGTTAGCAAATACACCTTTCAAATACATGCAAGTTTGTGGTTTAGTAAATAAATAGCGATGTAAAGGAGAGGAAAGCAGTAGGAAGCCTTGAAAAAGTAAATAACTTTTGACATGTGAACTGCTATCAGAAGGATTTAAGATGAAATCCTGCCTGTGAGCTGTGTGTTCAGGCTGTTGGATCAGCTGTGGGCACATGTGCGGAGACTGTCATGTACTTCAGATAACACTTGTGGAAGCCCATCGATGGCCCGTGCCGGTTCAAACAGCTTGCTGGGCCAGGGGCATTGGCACACGCGTGCCCTTATCCTCTCAGAATTCAGGAATCACAGTTTCTAAGGCTTGAAGGAAACAGCTGGCTGATCTGCCCTCTACACAATACAGACCGCAGGATTTAATTGTTAACGCAAATGGAGACCTGTATTTGGTGGGGGCACATACTTTTGAAAGACACCTGGGCTGTGGTGTATCTCTCACCCCGTCTGCTAACATCAAGCTGCCATCTTAGACAGCTGATAAACAAACTTTGTCTTCAGAGCTGATAACGGCAGATTTCTTCTGGCAAAATGTGCCTCCAGCCTCTTCTGTTGCTGGAGACTGTTTGCGTGCACATACCAGATTTCTTGTTTACATACTGCACAGCCTGCAGCCACACACACCTCAGGCTGTGCTCCCGGCAGGTTACGTAAAATAAGCTTTAAAAGACCGGCTGGTGTTCAAAGAAGCGAAAGCGAGCTTTGGGACGTGGTGTTTGAGGAACCGGGTGCTTTTCTCTTACAGCTTTCTGCTGCTACATTCGCCAGCTTGCGGGTGAGGTGTTAGATATAAACCCCGATGGGAACCATTTCTCAAGATCACGTGTAATTGGCTGTACAAGCACAAGGCTAACTCAGCTCAGTGTGGATTGTAACTGATAAGACAGTGTTTCTATCCACCTAAATTTTTCTATTGTGTCAAATGAAGAAGATAATTTTTCGCTTTTATTAACCTACAGGTTTTGGACACAGGATATAAAAAAAGCAGAGAAGAAAAGAAAGCATCTAAGCATTCAGAAGCAGTCACACAAAGCTCTACTGAAGTATTTCTGCTTATCTTGTCAGGAACAACCCAGAAAATCTTTCTGGAATCTTTAAAACCTTCCTGGAGTGAACCAAGATATTTCAGTGGGGCTTGGGATGGTGCCTGGGGCAGTGGCAGTGAAGTGCTTTCCAGGCTTTATTCAGAGCAGCAAATTTAATCTTACCTGTCTTCTGTCTACCTGTTCTGCATTTTTTGAGCTGCGAATCAGCTTTCAATGAAGTCAGTAAACATGTTTTAATTAATCTTAAATAGCAACAGCAAAGAAAATCCTGCTAAAACTTAGCTTGTGTTTATCTGATATCAGAAGATGTCATGCTGCTTTGACTCGACACATTAAAATATTCATTGAGCTGGGGTGAGAATATCTTCTTTAAGATATAGTATACAGGATAAAATATTCCTTACTCCCTCCAACATCCTTTTCCCTTCCTCACTTTTACATGGAAACATAGAATCATAGAATGGTTAGAGCTGGAAGGACCTTAAAGATCATCTAGTTCCAACCCCCCTGCCATGGGCAGGGACACCTTCCACTATACCAGGCTGTCCAAAGCCCCATCCAGCCTGGCTTTGAACACTTCCAGGGATGGGGCATCCACAGCTTCTCTGGGCAACCTGTTTTAGAGTCTCACCACCCCCACAGTAAAGAATTTCTTCCTAATATCTAATCTAAATCTACCCTCTTTCAGTTTAAAACCGTTACCCCTCCTTCTATCACTACACTCCCGGATAAAGGGTCCCTCCCCGTCTTTCCTGTAGGCCCCCTTTAAGTACTGGAAGGCTGCTATAAAGTCTCCCTGGAGCCTTCTCTTTTCCAGGCTGAAGAACCCCAACTCTCTCAGCCTGTCTTCACAGGAGAGGTGCTTCAACCCTCTCATCATCTTCGTAGCCCTCCTCTGGACTTGCTCCAGCAGGTCCGTGTCCTTCCTATGTTGAGGGCCCCAGAGCTGGATGCAATACTGCAGGTGGGGTCTGCCACACAAGAGTGGAGTAGAGGGACAGAATCACCTCCCCCAGCTTGCTGGTCACGCTTCTTTTGATGCAGCTCAGGTTATGGGTGGCTTTCTGGGCTGTGAGCGCACATTGCTGGCTCATGTTGAGCTTCTCATGAAGCAACACCCCCAAGTCCTTCTCCTCAGGGCTGCTCTCAATCCATTCTCCTCCCAGCCTGGATTTGTGCTTGAGATTGCCCTGACCCATGTGCAAGACCTTGCACTTGGCCTTGTTGAACTTCATGAGGTTTGCACAGACCTACCTCTCAAGCCTGTCCAGGTCCCTCCGGATGACATCTCTTCCCTCCAGCGTGTCGACTGCACCACACAGCTTGGTGTCGCCAGCAAACTTGCTGACAAAAAACATCTCAAAATGTGGTTTTCAAACTCTAAGGAAACTAGAGCTTTCAAATGGAGTAAACTTTAACTCTCAATAGCATGCCTCCATATTTCCATGAGACACCTGGAACATTTTGCATCACTTGGCATTTGTATGTAACATGATGATGCTGTGTGTTCTCTTACTATGTAGTTCATTTTTCTTGTGTCTATCCTGACATGGATGCTGAACATTTGTTGTATTGCACATTTCTGTTTCTGATTTAAGGCATTCAGTATATATTTAAGCTAAAGAGCAGGAACCTGGTAACCTGGAGTCTGGTCAGCAAGTGATGAAACATGATGTTCCCTGATGTAGACAACAGTGTCCGCTTTCATTCCAGCTTGGTGGTTATTTTTGTTATACTGCATCACATATGAAATAGCTATCTTTGATGTTCACAGATGATTAATTTGCTGGGTTTGTGGTCTGAAACGTAATAATTTACATTCCTCCTCCACTCATGGAAGAGGGATGGTTGCTCTTTCTTCTGGGGAATTGCTAGTCAATGCGCTCAGTTCAGGCTATTCATACTCTGTGTATCTCTACATGATAAGGGGAAATTATAGAGTGGGGTTGTACCTGTAATCTTTTAGGCCTGTGGGAGTTCCCCCAACATGTCACAGACTTCTCCACATAAATGATAAGGCAAGCTGCAAATACTGACAAAAGATAAAAATGTTCATTTTCACAATGGAGGGGAATTACCAACTGAAATTCCGTATGGATCTAAATTAAGCTCAGTGCTGTTTGAAATACCTATAAACAATGTGGAAAAGTAGATGGTTAGTGAATGGTTGATGATGATGAGACATTTCAGGATGCTCCAATGTAATCATGTTTAGAGATTTCTGTGTATTGAGGTGCTGTTGTATCTAATCTGGCTTGTCAGACATCATGGAGATATCAGAATGAGGGCTGAATGGAATTCAGGAGGAGGAGAAACTTTAAAATTAACTTTTCTACTAGGTTTGTAAGAAAAAGTCTTTGTTTCAAAAGCAGGATCCGCTAAGAGGAAAACCACTTGTTCCTTCTGTTACCAGAAATGCTTCGCTACAAGGCCCAGTTACAAACAGGGAAAATAAAGGTGGTCTGTGCCAGTTTGTAGCAGTAGTTGCTACAAACAGACACAGAATATGAAGAAACAATGGAAAATGATGGACAGCCATAGTCTAAATTACAGCATGACGGCAGATTTATTTAGGCTAATGAATATAAGTGTACCTTTGCAGTTTCATTTTTATTTGGAGAGACATGTCAGTGCTTTTGCAATATTAGTCCAAGAAGTAGATGGGGGTTTTGTGCAATGCAGGAGCTTTTTTGGGTGCAATGCCTAACTGCTCTTATCAGCTGAGGCTTAAGAAATGTTTTAAATTCCTGTTGCGCATCTGTGGGTTTATGTCAGAAAGCTCAAGCATGGGAAAACTGATACCAGTGAAATTTTTTGTCTGTCCTCCCAGTAAAATGAAGTCCTATGTAATGAACAGGCTTGCAGTAGTTCATACATCTCCAACAGAAAAAAAATGGCAAGAGGTATGAACCCGGGACATCTTAAACCCCACCCTTGAGGAATTTAGGTACCATGTGGGAGGAAGGTGTATCTATCACCAGATGGAATAGATAGGTCTGATCTCTCCTGGAGATCAGCCCCTGCACTGGGTTTTTCTCTCTAAGTGCAAGGGTCAGAGTCACCAGATGTCTCTCTTTTACCTAAAACCCCACTAACCACAGTTCTCAACGTAGGATGTTGACATGAGGCTTAAGTTGCTCAGACAATGCATCAAACATATTTGGAGAGTTTGGTAACACTGGCTTGTGGATGAATCTAGGGGGTGTGTGGACAGTGTGTTGTGCTCTGCTGGTCTAACGTGGGGTCTGGGAACTGTGTCCTGCAGGCGCTTCTGGTATGACGGGTGGAGGGGATACCGAGCCTTCCTCTCCTGGGTTAGGCACTGTCACTTTTAGCGTTCTCATGTTTTTTGATGTTTCTGGATCTGTCAGAGAAGATCTTCATGTGTTGGGAAGTTTCACAGGTAAAAGACCATTGTGCAGAGGACTTTGGTATGTCCAGGGTGGGCAGCAACTGAGCAGTCGATTCGCAGAAATAAAATTGAGAGCCGTGTAGGTAGGTGACACTCAGGTGTTAAGGCCTCACAGCAGGCAGTTCTGTGTGTACCTCCCACTCTTAGGAGCCACTCTGGCCTCTGAGGGCACTGCCAGCCCTCACTGTCCTGCCCAGCCTCCCCTGGAGCCTCTCCTGCCTAACCGAGGTCCAGGACCCCATTTCAGCTCAGCCTTGGGCACCCGTCCTGGCTATGTTACAGGGGTGCCTCTGCCCAGCCGTGTCTCCAGTCCCAGCTCTTTTTGCTCCTGATGGGACCCCAAGGTCCTGGCTCACCCCTTGATGGACCTTGTCAGCTGGGGGTTGCCCTCAGCCCCCTGCTTGTCCCTCCTCCTGGGGCAGCCCCACGTGTGGCTCCCCAAAGATCTGGACAGCCTGAATGTAGCATTATGGGGCATGTGTAGGAAAGGCAGGTCCGTCAGTGAAATGCGGGATGTTGAGGGGTGCTGAGTGTCTCAGAAGGGTGCATCTTATTTTCTGGGTTGTCTGAAAAGTGTCTACCTCCTTCTGCAGCTCTTGGCACAAGCCTGTTCCTAAATCTCACTCCTAGCCTTTAAACTGCAGCCATTTCCCACCTGCCTGAAGCTAACCACAAGGTCAGCTTCATTGCAGCTGGCGTTATCAACGCTGCAAGGACACGTCAGCACTGCTATGTGACACTGGTAGAAATCGATAGCCCAGAACCATGATGTTTTTAAGAGGCAGCGGGTTTTGCTGCCTGTGAGCTGCAGTAAGTGTCTGGCTGAAATGTCTGTCAGCCCAGAAGCCTTGTTTCAGCTGTGAAGTTACGATGTTGGCCAGACCAAGCCAGCAGAGACTGAAGAGCAGCCAGAAATACCGGCTTCTCCATGGTGATTCAATTCAAACCATAATGCCTCTTGTCAATGCTAGGAGTAAACTCCTGAAGGCAATGGCTACTAAAGAGCGTTAGATCCTCCTCATGCTCGCTCTCATTATCAGCTGAAAGTATGGCTGTGGTCCCACATGTCCCCAGAGCTGTAAAGTGGTGGGGTTTGGCCCGTTATTTACCTTTCCTTTGCCAATCCAGCACTACGCAGCAGCTGTAGGCTGGGAGATGTCCATGGAAAGTGAAGTTGCTTAGTCATGATTTGGGTAACGGAGACTCGAAGATTTCCTTAACCTGTTGAAACAAATCATGGCAATAGACAATCTTCATTATTTCTCTGGGACTCCAGTGACATGAAAACCAGGCCCTGTATATCCCTGTCTGCAATTGCTTAATTGTCCTTGCAGGTAAGGGGAGTGACAGTTCCTCAGTAAGATGTGTATCTTAGCATTATGGCCTGCTATAGGCTATTATTAGATGTTTACGTTGCTTAACTTTAACGTTAAACATGACAAGCTATTTCAGCGCCCGGGATAACTCCTGGCTGCCAAATAGACGGGAAGAAGTCAAGGCGCAGCTGTGTAAGCACTTTAATTTCTTTTTTGTGGGGGAACCTCAAATAACCCCGAGGAATTCATTATTCAATCTTTATCATGAACACATAAACAAACGTGTTTTCTATAAATAGCAATTTCATTAACAGTGGTACGTAGAGGAGCCTCTTGCATGTATGGCTTTGATATAGCGGTTGTGCACAAGCAGGGGGTCATTTTTAACTTATATTAGCAATAACCACAACTACCATATAACCTTTTAGGTTATATCCATACACATATATATGAAAGTTGTTTTTTTTTTAAATAGTGGGTATAAAAATAAACATACACTTATATATACACAAATACAACCCTGTAGCCCTTTTAAAATACACTGAAACTCATGTGAGGAAGGAAGAGCAAAACATGGGGAGTTTAACCCCACTGTTGGAGACTTTTCCAGTTGGCGAAAACCGATGCAGCTGGCTCTTTGCTACCTGTTTTCCCAAGAATTGGATTATGGCCTGCTGACATTCGTTTGGTCAAACACATTTGTGTAGAGAGGAAGAGCACAGGTAACTTCAGAAGGCGACTCTTAAAAAACCAAACCAAACCAAACCAAAAGGCCCAGAAGGGTGGTACCAGCACCCAGTGCGTGCAGCTTTGGCAGCTGCTACAATGGTTCCTCAAGTGCTACAGAAAGCTCGGTAATCCAGAGCAACTCTTAGTTATCTCCAAAATATGTTGACATATTTACTAAGGGCTGACAAATGTTCTAAGTCCACCTTTTCACTTACAGTGACTAGTTGCTTTTGGTTCTTTGGAGCTCTCCGCTCCGTATCTCTGGTCACCACAGCCTCCGAAAAGCCCTCTGCTCTTGCCCTCTCTTCCCAACGGCAACAGATGGAGATGTTCAGAGCTGTGTGCCCTCCATAAAGTATTGTTTCAGCTTCAACTGACGACAAGTCCCGGGAACAAACACGGTCAGAGCTGGGGAATGGCAACAGTGCAGAAGAGTCAAGCCAGGTGGGGGAAAAACAGCTGGGGAAAAGATAATTCAGAGAAACTTTCTTTACTTGAGAGATTTAAGAAAGGTGGTCTTTGTCTGGCCAGGATCTCTTCAGCCTTTTGTCACAACTGTATTTCCTTTGTGTGGCTACTCTCCTTTGGTAAAAAACATCGAAAATTGGAGGGAGACCTTTCTGTTTACTGTAGTTCCCTGACTGGCTGCCTGGGTAAGGTAATGTGCGTGTCTCGGAGTAAACAAACATCCCCACTGCTTTCTTCTTGAGGCCAAACTTCAGTGGTGATTTGAATAACATAGAAAAGCAGAATCAAAGAATACACTGATAAATGATCAGCATAAAAAGGATTTAAATGCAGCCATTCAAAGGTAAGTGGTAAATCTGTTAAATACAATCAGAATTATTATACTATTAAATCAGTTACAAAAGCTTCAGTGACACACCAGCTCAAGATATGATGCAGCAGCCGCGGGGACAAAGTACGTACTCAGAAAGGTAGGTAGTCATTAGCCAAGAATTGGGCCTGTTTCCCGTGTGCTACACGATGTAGCTGTTTTATCATAATGACATTTCTACTTCATTTATTTTATTTGAAGCAGATAAGTCACTGTATTTTGCAGGCAGCATTTTTTTTTTTCACAGGACTGCACTTTAACAGTTGAAAGCCTTTTTGCTTTTTGCTCATTTGCATTCCACTTGCTCTTTCCATTTTACAAAGAGGTTTCCATGTCAGCATCTTCTCTTCAGATTATTTATTATTTTTCTTTGCTGCCTGGTACACAGTAGCATGGTCCTTGTATCTTTTACTGCTTACCTATAGCATCATGGCAACTATGTGCAAATACTCGGGGGGGGGGGGGGGGGGGAGGAGCTGTCTTGCCAGTCAGCAGTACTTTGGGGTGGAAAAAGATTTAGGGTGTGGAGGGTTGTGCTAGAGAAACGAAGACGTCGTTTCACCTGGCTAGCCATAACATGCAAAAAGCATCAGCAGTGGAGATCCAGGACCCCTGGAGAGCCCCCACGATGCTTGCGGACACTCGGGGGGTGATCGTAGCCCAAGCACTTGCCGCTGGTTCAGCTGAGACCCCTCAGGGCTTTCTGGAGGCTCCTTGCAGGCAGGTGCTCGGTGGTGCTGGGATGTGGCCACCTTCGTCCTCCTCACTGTGGTGTCCCCCTGGCCCTGCTGAGAGGGTGGGTGGTGGGCGCCCTTGCTGTCCAGCTGACCAGCCTGACCAGGGCTGTGGTCATGGAAGGCTGGGTGGCCATCTCTGGCTGAGGCCTGTCTTTGGGAATAACAGGCGCTGCAGAAACAGAGGCCCAAGTGCATTTTTTATGCTTTTTCCTTCCCCACCCCCATTCTTAATAGTGGAGTTATACCAGGAATTAATTTAGCTTTGGCATGTATAATTTCCACTGTGCTTATAATGGGTTTCTTTTGTGCTGAGCAGCTTGGTTTTCCTTTGGTTGTTTAATATTACCTGATCTGTTGCACTGTGATGGATGATTAATCTTTACCAGTTGTGTTATTAAGCAGTTCCTACAAACTATGAATTCAAAAGTCTGCACTTCCTGTTCTCCCCCGATGTGATGCCTGGGCACATGTTGCATTTCGTTTCTAATTACATACGTTAGGATGAATTATGTGCTATTACTCAAAATAAATTGCTCTTTGATGTAAGTTCAGCATATGAATGGCCGGTTATAATTATACAAAGTTAAAACAGAATTTAGCACTATTGTGCTTAGTCCAAAATAATTCTGTGTGTTTTATAACAGAATCAAATCAGCACTTTTCCATTGTTTCTCAGTTCAATGTGGCCATTGAGAAAGAATTTTTTCCTTTGTAGATTTGAGCTAAAACCTCAAGTGGTATGTGAATGGCATTGACAGAGACAGAGGAAAGGTGATCCTTTCTGGTTTGCCATCTCCAATTTCCATATCACTTCAAAGGGAGCAGCTGCTGGGTGACTCACTGCAACTGTCGCTTCAGCTCATTGCACTTTTGTGAACATGCTGAGTTCCCAATATATGTGCCCGTATTTGTCATAGGAAGACACCACTCCAGTGCCTTAGATGCTCTGTGGAGTAACATAAAACAGAGTTGTGTACAATTTGGAGTAGAGGGAGAAAGGGAGGTCATATGCTCTGTTTTCAGTCATTTAAAGATTCCGTGGATGTTCCTGGGGTTGTTTTGGTGATAAATTCCGATGCTCTGCCACGCTGGAATGCACAGACAGTGCTCTGCTGGAGCAAATCAAGCATCTGCTTTTAACACAAACATAGGACTTTTTAAATGAGAGGACTAAACACATTCCTGGTGTCAGACCTTAACTTCAAGGGGTTTGGTTATTTTGGTTAATCTGTAGCTAGCACACATGTTGTGCTGGATAGAATTTGTTATCAGCCGTAGCTACAGGCAGCTCCAAGGCTGTATGGGGCCGTGAGGCTCTTCAGCGTTCGCCAGTTCTGCTGCCTATTTTACAAGAGCACGTGTGTATTTGCTCCATCTTGGCTTTAATTATTGGTGGTAAATATGCTTCAGGAGTGAAATATGTTTTGTCAGGAGAAATCTGGAAGTGCTTTCCCAGGAGAAAAATAATTAGAAAGGTTAATGCAATCCACTCAGTAAAAGACTTTAAACTCATTTGCTTGGAGATGTGAAGCAGATGCGTTGTTCACAAAACTGTATTAAATTAGCCCTAGGGGGATCCCATTACTGTTTCTCAAGTACAGCAAAAATGGCAAATTAAATATATATCAATTTTAAATATTGAAGATAAAGTCTGCTTTCAAATGTGTACAGTGCCCCATGCAAGCCACAGTCATTTTACTGGGTGCTTTGTTTCACACAAATCTTAGGAGAGTGAAAATTGGAATTGTAGTTTCTCTGTATTAAAACGATAGATCTCCTTGGATAGGGTGTGTAGGAATGTGATTTTAACAGGATGGCAGAATCGATACTGAAAGCCCTGACCTGCAAGTCGGTTCCTTGCAACAAACGAAGACGAACTTTGGGAACAATTTCCTATTGAAGTTGGGTTGCCCCTGGCCGAGAAGGGCTGGCTCATTTTTTGTAGGGAGGTTTTCTGGACAGGTTGTATGTGCATAAAGAATTGTAAAGGGCCTCATCCTGCTCTTTATGAGCTTTTTGTGCTGGGCCACGAGAAGCTGAAGCGTGCTGGGAGTCTGGCCCGCCCAGCAGCAAGCTCTCTCTTGTCTGATATTGCCAGGGCAGTACACCAGCTTCTATCAAGTTTGCCTTGGCACAGCGATCGTAAACACTCACCTGACGCAGATCACATCCGTGACTCTCACTCAACGCCTGCTTGTGCCTCTCCGGCTAAAATTTTGGCTGCAGTTCCAACACGCAGACTTCCTCGCAGGACGTTGTAAAGCAGATGTTTCAACCAGAAGAGGCAGAGGCTAGCCCTTAGTGGAAAAAACTAACCAAGAGAACACTTTTCAATTAAAATACTTCACAGCTAGATAAATCTGATGTTGGGCTGCATATAAAAACAGTCTTAATCTCCCATCAGTTTTAGAAACCTTGGTTGGGCAGATCGTGTTTCCTCCTGTAATCCGGAGAGGAAATAGGTTTTACAGCACAAAAAACCTTGTTCAGGTATTGGTGCGAGTGTGCCTCGAACCTGCGGTGACCCCACTGTTGGTGTTAATGTGGGATGAGTTGCTGGAGGGAGAGATGCACAAAAATGACTAAAATGGGAAAATTTGAGTTCTGTGAATTTCCTCCCTTTGAGGTTGACAGTTCCATCTGTCATTTCAGCTACAATAGGTTTGTTATCTCTGCAAATAATTTTTCACTACTGAAAGCACAGCCATCCCTCTGCTGGGATTAAGGCAGAAGTTTGCAAGGAACAGAGGTAACTTTGGGGCTAGGGTAAGAGAAGCTGTTTCTCAAGAAAGCACTTGAGAGCAATTAAATGTTGTTCAATGTGTTTCTTGATTGTTGCTTGAGCCAAGATCTTGTATGTTTTCTCAGGCTGATGGGACAGCAATATAAAACTTCTGCATTTTATTCCCTTTTTTCTATATGCTCAAATTTATTACTTCCTTTTGTCTGGCTAAACCCAAAGATATATGATATAGGAAAAGCTACTTGGCATAAATACAGAAATGCAGTTCAGTCTGAGGCACAGCAAAAACAACTGCAGAGGCAGATTTCTTAATGGAATGTAAGGTTTTCATTTTATTACTTCGCCTCTTCCTAGGTCACCTGTCCAGGTCACCTCCGTGAGTAATGTTCTTTAATCACAATAAATGCATTCCCTCAGGTATGCTGGTGAAGGGCCCAGCCTCAAGTTCTCCTCTCACAATTGTGAAGTGCTAATAGGGCAGCTGCCCTGTATCTTTCCATTGTTTCCTGCTTGCATTTTTTTTTTTTTTTCAGCATTCCTGGCATCTGAAATGTGATTTATTTATCTTTTGTCTCTATCCAGCTGAAGACACCACAGCACTCGTGCTGGGTAGTGATGCCCTTCCCAGTAATTCTCTGTTTGTCTATCCCTTTCCATGGTTTGAGCCCAAGCACACTTGCCTCAGCGTGGGAAAGAGGAAAGCCCACCTCCCTGGCCTCCATCCTCTTCTCTCCCCCCAGGATCTCCCCCATGGGAAATGGGAATCCTCCTCTGTAAACTCGACGTGGGGTACCCAGCCATGGTCTGCCTGGCTAAGGGGCCTTCTGCTCAAGTCATGCCGGCTGTAGTTATTTCTTTCCTTTGACTGACATTTTACTCTCCTCAGAATCAAAGTTTACATACCCTATATATTAAGCAAAATATCCCCAAATTCTGTGTAACTGAAAGGAAAGATGACCCAGGCCATTCATTTGTTATCTCCTCACTCAACAAGAAGTCCTGGGGAAGGGAGTGTTGCCCTGAAGAATTGTATCATTCTAGAGTTCATCAAGAAGTTTCAGAAGCCAGTTTCTTGCCTTGTAGGACATTTGGCACCTGGTATGGTACCAGCAGCCTGAGTCTACATTGGAAAATGTAATGAAGTCTAGCTCAGCCTTTTCACATACAGTCATTCACAAAAATACATGAAAAACTGAGGCAACAACAGGCTTGAACCGGTCTGCTGAATTTGAAATTACAATGTCAAGATGTTTTCCAGGTACCTGGCATAAGAGAAAACTAAAAGAACCAAACCCGAACCAAACCCAAACCAAACCAAACACCAGACACCCCCTCCCCCCCCCCAAAAAAAAACCCAAACAAACAGAAAAAGGCAAAAGAAAGAGATCTCGATAGTGTTTGTACCACTGAAGTGCTCTGACTGGGGCACCTCCACAGGCTGCGTGTGGCCAAAAGCTACTGTTCATCTGCGGAGCCACTGAGAAGTTCAGGACTGCCAGACCAGTGTCTTCTCCTGGGTCTTCAGGCTCCCACAATGCAGTCAGGTTGTCTTCACTTGAGCTAAATGCCACCCTCCAGCAAAGAGGCCCATTGGCTAACTCACCTACAGTAAACGAACTTGGAATTGCCATCTTCCTGGTCCCATATTGCTCCTCGTCATCCTGCTTTTATTTTCCAATCTCTCTTCTCCCACTCTCTTTTTTTTTACGCCTTATTTGTTTCCCTGCCCAAAGTGACCCTTAAGAGAACTGCTAGAAAGCACTAAAATAATGCCTGTAAAAGCCGAGTTGCTGGTATGCGGGAGGGACTTTGTAGTTAAACCGCTTTTACTTTCTCAGCAGTAATACTGCAAGTTGAATAGAATGCCAGGGTCAAAAGTGTCTTTTTCTGGCTTAGTTTCTTCCTCTCCTCATTTGTACGTGCTTGTTTTGTACGAAACAGGAACACGTTCCAACAGCAGCAGCTCTGGCCCCAACATTTTTTTCTCATTCCCCACAAAGTCTCAAGCGAAAAGACGTGAGACTTTAGTCCAAAATACCATCTGAAAGGACTGTCAAACTGTCACAGAGGAGTTTCACCTGTCAAAGGTGTTGTATAACGAAAAGGAATAAGAGTATTCGGTTAAAAGTGCATTTACCCCATTAAGCTGAATGCATTTTTTTCCTTTTGCTATTTTTTTAATGATAGTTTTCACAGTTGAAATAGGGGTACTTGCACACGGAACTGCAGACAATAGTTCTTAACTTTTGATCAGTAAACATTGATTTTATTGCCATTATTCCTCTTGTTTTACTTGGACGGCTTCTTATCAGAATCAGAGGCCCTATGAGATCCCAGAACAATACTCTGTTATGTGGTAGCCGCTCAGGTTTTGTTTCCTAAATATGTTTTAAGTTACATCCACACCCTAAATGCCTTTAATAGTTTGACTCTGTTACGTCAAGGCTGCTAACCTTGATGTCAAAATGCTCTTGGGTCCAGCTCATATTCACTAGAACTGCCCTACGTGGCTACATGTCCTCTTGCAACATTCCTGGAAAAGTGATGAAAAAGTTGGTGGTGAGGAAAGCGCGCGTGAGTTCACCCTCTCGAAGAAACTAGGACTTGGTTCAAGGAAGGGTGGGGTTAGTGGTACTTTGTTAACCGAAGGATTTAATAAGAAGCAAGGTGTTACCTCTGGAAATTGGCTATTCAGCAGCACAGGAATTCTGATTAATTACTCCAGGCAGTGTTATGTTACACCTTCACAAGAAAGGCTCACCGGTGCAGGACCTGGACTGCCCGGTCCCTCCTGCCAGTGCTCTGGAAGCGTTTAGTCCTGTTTGGTTTTGTTTTGTTACCTTAGGCCTAAATAGTTATAACACCATCTGTGAAAGAGAGATTGGCTGGTCCTATCATGTTGCATCATGGAGGGACACTCCGGGTAAGTGAGCTGCAGAGCTTTAACTGCGGCTCTCCCACCCCTGGGGTGTGTTACTTCTGAGGTCACTGGAGAATTTTGTGCATCTCTGGTCCTTTTTATTTTCTTAGTGTGCTCCACTTTCCTTTGGTTTTGGTAATACAAAAAAAGAAAAAAACCTCGAAGCCAGAAAATGTTTTGTTCAGTCTGAAATATAACATCTTTTTTTTTTTTGCCCCAAAATGAGATGGTTTTTCTTTTCTTGTAAATCATAATTGAAACCTTTTTCAGGGTTTCTGAAATGGTGGTTTCTTTACCTGATGCTATTGAGATTTAGGTTATAAGAGAAATCACCACGCTTTCCCTTCCAGGGCAAACCAGGTCAATATTACCGGGGATCTGCTCTGCAGCGGCAGCGTGGGTGCAGCAGAGCAGGGGGCCCCTGGTGTTGTCCTCTTCCCTCTCCTCCACCCTCCGTTCGTACACCCGGCTTTGCTGCAGCCATGCTGTTGTCGCTGTTCTCACCATGACAGATAAGGTGGCGACAGGCGCAAGGTCCCAGTGCAAGGCTGGATCCTTTCATCAATAACTGTCCTGCAAATTATTGCTCCTCCCCCCCCCCCCCCCCCCCCCCCATCCCCCATCCCCCATAAGCCCTCATCCTGCCAGGTGTGGCAGCGGGGACAGTGCCAGGTGAATCACCGCACACTCCCTGGTGGCACTTTCCCCCGAGGGAAAGGGAGGCCAACGCCTTCTCCTCCCTGCTCCGCTGGCGGAAGGAGGCGATGCTCTCCTCCTGCTGCGGGGGGGGGGGGTGGTCCTGTACAGCTGGGAATTCACAGGGACGTGCTGATTTCTCATACAGAAGCTGTGGCTGCGGTAAAGCACGGGAGAAACCTTCAGTGGAAATTACATGTGAAAAACCAGAGCAATCCCATTTAAACCAAAACCGGGGATGGGTGCGGCTTTCTTGTCTAGAGTTCGGCTGGCCAGCTCTAAATGAAGTAGGTCCAACAGCCCTTTATTCCTACGAGTAATCAGATACTGCTCGTCAGGTGTAGATACACTTTGGTTTGCAACGCTAAACCACAGTTATAGACAAAGGAGTCAGGGGAGTGCAACCGTGTTGGGCAATTCCTGGTGCGTATGGCACAGAGCTAACCTGTAAATAGGACCCACCCCAAGCTTTTAACTCCTCCGTGCTCAGGTGGCTGTGGAGCAAGGAGAGCACCTTCCTTGGAAGGCACTTGGAGACCTGCACCCCGTAGTCTCATCCTACATCTGGAACGGCTGAAACCTGCACAGCTGGGGCAGGTTCCCCTTGGGTGCTTTTTCTGTTTTCTTCCTCTATGGCTTGTTCAAGAAGACTGAGGGGGCACCAGGGAAGCGTGGTAGCACTACTTAGTGGTATTTTGGGCACCGGAATTGCAGCTTTTCTCCTGACCAGCAGGTATAGGTGAGGGGAAAATGCACAACCCAATACACAACCCTTTCTTTTAATAAAGATCTGAACTTTGGTCCTAGTTTCTCCACAGAAATTATCCTAGTGAGTCCTGGCTGTAGCTAATGAACTCCCTCCTCGACAAAGTCAGTTTATGACTTGGGCACCTCCACTTTGCTCAAGCCTCAAAACGCTCGGTTAGCTCCTTCCCTACATCCTGTTGGCTCTTGTGGGATGACTGTTCTGACTATGGACTACCAGTGCATGGCCCACCTGTGGCTGAGATGCTGTGCCCTGTTGGAGGTCTGATGTCACAACTTTCCACCATGTGAGTCCTCAGCTAATCCAGAGGAAGAGCTTGCTTTGGCCAGCGGTTCAGAAACAAGGCTTTAAGTTCCCAGGTAATATTCAAACAGCTTGGGTTTGTGAGTTGCACGTAATACGTGCTATGGCAGCTCTTCCAAGATTAATGAAATAATGGGCTGTGATATGTATCTTTATGGCTTGTTTAGTGGTTGTTTTCCTGACTCAGTGGGAAATCTAAGAGAATGCTTCCTGAAATGAATTACTTTTGGGGCAATTAACATCATCCATGATTGTGAAACAATGCAAACAACAAGGCTTCTGGTTTTTCTCATTTCCCTAGGGAGGAAGTACAGGTCTGGGACCTGAGTCAAATAGCTTCAAGCAAGAGGAGACTTGAAAAGGATGACTCCTCTTGTCCTCTGAAGGAAAGAGAAAGGGAGAAGTTCTTTCCAGACTCTAACATATGAGGTTATGACCTACTTTCCTGGCTCACCGCGTGAACGGAGCACGATGGTGTGGTATGGCAGGCATGCGTGCAAACATTGAGATACATTTTTCCTGGAGTGCTTCTCTTCTGATTAGCTAACACTGGGTTTCGTGGTACCGGGCTCGCTCTGTCGTTCCTTGAAAGCCCTGACCTGCAGGTGTGACACCACCAACTGGCCAGCCATGAGACCTGTGACGGGACTCAGGGACCTTACTGAAAGGCACATATAAATCAATTGCATGAAATAATAGCAAGAAATAGCGTAGCTGAGAGACCCAGTTACTGTCAGAGTGGTCTTGATTCCTCCCGAGGACTGCAGCAAGAACCTTCCTCCTCTGATGAGTAAGGTGCCCCTCAGGTCACGCATGTCAGAGCCATAGCCAAGGTTGGTGACATGCCAGACTGAACTGTGCCGGAGCGTCTACAGGCAGAGCCTCAGCCTGCCCCTGGCCATGCCCGCCTGCCCTGGCCTAATGCCACACACGCCTGACACCCTGGCAAGCGGTCTGCAGAGCTACACAGGCTCAAAGGAGCCACAGCAAAGGAGGTGAAAACCAGAGAAGGAGGTGTCGAATAAATGCTGGTATTGGTGCGGGAGAAGGCAAAGTACAGTCATCAGGGAGGAAACAGCAACCGTTTAAGTTGGTTTAAACGATTGCAAAACCACACTCTGAGCCAGCAATGACCTCCAGGTTGAAACGCAGGATTTCCCTGTCCTGTATGATGCTGTTGTGACTCCCTGTCTTTACTTTGTTGTCCACAGTAAACATCCTTCTATGCAAGCTTTGGGCTTCTAAGTGCTCTATAAACTTGCTGAATGATCACGTCTTGAATAACCTCACTAAGGAAGCATTGCAAATATTTGTAATTTACAACTAGTTGAAAATAGTCAGCAACCGGCTCAGACTGGAGAGGCGTTCTTTACAAAGGGAGTCAAAATACAATTAGCCGGGGGTTCATTAACACCTTAAGGCAATCTCTCTTTGATTTCATCCATTTGTTTTCTCTCTTTCAGTTCAATTCAAAGTCAATTAAATCTCACCTTAAAGCATAGGACATTTGTTTGCTTGATGTCGGTGTTGTCTTGTTGAGCTTCTGTGAAGATACAGTGATGATGGCAAACCAGGGAGTCTACCTGCTTACAGTTGCTCCAGCTTAATTTCAATGGGAGAAGCATTTTTCAAATTTGGGTGACAGAAGCCGTTGTGAGATGACCTAGTAAATCCTTATCAGGCAGTGTATTATGCACTTTTGGTCTCTGTCCTTATTTATTGTCGGAACGGAGCTTCATATGTCATACCAGAGATTAGGTTGGTGTGGCTGGTCTGTGAATTGCCGGCCTGCCTTTTACTGTCTCTCACGATAAGCATTATGCTTTATGCTTACCACCATCCTGTGGCCCTTTTGAACTTCACCGGCTGTGCTGGAGATAACTGGTTCTCTGCAGAGATTATTTCGGTTTAAGTATTCTAGTATACCTTTTACTACACGCTAACAACTGCAATATATATTTTATTAGCCTAGTGATTGACTTGTTTTTCATACAGTCTGTCTTGTTTCATCAATCTCCTTTATCTTAGCAAGATTTTGCGTGTAGCTCAAGGGTCCTCTCAGAGCGCTGCCTGACCTACATGAAAAGTTGAAAATGAGCTTAGGCAGTTGACTTGGCCAATTCTAATATTCTACTGAGGCTAACAAGAAAGCAGTTAGGCCACTGAAATTAATAGGGTTCAAACTTCCTGGATGGGTACATAGCTGGATATGCTAAGGGCCTTGCTGGAACAGTTTTCTTAATTTGCCTCTTTAGTTTGGAACTGGAAAAGAATATACAGCACAGGTGAAATAAAAGTGTGGGGAATGATTTTATTAGCATAAACACCAAGGTGAGCATTCCCTATGAAAGGAAACATTATCCTCAGAAGAAATCCGGGCAGATCTCAGCTTCTGCAAAATAATTTCTGCAGAGCTATAAAACCATAGAGCTGAAATACAAAATGTTATGCTCTGTCTGAAAATGCAGACATTTTAATTAAGCTGTCTTCTTCCATTCTGGCCAAGCTAGAAACGTAGTTTGCCGGAATGCTTAGAAGATGTTTTTAGTGTTGTCGTTAAAGGAGGCACATTTGCACAAGGCCTTAAATGCTCTGAGCGTGAATTGGGAGCAGTTGGCAGTCAGAATCTCCAGACAGTTCTTAAAAAAAACGGCAGGATCCTGTCCTCCCTGGCAGGCAGACCTGCCTGGCTGTGTGCTCCCAGGGGAGAGCAGCAGGGTGACAGCGCTGGCGGGTTCTCACCCTTGCGGGTAGTGAAATGCCACACTGATATTTCAGTGACAGCCGCGGGTGCAGATTTCAGTACTGAGGCCGCCTGTAAAGACAGCGTTGCTTTTAGGCAATCTTCCCACCCAACAACACACACGTACGCGTGTGCGCACACACGTACGCACGCACACCTTGTGGGAAAACTGTTGTTAGCTGTCTGGAGAGCCCGAGGGTGCCTCTGACACGCTGACGCATCTCCGGTGTAGCCAATGTAAAATTTTTGCCCCGCTGGAAATGTTCAAAACTGGCCTAGATGAGCAGTAGTTTTTTCAACATTTCACACGTTAAAAGAATCCGTTTTCTTATACGTTTTTTCTGATTCTGGCCGAAATACGTTTTGGAAGGCTATGCTTTCATGTATGATTATTATTATCATTATGAGAAGGGTATTCTGAAACACTAAGGGTTTGTTTCTAACAAGGAGTTCCTTGCCCAAACTGGGCTCGAAAAACCAGCTGTTCTAGTTTACCTGAGCTGTTTACCCTTCTAATTCTCCTTTGCAATGTGACTGACAAACAGAGTCTTGTTGTTTTTCTATATTTGTATTTTTTTAGGTGCCAGGTGAATTTGCAGAGCTGGTAGGTAGATAAGTCACTGCTGCTCTTGTCCGTGCAGAGTGCATTTAAAAGCAGTATTGCAAATATGCCACGTTCTCACTTTTCTACGGTTAACTTTTGGCGTGGGACTTCACTTTGTGGTGGTAAATGCACTGCAGAGATGTTTTAATGGCGACGTTCAAAACGCAGCAGAAGCTCATAGCTGAACTTGGCACCCGAACGCCTCTTTCCAGGATTGTGGGGATGGGTTGCCAAAGTAAGTTCTCGTCAGCGTTCATCTGTGCATCTGGCCCTCTCTTGGCATGGGATGGGCCTGTGCAGTGTGAAACGAACTTAAAACTTCAGCATAAGGTTGAAATGTAATAAATTAAAGCCTCTAGCCAAATGAAACTTGTAATTGGTACGTCACTTTCAAGTGAGAGAATGGCTCAGGCAGGTTCAGCGTTCTGCCTCGGTTGCAGAACCGCCGTAATTACCCTGTGTGGTTTTTAGTGCTGCTGAGAAAAAGAAAATGCAATAATTTTTAGAACTCTGGCATCTAAGTGTTTCAACCAGATGAAGCGTTTGTGATCAGTAAGGCAGGGTCAAAAATTGGCTATGGCCAACACAGGCTGAGTTACCTGTAAAGTACTGTGAATTCTTGTGGACATAGACATTAGGCTGTCATTAAGATTGTAATTTAATTTCAAGATTAAACTCTTCCTCTCTGTTCCAATGCAGAAGCATAAGCTGGAAACATGAGAGGACAGACTAAAAAATGTAATTTTACTGCTGGTCCTTCCTAACATCTTATAACCAATATACATAAGCTTGTATACATGCACACAAACATGCACACATATAGAGAGAGACATTGGAATTTGGTGTGCCTGAATAGATTTCACGCCTTTCTAGAAACAACCTAGGTGACATCAAATCTCTCTTGGCAAAAGGGTGCCCTTGAGCTAGCATATTGCATGAGGAAGCTCCTACATTAAATATGTAAATACGTGTGGGAGTTGCTGCATATATTTAATCTCCATTTGTCTGTCAGAAATAATATATCTCAAAAAAAAAAAAAAAAAAGAAGTTGATAGTTATTTGACCTTGAAGGTGGAATAACACCCAACCAACTCCTGAACCTGCTGTGCTTACAGCATTTCGAATGTAGTGCTGCTTGGAGCGTTGATGCTCCTTGATATCAAGTTTGTTAAATAGCTATCAAAATAATTTATCAGGAAAGAACAAAAGAAAGCACTTTATCTGCAGCAGGCACTTTCCATTCATGTCAATATATATGTAATCAGTATCTCCAAAAAATAAACTGGACTAGTGCATTGCGCATCTGCCAGTTGCCTCCTTTGAAAGGCAGCACTGCACTTCTAAATTTGTCAGCCTCTTGCATGTGTCTTCAAGTATTCAGTGGCCAAAGTCAGATTAGGAAGGTAGAAATCATTGAAATTACAGTCCATCCAAACGGTAAAAAAGTGGTGTTAAATGACAGATTTATCCGTATCCCTGTGGCCTTTCTGGTCTCTTGAAAAATTTCTCCAAGTCTTTGGTCACGCGGCTGAGATGCAATTGTGTAATTTTCCTAATCTTAGTCTGAGGTTGAGTCTGGGCTGCAGGACTGTCCGCATCAAGCTGGTTTATACAGCTGAGTTCAGGCATGTTGAGCTGTAGTATGGATGGATTGCTTATACATTTGGAAAATCTATGATTTATTTTTTTTAATAGTAAGAACAATCTATATATTATGAAAAATAAAATACTGAAACAATACATTTCTGTCTTAGCTAATGCCTAATAACTTAACTATAACCATAAGTTATGCAGACCTTCCCTTTCTTATTTCTTTCAGCAAGGATGGGAAGGTGATATATGGCCTTGCATCCACGTATGCTTTATGCTCAGCGGGGCTCCACAGTGTCCACTGCTCCTAGAGGACATCAGTAAAGAGCAGTTCCCTTCCAAAGCAATGTATCTACTGAAACTGGAGAGGATTATTAATAAATAAATAAAGTAGAAGATTTTCAAGTTAGTATACAGTCACATAACTGTGCATTTTTTAATGAAAAGATTTGATTGATATCGCTATTACTGTCTCCAGCTCCACAGGGATGAGTATTGCCGGGAATGGTGATTGTTTTGTTTCTAAACTGTCAGACTGCTCTGAAACACTGAGTTTCTATGGATATTCCTATTGCCCTAAAGAACAGCTTTGGCAGTATCTTTGTTTTTTGTTAGTTTTTTTTTTTGTTTGGTTGGTTGGGGTTTTTTTTGTGGCATATGGCCCTATACACTCGTTTCACACACATGTGGGCTCCTAGCAGAGGCTGAGAAAATTCCACTTGGTGCAACAGAAGTCCTTTCAATAAGCTTTTTCAAAGCATTATAAAGCAACATCAACAACAAACTACCACATCAGTACTTTGCTGAGGAAGTGGCATGGGTTGTTGGTGTCAAGTAACCCAAGGTGGGTATTTTAGGGTAGAATGGAGCTCCATCCCTATGTGTTTGAGATGGCAAAGGTGAGGTTAATTCATCCACTGCTCTTCTAGACGATGCCAGAGAAGACTGGTTGTTTTGAAGGGCACCTAGTTCATAACAGATTTTACTGATGCCAAGAGCCTTTCATTGATCCGACGGGTGAGCAACAATAAATAGATTACCTTTGGGTGCAGGAATCCAGTAAACTTCAAGAACAGGTAAAACTTGTTGGTCTTTTCCTGCAGTACATTCTGAACCATAACATTTGCACAGAGAATGAAGTTTGAGCAGTGTTCAGGTTGTTATTTCCTCTGTAGTTTTGTATATGCAAAGGCTTAGATATGCAACACTAAAAGGTAGTTCTGTTTCCAAGTGGCATTATATGATTTTTTTCTTAAAATGCCTACATGCTTTAGGAATGAAACTTCCAATTTTTATATGTGACTCATGATGACAACTAGGCTTCTTAAGGCCTCAAACATCTTGAAAGGAAGAGTCCAGGGTCAAGTTTTCCTATACGACAAGGTCTTTGATGGTTCCTAAACCACTTACCTCCACTTACTCAGTTACTTTGTGTCCGGACTCTGTGCTTGGGCTCTGCGGGTTAGCATGTGTCTCAGTTTTGTAAGGACAGGACTAACTCCCTTATTAGTAATTACTGTTAACTTCTTCATATATTTTCACAAAACTATAACTGAGGCCGGTCAATACAGCGTAATTGCTGAGACATGGGGCTTTGAGCAGATATTCCTCAAATTTTACATCAACTAAGAAAGAAACAGGGGATTTATCTTGTGAACAACTACCTCCAACTTCATTACTGCTGTTAGAATAGCAGGTTATGGTAGAGTTCTGCCTTGGAGACATAACAAGTAAATCACTTCAGTATGAAGTTCTTCCACGTGATTTTTGGGCTGTTCCCTCCTGAGCTATATCTGTTCCTTTCTTTCTCTTTGTTCAGCATTTACTAAGTGACAGATGCAGTACAAAGTTTACTCATCTATTAAATGCTACGCACAGGCGGAGGTCTTTTCCCATTCCTGTTACTTGGGTATGGACTAGGTTTCTAAATATGTTTAAAAATATAGGCTTGATTTCCATGGGCACTTCTTCAACCCATCACTAGTTTATACATAGGTTCCCAGGTGAGCTAGCATCTCTAACTCACACTGGTTGAAAAAAAAAGCCACAGAATAAATCTGATCTCTAAGTTATCATATTAATTACAAAAGAAGCTCCAAAATTTCAAATGAAGAAGACTTCTACAGTACATTATTATCCTTTTCCCCTTTCCTCCCTGATTTTAAGCTGTCTCGAAAAAAAAAACCACCAACAATTAAAACAATGAAGGCCCATAAAACAAAATGAACCTTTACATCCAAGTCCTAGTGCTTTAACTAATGATAACCTCTAATATTTTTACCTGCTGAACATGGTAATTAACATTAACGTGGTAACTGTAATGAGAAAAACAAGCGCTACATTATGCAAACATTTGTACTGAAGGCCCAAGATTTGAATCCGTCCGGAAGCCATCTATTGATTATAGCTAGTGAAAACAGCTAACGAACAAGGTTAGGTTTCCTCCTTCTCTGAGATCTTTTTCACAATTGACTGCATTGCTCATTCATCAGGTAGGCGAGACTCGAAGTCTTTTAAGAGCTCGGACTGCTTCTTGATGTGGGGCTCACATATAAGCTCCTGATTTGTGAGTTGATTAAAGGAATTTCCAAAGCTGGCCCGGTCTGACTGATGGTGACTATTACAGCTGTAATGTGAGAGTTATACTGAAAGGAGAGGACAAAAGGATAAAAGTATGGCAAAGGAAGCTGTCAGCGTTGCAAAAAATCAAAGCTCAAGCAGAAGTACAGTAGATTCTGAAATTACATATGGGGAAGTTCTTTTGTAGTGATGATTTTAAGACCCACTTCAGGAAAGTCTGTAAGTTAGTGTGTTTTTTTTTTCTCAACATGTATTTTTCCTTTCAGGTGAGGGTTGTATGAAATTTCATGGAGGCAGAACTCTTGGCTCAATTAGAACAACACCAGGGAAGTACAGAAGCATTCAAAAACTGTGAAAAAATATCTGCTTTGCTGTGAAGATAAGCTTTGTTGTAGGGAATAAGAAAATGATTTTCTATACGCTGCTAGAAGGTCAAAACATCTTGTTCTAGTGTCAGTGGCCAAACCAAGCTAATGCTAACGTTAGTTGGAACAAATGTTGCTTTGATCTGCTTCTTGTAGCTGGGCCACATGGAGTTTGAACCCCCAACTAGTGGATGAGATTGCCTTCAACTAGAAAATATTTCCTAGTCTTCAACTAAAGTTTGTTTCTCTTTGTACCCCCATGAGCCTAACCTGGTTTGTTATTTTTTCACTTTATGCCAAGAAGTTTTTAAAATTCTGTAGAAATTATGCGGTACCGAAGGGGAGCAAACACAGAAGCACCACTGAAATGTCATCTGCTGTCAGCAACTGTCATGGTTGCACTGGAGATGTCACCGTTTGCACTGTGCACAGAATAGGAAATACTGAGTTACCATGCTGGTTTTTTCCAGCCAAGTCTTCAAAAGTGGTAAGGATGGAGTGTCTCTGACCTCTGTAGGTAGCTATTTCTACGGTGGCATCACTGTTCTGGTAAGAAATTTTTTCCTAATGTCCAACCTGAATCACCCAAACCTCAGCACGATGCTGTTGCCCTGTTGTCCCTTTCATTACCACCTATCACTACTGCGACAAGTTTGGTTCTGTCATCTCTGGAGCTTATTTTCAAGTACTTGTAGGCTGCTTTGCATTCCCGCTTTGCCTCCTCTTTTCCAGGCCAAACAAGCCCACGTCTTTCAATCTCTTCTAACAGCTTATGCGCTCTAGGTTTCTCACTGCCCGATTTACTCTCTGCTGGATCCTCTCCAGCGTCTTGGCATCCCTCTTCTTGAACTGGGACTGCTCAAGTCACAGCGCTCCAGTGCAGTGTTACTCCCTGCCAAACAGGAGTAACAACTTTCCTTGGTCTGCTGGCCATGCGTCTCCTAACATAGCCCATTATGCCATTCCCCCAGTTCACAGTGTAAGTGCGCTGTTGGTTCAAATTTCACTTGGTTTCCACTGTAATTCCCAGGCCCTTTTCGGCAGGTCACCTGCTCAGCTGGTCAGTCCCAGCTGGCACTGATGTCTGGAGTTATTCCACCCCTGGTGCAGAGATTTGCACTTCTTGAACACTGAGATCTCTGTTGGCCCAGTGATTGAGTCTGTGTGTCAAGATGAGGGTGTCCCTGTTGTAGATCCTAACACAGCTGTGTCTTGTTTCCATTCCTGAGGAAGGTCAAAGTATTCCTAGGAAACTCGATTTTGCAAAACTTATAGCCTGTTTCTCTTGACTGATATTCATATCCAAACCTGAAGTTGTTTTTACACTTTTTCAGTTATTTGTAATACTCCTGGATGGCAAAATCACCAGTATTTTCACTAGTAAGCGCTGACCATGTCCTCTATCCAGTGCAGCCATCGTCATCAGCAGTGTGGCTGTGAGAGCAGCATGCCTGTGTTTTGCAGAGACCAGCAAGAATACGTATTAAAAGAAAGGGAATGTTCTGGACAGCGAAAAGTTGATTTGGTGTACCTGGAAGAGCTGACCACCCGTAATGATACATGCATAATGTATAATGTACATGATAACAGGGATAGATGCTGTACCCAAATATGCCTGTCTGTGGGACACCAGTGAAAGAACAGGATGGCAAAGCTCCCGAGCCCCTAAAACTAGTTGTGTTTAAGGCCAAGAATTTAAAAACTACAGGCCAATGAACATGAAGAATTTTTAAACAGTGTAAATTGTGTGCTGCTTTATTGCTGGGGGAAAACCCAACAAGCTACAGCTTCAGTTATGGAAAGCTTTTACCCGAACTTGAAAATCCAAGGTGTGGTGGTTTAATTTTTTTTCTTTTTTTACAACCTGTGGTTTTACCACATCATTGTTTATATCAAACTACAAGCTTGGTTTTCACAGAACTACTCCTCCCTCAACCCCAAAAGCCCTTAGAGTGCTGTTTATGGGGACAGGTGTCTCATATAAGGAGCCTGATGGAATGAAGGACTCAAACAGATGTATTTTGATTTGTTTTGGCAAGAAAATCCTCAAGGCACGTTTGCAACATCCTTTGTTTTGGGAACCGCCCTTCCCTCCACCCTGTCCTGACTATCCTGTGCCTGGGAATGTACATTGGGTTCTGTGGAGGTAAGCAATGTGTTACCTTAACTTCACTGCTAAATTTACAGGAGGTAGAACTGACTTTGGTGTGGGAGCAGAGATAGCTGGATTATTTCTGATGTCAAGTTTGTCAGCGAGATGTCACCTTCCCAGATTGTCCGCTAAACCAAAGCAAAAGTGACTTGTGCTTTATAGCACGTTTGCAGTTTTCAGTGAGCCTGTTGTACAAAGAGGTTCCCAAACAAACATTAACAGATTTACCTTAGAGGTGGGTGGAGGAAGAATAATATTTTGCTTAGTTTGGGAGGAAAGTTATTGTTACGGCCCAAAAAGAGAAAAAATGATCTTCACAGAAACCTTCCTTTTCTTTTCCTTCTCGCCCTCGTTTTCTTACCCTGAAAAAGCTTTCGTTAAATGACGCGAATGTAAAAATTAAAATGTTCCCCTCCAATAATGATGCCTCTCCTTAATGGGCAGCAGCACAAGTCTGTGTAAACTATGAGTTATTTGCTGTCCTTTTTGTGAAGACAGCAGGTCACGCTGGGGCTCTGCTTGCAGCCAGAGCTAAACATCCCAGGGACTGCCCGGGGTGAAGGAAAGAAACCTTGGCAGTGATGCTGTGAGCGGCCAGGGGTGTGTCTTCTTGCCTAAAGCACAGGATCATGAGCACTTAACAAGAACTTGGTTCTTGTTTCACAAGAATTACGTTTAAAGATTTCTCTGGCTTGAGATGCTACACTGATTTCTAAAATTTCTTTTAGCTGCCTTTCTACAGAGAAAAAAATCCCAGCCAAGGCCCTACAGCCAGGCTGTATGAATGGAAACAGTGGCAGAAGAAAATATTTATCTGCTGCAGGTGGTTGATATAAACTCATGAGCGATCAGGGACTATTGTTCAGGGTTACACCTTATTTACCTTTGTTTTCTTTCCTGGCTGGGAATCAATTAACTGCTGTTTGCTGACTTTAATGGAGAACCTGAGAGCAGACATGCACTTTCCAAGGGTTTTGCAAATCACAGTTAACACGACTGTTTGATCGATGCTGCTAAGTGCATTTTTCCCAAGGACTGAGTGCCCACAGGATGGGTGGAAAGCAGCTGTTCCTCTCTGTGCTGCTCAAAACCCTCCCAGGCTGCCATGTCCTGCCCACTCTGCATTTGTTCAAACAATTCTGGCCAAAGCATCTGTCCCACAGGCCACGTGTCTGCTCCAGAAAGCCCTCCCGCGGGTGTCCCTGCTACGTGGTGTCCTGCCCTGCACTGTTACGGCGGGCGCTGGAGGGGAGCCAGCCCGACGTGCAGTGTCTGGCTACCTGAGAGCATCGTGTTTTCTGTGGCAGAGGTGGGAAAAAAAAAAAAAAAAAAGGTGCAAATTCACAACCATACACAGATGGCCCTTGCAGGGCTCAGGGATGGGTTGCCACGAGCCGAGCTGCTCCCTGGCCCTGCGGGAAAAGCGGGTATATGTGGTGACAGAGCAGGTGACACGTGCCTATCATTTTGTCGTTGAAGTCATATGACAAAACTTGCATGTGGACCAGTAAATAATCCTCCAAAGCTGCTCCAGTGTTGTGCTGCGGTGGGTTGGGATGAGGGTGTTGTTTTGTTGTTTTTGTTTTTTTTTTTTTTTCTCTGAGTCAGAACAATAGAGTTTGAAAGCACTTTTGCATTGAAAAATAAACAAAATGGCAACAGCGGGGCCCAACTTTTAAATCTACATATGAATGCCTTCTTAGATCAGGCCACCTCAGGTTCTTATGCTTTTCCCTTTTTTTTTTTTTTTTTTAATGCCCAGTGTAACAAATCTACATCTGCAGCTACTGTGGTAGATGTGAAGGACACAAGGTTGCCTGAAAAACGCAGGTCCGTGTCTTTCGGGTGTACTAAATACCTCTTCTTTTATAGGTGAGCATATTATAGACTACAGAATTCATTGTGCCCCATTTCCTATAATTACCCCCACAATAACTTAATTGCAACTGTAAGCCCAGGTAATGGGGAATCTGCCCATCTTTCTTCATAACAGCAGAAAATTACTGATCTAATGAAGAAGAAAGTCCTTTGTGGACTGGTAATCTGCGCTGTGTGCTCAGAGGCACAGCACCGGTCAGGCTGCTGGCACGCAGATGTGGCTGTACAAGGGGCACGTGCCAGACCAGTGCTGCTTCCCCCAGCTCAGTGTGCAGAACTTCAGAAACCTGCAAAACAAAATCCCCTTCGCAACCCAACACCCAGTCCTTGAACCTTGCCAATATGTGCTCCTGCTTCTCGTTCGCTCCACGTACCAGCTGGGAAGCGAGTTGCATGCGTCAGGGTGTGCAGTGAGGGTCTCCTGAGATAAGTCCTCCTTGCTGGAGGCACTGGAAGTGCATCTGACCCGGCATCCAGATGGTCTTGCTTTCTGCCAAGTGAGTTTCAGAGCTTCTGAAATTTCTCCTTTCTTTTCCACATCTCTTGCTTGGCCTTTCTCACTTTCACAGTTTACCTGCCTCATACTTTTTTGCCAAGGTAGCATCTGCTGCCTGACCCTGTCCGGTAACACTTCTCTCTGGAGGTTTGGCATCCCTCCCCTCTCGCCAGAGAGAAGCCAGCTCCCTTCCCCCCTCCCCATACTCCGACTTTCCCACCCCTTCCTCGATGAACTGCTCTGGCACTCACACCTCTTTCAAATGCCTCTGCTTCAGTCTTTCACACCAGAAGACATTTTTTTCTTCCGTTGCTTTGTGTCATTTAAGCTGTGCCAAAACTTTTGCAGTAACACCTGCAGGAACATTACAGCTATCCAAAGCATCAGTTACTAACTTCCAGGTTTTAAGTATTTTCAGGTGGAGTAGTAGCATCATTAAAAATAGACTACAACAGTGCTGCTTGCAAATATTAGTTTGTAGATTCTCCTTTTCATCACAGTGTATGTATATCATCAGGCTTTCCTTTATTTTAAACTCTAATCTTCGTCTATATGCTTTTAAAACAATATGATCCTATTAATAAAATATTATTTCAAGGCTTATATATAATATGTTTAGAGCAGCTTTTTTCCTAGCATCAGGAAACTTCTTGAGGATCCTTATTTTAATTTCCAGAAAGCCAGACTACAATTCCTGTAAGCCCAGCTTTCATTTTAGGCATGAAGCAGGAGCCAGGTAACACACCTCATCCAACGTGCCAGCAAACAGAAAGCGCTGACAGCCTGCATGGCTGCCTCTGTCCCTTCTCAGGGATAAAGGTTGTCTCTGAAAGCCTCCGTTGTTCTCTGCGCAGCATCCTGCGCGTTACTGTGTTGTAACTGCAGTGCAAACGTGAAGGTAACCACAGCACAAGCGCACCGTGCAGCCCGCCCCAACTATGCCGCCAAGCAACATTTTTATTACAAAGGGGAAGTTTTACGATGAAAAAGCCTCTTTCCTCTTCACGCTATTTCCTCACCTTGAATTAACAACTAGGATTGTAGAATTAATTATCCTACAAGGTCTTTTAATCTCAGTTACATTCATCCTGCATGCCACATCCAAAGTTCTCCAGCCTTAAAAAGTTGTGTGGGATTTAAACTCATGCACAGTTTTTAATTAGACTATGCCCAATGTCCAGTGTTTTGAGTTAAACTCAAGCGTGTTTGCGTATCCTGAGCTGCAGTGTGCTTTCCAGGCAGAGTTCAGCACTGATACGACAACATTACTGATTTATTTTGTTGTTACTCCAAGCCAAACACAGCTATTCTGGCTGGGGCCCATTATCTTATGACTTTCATGGGCTTCAGAAAGTTTGTGAACTTTCTTGAAGATATTATCCTCTTTGGGTAGCTTTGGCAGCTAAAAAAGCCCCTTTCACTCTTCATCATTTTTCTGTGTTCACCCAGCGGCTCGGCCTTGGCAATTTCAATTCCTGATGAACACACAGTAAGACATATTTTAGAGGGTCAACCAATGCCTTTAGATCTCTCTAGACCTGAGGGTGACCTGGTGCTGGGTAGAGGGGAACAGCCTTTTTTCAGTGGTGCCCAGTGATAGAACAAGAGGTAACTGGCACAAACTTGAACATAGGAAGTTCTGTCTTAACATGAGGAGGAACTTCTTTACTTTGAGGGTGGCAGAGCACTGGAACAGGCTGCCCAGAGAGGCGGTGGAGTCTCCCACTTTGGAGACATTCAAAACCTGCCTGGACGCCGTCCTGTGCAACCTGCTGTGGGTGACCAGCTCTGTCAGGGGGGTTGGACTAGATGATCTCCAGAGGTCCCTTCCAACCCTGACCATTCTGTGATTTAAGTTACAGGGGCTCCCAGATGTCTAAATACACCCGAGGCAGCAGTGGTGTCCTTCTGAACCCCCAAAAGCAAGAGCAAGCTGGGGATTGTTGAGGCCGACACCTTTCAAGTTGTGAGCGATGGCAGCTCGTCTTGTGGTCCTACAGCTGATTACAGCTTAGAGACTGGGAAACGCAGGCAGCAGTAAGAGAAGGCCTTGCACAATTTCAGAGGGAGTATGTGGTCAGCATGGCAAAAAGAGCCTAACGAGGATCACTGTATTTGAAGCTGGTGTCCCTGTTCCCTTTCATGGTCATGGTGCTGCCTGCTCTGTGACCAAGGGCATGTTCAGGAGGCCCCGATACCTTGGGGGGATTTGCAATATTGGCTCTAAACTGTAGTTGCTAAGGCCATGTAAGGCAAATGCCTGCTTCCTCTTTTTGGTAACTGTGGGTATTTAGGCTGGTCTGAGAGATCAGTAAGAATAAGAGGATACAAAACAGGCTGAATAATGGAAAAATTTGTAACAAATGTTAAGTTCTTAAACTTGCATTATTTACAGTCACGCTGGACACAGCACTGGAAGATACAGCTGAAGAAAGCATGCAAGCAAACTCTAATTTCTGATCCTGAGCTGACAATACCTTTACTGTGTACAAGAAAATGTTTTTGGCTCTGTACATGTGAAATAAGATAAAATGGCCTTATTTCCTCATTATATGCAAACTTATTAAAATATCCAAAGTATGACTGCAGAGAAAGGCAACCCCCTTCTCTGTGTATACTATCTGCTATAAACCCCTTTTTGGTTCTGGTATACTTGAGGAAACCCCCCTGCTGGGTTTTCGGTTGGGAGATGCCATGCAACACCTAAACCAATATGCTAGGTGTAGACTCATGTGGTTATATTAACACCTGATTTTTCAAACCTTGTCCTTGATGCACTGGGATGTTGAGCTCAAACGTGCATTTTCTCCAGTCTGATTTCTGCTCCTATTTCCAGATCTTCGTCTCCTTTCATATGATGCCTTAAGGTCATGTTGTCTTCCCCATGGGCTGGGTCCGGAGTATGAGTCAAGAATGCAAACTACAGTTTTATCCGTAGCAATTAAAGTAAAAGAATGGAAGAATAGTTGCTGGATTTGAAATGACTTAGGAAATAAGAGTATCGTCACTTTGCATAGCTTGAGTGTGGTTCACACTGTGACTGTGCTCATTAGGCTGTCTCACGAACCACCACCCCTAAGAGGGCTGTGAGGTGATAGGGTTGGGTTTTTTGGTCCTGAACCTGAAGACAGGAAATTATAACGCTTCTGGCAAGCTGGAGCCTAAGGGCTAAACAAGGAAACAAGCAAGCAAGCAGCCTGAGATACAATCCCTCAGCTTTAATGAGTTGCCTTTTCAGGATGTGTAAGCAGTAGCCGGTGAAAGGGCTGGGATTCTTGTATCATGGCTCATGATGGTGCCAGTTCATCTCACCCGCAGTTTTGTATGGGCCCAGAAGGGAGGGTTGAACTTTTCTTAATACATGTTCCTACTCAAAAGACAATCCCTCCCCTTAAAAGAACCCAAGTAACCTAAACTCTTGTCTGTGCACAATATAATGCAATATTTTACATAGCTTAATTCTATTTAGCAAGGAAGGGAGAAGAAAAAGCATTACCACTTAGAAGCAATGACAGTAGAAAAAAAGTAGGAGGATGAAATGGGGAAAGGAATGACTAATTATCTGGCAATGAATTAATGTGGCTATTCTGTGGTATCTATTACGACATTATCCATACCAATTAAGAGTTTCTACTAAAACAATTCAGTGAAAGGTGGCTGTGGTTAAGATACTATCAAGACAGGAGGACCTGATGTTACCTGCAAAAACTGACAACACTGGGGTCAGTTCCTGGTTCAGCCAAAGCCTTTTTGGACACTACCCGTTATGTTTAAATTCGAGGTCTCAAACCTCCTCTCTGTAAAAGAGCAAGTGAGCAGGTTATATTTCCTGAGTCCAAGACTATAGTGAGGATGATCCTAATTATGTTTGAGATCTCTAGGGGTGATATGGCCAATGGTAAAGTTTACTGGCAAAGACCAATTAAAGAGGGGTGAAGACAGAAGATGTCAGGTGCTTTGATAGATCAGCAATACTGGACAAAGAGAGCTGTAACGATTTTGCATGTAAAAATAAGCTATTTGCACGAGCACTTTGATGCCAACAGTGGCATTACACAGCTTGTCTTCAGTAGCACTCTCGTCTTGTAGAAAAGTCTGTCTCTGTACCCAGATTTAATTTAAAAATGAATTTGTCCTTTTAAAAGAAGGGCTAAGACTTGAAAATACATTTGCTGCATCCCAGCTAGTAGGTTCACTAATAACAACAAAAACCAAAGACAGATTTTTTGTATTAGAGAGAACACTTTATTATTTCTCTGACTCACATTCTTTGCTTTCTTTGGAGTCCTGCTGAAATGTTTTTGATTGCATAGAAGTAGGAGATCAGTTGTAATAGGGCATGTCATTGTTTCTCATCCCTGTTTATAGCTTTCAGTTGTTGCCAGGTCTGACATTCTCCTTTGTGACTTCTGAACACTGCTTTGGTTTTAAAGGGACACTATCAAGAGAAACAATCCAAAAGATGTGCACCACATTCTTAAGGCCACCTTACTGGGAGTTAGATATACTAAGTAGGGCATTTAAAAATGCTCAGCATTGGTTTTTATGTTATTTTTTTAAACAGCATGTGATTTTCTCAGAACTAAACCAGTACTTGAGTATTTCCAAAAGCCCCCTTCCTGATCTTCACACTGCATTTCTGCATTCCTGTGCTACTCTGTATTTAGGTTTACTCTTTCTACTTTAATTTTACCTACCAATACTCTTTGGGCAGTAAAAAGAGACTTGTCCAGGTTTCTTGGTGTTTATTAATTCACGGCATATGCAGTGTTACTTGGGCTAACAAGTCAGAAGAAAAAGTTAGATTTTAATTGTCTCTTTTCTATTATATTTTTAAAAAATTATAAAAACAATTTCCTCAACACGCAGTGCTGTAAATTCCCTTCCCCTGTGTTGTTTTTGGACATAGAGTATTTTGAAAATGACCTCTTACCAAAACAATAGTATTTTTAAAACCTCTTACTGGAATGCATTTGATTTGAATTATTCAAAGCAATTGTGGAGGACTAACAGACCCATGAAAATGATCTGCGATGGGAAAGCAGGGTTGTTTGCTTACCTCCCCAGTACATGTTCTGTTCCGCACACACATGCCGGACTTCCCGGGAACCCTATGAAAACTACATGCACCTACCAGCAGAATTTAGCTCTGCGATATCCAGAAATATGTTTGGACGCAGTGCAATGACACAATCCACTGGTAGTAAATTTCTGATAGGAGCTAGATAGACCTTTAGCCAGGAGTGTTGAAGTGAAGAGACCTGATGATCTCCTCTCTCCTCCCTACTTGAAGAATTATGCATCCCTTTTTGGATAAGAAGAGCTGTAATAGCTCCTGTGCCAGCAGTTCAGCGTGGGGGCACAGGATGGGCTCCATTCGTGCAGGAAGGCTTGAAAACACATATACCAAAGTCTTGGTTGCCATAAATGTAGCTTAGCTCCCCTGATTTCAGAAGAGTAATGCCAGATCATGTCAGCTGACACTCCAATCCACAGAGCTTTATATATTTATATATTGCTTTAATGGTCAATTTAACTACTGGTTTGTTGAGATAAATCTAGCTTACTGAAGGTATCAGATGGGGTCTTTTAGTGCTTCTTTTCCCCTTCTGAAGATCATATCATGGGAACAGCCTTCAGGTGCTTAGGAATTTTTCTCCTCCTGTTACCTATTCCTGCGCGTGCAGACATAGTCCTTCAGTCATCACACTGCATGTAGTTGCTGCAGGGAGGCGGATGATTTAAAGTAAGAGAATATGAAGCAGGAGCAGATGAATTCCTTAACCAGCACAGAGACTTATCTCTTGTGTGTGTGTTTATCTATTTCTTCAAAAATACAGGCAAGACTCCGCTCCCTTTACTATATATAGATTAACAACACAATCGTTTTGAAAATGCAGTTTTCTTAAAATAATCACTGAATCACCAGCAACTAACTCTTCCACCAATTAGCAAAGAATGATGGATCTAAGTTCAGCCCAAAGTGTCTGAAACATAATGGTTCTAGTTAAAACCCTTTCTGGACAGAGTTACGAATTCCAGCAGCCATGTGAGGGAGGATGAGAGGAGCAAGGCATGATGTATGGAAAATCAGTTTTGTTGCTGTTGCTGATGAAATCTCAAAGGAAAGAGGCTTAAGAACCAGTGAGCATATGAATAGAAGTAATACAAAAATAATAATTTTAACTTCATTGGTGCTTTTATAATGCAAGTAGTGAAACAGCTTTTTGTGTATACTCACAGAGTCTGGAGATTCTTATTTAGCATGTGGAAAGAAACAAAAGGGTGAAAAATTACTGTGTCCTGAGCAGTGCACTTGATGCTTACTCACTGTAGAAAACTATCTGTAAAACACAGTCTGAAAAGAATTTGCTGCCAATCAGCATTTCGAACCTCTGTGTATAAATGCATGTTAGACAAAAGGCAGTCATCTGAAGCTCTGATTAGTGGTAAACCTGGATGAAGCTTCACCTCAGACATCCTGAAGAATCCATCTTTGGTTATTCTTATATTGATATATACAGTGATAACAAGGTGATTAGGATTTAAAACACAAAACAGCTACCCTCTGGTCACTCAAGTCTTATATAAAATCAGCCTCTTTTTTTCTGAGATACTTCCTGGTTCGTGAACAGGAACCAACCAACCAACCATGTGAAGATAGTTTCGATAATTGACGTACGATCTCATTTGTCTTCAGTGGTCTTATGATCTGATTCAATCTTTTAGTGAATTATAGGCTTTTGTGGTCCGGGTGTTGATGAAATCCGCCTTCTTAAAGTCAGCCTTTGGAATGAAAGAAACAGAATAATTCGTTATCTTCCATCCCGATTCTGCAAGAGAAGGGTGAGTTCAGCTGCCTAAAAGCTAGGTATGGAGCCATGGCAGGGGTACAGGCAGAGTCCTCTACAGTCAACAGAGACAGAATAGGCGTCTCTCAGGAGTGACTCCGTTCAGTCTCAGATAGGTGAGATGAATCATTGGAGTTGCTCAACTCTCTCCGCTGACTGTACGGGGGGAGCCTATTCTTCTAGCTCGGCTCTACAGACTCCTAAGCTGACTAATGTCAGCTGAGATCAACCCTATCCGAACAAAGAGTACAGGGCAATGCCAAAAAGACTCAGGATTTTATCAATCTCACTTGATCAAGTCATTTCTGTTGCTTATTAGACTGACTTTTCAAAAATATCTAGGCATTAGGTAGCCTGCAGTTTTCAGTATCTGTACCTGATATCTCTAGGGGACCCGATTTGCACAGGAACAGCAAGCAATCAGCAGTTTTTGAAACTCAGATCTGGCAAGTGTGCCTTATTGGCATACCCAAAGTATCAGTGACTTCAGAAAATTCATGCCATCAGGGTATTGCTGTACAGTACAGTCAGGAATGTAGTTGCAAAAAGCCAGAGACAACAAAATCCAGTTAAGAGTTTATATGGGTACAGCACCCTTATTCTTGAAAGCAGATTTCTGGTTTGTGGGGCAGTATACTGCTGAGTGTGATGCAAGACTGTTAAAGGATACTACACTAAGTAACTTTTTTTAAGCTCATTTCAACAAAAAGAAGAAACAAGCTGACTAACAAATGCTAAAGGCTAGAGCTTGAAAAATATAGAATAGTTTTGGGTTGTAGGGAATTTTGGGTTACAGAAATTCTGAACAGCAAGAAAACAAGGAATGAAAACAGTTTGAAATGCAGGTTGAAGGTAGGTAGGTTGAAGCCAACCTAGCCGTGTGTTGAAAAAGCAATCACAGATCTTCAAAAGGAAAAAAAAAAAACGAACCGGTTTGTTGGGTGATTCATGCTGGTCATTTTTTTTTTGCTCGATTTTGACTGTGGCAGTAAACTTTTGCCAACACCTTTCCCAGGTCCTACTTTTTTGTCTGAATATAATAACACCTGGGCTTGCAGACCATACAAACAACAAGGAGAACAAAACTGCTCTGGTTTTAAAGCAGGGAGCTGCCTTGCCCTGCCTTTGCTTTTGCTGGCACCTTACGTCCTCTGTGTCAGGTTGGTTCAGTCAGTGGTGGACGGACACCTACTGCGCATCACTTCTCACCATCTGACACCTCTGGCAGGCAGCAGCAACGTTTTTTATAAACCTTGCCAGTGCATATAAAAACCACAGAGGGAGAGAATATGAACACAGATGAGCAAAAATTAAGAGCATGCATTACTTTTGCAGGATTTTGCATAAGTAATAGGAGCACCAAATTCAGAGACAACTTGAAATCTTATCGTAGGATAGGATTTTGTTTCTTAGCAGTGAAACATCACGTTTTCTTAACAGCGCAGAAGTGCTAAGGCCCCCAGAAGATGTTCTAGGTCCGAAAGGACAGATTAAATGGCTTTGCTCTAACTCAGATCTTACCTTTTTGTAAGCACTGTGGAGATCGGTATGTGACCACAAGGAGTAGAGGAGGACTGAAGCAGCTCTACTAGCTTTGCTGAACATGTTACTGCAATTTTGCAAAAAGAATGATAAAACATGTTTAAATTCCCACTTCATAATCACAGTGCATGCGCAGACTTCAGCAAATGTAACCTCGTAGCATTTTTTCTGTCTCTCTCACGTCCTAAATGCTGTTTTACTGCTCTTTAGGTATTCTAGCACATTCTATGCTGTCCTGACTACTGAAAACAAATGCAACATCCCACCCTGCTTCGCTCGTTCTTCAAAATTAGAGAGAAATGAAGTATTCTATAGCCTTCATCTTAGACCAGCTATCATACTATACGCATTCAGTTGAGGAAAATACACCTCAGCAGAGCAACCATTTGAAAGGATCTTTCCAGCAGGTAAAATCTCTGTTAAGTTAGACAGGATAATAACCTCATGAAGCCTCCTTTACCGAGACGAATTTCCTCTTTCACTTTGTAAAAAGAGAGGAAGGCAAAGAGAGTAATTATTCATAGGCACAAAGCATTAATTATTCTCTTTTGAGTAAACATTGGTTGCATGTGATTACATATTAAATACTGATTAAAGGGAATTCAACATCTATTCTCTAAAATGCCCCTTTATAAATAATTTTACAATACAGTTCTATCATGTTTCTCTGCACTTTTCTGCTAAAGATTATCAGGGCTGTGTTATAAAGAACAGGAAATATAGAACATTTTGGGGGACAGATAAGATCTGATGGTCAGCCACTATATATATTAGAATATAGATAATATTGTGCTGACACCTTCTGAGGAACTATTTAAAATGCTGGAACATGGCAAATTTAGCTGTGGATGGAACAGCTGTTATAAGAGATTCTTCTGTATTTCCCAATGCGTGCAATTTTATCCATATTACAGTCACTTGTTTAAGCTGTCCTGTACCTTAAGATGCAGTGCTTTTTCCCCTCAGGTGGCAGAAGCCACAGTTTCTTCTTTCCCCAGAGAAAGGAGGAGGGGGAGGGAAGGCTTCTTCACCATCTTACCTGTCATTCATGCTGATGGTAATGATCTTTGGCAGGCCATCAGCACTCAGGAGAAGCCGTGCATTGTGAGAACTGCTCTGTGTCAAATTGAACAAGGTGTAGCAGACGGACGCTGTGGTTTCACAGACAATGTCAGACTCCGGGACAGACTCGGGAAGTATTGAGACCAAATCAGGCAAAACTTCTCTAGCTACAAGTCGGAAGAGAGACAAGCAACTCCATTACTGACAAGTGCTGATTGTGTAGGGGTCCTACAAGACTTTACTCCTCCCATTATCACGTATCAGAGTGCTGTGTGCTCCCACAACAGGCACGGTTTCAAACCTGTGTTACATCCCCACAATTTAGGTTATGCTGCACCCGCACTATCAGACAGTACGTATTTTGCCTCTTCTACACAATGCATTAATACCCGATGTACTGCAGTGTGGCCCTGAGGCACGTGCTAGCAGCAGGCTGCCACTTCCCGAGAAACCCTTTGTGTCCTATAGGTAATCATGAGTACAGTGATAGTCAGCAAGCTGAGGAAGGGCGACTACAGCACAATTTTTACTGCTGAACTTTTCTATGTCTTCCCCTCTGCTCTGCTCTGGTGAGACCCCACCTGGAATACTGCATCCAGCTCTGGAGCCCCCAACACAAGAAAGACATGGGCCTGTTGGAGCAGGTCCAGAGGAGGGCCACAAAGATGATCAGAGGGCTGGAACACCTCTCCTATGAGGACAGGCTGAGAGAGTTGGGGCTGTTCAGCCCGAAGAAGAGAAGGCTCCAAGGAAACCTTATAGCAGCCTTCCAGTCCCTAAAAAGGGCCTACAGGAGAGCTGGGGAAGGACTTTTTAAAAGGGCATGTAGTAATAGGACAAGGCGGAATGGGTTCAAACTAGAAGAAGGTAGATTTAGATTAGGTATTAGGAAGAAATTTTTTACTATGAGGGTGGTGAGACACTGGAACAGGTTGTTGGAAGTTGTGGAAGCTCCATCCCTGGAAGTGTTCAAGGCCAGGCCTGATGGGGCTTTGAGCAACCTGGTCTAGTGGGAAGTGTACCTGCCTACGGCAGGGGGTTGGAACTAGATGATCTTCAAGGTCTCTTTCAACCTAAACCATTCTATGATTCTGTGCTTCTATGGTTGGCTATAAGGGGATGCACACACTCAATCTTCTGGACTGGTGTGTAAGCTATGTATTTAAGAAGAACGCCCTATTCTGAAGTCTGTCCCTACTCAAGAAAAACCGCATCACTTTGACTACACTGGATGCGACCCTACCAGCCAACCAAACAACAGCTCTGGACAGCAACTGAGCCCTACTGCATACTGTGAGATCTGTGTCGTGTGGACCAGAGCTGATGGAGAAAATTTAATCAACGGGTTGTAGCCAGCTGCTCCCACTGTAAGAAGGAGCACTGGGCAATAGTTTGGGGCATTTGGGGCCATTCTCCCCTCCGTAACCAGTGTTTCACTTGGAGAGAGTGCTTTGCTCTTGGTGAGTTCTGTTCTTTCTTCCAGATGGGTGTGTCACAACATTCATGTATATTGAGATTAAATTACATGCAGTTTAGAAAGGCACCGTTAAAACTGGATGAACCACCTGCTATACTAAGTATCAGTCAAAGCAATTATGTCAGACATGACATAATTTTTCTCTCATTTTTTCTTCCATTGGTAAAGGTGATTTTTAGAAAGTATACATTTGCCAGTGTCTTAAAAACATCTGTTCAGAACAAAGGTTATTTTTTCAAGTAAAATAGGAATTTTTCTGTTGTTTCTCAATCATTTAACTTTTAGAGATGTTTTATATTAACTTATTCTCAATTCCATATCAAAGGTTCATTTTGCTCAATAAATATAGACATTTTATCTAGGAAACAGTACACCTTTCCAAATGTTTTCCTCTGGCCAAAATTATTTGGAGAATTGGAACTGAATTCATCCATGTTTTTAGTCAACCAAAAAGAATGCCTTTTCATGGAGAAAAGGTTCGTCTGAAATTCCCCCAGTTCTTCTTACCATGGGTAAAGCAAGAGAACTACTGTGAACATGCAAGATGAAGCACCTTTCTCCAAAGCTTCATGCTATTGTCTTTCCTGCATTCTTTCATAAATTGTTTTTCCTGATGAAATCCCAACTTCTCAGTTTAATTCCTGCTCTTTCTGGGGGATTCACCACTTGTAATTTTTAGCACCATATGGATTATCCCTTTGTAATCAGTCCAACAACATATTAGAATATTTTCATTAACAGGGAATGTTTTCTAAGGGTTAAACAGTGCCCAGCAGAGAGTTCTGCAGAATTCTGGAGGTTAATCTGCCCAATGAACCAGCTGTAGTCCTGTAATTTCCCCTTTCCTTTTGGTGGGAACAAAGACAAGAACAACAAATGCTGTGAATTCATTTTATCCTATCAGTAGGAAAAAAATTGAAATATGCATTAAACTGAAATGAGAATACTCAGAATAGAAATAGCTTCCGATGTGAAAATAATTATAATATTTTAGAAATAAGGTACTCCAAAAAGACTGAACTCTTTTCTCTATAGTGTTTTCTAGTTTCCATTCTCAAAAAAACTTATGCAGGAAAACTGTGTGAGCTGCAAGTTTCCAAAGCTTTGTGTCTAAAAGAAGAAAATACGATTTTCACCTGAAGAATTAGAGATGTTCTATGACTTGTCCCAAAGGATTACATAGCTGTAGCAGCACAGAACTCAGCACTCACCTTCCTTTACCCTATTTTAAGCTGAAGAAAAAATCCCTCTCCAAATCTGTGTAGATTTTACTTCCATTATGTATTTTTTTGAAACATCAATGGAAGTATCTAATAAGGAATACCCAATTTAGAGAAAACTTCAAGTTAGAGTCTTTCTTAGGCAAAACTCTTATTTTCAACCCTGTATAATGACTGCAAGTATCTGACCTAAAAATCTACTAAACACACTTCTTTTTTCACATTTTTTTTTTATTTAAAGCAGGAAAGCTTAATGTAAAGAGAACAGAGAAAGAAAGCCCAAGAGGCAATGTTAGTCTTTGCTCACCGATATCACTTTGCAGAGAGGTGTTGCGAGACAAGTTCCTGAGCAGTGAGACTGCTGTCTTCTTTACTGTTGGGTGGCTTACATGCAGCATAGTTCGAATACTTGGAAGGCCATTTGCCTTCTGAACAACAGTCCGGGCCACCGCAAACGGCATCTGTTATAAGGCACGTGGCAATTGCGTGTCATTACCATGAATGTACAGCCTCATAAACAACTGCAGCAGCTTCTCTACATCAATTTAAGCACATTTAAAATAGTTTAAATCCAGAGCTACATATAAGCTGCAACAGAAAAGGAAGGTGATATAAAAAAAGCTTCAAGCCTTCTTTCTCCATGTGCTGGTTCCTCAGCCAAAACATGACAGAGGTCATTAGCTTCTTCACCATGAAAGTGATCTGTGGTTGTTTCAGAGCCTTCCTCTCCCCGTGGGACTATGTTCCACAAAACCACTTTTTTTGTGCTTTTAACATCTACTTATCCCTCACTGTGCAATGAATAGGCAAAATTCCACACATGGGCTGGACAAAGAGTGAGAAGAAGCAGTCCCCATATTTGCCAAGCAAGAAATATCTGCATTGCCAGTTATGATTTTCCCTTCAATGCTTCGATTGCTTTGATTTCCTCGGTCATGCATGTGAGACAGTGACATGTCAGTGGTTACCCGATCTCAGTGCTGTGGGTGTGTTGCTCTCCAGTCCTAAACTCTCTGCATTCACACTAAGAAGTAAATGACAAGAAAAAGAAAAAAGCTGACTTACTGGTCCAGTGCCAGCTGTGAGGTTCTGAAGAGCTCCCAGGGATGCTTCCTGGGTATAGTTTCTGGTACTCTTTGCTATTAAGGAGAGATATATCCTAATCAGCGTGGAATGCCAGAGCGATTCAACACCTCTGGGATTGCTCTTTTCCTCAGGTAGCGGGGTGTCCTGCTGTTTCTAAACATGTAAACAGATCAAGCCTTTAGAAACAAGTGACCTTATATGACTTACTGCATCACAAGCTAAGCCAGCCATTTTGTAACTCTCTAAGACTAGACCATTTGCAGATTATAAAGATGTAAACTCAAATGACAACATGTAAAATTTCAATATTTAATTATACTGGCCACTCTGTCAAAAAAGAGGAGATAGGTATGGGGGAAGCTGCTTCTTATTTCATCTCTCAGCAACTGACACTAGGGGCCGAGGCCAAGGAGAAACAGAAAGGGCCAGCTGGACTTGTACTCTGGATGGAACGGGAGAAGGCAGAATACACTCCAGCAAAACTAATAGATGGGGAAGGGTCATCAATCCCTTTCTTTTGCTTTCCCCCTCCCCTGATACCTCTTTTCTCTCCAGCAATTTCCAGTTACCAGAATGTTTGTGATCTGGACCATGTGGCATCAAAAGAAGAGGTCTTGAGACAGCCCAAAAGCCAGCAAGTCATAGAAGTTGCAAGTCACATTGTCCTGGTTTCAGCGGTGAAACCATCACAGTGCCCACTCATTGGTAGGGCATTTGCACAATTGCTGTACGTGGTACACATACCACTTAGACCCATCAGAGCGAATGAAATTGAGTGGCAGTATTCCTCAACTAATGAAACAGTGAATTGCTATGTCATTTTCACCATCAGCAGCTGAACAAGATAATGGGTGTTAGGAAAGGCTATCAGTTAATTTGCATTTTTGGGGTAAGTAAGTGTCACGCTACCAGATACATCAATAACAGATTGTTAAGTAGATTACAGCCTTATTCTCCAGAAGTTGCTACAACTGATTAACAAAACGAGATGTAACTAAACACATCCTTTACCTCTTTTACTTTTCTGCTCCGTGTCCCAAAACAGCCCGGTGTTTTATCATTGCTAGAAATATTTCTTCTTTGCTTATATATGCTCTGGGCATAGCTCTCAGGGAGCTCTAGCTCTAGCTGGTAGGAAAGGTTATGAAGAATGCACACACAGTTCTCCGTGGCCTAGAATAACAAAAGAATAGAAATCTTGAAAGCTTTGGCATGCATTGAAGGGACATGTATAGACACAGGAAGATCTTTCATTTTTGGATCTTCAGCAACTAACTGCAGAGCTTCTAATGGCTTACAGAAGAGCTACTCTTAGTGCCAGTGATCCACCAAACTGCATTTACACTGATAAATTAAACATGCCCTGGGATGTTCCTGAGCACTGAGGCCAACTGGCACACAGGACTTGCATTCGCAGCGGGGTGCATGCCTGTTGGAAATGGTCCTGGGACATTATAATTCCTGAATTGTGCCTGGGAATTGTTTGGGCGAGTGCTATTTGGCACAGACCAGTAAGTGTGCCAAGGAATATTTAAGAGCTTAAGAGTAAAGATGATCACGTACACACCTTGCCGTAGTGTCAGCAAAAGGAAAGCTCTGTATCTTCCCTAAGGAGGAAGCACTTTTCTGTGGTAGAATGCTTTTTTTAATTAGATATGCCTTTCTGGGCATGGCTAAGGTCAGGTCTACAATTTCTGAGTTATGAATCTAGTGGCAAATAGGTTTATTACCAGTTCCTCCTTTTTTTGAAAGTAAAAAAGGAATGAGTGGTTTTACGACAAAACGCAGCAGGGAGCTATTGGCACAAGTGTAATGCGCTCCCTGAAGCTAATGGCACCGAATACAGGGAGATGGAGGAGCTCAAGTATCTAATCCTAGAATAGAGCTGTAAATGTGCAGTAATTACCACTTCACAGCACAAGTTACAGCAGGCACTCTAGAAGTGCCTCACAGGCTATGGCTAACCTTCTCCTAAGTGACAGCTGGTCTTCTCACCCAATTTCACCCAGCTAAAAAGCAAACATCTAGTCTAAGCAATGTTCAGGGTTCATCTGCAGTCAATGGAGGGAGGAAGAGAATGAGAGGAACTGGCTTCTGGAGGTGTCCACGTCCTTGTAGTTACTGGTTTAGGCAGAATGTATAACTTCTAAAAAACTTAGGAAAATTAATCTCATTCTAAATGATGCAAGTTCCTTAATTACGCTGCCACCCAAAGGGATTTAGGTTCTTTATTTCCTAAGGGTTATATAGCACTAAATATACAGGAAAGTAACCAGATTAATTTTTTAAGCTTCTAGCTAGCTAGCTCCCTGAGACAACTAAAAAGGTAATATCTGACTTTTCAGGTGTTTCAGTTTCTCTGAAAGCTGTGACTTTCTGTCACATTTAAAAAAAAAGGCAGAAGTTTCTAGCTCTTTCTGGTGTTTCTAAAAATGTTTTCCCAAAGCTAAGGTAAGCTATTCTTTCAGATTGCAGAATTAAAAAAACACTTCAGAAAGCTTCTTACTGGACTTTCATCTTTGGTGACAGTTCTAAAAGCCCTGGAAATAAGTATAAGTTTGGCAGTTACATCACAACTGTTTTCGAACATGGGTTTCTAAACAAAAAAAAAGTTCGCGTAGCAATTTCCCCTTGGAAAAGACCTTTCATCTCAAAGAATACCTTGTCATTAGGCTCGTGGTCTGCAATAGCTCCTTGAATATAATACACAAGAGAATCAATCAAACCGTCGCATTCTCTCATCTTTTTCCTTCCTTCTGGGCCGGCAGAGCTCATGTTTCTGTGCAGGAAGGAATACATTGGTGAGAAGAGATTTAGTCAAAGTTGCTTCCTTGTGCTCCTCTGACAAACTTTTCCAGCTAAATCTTAAAGGTAGTGAAGTTAAGGTTGACTGGTTCCTTTCTTCGGACCTCTAAGATAATCTGAGCCTCTGCTAAGTAAAACTTTCATTTCAGTGCACTGCCGGACAAACCCAGATACTCCAGAAAAACAAACTATTGTGTTGGGATGGATAACGTAACACCTGACTCAAATCTTCATTTCAAACTTTAATTAATCCTTTTCAAACAGTCAAACAAACTGGACTTTTTCCCCATTATTCCATTTGTAGTTATATTTTTAAAATCTGGGACAGTGCCTATGTCAAAATATCAGAGGAAAGGTACCTGTAAAAATTTCCATGCGCGCAAATGTCCTTTAGCATTTACCTACACCAAACCAGTTCTTGATCCGAGATGACCCATCAACAGACACACTTCTGAGAGTTTTAGCAACATTCGTACATTAACACATAAAGATAACTGATGTCGGTTACGGGGCCAAATTCAGGTAGCAGTTCATATGCTCATGAAAATGGTCTGACCGATGCTAGCGGGCAGGAGAGGATGCGAATGCAGCCGAGCCGGTAGGTCGGAGCAGCAAGCCGGTCCCACCCCTGGGTGAAAGGCTGAGGGGATGAATCGAATTGCAACGTGGCTGCCGCTGCCATTGCTGCCAGAGCATCAGCGTGAGAATTATGAGATGTGCGGGGACAAGGAAAAGGAAAAAATACGCCATGCTCAGCCGACTCCCAGCTTCCCAGAGAAACTGCTGGCATCTAAGAAGAAAAAAGCTGAAGCCATCAGAAGCTGCTCAGTCAGAGAGGGAAATGCCAGCTGCCTTCTGCTGTTCTACCGCAGTGGCTCGGACACAGCTCCGCACGCTTTCTGCTTCCTCCAGATCCAAAGGAAGCCACTGTTTGCCCAGCTTTCAAGTAACATTTTCTGTGCTTTGTGATAACCCAAGTACAACTTGAAAATGAATTATGAAAGTGATTTAAAAACTCTTGAAAAGCCAAACGCATGCTTGCTGCTTGAAGTTTGGCTCTAAATAAGCTACTGATTTCCAGGGAAGTAACAACACTTACAGTTTTAGGGTATAATTATTTTTACAACTGAACAAACTCTGAATTATGGAATGCTGGAATTATAAACCTAGGCCTCATTATTTTAGACTCCCGCAGCTCTGCTGGCCAACAGGCTGCACACAGTATCACATTCCCGCTTCTTTGTTTGCAATAAGATTAAATATAACCACATCTTAGCATCCATCACGGAGGGGGACATGTTCCTTTAGATAGTTTCAGGGTGTTTATTTTGCATGCTTACTTTACCCACTGGAAATTACAATGGTTTAAAATTTTATTATCAACAAAGCCAGTAAAGTACAGCTTTAAACTTTCCTGTGGCTTATGACTGTAAAGTGAATGTAGTGTTTTATATACTGTCAATGTGGTTCTTCGGTGTTCCCCCCCCCCGGAAGTACATATTCAGATTAAATACTAATGCGTTGTAATTATAGTTTTAGTTTAGGTCATGCTGTTAACAATATCCCTATTTATGACTTCATGTATTCTCTCATGGAATTATATATCACAGAGTCAATATTCAGATTCCTTAATTATGGCCTACTATAGTCATCACTTTGGAATTTAATTTTACCTATGGATGTCACTTTCGAGGCATGTCACCCCTTCATATGTTTATGGTTATGCTGACAAACATACACGTTACAGCCCTTCTAGTGCATAGCAAAAATAGTTTCTGAGGAACACAGACTAAAAATACTATTAAAAGATAAGTGTGGAATTTCCCTCACCAAAGACACTTCAGCTGATACAGTATTTCATTTTGTCACAGTACGTTATTCTACAAATCCCTGAACTTTTGACAGCTACGATCATGCCACATGAGTGGCTGTGCAAGGAGAGGCCATCACCTGGCCCTGCTGTCTAGCGTGAACACGGTGGGGCACACAGCTTTATAGCTCAGAAGGCAGAGAAGAGCCTGAATCAGAGGCACTCTCCTGTTCTGCAAAGGAAATGAATTACTGAACTCTGTTTCATTAAGAGGCTGATGCTCAACTGTTCATCCAGTCAGAGATATCAGTGTGCGCCTGTGTGTGTGTGTCTGTACACATATGGACATTCCATTCTCCACCTTTCCCTGTTTCCTTAACACCACAGTGTGGACTGGGAAGGGAAGAGCTCCTGCTCTCCCACTTGCCCAATTACAGTTGTAACCACCTTACTCTGCACAGGTTTACAGCATTTCAGGCAAAACCTCAGCTGACAGTTTAAGTTTGTCTGTTAATTAAAGAAACTCCAGGAAATAAAAATATTATTAGATTGGGGAAAAATATGTTTTTGAGAAGTGTCACAGAAACCTAAATTAAAAAAAAAACAACAAACCAACCAACCTGATTTTGAAACAATGGCAATATTTTGCTTAGAGAACTGCAAAACTGACTCCATCTTGGATTCCCAACATTTGAGGTTCCTGACAACTGGAACACCTCTCTCTGAGCTCTGGAGTTGGACTCTTCTAGTGGAGCTCCCGGAGGCCTTGAAACTTAGTGGCTGGGCAATTGCCATGCTTGGGCTGGCCCAGTATTGTGGCTCGCGGTAACTCCCATGGTGAGATTTCAGGGCTACCCACCAATCTTCAAATGTGCTGTGCAAGTTTGTTTTACTAGCATTTCATCAGAAGTACACTGAGACAAACACATCCATGGAAAAAAGGATCAGCTGGAGTCAAGATCAAGAGTCTTCTCATAGAAAAACTCTTCTGCTACACAGTTCCTGATATCTCCACCCTGTGTGTTGGTATTGAATGGTTGGGAGAACGCAGCATGGGGAGAATGCAGCCTTAGGGAGATTGCTGCTTGTAGGGATACTCTCTTTTGAATGACTCAGAAGTTATGTTTTTGGGATCATCTAACTGTTAAAAACCTCTGACTTCTGGCATGCTTAAATATGCTAATCCTGCTGACATGCCCAAACTGTACCACATGCTAATGTGGATGCATTGTTATCTATCTACGTGCCTCATTTATCGCATGTTTGATGCTTCTGTTCTCTCTTGCACACATGCACGGTGTAACTATACCTGTAACCAAAACAGACCTTTGCCCATGTTCCTGTAGTGTTTGTGGAAGATCACCTAATTCACTATTGGGATATATTGTTTTGATCCAGAGATGTGAGGTAAATACAAAGAAATGTAACACAGTAAAATCAAGTGTGATTTTGAAAGAAACAGAATGATAATATACGTTCAGTTAGATTGCAGATGGCACCAAATGAAAAGGATACTCCCTTTAAGCCAGCAGTGAGTCACACACTGGCAGACTATGTTGGAAAAGGTTTTTGCACTGCTGTGAATGATCTTCACGAGTGATAAGAAGACAGCTTTTGCTCCTGGGACTCATTCTGCTAAAACTGGTAATTTGAATTTAACTCAATTACGTGATAACAATTTCCTGAAGTAGTTTGGGAAATTCTATTCCCTTCATGCCTTACACAGTTCAAAAATGCAACAAGGAGGGAAAGGTATCCGGGGATCTACTTAGTAACCACAGGCGCCAGGCTGCAAGCTGCTTGCTGGAAATAACAAAATTCCTTTCAGGAATTGGGGGAGCAGATAAACCAAAGAGGAGGTAAGAGAAGATAAGAATGGATGGAAATAAACTTAAAGGAATGGCAATGATATGCAAGAGGCTTTGGTTCAAAGAGTTTTTATCATCAGTCATTTGTTTTACGTTCTCTCTTAGAAGCTTCCATTCTGAAATTGAGCTGCCATTACGCTTTTCAACACACGGTGAGAGCTTTGGCTTCACTTCTCTCCAGAAGAAATGCAAGTAGATGTTTACGCAGCCTCCTAGTCTGAAGTGCAATGATACTACTTCCTCCAGCTACAGTTTTCCACTGTCCTTGTGGGTCACTGTGTAATTCACAAAGAGGTTAAAAGGGAGCTGGGACAGACAAATGGTGAAAAATAATAATGAAAAAGGAAGAGTTACTTCTATTTTACTGTCTGGGGAGCCAGGAACAGAGAGGTTAGCTGACATTTCTGGAGACAGTTGTCTAGAAAGTTTTGAAGAATTTGGATACATAGCGCCACAGGATGCTCCGGTTACAAATCAATCAAAAAGGAGGATTCTGTAATGAAACACAGCAGTTGCGATCACTAGCTCCAACACTTAAATCAAATGTTTTGCAGGAGGAAATGTGACCACTAAACATAAATTTTGTAAAGTTCATCATCGTAGAACTTTTGGGAACTGGTATTTCAAGGTAAAAATGGAACAAAATCGTTATCAGCTTTCAAGGTATAATACGGATAGCCTTCTACTAAGCCTTCCTTTTAATCAGAGGAAGAATCATGCCAGAAATTCACTTATGTATATAAATAATATTCGAAACCATACATACTGCATGCTGTTGGCATCTTACCCTTTCAGATGCAGAAGGAGTATGGAGGAGGAGGAGGCTAAGTATACTGAAGATTTCTAACCATTTGTACTGGAACTGGAGACAGAACTATTATGTGTAGGACTTTCAGGCCAATAAAAAGTGACTTTGCCTTTAAAATCCAATAGGACTTGTCTGCAAAAGTCTGCAATATGCCTCTAGATAGTTTAAGACACCAATTTTGCTTGTTCAGCTTGTTGTCAGGCAACCAGCAAAGTCTTTTGATTTGGCTTACTCTACCTGTTCAGGGCATGGCCCTTTTTATCATATTTCAGGACTGAACAATACCATTACTTATTCTAACTGCTAATGCAGAACTATGTGATGTACACAGCTTCTTTTTATTATATTAAGTTTTTTGACATGCGATTTCTGTAAAATTGTGTCAGACGCAAAGCTTTGAGACAACTTACAGACCTATAGAATGGGATTAAGAAAGCCTTCTAACGTCAGACTTCCTTATCAGTGACTACATACACTGATACAGGCAGCTGAAATTCAGGGCTCCACAATACTTCTGGCAATAACTGGTTAACAGAATAGGTAGCGTTCTAGTCATTCACTCATTCCAGTGTTAGTATCTGCAATATTATATATAGATGTGGATTCACTTCTGAAATTCTGTCAAAGAAGATGAAGAGAGCTTTAATTTACTAGTTGGTAACTGCGTGGCACAGTGCAGACGCCTGTGTCAGATAATAGCGTTAGATTTGGACTGTGGGTGTCCCTGTCAGTCAATAGGTGTATGTAAATTTTTGAAAAGAAGTTTTGGCATTCTCCTATAACTAAGTACGGTACTATGCATAATGTATAGCACTTCAAAGTACTATTTTTACCCTGTAATAGAAGCTGCAGGCTATAGACTTTATCAACATGCACAACAACCATGTTAGTATTACAAAAGGGAAGACTAATTACAAATTTATATTCTGGCGAATACATATACCTTTCAACATCTTCATTAGTAACATTATTCCCTCAGTGCACAGTTTTTTATTTTGTGGTGTGCTCTTCTTTTAGTTTTCAGCACTTCTTTCTGCAGATTTTTTTTTTTTTTAATTAATACATAAGGAAGGAATACCTCTAGGGACCTAACTGGGGAGGTGCACTAATTTCCAATAAAGTGAAGCAAATTGATTCATTTAAAAATATCGGATATTTGGTCTGTACAAATACAGTAAGCCTCATTAAAAACTATTCTTTGCTAGAAAATAAGTTGGCAATCCTGCAGATCAACTTTACCTGCGAATTTCCAAGCCCTTCTTGTTCTCCTCTCAGTTATAATTTTTAGTGTTCAAGTTCTTAAAAGTGAGAAGGACTAGAATATGGACTTCATATTTATAAAATAGGTAACGTATCTTTGGACATCTCAGTAAGGGCAGTTTGAGAGACTTTTCATTGAGGCTGCAGAGCTGACTGCAGCTCTGGTGCAGCCGCACTCACTGACTGTACAGAGCAAAGTATGTTCACAATCTACTTTTATTTAATTTGAAACAAGTCAGCTACTGTTACTCCTTCTTTGTATCATATCGAGTTGTGTCAAGTTGCTGCAACAAGCTCAGAGAGAGTAATACCAAAACCAGTGAATGATCCTATGCCCCCATCGGCTGGCTTACAGGGAAGAGATGGTTCCAGTATCCAAATGCAGGAGAGGAGCAGGTCATGCCACCACAGAGCAGCCGAGCTAACAGCCAGACCAGTTTCTGTACACATGCAGCTTGGGCTAATTAATACAAAAAAAGACAACCTGCTTCATTTCATAGACAACACCACTAGCATTAGCTAGCGGGATTTTATTACGGGTAGTTAATGTTTCTCTGTATTTACTTTTGAGCCATCAGAGTGCAGAAAAGTTAATTGTTACTTAGAGATGAAGTTAATTAGTAGTTAGTGTGCTGACAGGAGTTCCTGCTGGAAAAGGTGCTTTCAATTCATTTGTCCTCTGAAACCACCCATGAGTCAGATACAGAGCTGTTTACACAGTAAAAATTAATGCAATACAGATACAACTACTCCGCTATAGGAAATGTTAGCAAAACAGATATATGTAAGGCAAAACTGGGCAGCTTCCCAACCTCTAAATTTCAAAATTAATTCCTTGTACTTTATTAAGAAGATTTTAAAACTCACACCATGCTTTTGCACTGGTACCTTACTTGTTAATTATTTCAAACTATGTCCTTTCACGCATTTTTGAATGTGTAAACAAGACGTATCTCTAATACTCATATCCGTATTTATTTAACATGCAATGACTTTGAACTCACAAACACAAAGGGCCACAGTTTTAGGGACTGTTATGTTTAAAGGTGTTTTTAATAAAGATCTGACTTTTATACTTCAGTCACTTAGGGTTGCGATTACTGAGGCCTTTGGTGGTTTTCTGTAGTAGCTGCTACTATGTTCATGAGGCTATCAGCTGACTTGCAGTAGTAAGTTCACTACTGTAAATCTATTCATCCACCCCATGGCTGCAGCCTGGCCTCAATTTACTTGAACGTGTTCAAAAAGTTGGATGGGGCTTACTTTGGTTTAAAAAATGGCTTTTTCCTAATTTAGGTTAAGTCATTTTCTAATCAGTTTAGCTATAGATTATAATACATCTAAGTAAGCATCTTTGGCAGCAACTGAAAACTGAATGTTTCTCTATGCTTGTAGATACCATGCCCCCTTTCCAAGTCATCTATTTAGATGAGACGTGATTATGGCTCAAGATTAACTCTACATATTTATCCAAGGGGCCCTTGGAGATGCTACTGAATATAACTATTAGCTGTGGTTTATATGCCAAGTAGAAAGAAAGAGTGAGTTGGCCACAGCTGAGCATGTTCTGCTTACTACCCAAAGGACTGCTCCCATGCCTGGTAGGACTCAGCAGGTATTACAGCAGCTGAGCAGAACTTAGCCTGCACAAATGGCAGAAAACACTGTTGTCCCATCAATACCTAATGTTGCTGTAGATGGAGATGACTTGCTCAGTCTCTGCAAAGAAAATCCCAGGTACATGAGCACTTCAGTTGTCCCAGTGATGGACCTATGACACCAGAACTAATCCTTCAGTTAGTCTTTCGGTAGCCCAAATGGCACTCATGGCACTATACAACTGTAAAGCGCAAAGAAAGGAACTTGTGAGAGAAAGCTGCCAACTTTGTGGTTCTTATGGGAAATGCTAATACTTCTGGGTGTCTGAACCAGAGACTGTGCTCAAAGGAACTGTCCACAATGAGTTATTCACTATAAACAGTGTTCCCACTGCTTGAATAAAACATACATGACAGCAAATTCTGTTGAGGTTACCCTGAAACAGTGGTATGTGAATACAGTGAATTTCTTTACTCCTCATAGAAGGTGAGTTTATTGTTTACATAGAATCAAACTCTCTAAATGGAGGCATGCAATGATAAAAATTCTATTACTGCCTATTAACTGTGTTTTGCTCTAGCACAACTAAGAAATTGTGTTTCAAAGAAATACTGCTTTACCTGCTATAGCCTAGGACTCTTCACAACATTTTGCACTGTTACTTTTTAACAAATGCAATCATAAATCTGTTTTGCCACACAGAAGTATAGACACAATACTCAAGCTACGTATAAGAGTCTTAATTCTTTTGAGTTTGTAGAGAAGGCACATTTTTATGTGACTCCAGTGGATAGTCACTTCTTATGCTTCATAAATTTTAGAAATTAAAATGAAGCAGGAATTGTTTATGAAAAAGGTACTAACAAAGTGGTTATAAATGATACTTATATGGGTCAAAGAACTTGACACTATGAAAGTGTCACTCTTGTGTTTGTATCAGCAGCTCATACAACTTTAGATCTAGGCTTTAAAGGTCACCATGTTACACATCCTCTAGAGCACTGGTCTCCCCAAGGGGTGCACAAAGTCCACTGGGGTGTGGGAAAGAAATATTTTTGTACCATTCATAAATAAAATGAAAAAACCAATTAAAATAGTGTTTATTTCATCTTTATATCATCTTTTTTAGTTTCTGGTTTGTGTATGTTTTATAATGTATATAATATATTAGTACAGTAGTACATGTATATAAGTTATAAATAAATATCCATATACTGAGGGAGTGTTCTCAAAAGGTTTTTCCTGATAGGGGTGTATGATCAAAAAAGTTTGAAGACCACTGCACTGGAGTCTTAAAATAACTTTAACAGCCTCACACAGGTTTAAAGTTTCTTTTAAGTTACTGTTAGCTTTTCTCTAGTGCTAATTTGTCATACCACTCCTACAACCAATTTAAAAAGCTTTGTTTTTACTACTGTCATCATCAGTCAGGGGCTAATAGTAAATATCACACCAACAACTGTTATTCAGTGAAGGGTCTCTCTGACTTCAATCCAACTATGCACTGCAACCAGGCCTCTGATTACTATTTCCTGTTATGGATATATTTAGTCTGTGGAGTACCCATCAAATGAATCCATAGGAGTCTTATAAAGAAAGTTGTTTTCATTGCACGGAGCAGTAATTCTTCTGGTCTGATATACATGAGGCATTTCAAAATACGTGCTGTATGCAAGCTCTTCTTTTGGAGCCATCAAAATTCAAACCAAGAAAGAAAATAACTGTACAGGCCTGTTTTATCATCACGTTTTGGGTACCTCTGGACTGATTACTCACCTCAAGCATCCTGTGGCATTGTAGAAGATATCAGGGTCAGATAAAACACTTGACTTCGGGTAATCTCGATCTGGCCAGCCAGAGTAAGGGATGAGAACAGCTTCAGTCAGCGTCTGCAGGGCTTCTCTAATCAACAGGTGCTTCAGCTGGTCATTGGAGGACAAATTCCACAACAAACCTGCAATATCCAAAATAAAAGCAGAGTGGCAAAAAGAGCCCCCCACAGTTTGAAAGATCTAATCTCAAACTCCTTGAAGTTAATGACTGAAGGAGCCTGCCTGGCACTTGATATCCTCAAGAGGAGCAGAAGGGGATGATAAGAGTTCACCAGCCCTGATCTGAGGACATGGAAATGGGCCAAAAAACGGGCCACAACTATCCACTTAATTAAAGTCAGATCCCTATACAGTGAGTCTTATGCCCAACTGAGAAGCACAGTTTTCAATGGCTCTGCATGTGCATTGCCCATCTGAGCAATCATCTTCTCCACTATCAAACTAATACAAGCTGAACAGAGCTAACACCACCAAGGCCAGTGATCATTCTCCACACTTCCAGGGAGGAATTTGTCCCTTCTGGATGCCTGGCAGGACCAGCTGCACTTTCAAGTACCAAGTAAAGACCAATGAGAGGGAAAGTAAACTCGCATGCAAAGGGGGCAGATGGGAGGTACGGAGAGTGAGTTTACAGGTCTTTGGAAATCTGCTGGAAGACACACCAAGTTTCTCTAACACTTGATAGCAAAATTCGTCATAGGAGGGAAAACTGTTAAACACTGGTTGACTGTTACTGTCCAGACATTTGTGACTAAACAAATCATTAAGTAACGCTATAATTCTTGTCTGCTCAGTATCTCCAAACACCAAAACAAATCTCAAATATAGTCTTGTATAATTGATCAGCTTTGCTTTTGTTCTGTTCGAACAGCTGACAATTCTTTTTAAGTACTCTTCCCTTGGAAAAAGACATGTATTTCTGCTTTTCACTACAAAGGCTTTCATTGTTTCCCTAGCTTGCTGCTTTAAGTTTCACAGTCCTCCTCCTCCAAACACTGACAGAGTATTAGTGAATGTTCCTTTCATCAGTTCACAACAAAAAAATGTTTCTTTTGTATCTCCTTACACTTGAATTTAATTACAGCTATCGTGAACAACAGTAAAATCAAAACAAAAGCCAACCAGAAGCAGCCCATTCCTTCTTCTGGGATCAGTTCTTCAACCCTGAATTGGGGGATAAAAGGAAGAGTGTACTTTCCTGAAGGATAAGTTAAGCTTATAGGAAATCAGACATGCAGTCCAAACGGCATTGGTAAGGGAAACAGGATAAGTCAGAATGGCACAAATGCAAGGGCACAAGGACAGAACATCATATTAAAAGGAACAAGTGCATTTTGAATTACAGACGGATATGTAGAATAGAATTGTCAGAACAGAATTTGAGATGTTGCTCACATGGTAAATTTTCCAAGAAAAATCCTACCTTTACCCACGGGCACTGTCTCACTGGGCTCAGAAGGATTCTCTTAGTGGCATTCTGGGCGTGGAATAATTTGTTTACTTTAAAAATGTTTTTAGGAGTGGGCTCTTTCCTCGCAGCTATGCTATAATGTATTCATAGGGGCATAGTTTTCCCTTAGGTGGTTATTTGGGAAAATGGGTGGGGTCTCCTTTTAAATTTAGTTTTCTTTTAATGACAGTTCTGTTTGCGCTGTAATCTTCCCTGCAGGAAAATTTTTCTTTCATTTCTTAGATTTGTACTGCATGATAACAAGATCAAGAGGTTAGATACTCCCTGGAGGCTCATCTGGCTTACCTTCAAAAGCTAATCTTTTTTGTTTTTATCATGCCACAGCCATTTTACTTTCTGTTCCTCAGCACGCTCTCAAAATACTACAAAATGCCTTTCCTATCTTGGCTCCTGCATTGTCTCCAAGTGACAACCTCTCCTACTATTCAGGAGTAACCTCATTCCTTTCCTAAGAGAATTGCAAGAAGTTTATTTGTATGTCAAACAACAGACAGAGCCTATGGTTCTTTTTCCCTAATTGTATCAATGACATTATGAAGCTAGCAAATCCAGTCAATGTGACCTTGAGGAGGTCTCGTTCCTCCTAAGAAGAAGTCATATTAGCACAGAAATTGAACAGAGAAACCAGGCAGCTATTTTCTGCACATGGGCATTAGGTAAACTGGTCCATGGCAGCTTTCAAACCACTGTCATAAGCACAAAGCCGCTTTGGTGGGGGTACTGGGTTGGTGCCTTTTGTGCGTTCTCCTGGGATGCACAGACTGTCAGGCAGGACACAGCACTTGCTACAATCAGCACTTATCTCCATACACTTTCACTGCTTTCAGTCTTTTAACAGGACGATACAAAGTACACTATGTGACTATGCTCAGACTGTATTCCTCAGCCTAGGTCTCGGTCTGCATCTGCATTTCTGATGTGCCTATGGGAGCGTATAAATAGGGATGAGCAGCTGCAGGTTCTTATGCGTGGTGAAATCAATAAAATGGAGTCACATTTTTGATCCTGGGACATCTTTTACTTACTTTCCTGTTATTGGCTTTTTTAGTTCCTCTCTGCACTGTGAGAGAGAAAGAAAGAGGAGGGCGGGCCAGTACAACAGGTCAGAAGGAAATACAGGCCATTGAAACACTTTTTGAGAATATATGATATGATACGGCTTAATATCAGGCAAGTGTTCGTCTGTACTACCACTGCTGGTACTAATAAGCCAGTGACCTTAAAGATAAGGTTCTACAGCTAAGATGTACTTATCTCATGTGCACAAGTATTAGGTCATATTTCTGACTGGTGATGAAGTACGGTATGAGAAAAACTCTGTGTCTCAGAGTTTTAACTTCCTTCTCTCCAACAACTTCCTTATCTTCATCTATTTTCGTCGGGTGAAGTGCTTTGGTACCATGCTTCCTACACAGCAGTAGCAACAAAAAGCTTTCCTCTGCTGAGCTTAGACATCTTTATTAATGTGTATCACATGCTTTCGATCCTTGGCAGGAGTCTTTCACCAGTTCAGTGTGGTATTATCAGGTACTAAGATTATTTTACTAATCTCTTATGGGCGAAGACATTCAGCTAATTATCATATCACCCATTTGGAAGTCTCTAATTTACATTCAAAGTAGGCAAGTAATAAGTATGATGTGGAAAGACAGATGGGCTTCTCATGCTGACAAGGTGGACCCCAAAGGTTCTCTATTAACCTTTTCCTGGAAGTGTTACAACACTGCAGTGCAATAGCAGGCACAGCTATGATATTCCACTAGTCCTGTAGGAAGCCAACGGCAATGCAAGAAGAGAAACAAAACTCGCAGGTGAGCCATGAAGCAGACAGGGAAACTGTTGCTCAGCAGGGTTTAACCATTTTGGTAGAAAGGTACTCAGAAGTTTGCATTGTGCTTGGAAAAGCCTTATGCTGAAGCCCTTTCTCGGGCTACGTAGTCAATCTGCACAGAACAGGAATTCCAGTGTTTCCAAGATATCGCTGTACATGCCAAGATCATCTGGAAGCACTGACCTTAGTAAGCATATACTTAACAGTGACTGTCTACCTCCTGTCTGCAGCCCACTCCTTGCCTGCATGGGAAGTGTGGCCTGGGAAAGAAAGTGGCTAGAAGCAAAGTTAATTTTCTCACAGAAATTCATTCAACCAGGCTGCCCTTTGCCCTGTAGGCTCCTTGCAGCTTGCTAGGGAGCTGGAAGAATTGCTCAAGTGATGGCAAAAAGTATGCCCCAGTGCCACTTTCACCAAGGCACCCAGTGTACTTCCTCCTGACTGCACATTTGGTCTTGGACAAAGTGAGAAATACTTCTCTCTTGGTGTATTTTTAAAGCCATCCCTTGCAACTGATAGGCAAGAAAATACATCAGAACATTTTGCTTTATGCAAACTACAACATCCTGCTCCATATTGCTTAAATATTTTGTTGGTGTCTTGTATGTTTTGTAAGTAAATATTCATGTTCAATGACAGCAGTAATTGCAGAAAGAAAGTGCCCCTTCATCTATTTTCACACTGGTGAAGGGGAATATTCACAGTATCTGTATGAGTTATCGTGCACAAACAGTCAGAGGTCTTGTCAGAAATTCTGAAATTGCTAGCAAGAAAAGAGCATAAGGTTTCTGGACACTGTGCCACCATTTTCACTGCTTCCCTCACTGATGTTTAATAGCACTGAGAGACAACACACTATGCAATATGTTACTAAGTGACCCAATTCTGCATCTGATGAATGTGAAAAACTTTAAAACATTTTAATGTTGCAAAGCTGTAGAACTGAGCCAAAAGAGGCAACAATACAAACCTTTGTTCTCCAGCTTAGGGAGCGCAGTATTTCAAATACCTAAAAGAATGCAGAATTACAGAAGGTCTAAACGTGCTTTTGCTTCAAGGCAGGCTGGCTTGACACCTTCTGTATCTTTTCAAGCACTGTCATATTAATAGCTTGTGTTCCTGGTATCTTTAAAGATCACTTGAAATAAATCCCCATTCATTTATTCATAATGTTTTCTTCCATTCATAAAATATAAGCCTGGTCCTCCTTTGCACGCTAACTAGAATGAATGTGGGTCTCAAGCGGTTCGACTTCCTAGAGACACACTATGGTCACACATGAGTGCAGGGTTGAAGTGGTGGGCGTTTCTTAGCTGGCTGCTGCAAAGCCAACAGGGCAGTAACCACAAGTTTCTTTATGAGTAATGGTGGACGTTTCCTCCCACCGTTCCTTCTGCTACATTCGTGTACAACAAGAGGTGCCATATGGGGTTTCTGACCCAATGGGCTCTTCCTTCAAAATTGCAATGGGCCCTACTCATTTTTAACAGTTCTTCCTCAAGGACATTGGAAATAAAAGGATGAGAAAATAAGCCCGGCAAAGACTGAATCGAGAATGCAGGTCAATCCACTGACAGTGCTGTATGACCTTTACAGTCAAATGGATGTTCTGCAGGAATTCTCTCCCACACAGAAAAGAAGCACGGTGTAGCTGTGGCAGTGTTTTCTGCTTGTCACAGATCTGAGAAGACAGACTCTGGGGTGTAAACAGCTAGGAATGAGACAGCTCAGAGTAGAAATTCGGGACAGTAGGGTTTGGGGGACTAGGACATCCACTTTCAATTCACAGCACCTGACAGTTCAAGGGGACAGTCTTCAACAAGGAGCTCCCAGTATGCACAGGTACTATAGTGTCAAAAAGTGAGGGCTGAGCTGCTGCGTAAGTCGTGGGCATTAACTATGGTCCCAGGCACCTCTAGGACTGCTCCAACCACTGCTTGCCAAGATGGTTCTAAAGAAATTGCTATTTGGAACCTCACTTTCTTTTCTGATGTATCAAGGACTTTAAACTTCCTGCAAACAGACAGACTCATGTCATTTCTGAAGAAGCTTTAAGAGGGCACTTTTCAGTTCCTAGTGTCTTAAGGACCAGTCTTGAGTAAGGACCTTGGAATTTCACCCTAATGGAAGAGCTTAGAATAGGTGACAATATTCTTGTATTTAGTCACTATACATTGGCCTAAGTAAACAATCAGGTACCTCACACAGAAAGCTTGTGCGCTAATTAAGGCTTCATGCTTGACTGCACAGAAAACACTACCTGTTATTTGCTTTTTAGTCTCTACATCCTTGGTCTGTCGGAGTACTTGGAGCAAGAGCGGGACCCCTTTCTGCTCTGACACTTCCAGTTTGTTGTCATTGTCCTCAAACACCAAGTTTCTCAGAGCACCACACGCTGCTCGCTGAATGTCCTCATTCTGAACGTCTAGAAGCTGTAAAAGTTTTGGGATACCACCAAGTGAGAAAACCTGTGAAGAAAACAAAACACAGCAGAGAACAGTCAGGTACTGGAAATGACAAACTCCACCCCGCCCCCAGAAAACCTTTAAATAGTCATAGGGACTTTCTTTGTTTGCTCCTATTTGAAAGACTTGAAGCACAGATCATTAATCATTTGGACATGACTGTTAACTTCTGGGCTTTCATATGAGTCACAGTTAAAATCCACAACTAAGGGAGGCATCATATTTTAATAATTAATGTAAGAGAATGAAACTAAATCTCTTCCAGCTTTGCTGCAGATTTGTACTCTCTGACAAGACATTTAATTGCTCTGTATTTTAGCTTCCATGTTGGTGAAAAAGGTATTTGAGATTTATCTCTGGAACATTTATAAACTTCTTTGAGATTTCTGGATGTAGAATGTTCCTGATGTGCCAAGTTTGCTTTTTTTTTTCTCAGCAGCCGGCCTGATGGAAAGACAATATTTTTCCTCTGTTAACTTTTGTGCGTGTATTGAAAGTGTATTAAATAAGAATACATTTTACTTAGTACTTCTTATCTGTGACTGAGAAAAAAATAGTAAACTAGTAAACTTCAAAATGTAGACCATTAAACATTGTAAGCTAGTTAACCACTGAACCACCCACATTTAACAAAGACTACTCTTCTGTGTCTAATTCTTTAGAAAATAAGGTTTTGGCTCCAAATGAATGAAGAATCAAGATGTTATTTTACCGCAGCTGTACGGAAACAAATAGGTTCCAAGTTCTACGTGTTGTGGCAAATGATGAATCCCATATGAGCTGCGATGTGGCATCCGCAAGCCTTGGCTCATTTGGGAATGAGTTTCCTTGTGTAGAATCAACAGCACGTGAAAGACTTAGAAATCTGATACAACTGTTTGGAGTAGTCCAGAGTTTAATGATAAAGAGAATTCAGTATGACCATCAGGTGTCGGAGACATGAAGAAATGAAATGTAACAAAGCCTTTTGCCCTTCATGCCCTGACAAACTACACTGCCTGCCTGCCTTTCCTCTGATTCTGTTGTACAAAAGGCACAGTGTCTTGCTGCTGCATTGCTGACCTGATTCCCCTGATTCAACAATCATGTAGATGCTAAAAGAATGAAATACAGAAATATCTATCTTGAGGTAAGTGGAGCATAGAACAGGCTGAAGGCATATCGGCCTGTTTTACTACAGTAGATAAGAGCTTTTGACATCAATACAATAGCTGGCTGTTTTTTTAAAAACATTTATGCAGACTTTCTGTTGATAATTTTAAGTGGTTTATAACTCTTGTAAAAGAAGTGGTGCTATTTTGACCTAATGTGCAGAGGAGAATTTACAAAAGCTAGGGATTGGTCTGTCTAAATTTTCATCAGTAGACAAAAATTCATCAAAATACTGTAAGACCACAAGTTCACAAGAAAAAGAAAAGCCAGAAGAGCCACTACCAGGTATCAGGGAACAAAACATTGGGAAACAAAGCATCAGGCTGAAAGACTAAATGAGGAAACAAGACAATGCCAACGTGAACAAGTCTGATGGGCACCAAACAGAAAAACTCATCTATGATGCATGGGACACACAGGAAAATAGAAGAAGGCTTCAGGTTGACTGCTCCAATTTGAACTTTTACTCATCCACTTGTTTTTCAGGGAAGCTGCCTGAGTGAGGTTTGAATAATAAACCACCTTCAAACATTCAATTCTGAAGCTCTGTCCTCAGACTGAAATTAAGGCTGGTAATTGTACTGGTGTTTTTTTCCAGAACAGACTTTGATCTACTGTGAAGCAAGTTAAAACTACCAAAGGACTGAATGATGTTAGGCTGTCACTGAACTGGACTGTATATACATGAACATGGAGTTAAGGCTGAGATTATGTATGAATAATACCAAGCAAATTACAAAACAAAGCAGGTGTAAGAATTTTTTTTTAAGTGGTTGAATTAAACATCCACCTTACACATTAATGTACAGAACTGTTCAGCAAGAGAGCCATAATTGTGTTCGATAGTGAAATTTGAAAAAAGGGGAGAACAGAGTATTTTTAATATTCAAAAAACTTTCAAAAGACTTAACAAGTCTCTTGTAAGAGACGTACAAAATTTGGTTAATCCGAACAATTTATCAGTGCATTTGTGCAGTCCCAGCAAGTCCTTACTAGTTTGGCTAATCTGTACATTGTATTAACACTTTGTGCAGTCCTAGCAAACCCTGAAGCTTGGATAACTTTGCACTGTACTCCCAGAGTTTTGTTTTTGGGGATATTTCTGTGCCAACGGTGTAAGGATGCCAGTAAAAAAAGAGACAGGAGCAATTATATTGACAGAAAGTTCAGACTCTATGACTTACTCATAAAGGATGAAAGAACTATGTTCACTTAGCCTGGAAAAGAGCAGATTAAGTGGGTATACACTTAGCAGCTTTAGCACATACGTGAAAAATCACTAGAAGAGGAACAGAAAAAAAGACACTTTTCTCCATATCTGTGAATCAACTCAGTTTGCAAAAGGGAGACGTAAGTTATACTTTAGGAATATCTGGTAAGGGTAGGAGAGCTCTTTGACTGCCTGCAGGAGCTTGTGGGTTCCTCATCAATGAGATGTTTTAAAACTTGGTCATAAACGTCTCTAATTAGAGATGGTCTGGGTGAATACTTACCTTAAATTTCTCTGTCTCCTATCACAAAATGCTAAAGACCAAATTTTTGCTAGTGTAGACCAGTGCCTTTTCACAGATTTAAAAGAATCTGCAGCAAAAGGCATCAGTCTATTTTAGGGAAAATATTCAACATCAGTATCCTACAAGGTTTCTTGGAGTGCCTTTTTTTTTTTTCATGTTGGCATACAGTGGCATACAATATAGAAAGTAATTTGCTCTACCTGATTGTAACTGGCATAAAAATAATTACTTACTCTTCTTCTGGCATCTGCTTTCTGGAAGCACTCATGCTGTATGAAAGTCACTGCAGCAAGAATCCTAGGTGTGGACTGTGTATTTTCACTCTTCAGTATGCTCACTGCACGCTCCAGAGTCATCTCCCCTTCTGGGCTCCTTAAAAGTATAGACGGAGGAAATATAGTGAGGCAAGACTGCAGCAAAATCATCATTTAGCCTGTGAAATTTCTTTTAATGCTAGGATCTTTGTATTTTCCAAGTAACTTTAGCTTTTCTTAGCAAATTATTCCCTTTCCAATAGCAGAAAATATTATAAAAGCTTTAAGAGATGCTAATATTCCGAGTGAAGAGAAAATTATAAATGGAAGTGTTGCAACAATGAGACGTTCTGGACAAAGCAAGCCATGCTTCAAATTATAAAAACAAAAGGGAAAAATTGGTGGATGAAAGACTAAGATCCAAAGAAGGCCATAACGAAATTAGAGTGTCTTTTACTTATCACAAAGATACCTTGATGTTTTCCTCACTAATGTGATGATTGCTTTTTAATAATTGTTTTCATGCCTTTCTTCAGTTTCAGTCCCCAGGCTACATATATGCAGGGCTCAGGACCTGCTTTTTTTTCAAGCATATAGAGGTTGTTCTAGTTTGAAATAGATAGATAAAGCCTTTTTCAGGTTGGACAAAATAAAAACACCACTCATTAAATTGAGTATGTACATCACCTATGGTAGGATTAAAAATATGCACGGCCATTTTCCTCCCAAATTCCAGCATGTTTACTCCGTTAGACAACCATATTAAAAACTAGAATGAGGTCACCAGACCCATTTTTTCTCCAGTAAATGGAACATAAAACAATTCATGGCACAATCAGGACTTAGCTCTTGGACAGGTGGTTATGTTCCCCAGCCTTTTTATTTACTATTTTTTTTCCAAATACTTTCCACCCAGACAAAAATAAAGAAAAAAAAAAAACAAAACAAAACAACAACAACAGAGGTGGACAAGACCATCAGAATTCTATGTTTTTAAAAAAAAAAAAAACACCAATTTTGTAGAACCAGATCCCAGGCTGGCCAGACAGGGATGAGAGAGTAGTCTGAGAACCACAGTGAAACAAGTAGTCATTGGCAATAACTCCTTGCTTCAGAGCTACCAGAATCAGAATGGTTTACTCGGTAATCATCTCAGTAAGTGCATCTGAAATTAAAAATTTTGACGGTTCTGAGACTATCTCAATAATGGACTGGCAGGAGTGAAAGAGCCTGGAAGTTCAGGCTTGCCCAGAACAGGCTGCAAAGGAGCAAGGTAGACAAACCAGGCAGAAATTAGACAGATTTCTCACAGGGAGTCTTGCTATAAGTGTATTGAAATACGATTCTTTTCCCCAAAATATTTATGATGAACTCATGAGCTCTGAGACAAAAATGGATTTTGCTGGAATTTTTCCTGCCAGCCACACTGTAAATCAACATCTGCTGCTTGCTTTTGCTAAAGCAAAAGACAATTAGTATGGATGCAAGGACAGCAAAAAAATGAAGAACAATTTTGATGCACCTGTTGCAAATGAAATTATACTCCCATACCCTGAAGTTTCCACCTGCTTTTATATTTCCCTTTGGTATAAATCATGTTATTTCTTGTCTTCTCCCCTTCTCTGAGTTAGCGTTTTGAGCAAATATGTTGCATCTATAGGTGCTAAGGCATGCCTGTGCAAGACAAAGATGAAATGAAGGGGACAGTGTGTTGGGGATGTCACTGGAGAGGTTAAATCAAAGTGAAATTAGACAGAACTATGGTTAGTATCTCTAGTGCCCTGGGCTCTGGTCTGGTAATGCTTACAGCTTCCAGATTTTCAAAATCTGGATTTAAAACAAAGTAGCTACTAAGTTACTCTAAGCTGCAACTCAGATGGACTGATCAGAAACCTACTAAAGGTCTTGAACAATGAGTAATGGAAAAAAGCCGTATCATATTTCTTCTTCTTACTCTCTTTTAAGTGCAACAGAAGAACAGGCTTTTCAAGCTTGGGTTTTAGTCAGGTTTCTTATATCAACAAGGGGTTTGTGACCATGTTATACACGTGCACATGTGAGCATGCCTACCTGACTGTTAGTCACTGCAGTATCTTTGGAGCCCTTGGACCAAATTCAGTTGCCTTCTACAGAGCAGCGGACATCTCTGATGTTTAAAATTGGGAGTCATTTTAGTGACTAACAGCAGAGAAGGACCTTATCCCTGCACTTTCCAAGGTCAAGATTGCTGCATGAGCTGATTCCTCATGGGACACCAGAGAATCTACATGGGAACTCAACCTCAGGATACCAAGGATGTCCCAGAGTAGTAAAGATCCATCAGCAGTCACTGCCAGGCTGACAAAAAGGCGTGTACAGCCAGAGGCCAAATTTCTAAAAGTGCTGGGTGTGTAGATCTGCATTGAGACTGAGAGCAGCCTGCCATTCACCAGAGTTAGCCCTTCATGGCTGATACTCCTTCATGGGCAAAAATCCTTCTCTTCCGTTGTGCACTGCCACACCAGAATTGCTCCTCATTGGATAAAAAGAACATTCAATAACCTTTTATCTGACAGTAATGAAGGATGCAATATAATCTTTGACCCTCGATGGTATTCATAAAGTTGCAGCACCCCAACTTTTGTCAAAATAAAATTTGATGCAATAATTCCATCCTACCCTCAAAACATTTACAGGCAAACTTAATAGCCACGTGGCTGATTAGCACGTGTAATGACAACAAGTGGACATTCAGACAATGGTTGTTAAACAAAACAATGATTTGACAAGTTCTGACTTCACCTTAATTGCCAGAATATAAAATTTTTGAGATATATACGCTGCGTTGTCTAATCATTTTGCGACAGCTCTCAGCACATTTAGAGGTCAGATTCTGTAAGCAGCTGTTTCTCAGACAGCTTCAGGTTGAATCTTTCTCTCTCCTAAGCCCTTGATATAAGGATGCCTTCAACTGCTTCACTTTACCAGAAGAAACAGACATAGCATCTCTATACTCTGATTTTTCTACTTTGATTTCACAGCATGAACTAGTTCTTCCACAAAAAGTTTAAAAATGCTTCTATATACATTCCAAATACTATACACAGTTAGTCCACTACTCCTCTTTACCCTTACACAACTATTTTACATTATTTTAATTAACCTTGGAAAGACCTAAATTGAGATTTACATACAAAAGTACAAATTTCTAGAAAAATCAAATTACTCAGATACCCCTCCTTCTATTACTAAGGGAGCAATAGGTAAGGGAGCAATATATCAGATAATGCAACCTTAAAATCAAAGAGGGTGGGATATGACAAGAAATGTGAAAGTCTCTATTAACTTCTTAAACAGAGAAGTCTTGTCAGAAGAAATTACTGTACTACTGGTGGAACAATGGACTTAAGTGAAATATCTCTGATTTGACAGCAGTGTATACCCCAAAGCAAAATGTCATCTAATATGTTTTAAATACTTAATTCTCCATTAATCTGTGCAGTAGCTAGTTGTGGGTGAACCAGAACGTAATACAACCAAAACAGGACTTCTGCACCAAGCCCTTCCAGTGACAAGAATTATTAAATCTGTAGTTTAGATGTCTGAAAACATAAGCATATGTAACAAATACTGACTATATACTGGCTATAGTTTCTTCCTCATCATTTAAGACTCTAGCGGTGCAAATCTCTTGTGGAATTGTACTTTACATGCTGCTTTTCACCATCCTCTTCACTAATGTATTTTACAGAGACTTTTTTAAACTTTGGGTAGAACAAAGAGCCCCTCATTTCCCCCAAAACCTGGTTATGAAACTAAAGTAGAACCTAGGATATTTGAAAATCTAAACAAGATATGTACAAGTAAATTAAATAGTCAGAAGTACTGAGATAAACTAAATCTGTAAACATCTGCAGAAAGAACTTTAGAAGCTTTCACAGCACTTCCAAGTGCTTTCCTCTGTAATTTCCAGCAAAAGCTGATCTTAAAAACTGGCATTTAAGGAATTAAGCTGTCAAAAAGATTTCCATTAGGTCACAAATCTTCCACCTGGAGATCAGCATGGTCTCAAGCAAGCCACTTGCACAATGACTGAACACAGATGTTTACATCTACAGGTATGAAAAACAACACTTAGGTTGATGTTTGTGCAGGCAGACAACCAGACTCCAGTGTCTACACCTGCAAAAAGAGAACAAAAATTGCTCCTACACAAAATTAAATATCAAAATTGCTGGTTGCGGCTCAGAAACACGCTCAAGAACGTGCTTAAGGTTACATAAATGGTTAAGTCAATGGGATATATGCCTGTTTGTAAATTGTCTTACGGAGAAACAAAGTCCTCCCACGTACTTATTTTCAACATCACTACTCCTAATTCTTTAGCTGTTGTGAGCTCTCAGCTGTTTTTTCTGCACTTACTTGCTGTAAAGACTGAATACCTAAGACTCACATGTTTAATACCAGATCTCTTAACTCCTGCATCACCCAGATCAGGTGTGGGCACAAGACCATGCATCTTTGCAAATCTAGTCATAACACACAACATGTAGTTGATGACAGAAAATACCTGACCTGTACATAGCAGTGACATCAGATGATGCCTCATCTCACACAGTAGCAAGTTTAGAAAAAGAAGAAAGATGGCCTTTGGAAAAATGAACTTAACAGCTACACAGTTACGGAAAAAGAGACACTTCTTAGTAACACTGTTATAAATTACACCATGTTTAACTTACATAAGTAACCTCGGAATCCTATTTGGATTACGAAAAAACAACAGAAACCACAATAAACAGTGCAAGTAACCATCTCCTGTTTACCAAGTGGTTTGTTCAGTCCATTGAACCTTAAGAGCTCTGGAAACAATTAGAATAATGCTAAAATGAACAAAATATTCACTCCTGAGGGGAATTTCAGTACTGAAAAATATTCTCTTTTGAAAATGGAACCGATTTTAGACATTCTGAAATCTTGCCTGGAACAGAATTTCAGGGGGAAAAAAAGGAATGCTTCTAAGATTTTAAACAATTTTCCTGAAGTCTGGGGGCAGCTTTAGGAATTTCTTCCACAGAGCTAACAGGGCTTCAGATTAAGATAGCATCCTCAGAGCACGTAGGATCTCATGGTAGCGAGAAGTTCTGGAGTCCTGAGTTTCAGAGCAGCTTATATTTGTTCTAGGGATGGATGGTGCTGCAGAGCTAAGAGAAATTTCTGCCTGTGTTTTAACTGAAGTTTATTAAAACTAAAAAGTTTCCTTGAAACCATGAAGGATTTTTAACTGGAAATTGTTAATCTGTCAAAAGCTGCTTCACTGGTAGATTTCTGATCTGTTCTTGTGAGAACCAGTGCTGAAATTATGCGGTCTCTTATGAACACAAAATTTGCCAACGCCTTACTGTGTATTGTGACTTAGGTCGTAAACTACTCAGTGACTACTTCATGCCTCCTTATAAAATTGATTAACTCTTGGCAAAAAGGGGTCCCAAACCTAAGCAGGAGGTGTGGAACCTGCAGTATGTACATACAGGTACATTTTTTCGCCCTTTCCTCTGCTGCTCTGGAAGTGGACTTTTAAAAGCAAACATACTTTCTGCATCCTCTGCACTAACATTTCATACACTGTGTTGGCTGCTGAACCATAAGCTGTCAGTTCATGTTCTCTTTTTAACCAAACAGGTTCCTTTCAGCTGTGACACCCCAGAATCAAAGCAGGTCCTCCATTGTGCTTACCCTAGCTGAGATCCATTGATGGTGACTTGTTCGCTCTGCAGGAAACCATTTCTCCCTGCTGCTGCCACAGCAGCTGTCAATGGTAACCTCTTCCCATCTGTTTCTGCAGCAACACTGGTCACCGAAGCTGGCTGGGAAGCTTCCCTCCTGGTCTGTGTGCTTCTGAAAGTAGTTTGGTACCAGTTGGACCTTAAAGATTGCCTGTTTTGAGACCCCAAACGGGAAGCAATTGGTGATCGCACTTGTCCCATTGCACTGCCTGAGGTCAGGTAGTTCTCCTTCTCCAAAAGGTTGGTCATACTGCGACTGTTGCCTGCTTGATGGTACAGTGGTACAGTGGGGCTGGGGTAGACACCATCAAAGACGGCATCATTACCAGCCCCCATGTGGGAATGTCTCTTAAAAGAGCGGCCCCCGTTCACTGAATCACGAAGAGTGTAACCAACAATTTCAGACCGAGCATATCTTGGTGGGACAGTCCCGCTGGATCTCCTGCTATCTCCATGCCTCATGGAGAATCCAGTCGAAATCCTTCCTTCATAGTGAAAATCATTGGACACACATGCCAATCTTTCAGGACCTCGTTGGGGTGAAACCTCTAGTCTCTTCAGAGGCTGTCTTTGAGCTCTCTCTTCCATTGTCTTGTAAGTAACCCTTGTCCCCCAGCCATTTGTATAAGAGGATGGTGAGGCCACCTGTTCAAGGTGCATAAAAGAACAGGAGTCACAGTAAGATCACAGCATTTAGGATTAATAGCAAAGAAAGCAAACCAAAATAAAGATAAAAATTCTAAGGTCTGCTATCAGAATCAGAAAACAAAACGTGAACATCACCAAATTTGTGTATTAAATGGGATTCTGCAACACTTCTTTTGTATCTGCCTAACGAAGGCAGGAAGAAGTACGGTCTAAACATTAGGAGACAAAGTCTAAGCATCTAGTCTTCTGTCATTACCTCAAAATAGGTGCATAAGTCAATTATGCCTGATACCTTTCTTTGTGTCTTCAAGATTTTTACTGTTTACGTGCCATTTGGGCCCTCTCCAATTTCTTTACCTTTTTCTTATGCTCTAAATTGGACATCAGATACTTTATTCAAGACCTTTCAGAACTAAATCAACTTGGGAGACTATCCGGCCTTGAAATAAAGGAGTCATGGCCCAATTTTTTGAAAATCAGTAAGCACAGTGGCACCCAGCCATAAGTCAAAGCCCCATATATACCATTTCCATGTTGTATTAAGGTTTTGTAATATTAAAGGCATTTTTTAAGGTAAACAGAGAAGCTTACACAAGTTATTAATTGAAGGCACAGTGCTTAGCAGACAGAAGCCAAATTGAAATCCCTTAATTTCACTGTTGAGGAGTTACTGGGAGTGATAATCAACTCACAAAAGGAGTAAAGGTCGCTGAATCTAGTAGGCTGAGGCAAGGATCGTTAGATATATCTGTTTATTCTACAGAAGCTACGCAACGATACCTTTATCTTTTGTTTGGGGGCAAGGAAATTAATGCTTTTGTGAAATACTAGATCTTGTGGCTTTTTCTGGCTTTCACACAGGACAAACAGTCTCTCTCTTCTTTTATTTTTTAATTCTTTTTTTTTCCCCCCTGCCTGGAAAACTGTAGTATTTTCTTGTGGTTCCTATTTCACCTCCAGTTTTCCCCTTGTTCCCTTCTAGAAAGAAGAGATTCACATCAAATATTAAGGACTGGGTGATAGGTGAGAACAGAGGATAGGAGGAAAGAAAAGGAGATGTATTTAAGTAAATTATTCCAGCTCTACCCATACAGAGCCAGAGCTGCTTCATTAACTGGCCAGAAGCTGGGCTATTTCCTTTAACAAGTATAAGCCATTCTTGGGTAATCTAAAATTAGGAAAGAATTGGCACCTATGTATACAGCTATTTATTAAATAAATATTTCTGTTCCCAAGCTGAATTGGTTTCAGTTTACTAATGTTGATCATGCAGCAGAGTTGCTATTGAGCTATGTGTTGATTTCCAAGTCATATGGTTACTCCCTCAAGTAGGTTGATACCAGTTATGAACTGTGTCACAAAACCTGCAGAAAACCAGTTATTTATCTTAGCATTCAGACCATGAACCCAAGAAAAGCTGGTCAAAATAACAAGTGAATTTATGATTAGACAGTTTAGAAACATCATTGTCCTGCAAGGACTGTACTGCTGAAATTCTTGTAATGCTAAAACAGGTTACAACAGGATTATTTTAAGTGACAAGGAACACTCTACCTGGCATTGTGGAACTAAAGCAGTGTTTTCCTGTGGTTTTGGATGCTTAATTCCCTAACCTCTTTCACCATATTCCCAGCTCCTGTTCATGTCATTTGTTACCCTGCAGAATCACTGGCCTTCCTCTAGCAACCTCCAACTGTTCGGCTGGGTGAGTGGCAGCATGGCCTCCGGCTTCTTTGGGCTGCTGATGTTCTGCTGACTACCCTGCTGCCTGGTGGGACAGATAAAGATCTGACTTGTCACAACCTTTGCCTTAGTGGAGTGTTACTACGGTTTTTCATTTTCTACCCTGATGCCAATTCGCACAAAACCAACAGGATTGCAGAAGGCCCCTCTGTACAAATGAGTTGAATTTAGCCACTGGGCTCAGAAGTCACCAGAAGGGGGAAAAACGTTAACAAATCTCAGTTGTAAAACCCTCCTTTTAGAGAAATCAGGCTTTAAAAAGCAAACCTTGAAACACAATCTACATGCTACTATTTGTTGTAACAAAATGGATAAACTATGCATGTGATACTATATTTATTTCTATTCGTTGCCTTCTTTTCCTCACCTGGTTTGACTGATAATATGAGAAACCATAGGGAGTTCTTGGTGCAAAATCATTTTCAGTAATCCCCATGTTATAGACACGCTCTGGAACACTGGATGCACGGTGCAAACTGCCTGTAACCAGAGACTAATATTAGTAAAATTTTAACAAACCATTATATTGTTATAAAGGATGATTTACAGTACTAGGGAAATTTCCCAGTCTGCACTGCCATTAATATATATCAGCTGAAAATCAGACAGGTGAATGTGGAAAAAGGTTTGCATTCAGTGTATCACATTAAAAGAAACATGGCTAAGCAAAGTTTTCTGAGGATACAAGCCATTTTTTTTCAGTTTCCTATTTATTTTACTTAAGGCATATGTTTAACTTTCAGAAGCCTTGTTGTTCATGTAGATATTTAATGAAAAATGTTTTAACATAGCAAGCTGATAATTTAAATTTTCCAGATAATGATGGATTATTAAGTACTGAGAAAAGGTATCATGGAACACCTCTTAAGAACACTTATTTCCCACTGTAACCACTTTGAATATATATATATGGTTTACATTACAGGCTGACTATAACATGAAAAGTAAACAATAAATTAAAATATTGCAGCTGTAGATTGCAGATGAGAAACATGGGTTGATCACATACCTCTGCTACTGTGCACCGTACAGATGCAATTTTCACAATGTACCACTGTAAATAAATAGCATACACTGACTATAGACTGTTTATTTCATAGTTGTCTACCTCAACTGCTGATGTTTCTTCGCCCATAAGTGCTCGTTTAGTGATAATATATTGGAGCAAGTAATGCTTCACTAATCTTCTCAGTGCTTCACCAAAACAGCGCAAAGAGTCCACGAACAAATTCCATGGTTTATGAAGGCACACGGCATATGATGCTGTAAAGTAGGGGTGTTTAATGACACTTCAAACCTGTACCTGAAATGTTCACTAATCCTACAAATAATGTAGGTCTACAGTGTATCTGTTCTGATTCTTTTATTCTATGACCCAGCTTTGAAAATAGAACAGTGCATTGTGATTAATTCTTTCATTATGTCGTGGTTTGGCCTCAGCCAGCAACAGAGAACCACGCAGCCGCTCGCACGACTCCCACAGCCGTGGGAAAAATCAGCAAAAAAAGGGCAAAACTCGTGGGTTGAAATATTATAATTTAGCAGAACAGACAAAGGGAAAAAGAAAGAAAGAAAAACAATAACACCGGTAAAGGAATACAAGAACGCGATTACAGTACCGCCGCGAAGCGCACCGACCGGACCCGCACCGCCGCGACCCGCCCCCGAGTGGCGACTGACTCCCCCCCCCCCCGGCTAGCTCCTTTTATAGCGGGCATGGGTCACGTGGTATGGAATACGTGCCTCCCCTGCCGGCTCCTTGGAAATTAACCCCATCCTTGCCGGAACCAGGACATTATCCACCCCTTATTCCATACCATCTATGTCATGCCCAGATCTTTCAGTTCCCATAGTCTATGAGCCATCCCTTAAAAATGTCCATTAAGCTCACGTAGTCCATGACGGTAGGCTCCAGCAGTGAGAACAGTCTCTCAGGGCACATAAGATGATGTGTAGTGCTGAACTGGTGGGTGCTGTATTTGAAGCTCGTTACTGGGGAATGCAATACAGTCCATGCCCACGGTCCACAGGTTGAAGATGTCGATCTCAAGGAAAATTGCTGGGCGCCAGATACTAAGATCAGTTCTTATTACATCATAAAATTATTCACTGGCTATTCTCACCCAAAATCAAATCCCCATAAGGTACACATCGGACCTCCCCATCCTCTCGCATCACCCACCAAGTGCACCCGGGTCCTTGTGCAAAAGCAATCCCACGGATGGGTTTGCCTTTGCCTGAGGCAGGGCTAACCCAGACTGTCTTTCCTAACATATTCTTCATATGCACTACAGGGACTTTATCCCCTTCTACTGTACGTGGAAGTTTTGATTGGGCAGGGCCAGCTCGATTGGCAGATCCCCTAGTGTTAACTAACCAGGTGGCTTTTGCTAAATGAGTATCCCAATGTTTGAAGGTCCCACCCCCCATGGCTCTCAGGGTAGTCTTTAGCAGTCCATTATATCGTTCTATCTTACCCGAGGCTGGTGCGTGATAAGGAATATGATATACCCACTCAATGCCATGCTCTTTGGCCCAGGTGTCTATGAGGCTGTTTCGGAAGTGAGTCCCGTTGTCCGACTCAATTCTTTCTGGGGTGCCATGTCGCCATAGGATTTGCTTTTCAAGGCCCAGGATAGTGTTACGGGCGGTGGCATGGGGCACAGGGTATGTTTCCAGCCATCCAGTGGTTGCTTCCACCATTGTGAGCACGTGGCGCTTGCCTTGGCGAGTTTGTGGGAGTGTGATATAATCAATCTGCCAGGCCTCCCCATATTTATATTTTAGCCATCGTCCTCCGTACCAAAGAGGCTTTAACCGCTTGGCTTGCTTAATGGCAGCACACGTTTCACATTCGTGGATAACCTGTGCAATGGTGTCCATGGTCAAGTCCACCCCTCGGTCACGAGCCCATCTATATGTTGCATCTCTTCCTTGATGGCCTGAGGCATCGTGGGCCCACCGAGCTATGAATAGTTCACCCTTACGTTGCCAGTCCAGATCCACCTCAGCCACTTCAATTTTAGCAGCCTGATCTACCTGCTGGTTGTTTTGATGTTCCTCAGTGGCCCGATTCTTGGGGATGTGGGCATCTACATGACGTACTTTCACAACCAGATTCTCAATCCGGGCAGCTATATCTTGCCACAGTTCAGCAGCCCAGATGGGCTTACCTCTGCGCTGCCAGTTGTTCTGCTTCCACTGCTGTAACCACCCCCACAGAGCATTTGCCACCATCCATGAATCAGTATAGAGGTAAAGTACCGGCCATTTCTCTCGCTCAGCAATGTCCAAAGCCAGCTGGATGGCTTTTACCTCTGCAAACTGACTCGACTCACCTTGTCCTTCGGTGGCTTCTGCAACTCGTCGTGTCGGACTCCACACAGCAGCCTTCCACTTTCGATGCTTTCCCACAATTCGGCAGGACCCATCAGTGAACAGGGCATGTTTCTTCTCATTTTCTGGCAGTTCATTATACGGTGGGGCCTCTTCTGCACGCGTCACCTCTTCCTCTGGTGATATTCCGAAATCTTTGCCTTCTGGCCAGTCCATGATCACTTCCAGTATGCCTGGACGACTGGGGTTTCCCATTCGAGTTCGCTGGGTGATCAGTGCAATCCACTTACTCCACGTAGCATCAGTTGCATGATGTGTGGCAGGGACCCTTTCTTTGAACATCCAGCCCAGCACTGGCAGTCGAGGTGCTAAGAGGAGCTGTGCTTCAGTGCCAACCACCTCCGAAGCAGCTCGAACCCCCTCGTATGCTGCCAATATCTCCTTTTCTGTTGGGGTATAGCGGGCTTCGGATCCTCTGTATCCCCGACTCCAGAACCCCAGGGGTCGACCTCGAGTCTCCCCTGGTGCTTTTTGCCAGAGGCTCCAGGTAGGGCCATTCTCCCCGGCTGCAGTGTAGAGCACATTTTTAACGTCTTGTCCTGCCCTGACTGGCCCCAGCGCTACTGCATGAACTATTTCCTGCTTAATTTGTTCGAAAGCTTGTCGTTGCTCAGGACCCCACTTAAAATCATTCTTTTTCCGCGTCACTTGATATAGAGGGCTCACAATCAGACTGTAATTTGGAATATGCATCCTCCAAAAACCCACAACACCTAAGAAAGCTTGTGTTTCCTTTTTACTAGTCGGTGGGGACATAGCTGCTATTTTGTTGATCACATCCATTGGGATCTGACGGCGTCCATCTTGCCACTTTATTCCTAAAAATTGGATCTCCTGTGCAGGTCCCTTAACCTTACTTCGTTTTATGGCAAAGCCAGCTTTCAGAAGGATTTGAACTATTTTATTCCCTTTCTCAAAAACTTCTTCTGCTGTGTCGCCCCATACAATGATGTCATCAATGTACTGCAAATGTTCTGGAGCTTCACCCTGTTCCAGTGTGGTCTGGATCAGTCCATGACAAATGGTGGGGCTGTGTTTCCACCCCTGGGGCAGTCGATTCCAGGTGTACTGGATGCCCTTCCAAGTGAAAGCAAACTGTGGCCTGCACTCTGCCGCCAAAGGGATTGAGAAGAATGCATTGGCGATATCAATCGTTGCATACCACTTGGCTGCCTTCGACTCCAGTTCGTATTGAAGCTCTAGCATGTCTGGCACAGCAGCGCTCAGCGGTGGTGTGACTTCATTCAGGCCACGATAATCCACTGTTAGCCTCCACTCTCCATTAGATTTTCGCACTGGCCATATGGGACTATTAAAGGGTGAGCGAGTCTTGCTAATCACTCCTTGAGTCTCTAGTTGACGAATCAACTTATGGATGGGAATCACAGAGTCTCGGTTAGTACGATATTGCCGTCGATGCACCGTTGTGGTAGCAATCGGCACCTGTTGTTCTTTGACCCTCAACAACCCTACCACAGAGGGGTCCTCTGAGAGACCAGGCAAGGTGGATAACTGTTCAATTTCTTCCGTCTCCAAGGCAGCTATGCCAAAAGCCCACCGGTATCCTTTTGGGTCCTTAAAGTATCCTCTCCTGAGATAGTCTATGCCAAGGATGCATGGAGCCTCTGGGCCAGTCACAATGGGATGCTTTTGCCACTCATTTCCAGTTAGGCTTACTTCAGCTTCCAGTACAGTCAACTCTTGTGATCCCCCTGTTACTCCAGAAATACAAATGGGTTCTGCTCCTCTGTAATTTGATGGTATTAAGGTGCATTGTGCACCAGTGTCCACCAGAGCCTTATACTCCTGTGGCTCAGATGTGCCAGGCCATCGAATCCACACAGTCCAATAAACCCGGTTGTCCCTTTCCCCCACCTGGCTGGAGGCAGGGCCCCTCTAATCCTGATCATAGTATACATTACTCACCTGTTGCAAAAATGATTTGGAAGTCCCTTCAAGAGGATCGGAGGTTAGATCAGGCCTTCCATTCTGTCTGGGGAACTGTCTGCTGGAAACAGGAGCTGCACTTTTTCTGGAGGGATCCCCTTTTGTGTTTGTTCTTCCTTGCAGCTCACGTACCCGTGTCCGTAGTGCTGAGGTAGGTTGTCCATCCCACCTCCTCATGTCCTCTCCGTGGTCACGCAGGTAAAACCACAGGGTGCCTCGTTGTGTGTACCCCCTGTACTCTTCCTCTTGAGTAGGGAAACGCCTGCTCCTAATAGCTGAGATGCTGGCCTGTACAGGTGGGGTGTAGGACATACTCTCTTCAAGTTGCTGGACCTTCTGGGACAGTTTCTCCACAGCTGAAACGAGGGGGGAAGATAGGCTTTCTTCATATTGACGGAGTCGTCCAGCCACCTCATCCACCGTTGGTCCCTCTTCACCTCTCCATTCCATCACTGCCAAGGAGTTGGCATATGATGATGGTGCGCTCCGTACAAACTTCCGCCATATGGGCCTTGTGCACTGGACTTCATCAGGATCTGTGGGTAACTGCGCATTATCTGGGTCAAAGTAAATCATCTCTCGTACGGCTAATTCCCTTAGGTACTGGATACCTTTTTCCATGGTGGTCCACTTGCTTGGACGACATACAACATCTTCACTGAAAGGATACCTTTCCCTTACACCTGCCAGGAGTCGTCTCCAGAGGCTGAGGGCTTGTGTCTTTTTCCCAATTGCCTTGTCAATGCCTGCCTCCCTAGACAAGGATCCCAGCTGCTTAGCTTCCCTGCCCTCTAATTCCAAGCTACTGGCCCCGTTATCCCAGCATCGGAGCAGCCAGGTGACAATGTGCTCACCAGGAAGTCGACTGAAATCTTTTCGCATATCTCGCAGCTCACTCAGGGATAGGGATCGGGTTATTACCTCTGGTTCTGTCTCTTCCTCCTGTTCCTTTGATGGCCCTGGTTCATCATCATCCTTTACTATGCGAACTGATTTCTTGGTGTATTTCTTCTTCTGTATAGGAGCAACTGATACTGGCACAGGTTGGTTGTCCAATTCAGCTGCAGTGCCTGCCACTGGGGTTTGAGTGGCTGCATTGCCTGTCACCAGGGTTTGAGTAGCCACAGTGCCTGCCACTGGAGTTAGAGTAGCCTCATTGTCTGCCACCGGAGTTGGAGTAGGCATAGTGCCTATCACTGGAGTTGGAGTAGGCTCCTTGTCTGCCACCGGGGTTGGAGTAGCCTCCTTGTCTGCTGGTCTGGCTTTCCCCTCTTTCCCCTGAAGGTCCTGCATAGTACTGAGCAGTGTTTGGTAGATACTGGCCAGGGCCCAACACAGTGCCATAAGTTGTGCCTCTCTGGAATAGCCACAGCATTTTCCTTTGAAATATTCTATTACTTTATCAGGGTCCTGTAGTTGTTCAAGGGTGAAGTCCCAAACCATTGGAGGTGAGAAGTTCTCTAGATATCTGCCCATGTTCTCCCACATCCCATGCCACCCCTGACTATCTGGCCTTGGGACAGATTTCTGAGTGGTAGTCTTAAACAGCTTTTTTACCCTAAAAAAGACTTGAAAAACATTCAGGAGACATAGCAATAGGAACACGCTGGTTTGAGCATCCCAAGGATATTCAAAATTCTCAAGAGGTGTTACACCTGGCCCAAAGGAGAAAAAGGAGGCAAAAGAGCTGGGGAAAGTATCTCCCCCTGTTTCTCCCATAGATTGGGTGTGATTATTGATAACTTCTGAGAGACGGTAACCAAGGTATGGACAGGACAGCAATACTACATAGAAACCCCAACAAAGCCACTTGAATAGTGATGTTACCATATCATAAGCTGATATTGCACAGGACAGCAAAATTATAGTCCTGATCCCTCTCCCTGAGATAACAAACAGCATCACAGGGAGTACATACAGCATATAAGAATTTACATAACACAGCCATGTAAACAAACGAAGCAACATTGTAACCGGCTACTATTTAACTAATAGGAGAAATACATATAAGAAATCCGTTTTAACAAGCTCTGGTCAGATCTGTTGTTATTACAACCCTTCGAGCCCCACGTTGGGCGCCAAAAAGGACTGTCGTGGTTTGGCCTCAGCCAGCAACAGAGAACCACGCAGCCGCTCGCACGACTCCCACAGCCGTGGGAAAAATCAGCAAAAAAAGGGCAAAACTCGTGGGTTGAAATATTATAATTTAGCAGAACAGACAAAGGGAAAAAGAAAGAAAGAAAAACAATAACACCGGTAAAGGAATACAAGAACGCGATTACAGTACCGCCGCGAAGCGCACCGACCGGACCCGCACCGCCGCGACCCGCCCCCGAGTGGCGACTGACTCCCCCCCCCCCCGGCTAGCTCCTTTTATAGCGGGCATGGGTCACGTGGTATGGAATACGTGCCTCCCCTGCCGGCTCCTTGGAAATTAACCCCATCCTTGCCGGAACCAGGACACATTAAAACTGCATTCTCCTTTTAATTAAAAACAAACCAACTAAAAACTTCAGGCTGTTTTTTTTTCACTGTTACAATGCATTTTCAAAGAAAAAGTGCTTCTATTAATATTTTTTTAAAGCAACAGATACTGCTGAAATAGTTATTCATGAGACCCCTGTGTTACTATGAGAATCTGCATATAGGAATATAAATAACACAGGTTATAACACACAGAGGTTTAAAGAAGTGAAACAGAAGTTGAAAGCAAGATATACCTCAAATCAGTCATAAATGGTGCCAGCGTGTGCTGCAGACGTTTAGGCTCAACAGATAATGGTGGTCAAAAAAGAAGTTATTTGGCCATGAATTTTCAAAATAGCAGGTATTACCTGAGTTGCTACAAAAAAAAAATAACGTAAAGAACCAATCATTAACTTGGTCAAACTGATGAAGTCCCCACTTGTAAAAACAGTAGGAGTCATATGCCCATGGCCCATGGGAATTCAGGTGCCTGCTGGGATTTTTGAAGCAGCAAGTGTATGTGTGCTAAATAGCTGAGGCTTTCAGTTTGTGCAGTTAGACTCAGTGCTCTGTTAGGTGCATGTGGGTACCCCTAGGAACTTCGGTACTCCCATACCCTTGATCCTTAGTGTCTGTAGGTAGTAAAGGGCTTGACAAGAATGAAAATAAACAAGACACTCATGTAACAACAAAAATTTATGAATGATTCTCACTCACACGTAGCTACCTGGATATGTTCAAACTTGTGTATAATATAATACAGTATAATACAATACAATAGCAGACTGCAATAATTTCAGGCCTAATTCAATCATACTTTGCAGTTATTTTGCTTATTTAATCATACTTTCCGATTCTTTCATTTTGACCATGAGAGACAGATTTAAACATGTATCAGGTGACTTGTTAAGGCACATTCACAGTAACTGCGTCATGAGAGTGGAATGATGCAGCTTGGTCAAACTCATGATTTGGATTGTAATAATTCCTTTGTGACATTACAAGGTTACTGTAGCCCAAGGGTTATCCAAGTACATGAGAAAGCAGGAACAGGAAAACATTGTTTTATACTGCAAAAAATTCCTGCCAATGTACACAGACATCCAAAATCTACAAATTCATATAAATCTCTCATTTGTGTGATATAATTCCCATATCAATGTACCATTTCAGGTGCCCAATAAGACTCCATCTTAGCCTATCGTCTGTACCTGCTTTTTAAAGATTTGTTTTATTCATTGCTGCTTATTAAAGTACTTTCGTATAGTATATAGACTTTAAATACATATACATGTACATTTCTGTTTCTTTATAGTTAGCATTTTTTTGTCCAGTTTACTTTACTTAGTGAAAAATGACTCTCATTTATTTAGCTAGTCAGGGCATAAAGACCTTTTGAGCAAGTAATCTGTGCATGTTTTAGGTAACTCTAAATGCCTTGTCTTTACTAAAAAAATAAAAAAGGAAGATAAATTAAAATAACAAGGCTGTCCATGAACTAGTTGAGGATAAACTACATATCTAACACTTCTCTCTTTGCAAAAGCAAAATACAGTCAACCAGAAACTGCAAAACTCGGTTACCTTCAAGTAGTCCTCTTTTTTTTAGACTTCAGTCTCCCTGTGAAACTATCCATCAGTAAATATTTTTCTCTTTCAGAGATAAATACAATCAATGTTAGCTTATAGAATTTCACTTTGAATTTACAGTATCTCTTGCTTGCTCTTAGCACATGAGTAAATTATTTTGCTAGCATTTTACCTGTAGATTTATTAGGTAGGCATAAAAAGTCTTTTTTACTGTGCCAAAAGCCAGTGTATTAAAGGAAAAAGTGGTAAATAAAATGCTGTGTCTTTCCATTAGTTATGAGATGCAGAATAGGTGATCTGATCAAAACTTGCCTCTGTCAGTGAGGCTCCCTTCAGCTTATATTCACCATACTGAAACAACCTACAAGTTTTTCACACCTTTCAGATTTGCCCAGTATTACATTATTCAAAAATCATTAGGCAGTTCTTATACACTCAGTGCACTGTTTTTTTTTTTTAAAAAAAAAAAAAAAAAAAAGCCATGACTTTTTTTTTTTTAAGTTTTATATTACAGATTCATTTACTGCTAGGATTAATATTTTCTAACTATGAGACTCGGTGTTTTACGTCTCACAAAAACTTTCTCTTCAGAAAATATGCACACGATTCAGTTACTTATCCACAGGGGCCAATGCTATTTGAGAGGCCATAGGATACCACACTTGATTTCCAGCAGCCAGTCAAGAAAAGGACGGGTGTCCTACAGGCCCTGCGTCATGTCTGTCAACCCATGAGGATATTTTGGAAAACTCAGGCATCTCAGACAGCAGCAGACACCCATGTGTGGGCAATTGAGTGGAACTGTTTATCACAGTCCTCCCCTCTCCCCTGTCAGTATGAACTGAAGCAGCTCAGGAACGCTTTGGATGCAGTCAGGAAGAAAACTAAATTCCTTTGCTCTTCTCCACACTTAAAATAAAAGCTGTACAAAAATCACCTGATATCACAACAATTCTGTCAAAATTTTGAGATCTGACAAAATAATCAGACTATCAGGAGCGAGATTGTACAGATAACTGAGGAAAAAATCCCATCCTTATTCATAGAGGCTCTTTGTGAGCCCTCTTTGCTCCCCTGGACACGACAGCTCCAACATCTCCAAAGGCCTTGAACGTTCCTGCCCAGCAATCACTGCCTATGGCTGCAGACAGATCAATCTCCTGTTCTCTTGGCTTGCAAAAATAACAATGACAAGAGGCACCTCTAAGATATATGACATATGAACAAGACAATTGTCCTCCGTTAAGGAGTTAGATGTATCAAATTCCCCCTAAATCGCGTTCAGTGTTAACTCTCAGTTGAGTCTTTTTCAGCGCTTTTGTATTTGAATGGTTACCATACTATTACCAAATTTTGGCTTTAAACTCCACTGCAGGAATCAGTGTAGCTGTACCCTGTACACAGATGTCTATTAAGGACTGCAATATTTTCATGCATCCTGAGTGCCCACCTACTGGGTATCTATTGTCCACTCTTGCTCAGGGCAGGTGGGTGATTACATCCACAACAGAGACCCATAAGTGCTCCTGGACTGCCATCTTTTAATCCTTTTTTATACTCCACCACTCACGATGGACTGAGATGGTGGCATTTAAGAACAGCATATCAAAAACTTCACTGAATCACTTCATCTAGAGATCAGAGACACTTCTTTTTTGATCATGAGCCTTCATCACTCTGCCAGCACATGCCTGGTCCCAAAGGAGTTTTTCTAACATTTTTTACTTTGTGCCAGTCAGTACATTTACACAAGTGCTCAAATTTGAGAAAATTTCTTCTGGCTCAGGAAGAAGAGGTGAGGAATTTAATGAAACCAACAACAAGTGGAATGCACTAACAAGGAATTTTTTCTACTTCTTTTTCCCACAAAGATATAAACAGAATATCACTACAAAGCAGTTAACATGGTCAGGATTCTGCAAAATAGAAGGCTGAGGATAGAAAACTCCCCCAAACTCCTGAAAGCAAGTTTAACAAATAATACTACTAAGAATTTCAGAAGTGAAGAAATGTGAAGAATAAATAAGGCTCTGATTGTAACCCTCTTGTATCTGACATTGTTGATTCGGAAATCACAAAAGTTTTAATTCTGTTTTTTAGAAACACACTGTGTTTATAAAACCCTGTGTTAGAGAAAGAATCTCTACACAGACAGCAGTTCATCAGGCTGTTTGCTTTTGTATGATATATTACTCAGTCCTTCCCTCCTTTTTTTATAGTGGAACTGATAAGGATGTACAGGATGTACAGGAAAGTAGACTTTAGTCCAGGGATTATACTAAAACAGAAACACCACAAATGAATTCAAAAAGCAAACCAAAATCCACATGGAACAAGATCAGAGGCAAGTGAACTCATAAATAGAATAAAGCTTAATAGACTCCTAAAGTGTACATAAAATAATTGATACTGTTGCATCATATGCGTGCTGAAAAACACGCTATTAATGTGTATGATTCTGAATGCCATTTTTCTTTGATAAGGCTGAACTATCTACCATTTCATTTCCACCTTTAAATAGCATTCAGAAATTTTATATAGCTGCTTTAGTTGTTCAAAATTTTTCAAGGCAGGGTTAGCTTTAATTTATAAAGGTTCAGCAACTGATGAACTAGAAAAGTTGCAGCTGTTGTTAAACTACTGCTTGAAAAACTATTAAAAACGTTTGACAAAGTCTTGAAAGGAGTTGGGGCAGCACATGACTTCAATGATCTGGCAGCTGCTGGAATGCTCAAATCTGAGGATGGCCTGAATTTCTATATTATAAAAAAGAAGAAGAAACACGTCCTCAAAAAGGGGGGAAGGGCATAAAACAACAAACAATATGGGGGTAGGAAGCAAAAAGATGTTTTTCCATTTAAAGGTAATGCTGAAGGCTAAGCAAACACCTTAAATTTGAAACTTTAAGGAGGAATTATGCTGCCTGACAGACTTCAAAGCTTCCAGTTCCAGTAGAAAATGGTTTTGCACAGATGATACCGGCTAAGACCTTTACTACCACTGATTTTTCACACCCAGTGGTTATGTGCTTGGCTAATTTTAGGCACCTATGTGAATACTCTGGTTAGGTATGTGCTAAGTACCTTGCTGAACAGGGTCTGAAATAATCCTACAGATAGGACAGTTATATCACAGGGACCTGTTCCTTCTAAATCTTTGTATCACCTTCCCTGCAACAGCAAACAATATGGGACCTGTGGTGAATGTAACTAGAAAACTGTTATAATTCTGAGAAAGTGAGTTTTTGGCAAGTAAAAGAGAGCATATTGTTAAAAAGTGCCCTACATATAAGAATTCACACGTTTCTCGAAGCATAGAAAATTTTGAGCAAGTCTATGATGAAAGCACATTGGGATACACATGTATACATACATACATTTCTCAGGAAAGTCAACATGTTAAATACATGATAGGCATTTGATTCACGTTATAGATATTTGAGAGAGAGAGAGTTATATCCAAGTACGATACATGAATATATAACATATATCTAAACACATGCATAAACATATGGAACATTTTCCAGTTCCATTTATTTTTTCTGAGTTTTGCAGTGGGATTAAAAAAAAAAAAGCAGGGCAAGCTGGGTATAAGAATACGTTTCAAAGAAGAAAAGCTCATTTTATGCATGAACAATACATGTAACAGATATGACATTTGCCACTCCTGATCCTGAAGCTTAAAAGTTTTGGTGACTCAGAAATCCAAAGGGCTCAAATACTTGACCTTTAGAAAAGCAAAGCAAACCAAGACAACTATCCCCAAATCCATCAGATCTATTAAAAACAAAGCAAACCAACAACTATCCCCAAATCCATCAGGTCTGTTATATTCCAGAGAAGTTAAGATGAGTTAGGAGGATGGGAACTTTGTTCTCATAGTGTTTTATGCATGGTTTAGAGACGTGATCTCAGGTTCACACCACCATCTCATTTATTAACTACTGTTTAAAAAGTTTTCCCCAGGCTCTCTATTGGGAGAAGAGGAAATCAAGCCACTCTAAAAGTGTTTAGAAACCTCATTTAAATGAGACCTGCCAAGCTAAAGACACATTGCACAGCTGTGTATACCTGTTTACGCGATGTGTGTACTTAACTTTTCTGAGCAGAGTATGTCTGTGTCTGCATTGTATGCATTTTTGCCATGAGGTGTTTTTTAGATGGAAGCACAACAAAACATTCCTCTGCCTGACAAGACAGACGAGTGAAGTACAGTTACAAATTTAAAGACCTTTGGCTCACAGATTTTTTGCAAATGAAAGGCGACAGCTTCTTTAATGACAACAGAGCAACAGGGTGTATAGCCCGCGAGTCGGTCAAATCTTCCTATTTAAAAACAGGATTGAAGTTTTCGGGGTAAGGCTTGCTTGATTTCATTTATGTATTTACTTAAACCCCTCGAGCAGCTTGCCTTTGGCCCTCAGCACCTGCCAAAGTCACCCTGTGGCTTCCCGAGGCTGCAGTCAGGCCCCTGGTTGGGGCAAAAGGCGCAACTGTGCGGACCTTCCCGACGGGGTCCGGCCTTAGCGGCTGTACGCTCCTGGAAGCGGGGGAGGGGGAGGGTCGGCGTCGGTTTAATACCGCGCACCTCAACGAACCGGGTTAAAAAAGAAGGGAGCGCAGCCCCCGCCGCGCACCCGAGTTACGGCGCTGGGGAGGGGAGAGACTTCAGACCCGCTCGGGTGGGGAAAAAAAAAGAGAAGGGAAAAGGCGGCAGAGCCACGATTTTCCGTCAAACCCGGAAAGGCCGGTGAGCGCTACCGCCGCTGCCCCGAGCCGCCCGCACCTCCCCGGGACGGGCAAGACGCGGAGACGGCGGGGGCCTCCCGGGACCCGCTCGGGTCTCCCCCCGCGGCCCTTTCCCGTGTTCCCGCCGCCGCCGAAACCGCCACCGACAGCCACCAGACAGCACCGAGCGGTGCGGGGCCGGGGCGGGCACTCACCGTTGTGCAGCGAGCCCCGGCTCTTCCTAGCCAGCGTCTGCTGGACCTGCCGGTGGATCCGCAGCGCCTTCTCCTCCCCGGCCCGGTCGCCCGAGAGCTTGAGCCTGGCCTCGGAGGGCAGAGCCAGGCTGGAGCTGTCCAGCTCCCCCAGGATCTGCTGGCCCAGCACGGTGCGGATGTAGCCCTGCTCGGCGGCGGGGCCGCGGCCGGCCATGGGCACAGCCGGGCACCGCTCCGCTCCGCGCCGATAACCTGTTGCGCCGCCGCCGCCGCCGCCGCCTCCTCCCCAGCACGGTGGCTCAGCCGCTGAGGGCCGGGCCGGGCCGCGCCCAGCGCCCAGCACCGCCCGGGGCTCTGCCCCGCCCGCCGCGCAGGTGCCAGGCGCGGCCCGCGCCCCCGCCCCGCTCCGCCCGCCGCGGCCTCCCGGGGCGGGGCAGGGCCGGACAGGGCCGGGCCGGGCCGACCCGTCCCCGCTCTTGCCGTCCCCTCCCCTTCTTTCGCTTCCCGCCGGGGCGAAGGTCCCGGCGCAGCGGTTTGGCCCGGCCCGGCGCAGCTCTCGCCGGCGGGGCGCGGTCGTCGCCTCAGGCAGCCGCCGCCTCAGGCGGCCGCCGCCCGTCCCCGTACTCCCCGCGCGGCAGCGGGGGCCCGGCGCGGCCCGCCCCGTCCGGCAGCCCCCCCCGGGGCCTCCCGGGGTAGCAGGGGCTGCGCGGCCGGGGAGGGACCCCCGGGGCGGGGGGGATCTGTGGAGCCTTGTCCCGCGGCCGCCGGGAGGGCGGGTTCCTGTGGCACACGTACCCCCGCGGCAATGAACACGGGCATAGTTTTTAAACGCGCTGGAACACCTCTGCGGTGAGGGCAGGCCGGGGGAGCTGGGGGTGTTCAGCCTGGAGAAGAGAAGGCTCCGGGGAGACCTTATAGCGACCAGTACTTTTCCTACAGGAAAGGCGGTGAGGGACTCTGTCAGGGAGTGTAGTGACAGGACGAGGGCTAACAGTTTTAAACTGAAAGAGGGTGGATTTAGATTAGATGTTAGGAAAAAATTCTTTACTCTGATGGTGGTGAGGCACTGGAACAGGTTGCCCAGGGAAGTTGTGGATGCCTCATCCCTGGAGGGGTTCAAGGCCAGGTTGGATGGGGCTTTGAGCAACCTGGTCTAGAGGGAGGTGTCCCTGCCCACGGCAGGGGGGTTGGAAGTAGATGATCTTCAAGGTCCCTTCCGACCCAAACCATTCTATAATTCTATGATCGTCCCTTATAGATCCTTTGTGTTATGTTATAGATTTAAGATACTATTATATTTTACACATGGTTGCAATTTGCGCACATGTAGGTAAGTTTCAACCTGAAATATAAGGTGTGAAACAGCTTTAAGTACAGCAGTCCCTGCCTGTGAAGATCAAAGTTGGAGGCAGGATTGTGTTAGGGGGCTGTAGGGCTGCTGGTTTGGGAGATTTTTCTTCTCTCTGGGTTTTTTTCAGGCTGTCCTAAAGATTCGCAGAGGGATGAATCGAAGACGGAATTGCGCAATTAAAGGCTGGAAAAAAAAAAAAACCTGACTGGCTCTGCCCCTGCGAAGGTCTGTGCCTGCCTGTGTGATCTAAGTGGCTTCTTACGCACTGAAACACGGCTCAGGGCATGTGAGCAGGAGGAAGACTGAAGTTCTCACACTATCTCAGGACACAGCTTGGAGTTACTGTTTAAACAAACACACTACTCACAGTGAATTGAAAGGAGGAGGAAAAAGGGAACATGCAATGTCTTGGGGATAGAAAAGTGCAGGCGTTAGAAAAAAGTAGATGATTTTTTGCGTGATTAAAAAAAAAAAATCCCCAGCAAACTAAATGTAGGTATTTTAATAGAAAAGCTAATTTTTCTTAAAAGTCAATGAAAATTACTGTAGCTTTTAACTTCATGTGTTGCTGTTCCAGAGACATGCTGGGACTCAAAATGAGCTGGTGTAGCTTGTTTTTTTCCAGAACTTCAGACAGCAGTGAGGGTACAGGGTGGCTGGGGAGGAACTGGGGCGATTCTTGACTTGGGGTATACCGTAATGTAAGATACTGGGGCACCTTCTTTATTCTCAGAAAACTCAGGATGAGGGGAGGAACTGGCTTCATGCTGTGGAGCCCAGAATCCTTTTGCCCTGATTTACTCTTTGTCTCTCTTCCATCTTTTTCTTTAAGAGGGGGAGGGAGCTCTGGCCTTTCTTGTCACTTGGTCTGGCTAATGTCATCTCCTTTTGTTCTAATGTGGCATATGACAGGAGAGGTCACGTTAATGATATGTGAGAATAACTTCAGTGATTAAGTGACACGCTCCTTCCTTATAAATGGGGAAAGGTTATGTATGGGAGTAGAAAGTTTGGAGATAAGCTGTGGGGTACTGTCTGGGAAAGAGGAGCAGGAATCTGTGGAGAGGAGGAAGTTGGAGGTATGCAGCAGAACTACAACGGACAGGGGAAAAATGTAACAGAAGAGTGGAAGGATTAAAAAAATGAAAGAATGGGCAGGATAAGGCAGGAAAAACAATGGGGAAGACACATCACAGCTTGAAAGGAATGTAAAATCTGTTAGAAACTATGTTAGACCCTTTTGCTGACACACAGGCAGTCAGAAAAGCATTTCCAGTAAACAATAGATACTACATTCTCAGCACGTATGAGTAAGGACTGCTGAGGAGATTAGAAAATAGTCTAAAAAATGTGAAACATTTCCTCCCCTCCTACTTTTCCCTGCCCTCTTCTCTATTCCTGAACTCCAGCAGAAATGTGAATTCTGGATAGTTTTTATAGTTGAAATCAGTTTGGATTCCCACACAAAATACACCTGAAATTAATTCAGGATTTAGGATATACTCTTGCAGAGGATGTCCTCAGATGCTACAGATATCACATATAGGTTTACAAGCTCTTGGCACATTGGCATTACCTCTGTTGGAAGAACTGTTGAATTGTTATCAACTTTATTCTGCAAGTATGTATGTTTATTTGTGCTTGTGAGATCCATGGCAAACGAAATGGCAGTTTGCTCTGGACTTTAAAATCTTTAATGAGTTTTCTGAGATATTTTTCTCTCCTTGTAACTAGGAAAGCTGACTGGAAAGTTTGGGGGGGTGAGGGAAGGGGGCAGAGAAAGAATTTTGTCTGCACAGCAATTCAGACAATGCTTAGCCAAGATCTGAAATAGAAATTAATTAAGGTCTTTTTTACCTGTAGAAAATAAAAAGAAGTGTCATGTAACTGATTGCTGCATCAACAGCAATCCCTTGAAGTGGACTCATGTTGGATTAACACCTCTTCTCAACTGAATTGCAAAAAAAATACCCCGAGTCTTTTGAGAGGGAAATACTTTACCAGTGCCATTTGCAGATGCAAAACAACATAGCTGGGGTTATCCCTGAAAGGATCACAACTTGTGATGGATGATTGCTTATGAGATTTTTGAAAAAGATATTTAATTATGACGCATATAGTGACTAAGGGATGAGGAATCACAGACAAAAATATTTGCTTTCTGTCCAGTGTCTGATGGAGTCAAGCAGATGAGAAAACCAGTTATTTCTTTATAAGTTTTATTTCTTATTCTGACCAGAAATGCTTGATGCTTGGCCTAAACCATGCAACCTTTCTCCATCAGAAGTTCCCCACAAATAATGTTTATGTTAAAGTTGTGGTAGTTGGTCCTTTCACTCTTTTTTCCTGTCTCCCCACCCCTCTCTCTGTGTTAGGGCTTATGGAACAAGCTGGGTTTGTACTGTGGAAACAGATTATTTTCAGCTGCAGGAACCTTAGAGAAAATGAGTGTAAGTATGAACATTGAGGTGTTCAGTTTAAATGTGAAACAGCTCGGCAGCAAGGGCTTCATCTTAAATACACACATTATTCCTATGTGCATCTCTAGGACCACATGGAAAACAAAGTGCTGTTTGCTCAGGGGTTTCTTGGTTTGGTTCTTTTTCCCTTTTCCCTTTTCCCTTTTCCCTTTTCCCTTTTCCCTTTTCCCTTTTCCCTTTTCCCTTTTCCCTTTTCCCTTTTCCCTTTTCCCTTTTCCTTTTCCCTTTTCCCTTTTCCCTTTTCCTTTTTCCTTTTTTTCTTTCTTCTTTCTTCTTTTGGATCCCATGGTTGAAGGCGTTATATGCAAGTGCAGGACAGTCAGGAAGCAGCCGGACTGTTTCTACATCTTTCCTCTTCCTTCTGGTTTCATTTGAGCCACCCCTCCGGGGCAGAGGGAGCCAATTCTTCCCGGCCGGTGAAAGCCCTGCGAGCGGCGAGGGGCCACACTGCCACCGCGTGTTCCCTTGCTGGAACGGCACGACCCGGCCTGCTCCCTGTCGCTCCTCCCAGGAAGGTAAAACTTACGAAGCAGACCTGGGGAGCACCCGGAGAGGAGTTAATTCCATGCTTAAAAAGCCGAGATCGGTATTTTATTGCAATTTTATTTGTTACAGGAGGTAGAGCTGGAGTTCAACCCATCTGTCTTTTGCACCAGGCACTTGTATCCTGTACTGTCTTACAGTAACATATCCATATCTTTCATCCCAGCATCATTTTTGGAAGCAGAGAAACAGAAGATCATCTATTTTGTCCTGTAGGATAATTTAAAGTAAAGATTTTTTTTTCAGAGCCACCTAGGGGAAAAGTGCTACTTTTGCCTTGGTAAAATGAGTGTGATAGCAGTTCTCTGCCTGACATAAATGTGACAATAAAAGCAGTAAGAGCCATGACTGGGACTTTATACCTGACCTAGACAGAGTTCAAGGGAGCGGCAAATTGCCTGAGGAAAGAAAGCACACACAGATGTGCACACACATACATACACAAGATGACAATGATCCTCATTGCAACATGACAAACCTTCATTCACTTTGATGAGGCGAGTGTGCAACTGCTGGTTTTGGAAATCCAGGCCATAGCCTAGAGCTGACCAAACATCCTAACTTGAGAAATGTCATTTCAAAACTGCCATATGGCTGTGAGCTTTGCTTTTTGTCTCAAGAGAGCCAAGGGCTGCAGGAATTCGGGATGGTCCTGAAACCACAGATAACAGTGGCTCCTCAGGCATACGGCTTTTTTGTTGTGTGGTAGGGCAGGACTAAGTTGCATTGTGACCTGGGTTATAAAGCAATGTTTGTTCCATCAGTCTTGCCTTGATTTGTTTGTTTCTGCGGGTGGAAGCATTGGTTATCTGGCCCACCTATAGCAGGGTGGCCACTGATGTTGGCCGATGTTGTAGCCCTCAGGTAAAATCTCTGCTTGAGCCACAGACTGTTGAGCAGTTTTGCGTGCTGTCAACTGCCGCATGGAGCTTGAGCTGATGGGAATGGGATGCTACTGCTAGAGATCTGCTAGAGACCTACATTGGGATGCATTCAACCAGGGGATATTCTTGGATGCTATGTCTAGCAAAAGTTGTGGGGTTAGATCATTCTCTGATACGTGAAGTAAGATAGAGCAGTCTCCAAGAGAAAGGGGTGTGTGTGTGTGTGGGGGGGGGGGGGGGGGCTGTGTCTGCCCTTGTATACAATGACATCTCTCCTTTGTGATGCTGTAAAAAGGTTTTGACGAAGTGGACGAAATAGCAGGAACAGAGATAAGGTTTTTAATGGGCCTGACTATGAATCACCTTGGTGGAGATTCCCCAGCGGAGTCCAGGCCCGTTCTACTTGTTAGTGGGCTCCTCTTGGCAGAGCTGGTAAGGGAGAGCCTGGTTGCACAGCTCCACTGGGAAGATATTTTTTTCAGTGAGCAAGAGCAGAGGGGACAGGGTTAGTCTAGCTTTTCCATCTCCCTGCAGATCTTTTGTGTTTGGCAGGGCCAGCTGCACACTGTGAACTGGTGGTGGTGGGAAGGGGGGGGGAGGGGGCAGCAAGTTCTGGGGGAAGGTGGTAAAACCCCTTCTGTCCTAGCTGGTCAATATCTTGTAGATAACATTCCCTTGACTGCTCTCTTCTTATGCAGTTTATCACAGCTGGCTCAAGGCTTGCTAGCAAAGCAGGCAAAACTGAGCAGCAGGGAAGCATGGGCAGAGTTGGAAATGCCGCCTTTAAGCATTGATAAAGTAATAGCATGTCCGTGTGTGGCACTGTTTGTTTGCCGCCCGAGTACCCGCTGCCCTCGGCAATTGCCTGTGCCTAAGGCTTGCTCTCTTGTCTTCATTTCTTTTCTTTCCAGGTCTGTTTTGTCCTATGGTTCCTAGTCTCTCTCTTTAGCAATCAAGTGTAATACTTTAAAAGTGTGATTTTCTTTTTTTTTTCCCTTTTTTTCTTCTTTTTAGGATCAGAGATGCACATAATCAGTTTTTCGAACAAAGGTTGTACTCTGCATCTGTCAGTTCTTGAGTCATCGGGGCACTGGGGAGACAGCCAGGAAAGATGTAGGAAGACGTATTTAAATGGGCTTATCAGATACTATGCTAAAAAGAGCAACAATGTAAAGTGACTTGTTCAAAAGGTTTGGAATGAAAGGAATGAAGCAGAGCTAATTTCAGTAAGCTGCAATCAATGCTCAGAGTAACACACTTATTCAGTTGTCTCAGGCAGTGGTTGTTTTTCCATGCATTAGCATTTTGGTCACTGTAGTAAAAGAACACATTGTATATGTAGGTGGAGGTATGAATACTCTTAAACTCTTGGCAGAGGAGCACAATACCATTGTTTATTTGAGTTGTTATTGCATGCAATATCATCTAGAGGCTCTGAATTTTATCAGGGCCCTCTTTTGTTAGTGGCTGCACATGAGAGATTTTTTGTCTTCATCTTGTGGTACAAGTAAAGAATACATCCAAATCACTGACGTCTCACCTTCATGTACAAGTCAGGGATGGAGGATTTAAATGCTATTCCTGAAGAAATGTGGTAACCCAGAAATTGAAAACCATTTTTTATATTTTGGCTCCTGATTTTGAGATGTAGGAGATGTGTTTATTGAGTACATAGTATAGCAATATTTTAAAACAATCTTTTTTCTAGTGTTAGTAGAAAGTTTTTTACTGGTTATATTTCCTCTATCAAAGCATCTTTTGAGACAAAAATGACTGGTAGACAGTAAATTATCCATGGCCCAGCAATGTGCCCTTGTTGCCAAAAAGGCCAATGGAATCCTGGGCTGCATAGGGAAGAGTGTGGCCAGTAGGTCGAGGGAGGTCATTCTCCCCCTCTACTCGGCACTGGTGAGGCCACAACTGGAATACTGTGTCCAGTTTTGGGCTCCCCAGTTCAAGAGGGACAGGGAACTGCTGGAGCAAGTCCAGCGAAGGGCAACTAGGATGATTAAGGGCTTGGAGCATCTCCCTTATGAGGAAAGGCTGAGAGAGCTGGGACTCTTTAGCCTGGAGAAGAGAAAGGGGAGACCTTATTATGGCGTACAAGTATCTAAAGGGTGGGCTGAAGGAGGATGGAGCCAGGCTCTTTTCATTGGTTCCAAGTGACAGGACGAGGGGCAATGGGCACAAGTTAGAACACAGGAAGTTCCGTTCAAATACACGGAAACAGTTCTTTACGGTTCGGGTGACAGAGCACTGGAACAGGCTGCCCAGGGAGGTTGTGGAGTCCCCTTCCCTGGAGATTTTCAAGACCCGCCTGGATGCAGTCCTGAGTAATGTGCTGTAGGCAATCCTGCTTTAGCAGGGGAGTTGGACTAGATGATCTCTAGAGGTCCCTTCCAACTCTGATAATTCTGTGATTCTGTGAAAATAAAATTTTGTGTTTTTTTTTTTTTTTTTTTTTTTTTTAAATCAGACCTATAAACCCCCCCTTCCCCGGCAAAAAGAAAAGTATTAATTCTATATCCTAATTTTTTTCCCTATTTTATTTAGTGAAGTTGAAGAAAACGGGTATGAAGGGATTTGAGGAGGACATCTACTCATTTTCTGCTGTAAATTAGGATTAACTATATCTAAATTATCACAGATATCTATCTGCGACTTTTAATATAATAATTTTTTGAATAAATAATTTTACTATATTATGTAATGCATGATGGGAGGCTATTGCTGTATGATACTGAGGATGCACACGTGAAAGATCTATTATAATAGACTATCATCTGCATAATGCCAGTGTAATGCATCCAAACCAGTCACCATAAGAAAATGACAGAATACATTAAAACATACAGGAGATTAAGTTGGAAGAAAACCAAAGTGTACATGCATATTCAGTTTGGGTTGGATCCTTAATTCTTCTTTCACAGCATTGTGCACAAAGCAGACACAGAGCTGGCTGGCCTGTTTCCTTGGGAAAGGCAAATCTCAGACAGGCTCCAGTTGCCAGAATAGTTTATAAGCAATCTGTGTGTAGGACCAGCAGGTCCAGCTGGACAACAAGAACTGCTGTCGAGAGCTGCTCTATAAACACAGTGATTTCCCAATGGGCTTTTTTCTTTTCTTTTCTTTTCTTTTCTTTTCTTTTCTTTTCTTTTCTTTTCTTTTCTTTTCTTTTCTTTTCTTTTCTTTTCTTTTCTTTTCTTTTCTTTTCTTTTCTTTTCTTTTCTTTTCTTTTCTTTTCTTTTCTTTTCTTTTCTTTTCTTTTCTTTTCTTTTCTTTTCTTTTCTTTTCTTTTCTTTTCTTTTCTTTTCTTTTCTTTTCTTTTCTTTTCTTTTCTTTTCTTTTCTTTTCTTTTCTTTTCTTTTCTTTTCTTTTCTTTTCTTTTCTTTTCTTTTCTTTTCTTTTCTTTTCTTTTCTTTTCTTTTCTTTTCTTTTCTTTTCTTTTCTTTTCTTTTCTTTTCTTTTCTTTCTGGCTCAAAATAAATGCAACCAGATCTGCAGTATAAATAGCTTCCTTGTTTCCTATACTTTTCAATTCTTATAACTCTCTCTCTTTTTAGGTTTTGCTGTTAGCGTAGATAGCGGTGGGTATAATACGATGAAAACCTTCATATTGTAGGCACTTCCAGCACAGTTTAGGGAGTGACATAAGAACAGAAAAATGTCTGTCCTGGATCAGATCAAAGATCTAGGTAGCCTACCATGCTGTCATGGTGGCCAACAGTGGATTTCTGGTATAAAACCAGCGCAAAGGTGTAATAGTACTCCATTAGTATACTTGTGCAGCTTACAGCAAAGTGCAGCTCAGGGATATCTTTAGTCAGAGGCAGTACCTTTGTGTTTAATTGTCTTTAATGATTTTCTCCCATGAATTTGATTAATGTCTTTTTGCATCACTATTGCCCTTTTGTAATGGGAAATACAGCTTAATTATAGGGTATGAGAAGTTCCCTTTTGTGGTTTGTGGTTTGGTTTGTTTTTTTTTTTTTTTTTTAATATGCTAGATGATAATTTCACTTGATGTAATCTATTTTTGGTATTATGAAAAAAAGGAATAAGAGTTTCTTATTCATCCTCTCTGTGCTACTGATTATACAGTTCACTATTATGTTCCTCTGCAATTGGTTTTCCAGGCTGAAACGTCCTAGCCTTTTAATTGCTCTTTGTGTGCAAATTGTTTCAGACTGAAGATCATCTTTATCGGCCTTCACTTTTTTAGCTCAGCTCTGCCATTTTTAAGATGGGATGATGCCAGAATAGCACACAGTATTGAGGTGCTGAGACACCTTGGAATTATACAGTGATATATTAATTATTTCCTATTTTCTTCCTTATTCTGCACCTCATAATTCCTTTACATTCAGTTAGCTTTTTTAACTGCTTCTAAGCTGATGTTTTGAAGTCAAACACTAGTGCAGAGGATTCTTTGTTTGGCCTTCATGCTTCCTGCAAGGATGTTGAATGTAAACACATTTTAGTTACTATTACAGAGTTAGTCCTTGATAGGAACATTGTGACAGAAGTCAAAAATACCACTGGGAAAGGAGTCAAAACTGGACTCTCCCCTTTGAGTTGCTTGACTAGCTTATCCGTGAAACATTCATGTACAGTGTCTAAAAATACCCCAGTGTGACATTTAAATCTACGTAAAAGTAATTAAATTCTCCTATTGTTATGGTATTTCCAGTCCTGGCAGACTCTCTGAATCTGATTTTTCCCTAGCTTGTCACTATTGTTAACTGTCCTTATCTTGCCCTGATTGGTGGTAATGTATATACTTTGCCTTGAGAGTTGCTTTTAAATATTTCGCCTGACACTTCTGTATGAGAGCTGAGATTTGCAATTGGCCAGCCAACCGCTGCTGTACTTTTGGTGTTCTCACAAGGTGTCCATGGCGCTGTAGAATACACATCAGCTTTAATGCGGGAGGTCAAGTGTGTAAACACAGACACAAACACATCGTTTTAATCTGTGAAAAAGAGCCATAGGTCAAAAGGAACTAAAACAAAATATTGAAGAGAGATATAGTCCTGACCTGTAGAGAGTAAATGATGGAAGAAATCCAAAGTTGAATCGCTTGCTTTGTTCCAAAGACTGCAAAAATGTTTTACGTGTATTCATGAACTAAACTTGACAACATCACCAAAACAATAATTGGCAACTAGTTCCCTGCCTACAGCCATCTGCGAAATGAAATGAAACTTTGGGGATTTTTCTACAAACATGCTCTAGCTGTGGCTTCATCAATATACTCAAGCATTTTTATGTCCTCCCTACCCTTTGCTCCTTTGTTGCATAATAAATTCATGTATATTTATCAGCACCACAGCATCTGCCATCTGTTAATCCAGGTGCTAGATCTAAACAGTAGAAGTTCTCTGTGCCAGTGGACTGTTCCTTGCTGTGCTGTCTCTGAAGTTAAGTATCATTTTAATATTAGCAGGAGATTTGGATGCTGTTGCTTCCTTTGCCAGCTTGTGGAATTTTTAGATAAATTATAGAAATACTTGCAGTCCCATTTTGTTCTCTGTAATATCCTGTTTCATTTTTAACTTCATTTTGAACTATAGGAATTTCCTTCTCTTGTACGCTTCAGATTACTCTGACATACTGTGCCAGCAGCCAGTAGATTTCACTCCTCTTTGTCAACTCCAGACAATAACTGGGATATGGCAGCTTTGTAAAGCACTTCCTGAAAATCTGAAGTCATTCAGCCAAATATCTCCCTGATGTGAAGCCACTGGCAGTAATGGAGATACAGCAAGAGGAGTATTGCCTTGGCGTCCACTAAATCCGTTTCATTTGGTTTTGGCAGGACGTTTATGATTTTTTTTAAAAGGAAATCAGTCAGTCTCTCCATAATCTGGATCCAGGCTGGCTATTCTTTTTGAAGCTGTACTTTTTCTGACATTTATGAAACTTAGTTGATCTCTAGACATGCTGTTGATGATATCTTATTTCCTGATGCTGCAAAAACCCCATATCTCAACAGGCAATTTAAACTGGAATATTCAACTGAAGAGCAGTCTAAGCAGACAAGGACATTTTTTGTCTAGATCTTAGCTGGAAGAAGGGACTGCACAAAATTAAGCAGTGCCTGCCAGTTCCTGGGAATGCAGTACCCAGTAATTTAACCGGAAAGATCACTGTGGACATCTTCTGTTACTGACAGGCCTCCTGCCAACCTCTCTAAAAGCCCCGCTGAAACTTTTCCTCACTAGACCTGGAGTCACGTGCAGCCAAGGATTGGAATTTCTTCCCCCCAACTCTGTTTTTATAACGTGGAAAGGCCACCAAAGGGTTTCAGTTATTTAACCAATGTTTTGTTTGGAATATAAAACAACAAACCGGGGCATGACATTTATTTAAGACGTTTTCGTAGTTAAACCAGATGAAGTATAATAAATTTCCTTCGTGCCCACTCTGATCCTTGCGGGTCTGGTTGTTTCCCCTTGTCCAGCCCCTGTCGTTGAACAAACCCGTACAGCCCCTTTTGGGTTGCTCAGGAAACGTCTGTCTCAGGGTACTCTTTCATGCCACTTCTCACATGGGTTGCCACTGAAGTGGTAGTTCCCACTTCTTCCCTCGCATTTCCAATTAAAAGCTTCTGCTTCTGTAGCAGTAGATTGGCCACAGGGTACGAAGGCTTACCTTGCTGCTGCTGAAAAAGTAGAAATTCCTTTTTTCTTTTTTGGGTTAGTTTTCTGTGAGATTGGCAGATGAAAGACGGGATCAAATCTTCTGGCAGGAGCAGGCAGTTAACTTGAAACCTCAGGGCTATGGGTCTGCTCCCTCTTGCAGGCTGCCCCTCACCTGGGAGTCTCGCAGTCCCTGTTGCCGCTTCATGCCTTTTTCTCCTCCTCCCTCCCTCCCTCCAAAGAGTTCAGTATAGCTCAGAGCGCAGTAGCCCAGACGAGACAGACCTTGCTGTCTTGCAAGGTGCCAAACATAAAAGAATGCACAGTACTGGAAGTAGTTTCATCCAAAATATATACTTTTTTTACTTTTTCTTTTTTTTTTTTTTTTTACATACTTATATGTAAAATGCATACGTGTAACTGCAGACAGTTGGAAAACATGCATGAGTTACTTTCCATTAGCTTTCCTCTCACTACTGGAACCCATCACCAACAGCTTGTTTATTCCCCCCAGCCACTAGTAATTTAGCTCCTCTTTTCTCCATCATAGGGAGATGTTGGAAAAAAAGTCTCTGTCTTCACAGGGTATATGCTATATTCCACAGCTCTGAAACAAGATCTTGGCAATATTTCAGATCAAGAAAGTTGAATGCTGTTTATATAGATCTCTGGTGCTATATCAGCTTTCTAGGATTGCTTTTTTCTCTGCTTCCTCTCCTACCCCATTGTGCAAGCTGCTCTGAGCTTTTTGAACTACTGTTCAGTGCTGGGCTGTGTTCTGCTATGAGGTATGGCGGTATGTTAGTAATGGGTGATGTGACTCTTCGTTTTTTTTTTTTTTTGTGTATGAGCACACAGAGGCATGCACAGACAAGCACAGACTAATCCTCTCATTCTTCCATCCAGGGGAGTTCACTGGAGAGGAAGAAACTCTGGATTTCTTGTCTGCTTATAGCTATGGAACAGGCCTGCAAATAGCTTTCCAGAGGCATCGAGCTTTTAATCAGTTGCAATTCCACATGGACAAAAGACCAAAGAACAAATAATTTATGAAGTGAAGTGCATAGATTTATGCGTTCATAAGTTGTACGTGGGACCAAGGAAAACATGTTTTATCAAATCAGTATAGAAGTTTAACCCTTTTCATTAACATTCCCCAAACCATAGCAATATAGAGCTCATTGTTATATCTTCTCATGGATCGCTGTTTGCACTGGGGGTGGGGGTCCAAAATGTCTTGGGTTGCTGCCTGGTGTCCCAATCATTTGATAGGGAATTTAGCCACAGAATAACATGGCTGCACAGTATAATGTTTAGCTTTGTGTGGCCACGCTTCTGACCTCTGAAAGCCAAGGTGTGAGGAGGACTAGTGAAAAGGTGGGGCTATGGCTTGCTGCATTCTTGTACGGGCTGGGATTTGTCCAGGGCACAGTCTGTGTCCGCTTCAGAAACACTCTGCAGTTCATCAGTTCAGAAATAGCCACAATAAGTCAGTCCAGCAGACAGGGCAGTAAAAAGCTATATGACAGCTCTGAGCTTGCCAGTTAGAAAATTGAGAGAACAGAGATCTGTAGGAGATCTCCAATTTCACTTTGCCTAAAGTCATACAGGTTTTGAATCCTGAGCTCCAGTCCAGGACTTCAGCCCTTCTGCTGGCAATTAGTTTGTTCTAACTACGAATTTGCTTGATTCTTTGAGCCATTTCTGTTGTATTTATCACCAAATGGCTCCTTATCTCGTAGTAATAATGCTGTTCAGCTAGGTAAGAGAATCTTCTATCTTTATTTTTGGCTCTTCCAGAAGGAGAAGTACTTGAGAAGGTAAATAGTACCTTCTATTTTGTAAAGGGTAACTGTATATATTATTACAGGCTTCAGTGTGAAATAAATGCGATTAACAAAAAGAAAGAATCTATGCATACAACACTGAATATTTTGCTTAAACACAACTACAATTGTCAAACAGAAAGTCTTGCCTGTGTTCTTTTTCAAAAAATGGTTTATAATTGCTGACATTATTTCTTGGTGATTACTGTACGTGGAAGAAAAGTGTGACTGCACTTGTCAGCCACTTTTCCTACACAGCGATATTCCTTTTCAGGAATTATACAATCTTGTAGCCTACTGAGAAGTAAATTAAAAAGCACTGAGATTTATTCCCTGAATTGGATCTCCAATTAAAGTTACAATTACTCAAAGTATTGTTTATTTTCCTTCTGCAAACTTAGAAAAAGGCTACTTAGAATAGGGCTAATGACGTTTTTGATGGAGTTACAAGAAAATGTGCTTATATAATACTTGACTTCAAAATCACATGGAAACATTGTAATTAAGTTCTGTGAAACTCACTATACTATTTAGTTCACTATGTTTCCTTATATGCAGATGAGAGACCTTATTCTCCTTCCCCACTTATATATATAATTTCACTCAGGCATTTGGAGCTGCACTACTATAATACTGCTGTCAAAAGAAACAGCAGCAAAATACAAGTGGAGACCGAATACCTGGTGAAATTTCTACTGACGACAAAGTAGAATTCTGCTGGAGGAACACAGAAACAATCATCAGACACAGCAGACATGGCAGAAAGAGAAGAACTGACTCATGGTCACCACTGTCTGTTCTTTATATCAACAGCAACTGTCATACTTTTGATGAGACAGAAGAGGACCAGATTGGGAAGAGCATAGCCAAGGGTTAAAAGTCATCACCAAAAGATCAGTCAATAGGAATTTATTGTTTTGTTGTGAGAAGTATGTTTCGTGACATCTGAAGTCCAGCTGAAGTAAAGGCAGGAGGTGTTACAGGGTTACCAGAATAAAAGAAAGAGCCAAGGTAAGCACAGGGGATAGCTTTCAAATTACTGGGTGGAATCCATGTGGAAATAGCTCGTTGGAACCAAGAAAGGTTCCGTATATTTAGGGATGTCTTAGGGGGTGCCCACTGAGGACTAAAGATGAGCTATTGAGGTAGTCCTCAGAAAGGAAGAAGAAAAAAGTTAGCAATATTGGCACTGTCAGTGATGGTCAGAGTTCAAGGGATTTTGCAGTTCCATATGTTCTGGAAGGGGACAGTTTTACTTTGATGTCCGCTTTTTAGCTGAGAAGAATGCCAGCTTCTTGACTTCAAACAGGCAGTGTTTGTTAGGCAGGACCAAAGACTGGAAGGTAAGGAGACGAGGAGTTATGGTTACCTTGAGCAAGGCGGAATCTGCTTCCAGAATATAGACAGGGAAAGAGAGACATTTTCTCTTCTCATCAAGAGGGAAGAAGCTAGGAAAGAAAGAAGAAAGAATAAAAAAAAGAGATGGGAAAAGGTGTTAGCTTTTATCCATGCTGAAAGTAGGGCCTTCATGTACTGTGTAATAATACCAAGAACATATTTGAACTTCGGGTTGAGTCAATCTGATCCAAACTTTAATGAACTTTGAATTGTGCTTCTGTATTCTTAGTGCCTCTTTAATGGAAAAAAATAAAAGATTGGAAATGTAGTTAAATGTTACAATAAGCATAGTAATGAGACTATAAATATACTAAACTGTTGTAATAAACATAAATCTGAAAATGTAAAATAAGTTTCTGAAAGCAGAAATGTGTTGGGATATCATAAAATGTCCCATTAAAAAATTGGATACTTTATTTTCAGATTTCCACTTCTATACTTTTTTGATGAGACAAATAATAAAGAAAAATGACAATTTCTGGTTGGTCACACAGGCCAGTAAAAGTTTTAAGGAAGTTATTTTATATAAGAAAGAATGAAGGGTGGGTTGTAGCTATCACACTATAAACTGAAATGGAGATTCATAAAGTACCAATGAATTTTAATGCTTCATATCCACCGTATTATATTCTCCAGAAACAGAAGGTTACATTATGGGGTCCTGTCTCCTGCTGAGACCAAATTGATACAGACACAATTTCCATAAGGAATTGCAGGTTCACCTGTTGATATACACTATGGGGTGGGAGGTCTGATGAGCATACAGATTGCAGTGTCCGTTCAATATGACATGGAAGTAAAGACAGACAATTACACTCAGAGATGATATAAACCATCCAGGTGCTTACAGCTCTAGAAAGTGATTTTTGCATAAGCACAGCACCTCAGGAGAAACAAGGATAAAATACGATGGCTATTAAGTAATGACTGGGTAGTGTGACCTGGAGGCCACTGAAGGTGGAAAGACTGCTGCATGATTTATTTTGAGCAGCAATGCCATCCTTTTCTTACACTGAAGTAACAGTGTTAAGTCATGGCTGAAATAAAGACATTTCTTGCATGTCAAACAAAATGATGGATTGAAAGACATGAGCTTTAACTATGACCATCAGGAGAACTTTTAGCTTTAAATTTAGCCTCCATGAGATGCATCTGAGGTGAGGTAATCATGAACGGTTTGAAAACCTCTCACAAAGGTAGATGGCTTCTACAGAGAAAGATGAAAGGGTCATTTTGGTCATTCATCTATCAGAGATGCTTCAGTTCACAGAAATAACTTGTACTGTGTCAGAGGCAAGCTAAATTGAGCTAAGGCAAGACTGAAAGGTACCATCTTGCTTGAAATATTGATAAGAAATATAGAAAACCCCAATTCAAATAATTGAATAAATCCTTAAAAATAATCCTTAGGTGGGCTTCTATTTGATGCAAGTACTAGGGTAGTAAAGAAGATGTAAGAATATTTAGAAATTAGCAACTTTATCATCACCAATTAACTGCTTGTGTGCTGGAAGCAAGTTAAAGTGATAGCAAGGTAGACAGTGGGGGGCAGCCTTCATGCTTTCTTTAAATCAGCTTAGGTCAGGAGTCACTGAAGTAAAAATGAAACTATAGTCCTTGAAATCAGAGGAACTACTGCATTATCATCGAGCACATTCAAGGATAATCAGACTAAACCATCACATAGAGGTTTCAAATCCGTGCTAGTAGTGTCATACACACAGTTCTTCCTCAGGACTTTCTGGTCTGCTGCTCTTTGTACTTCCTGTGCTCCTGCACAGTTTCTACGTGATTTTTCCCACTCTTTTGGGTCTTCATGAAACATGGGATTTCTTCTCTGTTAGTTGTTGACTAGCTAACTTTTATCAGGTTTTAACCTTCTCCAGTCCGTGCAAAGTCTGCAACAGGATGACGTTCCCCTGAACTTCCCAGAAAAGCAACGTAGGAAAGCAAGTTCTTGCAGGCTGTTGAGCATGTAATGCTCTGCTTTGTGTGTACGATGTGCGTCACAAGAACGTTGCATAGTTTGCATGTGACTCTCCCATCTTTGTAGGTCTGTATTAAACCACAAGTCTAGGATGCAGTGATTTTGGTGGCTTTGTTTTGTAAGAGGAAGGGATGAGAAGCTCCAAAGGGAGCAGCAGAGCGACTGAGGCTGTGAGGAACGGCTGGTTGGGCACGTGTGCTGATGTTTATTAGCCGTGCATATGCCATCTGCTGAAGGAAAAGAAGCAACAGGGGACCAGTCACGCTGAGTGGAAAAGATGTGAGAGCAGCGCTATGGCTGGCCTTGATGGCTCAGCTGAAAGGGAGGGAGACACAATCAGAGTGGAAGAGCAGAGGGAGGGGAGGTGGAAGCGACCTGGTTCCGTGAACATAAAAATACTTGTCAGCTTCTGGTGTTTGCTTTTTCTGACTTTGTTACTGAGGACTAATTGCTGTAATAAGGCAAGAGTGCACATAATGTTAAGACTGGAAAGGGTGGTCACTGGATTTCGCTTCTCCCCTTTCTTGAGGCTTTCTCTGTGAAACTGTCAGAGGAAAGAGGACCTGAAATCGCTATATCTAATCACAGGAGACTGTTAACATTGCTGAAAGGTCTTTTGCCTTGGGAATTAGTCCCTGGTGTAAAAGTTCTCAAATCATTGGCAGGCAACGTAAATTAGGCTTTGCAGCTTAAATTGAAAGGACTACAGGAAAAGAACACCAAGGTTATAAATTCAAGGATTTTGAGTTAAGGAAATGTCAGAACTAAGACACACATAGAATATGTACAGCTCTAGCCTGGCCAACACAAATCTGGTCATAAATAACTTAAAGGAAAATTTGCAGTGGGAAGGGTCATAGTAAACAATTAAGGGCAGAGGTACTTTTCAGGTGTAAGAGGCAAGACAGCAACCAATGGAAGGAGAAACAGCACAGGGCACTGAATGACTAATCCAAAATATTGCAAAATGACTCATCTGTTGCTTAAATTCCTGCTGATATGATAAGAACTTGAGATTTTTGATCAGTACATACAACCGAAGGAACCTTATACGAACCTGACTGCATTAAGTTGAATTTTCAAAATGACTCAAATGAAGAATTGTCCAATCTCAGCAGTAAACTCCAGCTTCTTTAGGAAGTAAGGCACTAATGCTGTGACATTAATCTTGCAAGTACATTTTTATTCCCCAAATAAAACTGGAGAGAGGGAAAAAAAGCTACAACATGAAGGAATTGGAATTGAAGAATTAAAATGGCTTTGCCAAAAAATCTTGAGTATGAACATTCTGTGTATATTTTCTGTGTCACCTGGAGGTAACTGAGTGCCCAAGAAGCTGTTCTCAATATCTGCCTTGGTCATCAACTGTAAAGTACATATCACAAAACTGATTTTATTCTCATGGATAATAATTGACCTGTAGTATTTTTCTGTAATCTCACAACTTTTTTTTTGGAATGAAATACGGAATGGGGGCACAATTCTGTATTTTCATATGTGTGGAACCTTAAAGAAGCTATTTCAGAACAGCGTGCATAAAAATCTCAATATCGTATATAGCATTTACTAGGAGCAGCGCAAAAAGCAGGTCATTTTATTACATTCTTCCTGTCTTAATGCATACTAGCAGCATTCTTAAAACAACACGTTCATTTTGCTGTTCTGCATAGTTCTGCTTTGTCTGGATGGTAATATTAGCTGAAGTAGCACTTATCTCCAGCCACTCTTCTGTTGTCAGCTATGCTTTCATGTTCTGATTTATAGTGCTTTAGACTATCTTCTGCCTGAAGCCCGCTTTAGCTGATTTTTCAGTAGTGTAGCCCAAAGTAACAACAGGAGTGTCTGAAGGAGTGTTAATATTTTTTTTTTTTTGCAAATAAAGAGGGTACTTTAATTACTTGGCAAGAGAAAAGCCATCAGCATATTTCATTTCTGAAGATTCATAGGGTTTAAAACATTGATTACTTAGGACTTTCTTTTGATATCAAGCAAATGATTGCTTGCTCGCTGTTCCAACAAGATGCCCTATCATTTTAAATAACAGTTGAATCCTATAGGTTTTTAAAGTTAGCAAGAGAAATACATTATCTCTCTTTCCAATTCATTTTGCTCATAAAGGCATAGAAAGTTGGCTCTTCACGGGGAATGAACTAAAAAATTAAGGGACTGCTGCAGCTCACTTTTGTCTTTTATTTTTTTTAAACAGCTGCTTTGAATATGAACAGTGGTACACACTCTGTCAAGGCTTTTATGCTCATAAAACAAGGAAAATTATTTCTCCTAGTGCTGAGTCACATACGTAAGTGACGAGCATAAAAAAACTTGAGAAGGCAGAAAAACAGGTGTCTACCATATACTTTTTTGGGGTGGAATTAACTCTAAATCTCATTTCCTAGGTTAAATTAGATCTTTCTGAAGCCATATTTGTATTATTTTTTTTGTTTTTGTTTCTTGTTCCAGGTGTTTCAAACATACACAGGAAAATTTCTGTTTAGAAAACTAAATTGTGCTGTATTAAAAAACAAACCAAAACATAAGGCTGATTTAAACACCAATTTAATCTCATGCTCAAAGACTATTAAACTATCTTGTGGCAATCACAGATACACTAATTACCCTGCAGTTGACAAATAAAAAGGCATTTTACAAGTATTATGTGGGATGTACAAGCTAATATCAATTCATATGTTGCCTAGTTATAATTTTTAATTGTGTTCTTCAGAATTATTTAATTAACTTCATAATTGTCAAGTAAAAAGAAGTGAAGCATACAATCCAAAATCATGCCAATGAAAAATCTCAATTGGCTGTAACAGACTTTGGCTCAAACGTGTACTGCTATGGTTGTCAACAAAACTGTAGTTAAAAAATAAAAGATTAAAATTAGAAGGAGCTCAAAGGAGGAACCTGGAGGAGCCTGTGGGGAGGGGGAGATGGTGATAAGATTGCCAGGTGAATAACTGATGTCACTAAATTTGCAAACGCTTATGTCAAGAATGTAATTCAACGTGTCATACAGAAGAAAAACCAATGTACTTCTAAGCGAGGGAAAACAGTTTTTCAGGTTAGTACCGGTCATGATCCCTACGTACAACCCTTTTTAATCTTCTCTTTTTCCATGAAAGGTTTGAGATCAGTTAAGTGTTGCCATGTGCTATCCAAGGGCATGCTAAAAAAAGATAAAAAACGGTTAGGAAAGGCAATATAGACATTGTTGAGGTTCAGAAATCAGTCACAGCTCTTCTACCATAGGCTTCCAGAAAAGGATACTACAGAAGTAGTATCTTATATCTGGGGTAAAACAAGGAGATGGCCAAGTCTGAAGAAAAGTCTTTCACTTTTGATGTTATAGATGCTGACCCAGGAGTTGGAGATCTGTTCATTCATGTGCCCTCCAAGCTGTGGTGACTTTCATGAGGCAAGAGAAGAGGGAAAACAAAAAACTGCCTAGGACTGACAACCTCAGGCATTTATAATGCAGTTCAGATCCCAGTGCTGGCCTCTTTGGGACTGGAATTTATTGCTCTGTTGCATTAGGCTGTTTGTGTGAGATAAGAGGAGGCCATGAGGCCAATTTTTAATTGACCAGGGTAATTTTCAGAAATCATTGTAAGTAACCTTTATTCTCAGCCTCAGCAGAGACCAAAAATGCAATGGACCATCACAGCTTTATTTACACTTTTTTCTTTGGAACCAAAATCCTCTAAACCTTGGTTAAGACAGATGATAGAATTTTAATGTTGGACTATCTTACACTTCAGTTCCATCTGCCACACCATTTCTATGATAAAGCAGGGTCCTGATCTTAAAAGCACCTAATTGTGTCACTCTCGTGAGTAATTAGAAAAATTCAAAATATAACATTTCAATGATGAAATAAATCCAGCTTCATGTTGCCTCAAAGTATTACTTAACACCAGGAGTGATACATTTTCTCAAATGCACTTATCCTCACACAAGTACGGAAAACAGAGCTGAACAAATCTCCCCGGAGTTCAAAAGTACAACTTGCAAACTGGCCTAGTGCTCATTTGTAAACAAATGAAGTACAGCCCAGACAGACATTTTCCCTTTCATTTTGTCAAGCCTTCCTTTGGTTTGTGCCAACTCAGTATGAATATGGTCTCTCTGCGTATTCCTGAACTACTTCTGTGCTTCATTTCACTATGGATTTTATTTTCCAAGAGAGACCTACTGTTGGAGCGCAAGTAACCTACAGATCCATCAAGATGCAGAGTAATATAAAGTAAGGGGAAACGTATCCCTAGGCTGGTCACCCTCACACCACACTCTTCCAGATGGGAGGGTGTGGTATCCTCACCCTGCACACTTGGAAGTGCTGGTTCAAGAGGTCCAGGGGGCAGCAAAAATACCTGCTTCAGAAGCAAAGACAGAAGCAAAATCCCCAGCTGAGTGCATTATAGTATTGGAAGGTGCTTCGCAGATGGATATGGCTTTCATGTGTGCGTTTATATGCCCTCAATTCTTCCACGCATGGCCAGAGCTGAGGAGATTTTACAGTGACACAAGATATTAGGTGAGACAGCAACGTGCCAAAGGTGTTGCACACTTGGCCAAAACATCCTTTATACTAAAGTAACAGGCTGAGGCTGCCCCCAGGGCATAACCTTTGGCACCAGGAAAGGGGTATGGGGGCCAGAATAGGTTTGCACGATGAAGGTTGCCATATGCAGCTGGGAGGGACTTCACTTTGGTGTCCTTTCTCAACTGGGCAGCAAGCAGTGGGGAATGTATGCGTGGTACACCCACCCTGCCTCGAGCACAGCTGAGGGTCTGGAAGCCAAGACACGCTGGGAAAGAGCAACCCCCACTGCTCCAGCCCCAAATGCAGTGAAATCCTCCCCACCTGCTCTGGATGAGTAGGGAAAAGGTGGCATCACTGACCCTGTTGGTTTTCACTGAGCCTGTGCCAAGAGTGTCTGACACAGACTGATGTTGCCACCTTTATCACTCAGTGGTATCTCAGTGGTGTCCGGTGAAAGAATACTTGCGAGGGTGATCGTCCACCGGAACAGGTCACCTGAGATGTTGTGGGACTCCATCTATGGAGATATGCAACATCTGGCTCGACACAGCCCTGAGCGACCTGCTCTAGCTGACCTTGTTCTGAGCAGTGGGTTGGACTAGATGAGCTCCCGAGGTCCCTTCCAACCTCAACTATTTTGTGAGTCTGTGATTCTGACTGTCCAGGTATCTGCATGCCCCAATCAAATTCCAAAATGTAATTGAAATAATATTGTCTAATCTCAAGATATAACTTGCCTGCAATTTAATTTCTGGCCCACCTGTTCAAGGCATGGGCAAATGCACGTAGTAATTTTAATGGAAAAATGTTATGTCTGTAACACAAATCATATCAGAAACACTCTTATTCTTGCAGAAACTCAATTAAATACACATATTTTAAGAGACAATAGATGAATGTAAGTACCTAATAGCAGAAAAGAAAGTGTTATCAGGTGATCTTGATGCAACGCCATTCTTGATTATGTTTATTAAGATTTGTTTACTAAACTGGTCTACCTATTTTCATCTCACCTAATTAAAATTAATTACAAGAGGAGTAATTATGCTAGCAGCCAGACCTGCTACACTGAGTAGATTATTTACTTGAGCTCTAATTTTACAGCTGCATCTGATTTTTGCAGTGTTGGATTTTAATATGTGGATGTTCATCTTCTTTCTTGTAGAGTTTCCAAAATGAAAATACTTATGTTGTGTGTAATTACTGAGACTTTCAAGAGCTATTTTGATCAAGATTGAGATAATTTGCCACTTTGCCATGGCAAGATGGAATTTAAGCTGAGGAGCTTGCTGTGTTGTAAATACACACTTAACTTATGTTACTGTCCTTTCTCTGAATAGTGTTAGAATAATCATTTTATAAACATATATATGTCCCACTGGCTTATGCTGGGCATATACAGAAATATTTGTTCAGTTCAGAAATAGGACATGTATCATTTGAACAGGGTACAAGCATGTTGAAATCAGCGGGTGTAGGTTCAGTATCTTTCATGTAAGGAAGTTGTTCTCTCATACTATTGCAACTGTTTGTTTATGTCTATTTATGAATGCATATTATTATTATTTCATTCAAAATGTTAAGTGTTTAAAAATATGGTTTGGTTTTCCATGGTTTAGCGCTTTGTCTGGAAAATAAAAATAGGCATTTTTATATCAGTAAACCAGAAATTTTTATATTACAATCAGAGGTAATAGATAGAAATTAAAAGCTCTAAAAAATTGTAAAAAAATCTGCTAATACACACATCAACCTCAACCTGCAATATAAGACTGACATGAAAATTGGTGTCTAAATGGATGGAGTTGTGTTTTTAAAAATTGTTCTGGTGAAAAGCAAAAGAACAACGTTAAGTGTTGGAGCAGCTGATCAGGGACTAACAGCACCGCGATGCTCAGGGGAAGAACAGAGCTGAGGCTACCGTTCTCTCCCCGTACGTTTCTCATTCATTCTAGTTAAGAGACAAAAGGTACACTATGATTACTTTATTAAGAAGTAATACAATAATTTAAAGAACAAATTGGCCAGTGTCTGCTGTGCACCAGTGATGAAATTAATGGAACATAGCCACTGAGAACAGAAACTGAACTCTATCTTTATTATCCAGGGGAGTGTTGGCTCTATAAACCAATAACATCTGAATAGGACTAACCTATTCAGAAACATCAATTGGCCTGAGAATGAAAGCAAATATTCAACTTTCAAAAGTGAGATCCAGCGTAGCGTATTTATTTCAAATTGCTAAACCAATTCTTTGCAAGAGTTCTGTAGCCAAAATACCCATTGTCTATAATTATTCATAAATTATATTCCTGCAAGCCTAATAAATTTGCATGCTAAATTTAAAGGAGTGTTTTGCTTATCCTCATTGTGGTAGCTCCTGTATATCTTGCATAAAACGCACAGCAATTTGCTCGTGTAAGCTGAAATAGGTTGTTAAAATTGAAACAATATAATGGATGTACCGTATTGTTTGTTTGGGGTTTTTTTTGGTATATTTTAATATCTAGACAATGTTGCAGTGCAACATAAAAAAATCTAACGAGACTAATCAAAAACTCAGACAAATATTTCTCCTTGATTGAATTTTCTGATTATCTTATAAAACCAGAACACACTAGGCTCTTTAAAAACGTGTAGCACGGCAAGAAATGGAGCACTGGAAATGTAGCAATGATATTGCGTACCATTCATTAAAAAGAACCCAAAAGGAAAATGTGATTAAAAATGCAGAATTGTTTTAAAATTTCTTTAATAGTATTAAATCAACACTATTTTCTTTTCTTCAATGGATGTCCTACTGCCCTAAGAATGCTCCAAGCATTTTTAAAGCATATGAGGATAAAAGGAGAAAATTAATCCTAAGACTATGTTGAATATGTATTTTCATCTATAGAATTTTGATAATAAAGTAAACAGTATTTCATATCGTGCTTTAGATATATACCTAAGAACTACTACTTATTTAATATTTTAGTAAGAGGCTTGTGTTCCTTTCCCTGAGAAGAAATGGGAAATTTTAACTAAAGTGAGCATCGTCCATTTTTGTTTAATGGTAAGAAACATTTTTTGCAGATCTCCAAATACACAAAGTCTGTTTGTTTGCCTTTTTTTTAAACAGGAAAAAAGAACAAAGAGAGGATGCCATCAAGGGAGCTTTCTGATTTATTCTTGAGCAGTTTGGCTTCACAATTGTTGAATGGTGCCCTTCTTAAATGGGAAATATTCCGAACTGGAAATTCCTGCATTGCTCTGTTGTTTTCATTAGTTTCTTCAAATCTGCTTGACCTTCTCTTAGAAAATTTGAAAGCAGCAACCTTTAATAAGGTTTCTAGATCAATCTTGTCAAATAAAGGGAGAAATTTCAGCTTCATGGAAATAAATTCAGCAAGGGATTCTGTCGAGATTTCACTGAGAGTTTAATGCCCAGGTTTTTTATCTCAAGGATTTTGATAATATCTGTTTTGAGAATAGTTTGGCTTTTCTCTAACTATCATACTTTCTTGATGGCATCAAAAATGCAACTAATTTATAACTAAATAAAGCACAGCTTACTTTCATAGGGGATTTTTAATGTTTAAATGAAAAGTTATGGAGACCTCACATTCCACAGGAGGGAGCCTCTCTCCCGCTGAGCTGGGAGCCGGACTTAAGTATAGGATCTTTTTCTCTTTTGAAATCTATATAAACAGACAGTGTCCTGTACAGAAAGTTAGGGCATGTTGGAGTAACTTCTACAAAAAAAAAAAAAAAAACCAAAAAAAAAAACAGGGAAAAAATCCCTTTTTTAATTATAAAAGAAACTTTGGGATAAACAGAACCTATGCCATTCAAATATTTGAGATATTTATAACAAAACACTGAAGTAATGTTCGAAGATACCATCAAAATTTTAATCTTTCTGTCAATTTTGTACTGAAATCTGTTTTCTTTTGGTAAACTAATAGTTTTGATAACAAAGTCGAAATTGGTTTAAAATATACATTTTCAGAAGTAAGAAGTTGTTCTGGAACACTGCAAAATGGAAGGGACTTTGAAATTCTTCATGTGTGGCTTTTATAGAATAATTTTAAAATTCATTAACCAGCCTTGCTGAAAAGAGTAGATTTGCAGTTCTACACATTAAGGTAGTACTGTCCAAGCTAAGTATTATACAAGTGCACAGGATGTGTTTATTATACTGGTGGAGAATGTGGCAGCCCTGGAAAGTTCACGTGCATTTGGAAGGATGAACCTAAATGGACTTATTGTCCTGCAGGCTGTTCTGAAGCAGGAAATTAAAGTTACAGAGGAGGGAGCTTAACTAGTTAGGGCACTCAGGAAACAGGGAGAAGATTAAATTAAATCTTAATAAAGACAGGTGGCAGCAGCCTCCCCGCCAAACTACAAGTTGTGCTCAGTTCTTCCCACAGGACAGGACAATAGACTTCGGATGGCTCGTTCTGGCAACCCCTACTCAGGCGCTACATTTCCAGTGCAGGGGCATTTATTTGAACGTTTCTCCAATGCTTTGCATTTCCTTCACCAACAAACCTCCAGAGAGGCTTGAATGCAGCAAACATGGTTTGAATTACCCCTTGGGCGTGCTTCAGGACTCTGACAGACTTGTGGGGTTTTAAGAGTAGATTGAACTGCTGTTGTCCCCAGTTGTTTCCCCCTTTTTTTTTTTTACATATTGCAGCTCCTGGGGCCTGCTATCTGCTCGCGAGTGCATAGCCACCCGTGCGGCACGGTAAATAGGGTTCATACCCCCACCTGGTGCCCACCTGAATGACTCCTTGGCTGTGTAAGAAGGTGTGTGTGAAAGAAACAGCGATCCCTGATTGTGCAAGTTTTTGTTGATCAAAAATGCAAGTTCATGAACACCATCACTGGCCACAGTGGCCAAATGCATGATGCCAGCCAGCACCTTCTGCAACGCTACACAGTTTAAGCACAGCCAACAAACAACATCTTTCCTCCAGCTGACAGGAACATCAGTGTCATCACGCTAATCCAAACGGTGAGGGACACTACATATTCCCTGCTTTCACAAGTCACATATTTTACTGGAATAATTACGGATTACTAAGTGACTTAGCTGGATACTGTGTTTCTGGCAGGTAGCGGTGGCGTAATGTGATGTTGAGCCGAATGCAAAATGTTCTCCCTAAAGGGATTGACTCGATATCAGTATTTCAAATGCAGTCTGGATAATCACAGCTAGCTGAGTCTTCCTGAAACTCCAAGGAGCCATCAGGGAGCACCTAAACCTGGTGTAACAGTATGGAGATCAACCAGGCCATGCTTTTGTAACCTGAGACAGACACAGGCCATGGGCTCAGCTCAAGTGAAGAAAGAGTGGTCTGGAAAGCATCTGTTCCTGTAAAACATGAGGGCTGTGTCTGTCTTATCAATATGCCCAAATACTTGTGCCGGCATGGCCACAAACATCTTCCTCAGCTGCATAAAGTACTGCCTTGCCTGACACATTTCTTAGTAATTTAGTCTGCTCCCCTGTCTGCTGGGACTTTAACTGATAGCACCACCAAAACAGACAGAAACCGATGCCAAAACTGTTCCCAAAGGAGTCCTTTTCTAGTTGCTTTTCACACACTTATGTCCAGTGTCTCTGTGTCATGGCCCGTCTTAACCTGAGATCCTGTTCTTGCCAGAACTATGTTCCTCAAGAAATTCTTCCCAGTCCCTGGTGCAATGCTGTGCAACTCTGTTCCCACCAGGAGCACTGGAGGACTCTAGGTCTCCTCAGGTGTTCCCACAGAAAGAAAAAGGCACCTTTTTCAGGGCTTCTTAACACATGCAAAAACCATGCAATGCAAAAGAAGTCTACATGACTAAAGAAAGACATCTGCATCTCAAGGTCTCAAGCTGCTTTGATTTAAATGTCTTGTCATCTAGAATCTTTGTGGATTTGTTGTATGTGAAATCTTACAGAGGGCTAATGAAATCTGCTTGCCTTTTGCATAATCTGGGTATTCTCAGTGCTAAGCGAATCCTCAAGGTAGCTGAAGTATTGGCCAAAATGCAGAGGGTTGCTTTTTTCACATGATGGGGCAGCAAAAAACATTTGGGAGGGTAAGTCCTTATTATTGCTATTGTTACGACTATTACTACTATCAATATTAATAATATTATCATTACAACAACAATTATTATTGTAATAGCAATCATAACAAAACCAATAGTAAGATTTTAGAAATTCTTTGTTTCATGTTTCCTTGGGAAGGATATTTCCCAGGAAAAAATGAATCAAAAAGGAAATGTCTCTCAGAATCTATGAATAGGTTGAAAAATGCTTTTTGTCATGACAATCTCATCATAACTTTAACTCTTGCAGACTCAAAATACTTACTTTCTTGTATTATGCACATGAATACCATGTATAGAAGTATGATATTTTGGAAATTTTACACACTTACAGACAGCTGTGGACTTCAGTGGGGTCACAGTTCCTTTCCTGTTGAAATGCACTAACACAAAATAATCCTTAAAGGGATTACTTAAAATATCTCACTGGAGCAGGAAGCCCTAAGGGAGAAAAACTAATACCTGATAAATGATAAGTGAAATGTCACATTGTTTTGTGGACATTTTTATTTTTTTAAATTCCAGTAAACTTTGGGATACATAAACCATTTAAGACAAAACAGTAAACAAGCACCAGATCCAAAATAATCTAAATTGTTCCAAATGTTTTGGCTGGATGCTATGGTGGATTGTGGAGAGCCTGTTCTGTGTGGCAGTACACAACACCTCAAAATGGGAGCTGTGGGACAGAGACAAGGGTGGAGCCATCCCAAGGCCAAACCAGGAGAATATGAAGATGCTTATGAATTATCTTTAGAAAGGTCCCAGTTAATATACATAAATACAGACCTAAGTCCACTGCTGTACTAATGAAGGCAATGAGGTTGTTCCCAGAGCGGGCTTGGACATCTTCAGCTCTAAGCATGAATGAAACAGGAGCACCACTGTTTGCTTCTGTCTCACTCTGACGTTTTTAGCTCATTTTTATGGAAATCTGTGCTGTGGGTTTGGGCCCAAAATATGTTGTGCCTGCATGCCTGTTAGTTACTGTGGAGCTCCCAGCTACTTCCCTGTTCTGTAGAGAATAAGGAGTGGGTGGCTTTTGTCCCCAGGGCACTCAGATTTCCCCAAGAATGAAGCAGATCTGCACCTTAACGAGGAACAATCTGGTAAAAACTTTGTCTGAGAACCTTTCTTCTCTGGATTTTATGGTATTTTATCCCTGCATCAGGGATGGGGAGAAAGTAGTTCAAAGAGGTTAAGTGCCCTGGCAGAGATTGTAAGGCAGATCGGTGCTGGAATGTGGATGATCATGCACATTCCTGTAAGCTGTTTCAGCCAGAGTCACTATCGAACAAGTATTTTAAAGATTTAATAAGGTCTTTCAGAAGCCATCTAAATATTGAAAGTGAAAGAGATACCGCTGCATATTTTATGAGATATTTTTCAAGTACAGCGATAAAATTTTAAATGCTATTTCATCTTTTTTTTTTCCTAGAACCACTGACACAATAATTGTTTTACAACAATCTTAGACTCAAGATCCATTTAATAACGTGGGGAAGAGAATATAACGTACGAGGGAGGCAGCAACCGAATACTGTTTGTTTCTCATTGGAAATTTCCCAGAAGGGCCATGTGTAGAAGAAGGGGGTTAACCCTTTATATTTTTGCATGTTAACTCCAGTCAGAAATTTAACAATATATGCTTAAAATGTAAAATGTATGTATTAGACAATAATATCTGAGCACACAGTAAGACCTGTTATTTTTATATTTCCTTTGTTTCCTTTTCATTCTTTAAAGATTGGATCAAACCCAAATATTTTAGCCACATGCTCCCACCTGACTCGGTTGAAAGTAATGAGGAGACATACACCAAAATAGCAGTTCTTTTATTTTTTAGGGGAAAGTCTAATGGACAAAGTTTTGCAGAACACAAATACCTCTTATTAAATAATCTCCTTTTCTAACTCCTTTTAATATCATCAACTATTCCTGGTCTCTTCTCCTTACCTCTTCAGTTTCATTCTGCAAAATAACCTCCCACACTTCCTTAATAGTAAAGACTGAACAAATCTTTTCTGTATCCCTCTGTTCTTACCCAAGCTCAAATTTGTTATATTTATAGCAAACTAAGAATTTGAATAAGACAGTCTGTTTCAGAGTCTTACATTCGCTATCAACAGGCCTGTGCCGTATATTATCCCTTAATTTGTTTTCTAGCATTTTCCGTAACATTAGGAGAGACCCTAAAATGAGTTAATGAGAATAAGTCAGGGGACCAATCAGCAGTGCTCCTGAAAGGAACAGATTTACTGCAAACAGCAGCAGGGTCTGCTTGAAATACAAATACTTAAGGGCCCAATTTATACCTCAAAACCAAACAATTTCCTTTATATTTTTAACAGATCATTAGGAAAACTGAGATGTTATGCTTTTAAAAATGAAAGAGAATGGCTGCTATTGAAACAGAAATCATTATGTCATCGTTACAACTGAAGTAAATTATGTTATTAACAGATTATTGGGCTGGCTGCATCCTCAGTCAGATGAATCGACAACATGAGGTTCTTCTATAACATATAGGTGGTTTTGAAAACGCGAGTGGCCAATGTGAGAAAAAAACCACATGGTTACTTAGAGATCTGAAACAAATTTTATTGGTAACTGTGTAAAGAAAAACACAGTGAAGCCAGCTAATAGAGGAAACTCTTCTTTCTGTTTCCATGTTGATTTGATTTTTTCAACACAGAAATATGTTAATAACTGTATAGATCATCTAAATTAATTTAATTGCAACATAATTCAGTACAAAATGATAACAAACCCAAAGCAAAAGTGCTCACCTCACACTTCCCATTTTATTGAATGGAATCATACTTTGCCTACTGATTAGCCTGATAAAGTTATTAGTCTTACTTGTGAACTAAATGTGTTCACTTGCAGAGGTGTTTGTAAAGCAGAGGGTTAAGCACACACAAGTTCTGATTTTTGTATCCTATTTTATAACAATAACCATAACTGAAATTTCAGCTTTTCTGCATGTGCTATATAGCTAACTGTAAGTAAAATTCTGTCCCTATATTGTTACCGAATCTGTCCCTCAACAGCTAAACACACATGGAATGGTTAAAATAAAGCCAAAACCTAACACAAATCAGGAGTTATCAAAGGAACGTAAACTTGCTGCTCTGAAGTACAAACCTATCTCTGATTAACAATGTTTTAGCTATTGCTGAGCAGCGCTTACACAGTGTCGAAGCCTTGTCTGCTCCTCGCACTGCCCCACCAATGAGTAGGCACAAGAACTGAGTGGTACTTAGCTCTCTACCGGGGTTAAACCATGACGGAGAGCACTGATTTAACTGCACTGAAATACAGGGGATGTTCTAGAGGTTTTGAAGCTGATGCCAAAATCTAAGAGCAGTAAAGGGGATAAGTGGCTCATTATAGTCAATTTGATATAGTGTCAGTGAAAAGTAATGGAACCATCTCATAACAAATTTAAGCAAAAGTAGTATAATTAAGGTCAATTGTTATGAATTTATGAACAACTGATCTCATGTGACTCAATTAACTTTGTATCTTTTATGATGACTTATTTCATAGAAATAATTGTGTCCTATATGTGGGCTTCTGCAGGGTTGTTTGACCTGATTAGATCAAGGAATATGAATAATACAAAATCCGTATAGCACATTTCCAGGGATTGCCCGAGTCAGAGGTACCAAACTGTAATTGTAAATGGAGAATTTTCTCTCGTGGGCAGCTCCAGTGAGTCCATGGAATGATAAGTTTTTGAAGGAAATCTGAAAACATTGTTGCTTGATTCTTTAGCAATTAAAAATTCCAGACAGTCTTTTAAAATTAAAGCAGACTAATCTCCAATACAAAGCATTTTCAGCCACTTCGCAATCTGAATCCATTCAAACTACATGGTCATACATAAAGCCACATGCTCTAATATTAAGACAATAGATTACACTTACAGAAGAAGTATTAAAGGCTAAAATACTATCTAGATGCCCAAATCCCTTGGCCAGCACCACTTTAATAAAGGAGCACTGATGATCTGTTCAACCCAAAACATTTTGCTTTTCTTCCCAGTTTGGCTATGATGAGTACTGACAGTGATGAGATGCTTCACAGTGCTACCTGTGGACCTGGACCTTTCTAGTATGGTATTATGAGTACTATGTAAACAGAATGGAGATTTGTGGTCTAATAACGATTCCCCAAAACAGACTTCTTGGCTCTGTCCCATTATTCATCTGGCACTAGGAGAAAGCATTTTGGGATCTCAGATTCTTATTTAAGCTTAAATAGAAATAAAATACACGTGGGTGGGTGTGAAGGACCCGTAATGCGTAAACTGCTTACTAGGAATACACTGATTTATGAGGAAGGAAATACTTTAGTAGCTGTGATTTATTTCCCATTTTAGATATTTATATGTCTGGTGCAGAAGTTAACTGGATGTACTCATTAAAAACCTTTGTTTCAAAAGGGCAGCAGCCTAGGGCTGTGTACCCAGTATTTATGGATCCAGTGACTGCACACACAAATCACGTATCTCTGCTGAATCTAGATTTAATCAGTTTAACATTTTTCTAACTTGCTTGCTCACTCAGATTCAACCCATGCAAAGGACCCTATGCAGAATATACTGAAGCCCTCTGGATTTGTGGTTGTAGGAACTTGTTCACCTGGAGCAAAATGATGTGGATTATGGGGCAACATCCATGATAAAGCAGTGGGAGTTCTGGACATTTCAAGGTGTCTAAGACTCCTAAAATGGTTATGTGTCTTCTGGACTCTGACATTTGTGGGTGCCTGCATTTCTGTTTATGTCTCTCCTGATATGACAGCTTCCTTGGCCAGAGCGGTCGTGATGGGAATCTTAGTATCTATCATATGAACTGATCCCCAAGTCCGACTTCAAGATCACTGGAAAGAAATAGATACCTCACTCATTCTCAGGTACATGTCTAAAACGAAGCACTTGAGTCATTGTTTAGACATTCCTGTTTCTCTCTGCTGACTATAAGGGATGTCAGTAAAAACGAAGACATAAGCCTTGAAGATGGCTGAAGTTGGCAAGGTGAAACCTACACTGGGTGACCACTTCCTGGCAAAGCACAGCCAGCATCCAGATACACTGGAGAGCCACACTCAAACCCCCTGAAGGCCCAGGCTGCCTGGTGTGTTAAAATACTGGGCTTCTTACAGAGTGTGATTGTAGCTGCTTAGAAAACAGTAAGAGAAAGAAAAGAATTAACTACGGCACCAATGACAGTTAAGAGGAGGACCTGCTACTCTGAAAGAGGTCATGGTGTGCTCAGTTTTAAACAGATGAATAATTAGATTCCTCCTCAGCAATGCGCTGAAGCACACATTTAGTGGCAACATCAGCATTGGCCAATGCACTTTTAAGACAATTCGCATGAAGTTAGGTAAGTGGCTTAAGTACTTTGCTAAATCACGACCACAGTGCAAGAGACAATTCCCACTTTATATACTGCTCTGCTAATAGCTTTTCTCGTCTCTGTAATGGAGTTCTAAGGGCACAAAAGACAATTAAATTAAAAAAAAAAATAATAACAAAGCACTTAGTGCTGCAGTATTATATCTTCCCATGATGGAATTCCTGTAAAAGGGCAGCTAATCAGTTTATCTACTTCCAGGAAAAAAAGTTTTTTCAGAACAAAACAAAAACTCAACCGCACAAAAAAATGAGATGACAATTTTGTCTGGTCACTATGTACAAGTACCCGAGTAGCTTATAGTTGGACAAAATAAGGCACTGTCACACCCACTTTTGAAATGGTGGTATAGTTATAGAAGTGATGTTATTAAAAAGCCAGTAAAGCATAAAGAGCTAGTTAAATAGATGAGACTCCTTTGCCTCTTGTCCCATTACCACTAGGTTAATGATTCATCGTAAGGTGAAGAAAATATATTGACCTTGATGAAGCCCAGTGCCAGATTGCCATTGATTGGAACAGAACCACAGCATAAAATTGCATGTTATAAATATTTCTGAGGAAAAAAATGATAAAAAGATTAATGACAAACTCTATCAGAGACTGCGTAGATTTTTTTTTATCTTAGTCCACTCAAGTACTAGTTTCTGTAATGTGTTATTTGTTAGAAAAAAAGGAGGATAACTTTTAACTAACTGAAAAGATATGTTACTTTGTCGATTTTATTGTAAAGCTGTTATTTTTGACCCTCTTAATATTACCATCGGTATTAACATTGAAGGGGTACCATAAACATAAATCTGTAAGTAAGGTTATAAAAGGTGTGCATGAGCTAAACTGGATTTTCTCTCAGTGTAAGAAAATACAGTGAACTTTGTTAAAACCAGGCCATGACAACACAAGTAGAACAAAACCACTGCGCTATACATGGTACACTCCAACAGGCGTGTGTAAAATCTTTTAAAACAAACCTGACGATGTTTATCGAAGTGTAAAGGTGGCTGTGTTTTTACTGGTTCTTGCCTTAAATATCCAGTTTTAAATTACTTTCAGTGCTGGATCAATTTTTCCCAGTGACACTGTAAAGCCGGGCAGCAGCCTCAGTACCTCCTGCAGCTCGTCCTCCGGGCAGCCAGGTCACCTCTCGGTCAGCGGAGCTTTTCTTATCTTTCCTTTTTCTGCAGTCCCCCGTGCCTGGGCCTGCCGCAGACACTGAGCAAAACTTTGGCCTCGTGCCACTACCAGGGAAAGGCAAATACACGCGCTAAGCCAGCGAGAGAGGTTAAATAACCGCCAAAGCAAAATCCAGTTCCAGGCATTTATTTTTCAAGGCTTTTCATTAGGGCTTATTTTTTGTGTTCGCCATCCAGAAAATAAGTCTTTGGAATAATCAAACAATGATTTCCCTGCTGTAACCAGCCCAGATGGAGGAGGAGGACGTGCATTTGTCCTTCATTTCTCTTTGATCCAACTTGCTCTTGTCTTTAGAAGCCCACCTTATACAGCCAAGTAACATGAACGGCTTGTTAGCCCTTTTATGATTGTGCCTCTCATCTGTCACTGCTGCTAATGTCGTATGGGTGTCCTGTTTAAGTTTAATTAGCCTATGTATGGATAGTTTCATTATCAGTGAGGAATATAAAAGCGGGGATCCAAGAAGGTGGTTATATTATTGCATCATGTGTTTCCTACCTAATGTATATTTTTCAGTAAAGCTGTTTTTGGACAGTACTATCAATCATCTTCGTGGTAAAGACATCTTTGTTGTTGGTCCTCCCATTACGGTTGTGCAGGCACCATAGAGCATGAAATAGGTTTTGGAGGTGTTTGGGAATGCCCCAAAGGAGCTATTCTTTCTGTAGTCACTTTATGTCACATCTTAAAACTGCTCAAACTAGAAGATACAGTGCTCCGTGTCTCAATGTAAAGCTAACTCATCCCCTTTTACAGTAGTCTAAAGATTTTTCCAGCCTTAAAGAGTCTTGTTTGGGGGCAGAAGAACTAAACGATAGTCAGTCCCATGCCTCGAACAAACATTTGTTTTGGGAAGTTTATCTGGAGGTTAGATGTTGTTTTGGGGCAGTTTCTAGAAGCTGTTCAGGGACTGTAGCGCTGGAAATAGTCTGGATGAAGCTGGATTAACGGGCTGAGCGCAGGTGAGACATTCAAAGTCACAATGTACCAAAAATCATCATCAGAGCTTTGGTTGTGCATAGAGTACTATGTCCGTACAGGTAATCTGGCTTTCAAGTCTTGTAGATTTAATCTTCAATTCTAGCTTATATTTAAAATGTCAGTTCAATTTTACTGGTATGCTGGAAGCATTTAATCTTACTCTTTTATCACTGAGAACACATTGCTGGTGATTTAGGGCTTAGTTAGCTTCCAAGAATTGCTTTATGTTGCTGAAGTTTATCGGCCATATTCAGTCAGCCTAAATTCCACCTTAGCTTCTAAGTCTAGTGTTTCTGACAGCTCCTAATTCAATGCCTTTCATGCTGTGACTTGCTTTGTCCACCTATGGAGGCATAATGTAGGCCTTCCAAATATTCCTCTTTCTTCTTTCAAACCAGAAAGAGAGAGAGAAAAGCGTGGTCTGTATAAATAGCTGTTGCTTGTAATCTGTGCATCCACCATGAATAATTGTCTCTGTATAGTGGTACAAAGGATCCACTTGTAGATCTTCAAAAGAAATTTCTCCAAGAGGACTGAGAAAGCTAAGACAGATGAAAGCAGAAGGGAAAAAAAAAAAAGGCTTTCTGTTCCAGACCTACAGAGATTGCCAAGAAAAGTTGGTAACAGTTAGTTTCTCAGAGTCTGATATGGGGTGAAATGCATTTCTGCTATCCAGCTCTCCTAAAGCAAAGTTCCTGGGGAATTGCGGCCCTTCATAGCTGATCAGTAATGTAGAGTTGGTTTGGAAGTCGCTGCTCAGGGGAGTTTGTGTACATGAAGGGGACAGAGGCAGTATCGGCTCTACTGGATGGCTTTATTACTATGGCGTAGCTCACAGAGACATTGCCCCTTCCTGGAAACAGAGCAGAATTTCACAGTGGTACCAAGATACCTGGAAAGGAAAAGGTTTTATTTATGTTAGAAAGCAGGACAGGATTTCAGTTTCCCAGATCATGTGCATAGCACCACGTAAATTCAGTTGCAAACAAAATTCTTTAGCAGTACTGAAAATCACATGGGCAGCCCCTTAATCCTAATTTTCTAAGATTTTTCGGATGAGCTTGTGTTAGTAATGGTGGGAGGTTTTTTGTTTGTTCATTTTTTTTTTAAAGAAAAGTTAATCTTGTGTAGATAAGTCTGGAAAAAACACAAGGAGGGAGGCTGCTCGATGTCAGATGAGGAGAAGCAGAAGGTGGCTGAGTCATCTACCCATTTGTCCTTAGATAAACTCCAAAATGCTTCTAGTTTTCTAAGGAAAGGACCGTGAAGATGTGATTGCTCAGTAAGAAGAAGTTATTTTAAATCCCAAACAAAATATTTTGTAACTTCTATGAAAAAGTCTGAAAAATGAAAAAAGGATATTTTCATTAAAAAGCTGCTTTGTTCAATTATGATCCCATTGTAAAATTAGATACACTGGCAAAACTTCACTCAAGGAAAAAAAGTCAGCAGCTTCATTATAAGAGCTCTACCACGGCTCTTCTTTTCCCTTAATTTCTTTGCAGGAAATAAAACCCCTGGAAATATATGAACTGGCACATCAAATTGCAGTATGGGTTATGGGCAGCAAGTTGTGCTACTGTGTAGGAGACTCATGATCAGAAATGGCATTGAGAGCTTCAGAACCTTACTTGAAGGACATAGCGTCTCATAGTGTCTTTGTTTAAATTGTGGCATAGACACTGGACCATAGACTTGGACCTTCTCTGGGTGTGTGCTGGACCATCCTTCCACCTTCTTCCCTTGACTTGGTTTAATTGCCAAGGAAAACCAGGTGAAGCTGGAGCTACGTAACTTCTTTGGGCTTCCTTCTTTCCCAGCCAGCTGGGGTACGCTGTAGGAAGAAGGGCAGCAAATTATGTTCCTCTTACTTCATGGGAAACAGTCTAGGTGAGCTTGTGCTAGAAGGACCGCTTCTGGCTAATCTCTTGTGGACTATGGTGTATGATAGAAAAAACAGGATTTTGACACAAGAATATGCCATATCACTGAGAAAATACACTTCAGCAGGTACTTGGAAAGAAATAAGGATTTTATGGTGAATGTTTCTTGCTTCTGCTTCTTTTTAGTGGCCAGATTACAGAACTTCATTTTCTGTTAACTACATTCATTGTAAGTGCCTAATAGAAGACCTGGCACTGTAACAAATCTGAGAAATTGAGAAGAATGCATGTTTCTTTCTTTTATATCCAGTGAAGGAAGAAACAAACAGGCGAAGACAAAAATTTAAAAAATGTGGGGGAACACAATACAAGTTTTAAATAAAAGTAGATTCTGATTTCCAGATCTATGAAGGGAGAAGAACTTGATTCAACAGGTACCAATGTGTGTGCAACTTTATTATACCAGCATGGTTTAAACCAAAACGAATTGATCCAGAACTGAAGGCTTCCGAAGTTAAATATATCACTTTTACAGGGATTTTAATCTGTCCAGTAAGCAGAAGTAATGACTAGTTTAGAGCCTGGGAGCCGCGTCCGTTGCCAAAGCACTGTGGATAGGGCTTGTGTGTAAAAGATATTTTTCATAGTTACTCTTTCCACTGGCAGTGCACTCCTTCCACTTCGAATTCCCCTATTTGACACTGGTCAAACAAAGTGTAATTCAGAAGTCAATACGTACAGTACAAAGGGATCTAATTAATGAAGAGATAGCAAAAGGAACTACCAGGACTGTACATAAGTAAGTTCTAGTCTACACTTAACGCCGCGATGTGTACCAAAGGATTTTTAATGCTTCTGTCCAAGCATGAGTAATTTCAACCACAGTATATCAGGGGCCCACTCTCTTCCTGTGAATTACAGGGTGTAATATAACATGCTGTTCCCTCTTGCAGTCTGCTTGCAATTACCTTTAATTGTTTGGGATCACTGAAGTAATACATTTAATGTGAATCATGGTTGTTCATTTGTTATACTGCGGTGGGATAAACTTGCCCAAATGAAGACCTCTTTTTTTCCTGGACAGGCAAGGGAAGCACAGACTTAAAATCCACTGAGGTTGGAGGGATGCTGTCCATTGATTCCAGTATGCGCTGAATTAAAAAACCTGTGGAAGTTATGCGCCCAACTTGGGAGCTTTTGCAAATCTCACTAGGCATCTGCTTGCGTCTTTAAATGTCAGATACTGCTGGAAATGTGGTCATCAGTGAACTCCCCAAGATAACATGAGAAAGACATAGATTACCACATCTTAGTTCCCTTGTATTGCAGCCTAGTGCTTTAACAACCTCTTCTCCTTTAATACATGCAGATTTGCAGTACATATGTACTGATATAGCCAGGAATTTAAGTTATTTTAAAAAAAATCTTGATTTAAGCAGTCCTCACTGTTGTCAGACATGAGGTATGTTAGAGTTTTATGGTGATCAAAGCATCATGATATCACATAATTTTTCAGACATGAAAGGTTTGCATTGCCTTGGTAACACGTAACTCTCAATTGCTTTCAGCCAATTAAACGGCTTCCTAATTTTCAGTTGGTTTCCATTGTTGTCTTGCTGCTGATAGTATGATTTAAAATCTGCTTTGTGACTGTGTGAAAGTAGTTGATATCACTCAAAATAAGTTTGAAAAAGCACACCCTATGTATGCCCCTGATTAAATAATTTGAGATGATTTTCCCTTTGGCTGTAATCAGCACAATATGAAATCTGTCGCTGGGTGGTGAGAAGGAAAGAGATGCTGCTGAACATTCTGTAGAAAAGCTTTATGTGCTATGGCTGGAATGCAAGTTTGTTTGGGGATATGTTAGGAGGGATCTTGCTCGTGTTTTCCTTTTGAATTTCAGCGGCAGAACAAAATGCTATACCTGCTAGATCTGCCTAACTCTGTGAGAAAGAAGAAATAGCCGGTAGCTAACATGAGACAAAACAGCAAACGAGAGGCTGGCTAGTCTGTCCCCAGTAGGCTTTGCACTGTCCAAATGATCCTGAGCATCCAGGCAACAAACGTACCCAGAAGCCTTCGGTCATAGATAAGGGAACAAACGAGCTGCGTGCTCAGCTCTGGAGGTTAATGAAGAGATACGGTGGCTGTTCTGCTGTGAACAGGAGATGTTTGCTCCATGTGCAGGTGGGGGCTGTGGAAACTGAGGTTATAAACCAACTGTTGTAAACCGACCTTGGCTAGCTACTTTAGTTAAATTAGTTTCCCTGCTGTCATACTCTTGTTAGTGGAGTGCTGTATGTCAATCTCATCAAGCCCCTTTCTACCCGGAATGTTCCGCTGCGGGGAAGTGTGCACAGCCCCTCATGGTAAGATGTCGTGGGTAACTGGGGTGGTAGGAAAGCAGCAGGCGGACAAACTGTGCATGGGAATGCAGTGTTTCACACTGTCTGTTCTGGGAGGATGGCTGCCCCAAAACTGGTAACACTGAGAAGAAAGCAACAATGACAAAGTTTGCCTAAAATGACCATTTGCAGGATTAAACAATGACCAGGGGACTCCTGAGACATTTTTGAGAGAAGGACGCAGGCTGAATTGTAACAGAAGCAGGAAAATTTGTAATAAGGGGGACAGACCGTGATGTGAGAAGTGGTACCAAATCACGAGTCAAATCGAAACCAGGTTTGTCACTGCCAGGAGCTGCCCCAGCCAGCGCCGTGACTTCTGTCTACACCTGATGGAGCACTCTCCCAGTCAGAGGCTGCGAGTGGCCTGCACCCAGCTACTGGGCTGATGGTATGGGGTGCAGCAGGTAGGGACTCGCTCTTGGAGTACGCGTATGTTACCTTGTTGGGAGGTTTTCATGCTGGAGTGAGGATGAGTGGGTTGTAGGGAGCAACTTGGGCACGTGTAATGCTTGAGCACCCACGCTCACAGGAGAGGGCATGGGTACCCATAGCCACACGTCTTGTGAGGGAGGCTGGGGACTCCGCGGGTGCTTAACTCTGTGACTGTATGTGGGGGACACACGTGGGGTTTTATAAATTTATAAGATTAATTCTAGGCATTTGTTTAGAAAATCTGAGGTGTTTACTGACGTTATTGAAGTGTCCGGTATTGTGGTTTGTCTGTTGTAGTGCTGATACTCATCTTGAATATATAGATTACTCACTGCTGGTTATTTTTGAGTTATCAGTAAGTAAAAATTGTTTATCAAATGTGAGGGGAACAGTTTTTTTCCCTGTGAGAACTCATCTTCTAAGTATGAAGATTCAGAAACAAAATACAAATAAAAAATAGAAAACAGAAATTGGTAAGATACATACAAGCTGAATTCCATCGAAAACACCACTGAGACCATGCAGTTAACAAAATTCCACAAGAATAAGGGAAAAAAACCCAAGGAAGAAACCAGGGCATTCTGTAAAACAATGATGGAAAATCACAAACTTATTTCATATTTACAACAAACATAAGTAGGTAATACGTTAAAGTCCCGTCCTAAACTTGGAACACGTATCTGCCTTGCCCACAAAAATATCTGAATGATTAATTAGTGATAAAAGATAAAACAGAACAGAGTCCTAGCTTTAAATAAGTAATTTCTGTTTGAACGAGACTATAGTCCCCACACTATAAATATTGTACAATGTGGTCTGCACAACTTTACAACTTACATGTATCTTCAAATTATTTTCTTGGCATTCAAAGAACTTTCTCAGATTTGTTTTAAAACTAATTCTGGTTCCTCTATGATAAAGTAATTAGGGAAAACTTAAATTGTGTTTCATCTATCTCAGATTACATTATCACACCTCCTTGCCAAGTTAATTATTTTTGTACTGTACCTTGTAAATTAATTAAATTAGCAGGCAGTGTATGACACAGCTTATTACCTTTTGTTGTGAAGTGTGGTTTTGGATATACTGTACCTATTTATTGTGTTAAGAACAATAAAATATATGTTGCTTTCTTTAAAAAATGCTTTGTGAGCTGGATTACTTGAAATGGTCATGAACCATGAAGGATTAATAGTAGTAAGACTTCTACCTCCATTCACATGAGATCTTATTTCCTAGCACAGGGATACACCTTATATCAGCAATATTCTGTAAATATTGGCCTTTGGAAACTCTATTGCTCTTTATGATTTAGAATCAATTGCCATAGATCCAGGGAACAGACTTTGAGAGATATTTAGGCTGTATTCACATCCAGTGGGATTCACAAAAGGACTTAATTATTTTATTTTCCTCACTTTTCTGTGTATGCTTTAAAATCCTTAATGGATACTTCTTTGCAGCTTTAATGATGTAGATACTAATAAGTATATTAGAAAGTTTAAGTACATTTTTTTATCCACAGTTTAACTTCAGTTGGCTCTATTCCATTTTATATGCTATAGAGTTTTACAAAACAATAAATAAAGGGAGAAATATTTTGTATAGCACATATCCTAGAATAGGAAGGAATAATTTATTACCTAAATTATCTTAATATAGGCAAATCCGTAAAATGACATTCACATTTTTGTTTTTTAATGTATACACTTTTTTTTGCACCTCAGAAGTATGTACATGCTGCTGTCCCAATTTGGCAAAGCACTTAAGCGCATTGTTAACCTTCGGGGCGCTCTTTGAGATCTAAGTGCATGCATTAATAATTGGATTAGAGGATAATGCCTTTAGAAGTAAACTTAAAGCATAATCAGCTGAATCAGGAATTAAAGCCAGACCAACTTTTAATGATTAGATAGCGCCTCTACTCTTCTAAATCTTTCCCAAGGGAAAGATTCCCACTTTAAAGGTGCTCAGGACGAAAACACCGTATCAGCATCTCTATGGTGGGCCACTGAAATGCTTCCAGGGGACTTTTAATATATCTATATCAAACTTGGGATGACACGTCCCTGACTTTGTCCTTTATCCCCTATGACATACCTGGAAAAGTGCTTCTAGCTTGCTACTTCCCTTCAACTTGCCTGCAGTACTCTGACAAATGACCCGGCCTGGGACACTGCCTGAGATACACTGTATGTTTAGACGGAGAAGGAAAGATAAGCCTAAGGGACCTTTGTGTTCCCTAGATGCTGTTTTATCCTCAAATCTGGCAAGGCACAGGCACTACCTACTTCTTGGAGGGTATGACAGAGGAAGAGTCTCCTTACGCCTCAAGGACACTGCCAGATCTGGGCTCACTGGCAATGCGTGTCATCATCTCCCTGCTGAGCGACCTCTTTCTTAGAGGGCTTATACCTAGGTCAGGCCTGGAATAAATACTGCTCAAAAGCGCTCAGCTTGCCAGAAATAGGTTCCTTTCTGGGTTTTTGTGTCCTTTGGTGTTTGAAGAGGGGGGAAAGGGATGGACCTCGCAAGGAGTTTCCCCAAGGCACTGAAAGAGGGGAGAGGGGACAAGGCAAGCGGCACACAGATTACCCATAGCTTTGGCCAGCTGCATGGGAGCAAGGTGCCAAGCCGGAAAGCAAGGGAAAAGCCGGTGGATCCCAAGGGAGCTCGGGCTTGTGAGTGAGGCATCAGGGCTGGATCGTATCAGTGGTGCTCTGCTTGGCACCAGCAGGGTGGGGACTGGCCCTGGCTCTGACTGTGGCACAGCATGTGGTCTTTCCTAATAAGAGTCACAGTTAGCAGCCCTCTCCGAGGAGACCACCTCCGAGCTGACTGTGTTATGGCATGACACAAGGGGAGAGCATGTGGTAGGGCTGGTGCTGGAGGGTGTTTGGCCTACCTTGTGGGAGAGGTTTTGGGACACTGACGCAGCTGAAAGAAGTGGTCTAGGTCTTATGGGGTACCTGAGGTTGTCCACAAAGGGTAGCCCAAGGATCCTCTCTTCTCCATTAGTTTCCCAACTCAGATGCTTTTCTCGCACACTGGGCTTTCTCCTGAGGCAGGACAGAAAGGAGAGGGCATTGCTGGAGATGCTGTCAGAGCCTAGACCTATTACAGTCATTTTGCATTTCATCTCATGTAATCTGTCCGTATGTGTTTATGGTAACAAATTAGCAAACAACCTGCACAGACAAGACCTGCTGGAAAGGACTAAACCTCAGGGATGCGACTTGCCAGGACGGATGTCCAGTCATCAGTAATAACATGACACCTGGAGAGTGCAGAACCTCAGAAGTGGTCCTTTGCTTTTCATAGATGAATAGGAAAAATTTCCAGACTTTCAGTCTTTACACACTAATCCATTTAGCATTCATTGACACTGTCACTTTAGACCTGTTGTCAGCCAGAAGCTGGGGTATACCAGGATTAATTCTGTATAGAAGAGGTAACGTCTAGAGGAGCCAAGTATTGCGTGCAGCTCTGCACATTTACAAAGAGCATCCTGCTGTGTTCAGACAAAACAAAACTGTTTACATGCTCACACTCTCAAGGCTTTCCCAGCAATGTGGTTCAAAAGCCTTCCCTCTCTTATTTTGCTTGTTGTGAGCGCAGCCCGGGCTTTCTTGTTGCCTCTCTGCTGACTCTGTTAGCTCTCGCACTAACTGGTGCGTACAGGGAAACCTCTCTACTCATATATACCCTTTCTGGGTCTGTATTTTGGAAATTTACTCTTATTGTGTCAGGTCATTATAGCAGGCTCAGCCCTATGTGAAAAGTTTTACGGTAGAAGCAAAGTGGGTTTCAAAAGGAGGAAAGGGAGGAGGAGGGCTAGGAGAAGAAAGGGGATGCTCTGGCACCTACAGCCATCCTGCACTGATTCTTATTTGTCCTGTTTTGAACTGCTTCTGAAGCTGCTTAATTCTAGAACAGGAACTTTTTTTTTTTTTTTTTTCTTTTAACAGTCAAAAGTAAAATTGGCTCTTACACTTACCGCTTCCAGTGCTGTTTATCTCAAGCTGTAAAGCTCCCTCATATTCTATAAACACATTTCTTCATCTTTGTTTTTTTTTTTTTTTTTTTCTTTTGCTCTCATCTCTGTTAATCAACTGCTCCTTATGCAACACATACTGTAATGAAAATACACGACACAGGCTGCTGCAGGCAACAGATCATGAACCCTTTGGACCACTCATCTTGCACTTGCCAGTCAAGAAGCATTTTGCTTAAATAATGTGCATTGTGTTCGTTCTCCCTTCAATTAGAGTAACCAGGTAAGGTAATTGGGCACCTAGCAAATGTGGCAGCTGCAGGCAGTAATCATAGCGCCAGCACCTGCTCCCATGGCAACGGATGTGTTTACATTCACAAAAGTACACAACATTTTCTTCCTTCTACACAGTAGAGAAAGGAAAGGTTTTAGAGCTACACAGAAAGAGAGGGATTTACAAGGATAAATGTTTAAGCAAGTGGTTGAGAGAAACTGTTTGTTCTTTGGAGTGAAAACTTACAGGGTAATGGGTTGTTATCAGACAACAATTAAGCATCTTCACCTCCTGACCTCAGCATACAGCAGGCAGCCCTCAGAAGCATATCTCATCCTCTTTAAACTATACCACCCAAGAGAAAGAAGAGGCAGGAGGGATTCCAGAAGTTCGTGATCCAGCACTGTTTCTGCAGATGTGGCACCAGTGTGGCTTCAGAGGCACCGTGTTTATAGAATGCATTGGAATGGCTATTTTTTTTTTTTTTTTGGATGTTACAAAGTATTTCTTCAAAGATACCCTGGAAAAAAAAATGTCATCGCTACTAGTTTTGCCTGAGAGATTGTATTAGGGTTGAGAAATGTCTGCTGCATCTACTTGTGTGTTGCCAAGTGGCAGAGAGAGGGATGGGTGGAAGTTCAGGGTCTGAGCTCTATGCATACAGGGAAATTACAGCACCTTTTGGCTTTCCTTGCTTTTCCAAGAACCCGGCAATCTCTGCTTCTCCTGCAGTAGATCCAAGACACCCAATACATAAGCACTACTTTCTTTTTCCTGTCCCCACATACTCTAAATTTAAACAAAAGAGTGACCTGACCATGCTGAGAACTTAGGGCAAAGGTATATCTGATCATGTAGGTGGGTTAGGAAAAACAAATACAAAACAAGCACAGGTGAAATTGCGGGAAAACTGCTCAAATGTAGCAGAGCTGACCTTCCTTAAATTCTCGGGTGGAAAATGTGGGCATAAGAGAGCCTTGAGCTCGAGAGATAGTTCTGTCAGGTTCTTTCAAAAAAATGATGCTCTGAATGAGCGTTTCATGAAAACATAAATAAGCATTGAGAAATACCAGTCCTGTATTTATTAGACTTCTCTTCATCCTGGGAGCTGTTCATCCTAATGAACACTTGTTCCTCTGGACTGTGGCTCTTGGTTGACTCAGAACAGATTCCACACATTAGAGCAACATACCTTGAACAAATAATTTGGAAACACTTCCTCATCCACAAACATCTGGCCTGATGAAATAAGCAGTTAAGACACTTCTGACGTTCTGTAATGAGTTGTCAATCCTCAAAGGAGAAACTGAAACAGTGGAGCTTAAGTTGAATACATCTTCTCTTCATTGCCATGCATTGCTCAAGCTTGGAGGATTATGCATTTGGCAGCTGGACTAAATTTGGCAGTTCTGAACCAAGACAGGTGACTGAATGAAAGCCCATGGTCTGTTTATGGCTATAGCTTACCCCAAAGTTATAAAAGATACAGACCATTTAAGATTTCAAAGTTCTGCATCCTCACCTGATAAAGGAGGAAGAAATGATATGTCCTCTCCGTATATCTACTTGGTAGCAGGATTATGAGGGAAGATGCTAAAATGTCTAGGTTTAAGACTGTGATTTATGATTTAAGCCCTGGTATTGCAATGAGATCCCCTCTATGCATATGCAAATTCACTTATGCCAGTGGATCTGTGCTGGGGCACGGGGCTCTGTCTGCAGAGATTTCATTGCCAGACTGTTTTAAATTTTCTGATTTGTTTCTCCCGCTAAGAAGTTTTATTTTGACCAAACAGATGGAGTACTTCAATAGGATTAAGCACATCGGGTTTTTACTCTGCAGAAATTACCCCTGGCTCTGCCACTGGTCTTCTAGGTGACCTAGTGCACACTCTTTTTGCTTCTCTGCCTCTTTCAGAGTTTCCCCATGTGTGAAATACTACCAGTCTAGTTAGTATTGTTTAAGAAAACTACGTGCGCTGTAAAAGTGTTTGACTTTTTTGCCCAAATCATCTGTAATTTTGAGATTATCATGATAAAAATTGAGCTCATTTTTAGATTTAATTTAAGCTATCAAAGGTGCTTTGCTGCAACCCTTTAGAAGAGCTGTGACAGCCTTGGCTTAGTGATTGCTCATAAAATGTCAGTTAAATAGAAGTAACTTTAAATGAAAATTTAAAATGTGCTACCCCATGTAAAGGTAATAGAAGATGTTAATATATCTATCAAAAGATTTCCTTTATGCTTTAATCACTCTGTGAAAAGATTATTCTGGTGCAGTTTTTTAAAAGAAACTCACTTTGAGCAGATTCAGTTATTTCTGCTCACTTGAAATACACTATTTCGGTGCAGTCTCAGTGAGAATAATGTCACTGCACAAAAAGGTACGGAAGTGTTTTATATTATTAAGAGGATCTGAATCTGTAACCTTACTTAAGCAAAGACAAGATGGGCCAAAAAACCGTTCTTGTTATTCCCTGATACATGGTGGACATTAGAGTAATCTGAAAAAAAGCCCTAGAAACTGCATTATATCAGAAGAGTTTGCTCTATCAAAATTTCAGCATTTTGCAAATGGTATGGCTTTACCAGTTTCACTTTGGAACAGGAAAAATTGTGATAATTTTAAGAAGTCTTTTTTCAACATTTTCTAGATAAAATTTGTGTGTAATTTCCTTATAATTTCTTTTCCAAAGAAAAGTATTCTAAAGCAAATAGTCAAAGTAAAAAAAAAAAAAGGCAGCAATGGATAATGTTTGCCAATGCGTTTTCTTGTTTTGAATTTCACTTTTGAATCAACAGTATGTCACTTTTTAAAATGTTCTGTGAAAGAGACCTGCTGCCCAAATTATTTATGGCTTATTCTTCAATTAGTTGGCGGCTTAGGATATTGTAATACAGGCTACAGAAATAATGGATAACGGAGCCATTTGCTTTTTGGTATCTGTTTAGAGACAGTTTTTATATAAGTTACCAAAATCTGAAAAAAGTTTTTTGGAAGCAATCAGTCCTGTAAGTGGTATGAGAAGATGATATTTATGCACCTGTATGTGAGGAGTACGGTCTCTGCCAGACCAGGGGTGCAAGGTACTGCTGAAGCATGCTGAACAACATACACTGAAGTTCCACAGGATGATGAGATGAAGCATGAAGGGGATCAGTGAACAAAAAAGTTTCCAGTGCAGCTCCTCTATCGGAACTTACTTCATTTACTGAGATTCACACTGGAACTTTGTGACTTTTCAGGATCTCCTTTTTCACGATATGGATCATTTGTAAATCTGTGTCAACATAGAGCACCATTGTGGGAGAAGAACCCCGGAAGAAAAATCAAAAGTGCAAACCCAGTAACACTTGCACATGTGTCTCGACAACTGTGTGAACCCAGCCTTTTTCCTTCCAACCTGAGTTCATTTACTCTAAGCATATTGAGTCAAAGAGGACATTTTTGTCACTCATGAGTCAGATTACCAATACAGACTGTTCAGCAATTGATGCATACCTAATAATGTAGTAATTGAATCATGCATCAATATCTTGTGATATTAGTGCTCAGTATAATCCTAGTTGACATCACTTTAATGATTTAGATGACAGAAGTTTAGCTACTAAGAAAGCAGAACAATTTCACTATTGTCACTCTGCTCAATATTCTCACAAATAAGTTTGCACTTTAAACAGATCAGGGAAGGGGCAGAAACTCTTACCCAGGCTGGCACTTGGGTAAGGGCACTGGGCTGAAGCCCCAGCCGACCCCATGCCTGCGGGGCTGCCAGCTGTGGAAGCCGGTGGGACCAGGACCGGCTGAACCTTTCTTCCTGCAGAGCACAGCCTTGGATGCAGAAATCTCCCTCCCAGCCCCGACATGCTCAGGAAGGTGAAAGGATGGGTTTATTTAAGGTAAAGAGAAAAAAAAAAAAAAATAGTCATTCCTTCCCCTTCCTGCAGAAGCTACAGCCTGAGAGTTTACTTATGCTTGTGTGAGTTTCAAAGGTCTTATCAATAGTTTAGCAATATTACTGTAGGCAGGCTAATGGGATCCAAGTTTAATTAAGGACTGTATTTAATTCGGTTTGTTTATTATCACTTCTTCAAAGAAAACCAAACAAAAAACCTAAACCAGCCATCTGTCAAACATATTCCTATTGAAAGTGGCATTTGCCCTATGTCTGGAAAAGACAAAGGGTTTTGCAATCCCAAATTGTGGCTTTCTGTGTAGCTGCTGGAAATGACCTTTCCAAAGCCTTGTATGTCTGGTGCATCCTGAAGGTTTCTTCCTTTTCTTACCTTTGAAAGGCTGTTCCACCTCAGGATAAATCAGTGTACATCTCCGCTATGGTCATATACCTGTGGACCTATTTCATAGCTCCCCTTTTGACCTTTTCCTGTAAGGTTGCACTGGAACTGTGTGTGAGGCTCAGGAGACGGGATGTGAGTGGAAAATGTTGTTTAGAGAAACAAGAAGAGACAGCCAAGGCATAGCAGCAGTGTTGGGTGGCTTTGTCTCTGTTGAAGGGCCTCAGCAGATCCTGGGACACACTTGGGCGGCTCTGCCATAGCCCCAATGTACACTGCCTGGGGACCTCCAACAGCAACAACCCCTTAAGGCACTGCTAGTGACATCTTTTTGTCACTCATCCATTTATTGGGAATTTGTTGCTGGGAATCTACTCTTTGTCATGGCTCTGAACCATGAGATAAGGCAATATTGTCCCAGCCCATAACTTTCCCAGTAAGTGCTCCAAACTGGTTGGTGGAGGAGGAGAAGAAGGGGGATGACTACACAGCCACTGAGGGGTGATTGTACCTGGTAGCAGCTGAGTGACAGGATGCACAAGCGCACTGTGGGCGTCCAGCTTTGGGGAGCCCCATCACTCAGCAGATTTGGACCTTAGCCGTGGTGTCAGGCTGCTGGCTGCTATATTTCTTATATATTTCTCTTAAATGTATCCTTTTTTATCCTCATTGTACAATTCAGTTATAAAGCATCAATTCACTTCACTATATATTTCTTTAAAAAAGTGTTCATAAAATCTTTATTGTGTGCAATTGTAATAAATTTAAATTTTAAATTCTGCCTAAACAGAATCAGTATTTACCAAGTTTCTGCAATTTACCCAAGCCTATTACATTACAAACAATATTCTTTCAACTCCTGATGTTAAGATGGGATCAGACATAACCAAAGTCACCTTTTTTAAGAAATTGAGAGAATCGGGATTTTAAAATAGCATGAGACTATCTCCTAATACACAGTTCTTCTGACACTATATATTCCTGCTCATACAAACATTCCACATCCAGCTTTTCATCTAATGTCAACCTTTTAATGATGCTTACATTCCTGAATAATCAACGTATCTTTTGAAACACTGAAAGTTAAGAGTTTAGTGAAATTTCAGGTTAAAAGGTTTTCACCGGTTCAAATCAAAATGTTATATCCTTTAAGAGGTAATGTGTACTAGATAATTAAGTCTGTTTTTTTTTTTTAGATGGATGAGTTTTCTGTAAAAATCAGATTTTTGATCAGACAGCAGCCCTTCAGTGAATGCATTGTCATGAGCCTGAGCACACACAAAATGTTTGTTTTAATTTTCTAGCTACTTAAATATATCTTCATAGATTCCAATGTTATTCAGCTACTTCGGCATCATCACTGTCCTTAAAGAACCTTACAGTTGAGGAATCCTCATTGTAAGAATAAAATTAACTTCTAGCAACTAGAGAGCACTTTAAAATACTTACTATTTCGGGGAAAAGAGACAACCCACTTGTAAGGATGTGTCTCCATGTTCCAATGTAAATGTTGACAGAAACAATATTTCTGGTCATTTTGAACTTCTTGTGGCAAATGAGGAAAATGATTGCAAATCTATAAATACAGTCTTCAAGATACAGTGGAAATCCAGCTATTGTTCACTTTGCCTTGTGTAGCATATCAGATTGGCAATTAACAGGAAGAAAATATTAATTTGCCTTTTTCTTTAAATCCCATGGGTGTTTATCAAAGTTAACATTTACATGATCAGCCACAAATGATGCTAGATTGTTGATTTTCAAACCATTTGCAATTTTTCCACTTTCAGACAACAGAATAACCCCCATGTTACAAGTAATCAAGCAGAGAACGGATTTTTCTAGTTTCAACTGTAGAGTCACAAAAAAAAATCTTGGGAACATTTTGAAATTTTTATGCTTTGAAGCATTAGAAGGCACAAGAAAGGCTCTTTCTACCCAAGCTTTTATTTTTTTTTTATTTTTATTTTATTGTAATGAGAGCTAGTGTATTATTGGAAAAACAGGGAAGTTTTGTCTTACTGGAATGTATCATCTCAGATTAGATGAGAACAATTTAATTTGCTGTCAAAGTGTCCTGTATGAAGGATTATATACTGTTTTTTTTGCTGCTGTAGAATTCAATGGATTTTCCATATTTTGACAATTGTTAGCAAAAAAAAAGTCTTAAGATTTTCAGTCCCAGAAGTAATGTTAACACTATTTTATGAGATGCTTTTTTTGCAACCTAACATTTGACAATCCACAAGGACTGCAAAACTTTCTCCACATACAACGTAGTCTTATGATAAAACTATTGCTAAGTTTGGTGATCTGGCCAAAATCACTTCTCCGTTTGCTCCAGATGGTAACGATGCTTTGTGTTTTAGGGAAAGTGTCTTGACTTCCTGACTAAATATTAACATCGCAGTTACTTTCATATTCATGATCCACACAAGCATAAAATCGAACTAGTACAGCAGGACCTGCCTGGAGGAATAACAGGCACTACCCAAAATTCTGCCCAGAGGGCACTGGGGACAAACTTAATTATGAAGGTGGTTCAGAGTTCAGTCAATCACCTAGTTTTAAGTTGGTCCATTGCCACAAACCAGTCCATTGCCCCACCTATGCAGGTGACTATTTGGGAGTTCCTAGACCACCCAGGGAATGAAGGAATTAATTGTCCTGGACATAGACACAGGCACGGCCCTGATACCCAGCGACACCACAATTACAACAACGGGGAAGACTTGACTGTCGTAATTGTAGCTCACTTCTAATTGGAGTCCCATAGCTCTTGCCACAAAGTCACTGCTAGATTCCTGCCTAGGGGAGGAAGAGAAATTTCCAAAGCTTGTTCTTTTCTTGAAGTGTATGGTAACTCTTGCTGGCATTAGTGGGAGGTAGTAGAAAACACATCCACCTAAGATGTCTTTGCTCAAGTCATGAGGACTGTGCCCTGCCTGAGGTCAGGGTGACTGGGGAAGAAAAGATCTCCAACAGGTTAGTTGCTCTTGGAGTCAAGTGCTGCCCACTTGCTTAATGCCAGCATTGTAGAGACAGTTCCAGAGAAATGTAGATGACCAAGCTAATGTCCTTCAGGCAGAGCTTTATTTGAACTTTCAGCTCTTAATCTATATAACATGCTTTAAATCTCTCTGTAGGCTTTTTGTAGACATGGGGATGTCACTTAGACTAGAATAAACCAAAACTGGGTGACTTAAGGAAATGGTTGTTTTCGCAGAGAAGGCAGGGACTGATTGGTTTTGGCACTGACCACCTTCCCTGTAGTTAAAAATAACCCCTGAAAAGAAGGGCACATGGATGTGGGAAATGTAGAAGCCTATCTTACATTTGCTGCTGCTGTATCTATCGAAAGGATGCAGAAAATTATCGGTCAGCCATCATGAATTTACTTATTGTTAGAAGGGTAAAAATGAGGAGAAACATCCCTGTTTCTCAAACAATAGCAGAATATTTGTACTCTTCCATGAGCTAAATGAGAATGGGTGAGAGACCTTCACGATGATTTGAACTGGTCACTGTTAAGTGAATGCTCCCTCAGCGGTTTACTATCCCCTTTTCTCTAAGTTCTTCTTTGTAGACTTCGGACTTTCAGGGGCAGAAATCAGCTTTGATATATTAAGTTCCCAATCCTGTGAGGCCTGAGCAGGTCTGTAGGTATGCACCACAAACACAGACAACAAAAACGGTAGTTTGCTACTTTCTTCCAAAGTATAACTAAAACTGTCCCATCTCTGAACTGTCTTAATAGTTCACCAGTTCTCCAAGTGAATACAAAGCAAACAGAAAATCAACACATTTTAAGAGAAGGTCAGGAGCCCCACAATGCCCATGAGGTGTTAGAGAGATGAAGCCAGGCTCCTTGCGGTGGTGCACAGTGGGAGAACGGAGGAAGCAGGGGAGGCTCTGACTAGATGTAATGCAAATTTTGTCACTATGAGGACAGTTAATCACAGGAACAGGTTTTCCAGGGAGCTTGTGGTATCCCTGTCCCTGAAGGTTTTCAAGATACCACTGCACAACTGTAGTTGATGGCTGTGCTCTAAGTTCAATGCTGCTTTCTGCAGAAAATTGTTTGCGCTTTAGCTTCACTTTTTTTTTTTTTTGCATTTCCTTTCCATTTTTTGTATTCTTGTTCCAGTTTTTGGTTGGAAATCCCAGCCTGATTGCATTGCTATTACAGAGCTGGATTTTGCCTTGCGTTTATAAGAAAACTCTGCGATAATGCACAATCACAGCCGGATTTATCAGAACAATAGACAAATCTGTCACCAAATTTACACCTTCCTGGATTCTTTTTTAATGCCTTGAGAAATACTTTCTATCATAACAAGATGAAAGCACCGTGTGAGGGATTGTGTCTTTGTGTGCGATGCCCGCGAAAAGGCTGCAAGACTTCTTGTGATTGTCAGAGTGGAAGCACTGGGGCTGTTCAGAGCTTGTACAACACTTAAAAATGCTATTGTTGCTCTACTTTACATCAGGAAAATGTCCCTGTTACTGGTGCCATGAACAAGATGGGGCATAAAAGTGGCCACTTGGCACTGACTGATTGTGAAGACCATCTCAGACTTGCTTTTCCTAGCTCAGAAAGACACTTCTGACTCTTAAGTTGCTCATATTAAGCACAGCTACTTTCCAGTTGGTCCCTTGGCTTTTATTATCCATTACTTCAGCCCTAATAGTTCTTGCCTTCCTTTTATTTTGAGGGACTGCATTGCTTAGATACTAATACTGTATTTCTTTTGAATTTAATCTGCCAAAATGGAACAAAGATTATTTCTTGAGTACAATTTCTTTCTCAGGCCAAGGACATTAAGCCTGTACAACAAGCTGTATAGGCTACAAACATTTTAGAGATTGTAACTTTGTTATGGGGAAGGGACATAAAACAGTCAGGTTTGAAATATTTACAGCCAAAGGGAGTGCAGAATGGGTAATCAGCTTTCTGCCAGTGTTGGGTATAAGATCAAATTATAGAGATGTTAATGGGACCCTTTATGGTGCTAGAAAATTTCCTACCACTTTCTGAAGCAGGACTTTGCCTTCCTTCATGGCAGACTTCTTCTATCTTTGTGTTCTTTCACATTTCCAAAGTGTAAATGACTTATGGATGGCCAAACAAAACCCGAGTTAAATTACATCCAGTGCTGCACTGAGGCATATTACTCAGTGCTTTCGATCTGTCACCTTTGAATTTATAGCAATTTTTTCTAACCATTTGAGGTCTGAAACTTTCTGTTCTTGGCATGTTTCTTAGAGGTTTTCTGGAGAGTTTGATCAAAAAAGATTTGTTTGCTTTTAAGAATGAAAAATAAAAGTAGGTTGTTTTTTCCCCATTATTTTGAACAGCAGTGGTGCTTCAAGTATTAAGATAAGAAATGTGAAGTTTAACAGGGTCAAGCTAAGCAGCTTCTTTCATTCTCACTATGCAAATCCATCCAAAGTTGTTGATAATCACCATTTGCAGAGATATAGCACAACTGTACTATATGTATTTCTTGATCTTGCTTGGTTTATTGAACCATCTTTTAATTCTCTCATCTGAATAATGGCAAAATGGATTTTCCTTTTACAGTGACTGTTTGTCCTTATCAAAAAAATTTTTGCTCTAAGGAAGGAGCATTGTGTGGAAGACAAGGAGAAAATGTATTATTCTCACATCATGAATATAACATTTCTATCTGTGATATTTAAATTAAGTAAAAATTTTGAAGAATAAGTGTACCCTTACACTTATAGTTGGGGTTCAGGTTGAAATATATTATATGCTCAAATGCTTATGTAAACTAAACACACAGATGAACCAGACTAGGCAGAACTAGTTCTTGAAAATCATATAGACATCAATTCTCTATGATAAGCAAATTTTACAGTTATTGCAATCATCTATCATTGTTATTGTTGCTAATGAAACACCCAGATCTCATTAAGTCTTCAAAGTAGCCATTTAATATAAAGTTGTATAGCATTTCATTATTACAAAACTGTTCAGACCTTCCAATACAACTGGTAGATAATCGGTAGGTATTAGACCAAGGGGAAGACGGTAAATGTTGTTTTGCTTTGGTTTGTTTTGTTTTTCTGAATTAATTAATGAATCAAGTTGGATTTTTCATGGACAAAGAAGTGGCCTTGAACAATAAAACCCATTTAATATCTCTGTCCCTTCTATGTGTGCCACCTATCTGGCATTGATTTATAAGTAGAGCTTGCAGAGAGCTGTTGCTAGGGGACAGAGCTTTTGTAGGTACCCATTAAAGCAATATTCCTGAAGAAGAAAAGTAATTTACATATTTCAAGTGCTGCCTGCAAAAAATATTTAATCAAGCCCCAATAAGTTATAAAAAGGAACAAACATAATCATTTATATGAGTAACAACCCTTATGCCAAAGAGAAAAAAAAGGAGGACAGATCGGACTCTCTGGTCTAGATGCTGTTCCTTTGTACCTTGGCAGATAACACGAGTGATTTTTTTGTATTTTATTACGGTCCTCCCAATTTATGCCCCATAACCAAGATCAGAATGCTTGGAATGAATTTGACCTAAAATATACATTTATCTACATTTGTTTACCAGGATAACTTTGATGTTAACCAAACTGCCTAATCTCCAGGGTAAAAGCCATAGGAGGGAAGAAAACTCTGTCAAGACCACCTCTTCTAATTCCCCAAGTAGTCAAATGCTTTCTGAGTTGTTGCCCTGGAGAAGAGTCTGCCCTACTGAGAAGAAGAACCTCTGTGACGGGACTGTGCTTTTATAGATGTTTAGGTCCCCTAGCTCTTCAGTTCCCCTGCTTGTTTTCTTCTTTTTTTTTTTTTATTTTTATTTTAAACTGTTCAATGTATATAAATGTATCCGAAACCTTCCTTTTGCACAGCTTTCTGGTGTATCAAGTTCAAAAAACATGTGAATAGATGACTGTGAAAACTGCTCAAATTGTCTTCTCTTCCCATTTCTAAAAGCTTGGTTTTGCAGGACTTAAAGGTTCATTACTTTCTTTCTTTCTTTCTTAAAACATACATTTCATTGATGAGACTCTTTTTCTGTGAACATCGCCCAGAATTTATAGCTTTTGCCAGAATTAGCACTACATTGAGAACAACCTGTTCTCCTTGGCTAGACGACCGTCAAATTGATGTGAAAATGCTCCCCCTTGATGGGATGAATGTATATGATTACATAAATCATTCCTTGTTTTCTTTAGTGGTTTGAACGAGTATGTGACCAACATTTGTTATGATTCTTCCTCTCTTATTTTGGTGTATAATCAGGACAGATTAGATTAAGCCAGCTCCAGGAAGCTGTATTTTCAGCTAACGGTTGGACAAAGCAATGCTAGTGACTGTAGGCAGCTCAGTGTGGCATTCAAACCCCAGAAGAATAAAAAACTACTGGCGGAGGCTGCAATGAAGTCTGCCATGCATTTATAATATATAACAAAATCTGTCTCAGCAAAGGTTTTGTAGAGGGCAAGTGAAATTTGTGGATTATTTGTTGTGCGATACTGCAAGAAAAAGTAAAAGCCCCATATTGTTTGAGGATCCTATTTTCTTAGGCTGCCGTGCTTACGCGCATGCACAGGCAGTTTCCTCCCTGCACAGTCCCACCTATAAAGCAAAACCAAAAGATAGAAGTGAGAAAGTGATTTCTAATAAAACCCGCAAAAGCAGACCTTTAGCAGAGCTAAAAATTGGACCTAAACTTCCTGCATCTTAGTTCAATGCCTGAACTATCGTCTCCAGAAGAGTGAATGTGGACAACTAATTATTGCTAACTTATTTTTGATGAGCTGTCTGGCTGCACTGTACAGACATGCCCTGCTGGAATCTACTCTGAAGCATAAAATGTGGCTGTTTGTTGTGCTTGTTGGAGGAAGGGAAATACTGAAAAAGAACCTGAATTCTTGATTTCCTCTTTACCTTCTCAAGGGCTTATTTTTTGTCAAAAATTTTTTTACCCCCAAATTCTAAATTATAGGTTTAAAAGACATGGGTTTTGATTTGGGTTTTTTTTTGTTTGTTTGGTTGTTTTTTTTTTTTTTCAGGCAGTCATCTTTATAACAGCTTTGTGGGTTAAAGTAACTTACAGAAGCTAAAAGAGAAGTAAAAATTAAGAAATGTCTTTGGGAAAAGGTTATACAGACATCAGTTAAAGGCTTAATGTTACTCGTCAGAAAGAGCTGAGTATAACTCTAAATTTCTCTGCTAAGACATAGCGAGCATGATATTGTACATTGTGCGTGATTGCTGCCATTTTCCGTCAGTAACTTTCAATGGCTAATACAAATCTTTTCATAACACTTTCAGAAATTGTTTGCAGGAAAAATGGTCTACTATAAACCCGTATTTTCAATTTATGGATCAGTGGATTTAGATAGTTATAGGCATAGTAGCAGGAGGCAGCGGTCTCTTTCTAAGAATTACATTCTGGGAAAGAGGAGGAGAGTGGGTTTCTCCCACTGCAGAGCAAACACCAAGCTATTCATGTGAATCAATATCAGCACTTCCAGATTTTATAGATTGTTATTGCAAAATAAAACCAAATTGCAAGAATAATGGTGCATGTCTGACGTGTATGTGGCACCTGCCTTCCTTCCCCTACTGCCTGAAGTCCTGTTGCCCCTTTACAACCTGAGGGCATAAAGCAGTTCCCACTGAGGACAGCGGGAAGATTTCAGCGTTGATTTCAGTTACCAGGTCGTTCCAGCAATAGCCAGAATGCCTCTGCCATGGGAAAACCTTTGTGGAGACGAAAGAAATGGGAGGTGAAGGGGTGAGGGGAGAAGAACAAAAGCTCAAAAATCACTGTTGAAGTTGCCAGAGGGCATACAGCGGGCGCACAATAGCTTAAAAACATTGAACAAGTAAAACCTATGCACTGGGACCCTGGTTTCCGTTTCCAGCACACTTGCCAGCGTGCCCTGCAGCCTGCATTGCTCCACGCGCCTCTCAGGACGTAGAGAAGCACAAGCTTTGCAAAGAGCTGTCCAGAGTAAGAGGTTACTCATGGACTTTTTACCAGCTGGTCTGTTGCCTCGTCGTCAGAAATTACACTCTCCCCAGCCCTGCTCATGGAGCTGCTCAAATAAGCTTTCCTAGCCAGCTGGGTAAGGAAATGGTTGGTATTTAAACTAATAAAGCCAAGCTGGTTCATAAATAAGGATGAATACAAAGGAATTACACAAGCATATACGGGTAAAATAAGAAAACTTAAACACTAAACGAGTTCTGAGTAGCAAGGGACATGACAAGCAACAAAAGTTTCATAGAATACATTAGCGATAAGAGGGAAAATGAGAAAAGAGATTGAACAAGAGGTTCTACAGAGAAAGCAGAATTGTTTGCTTTCAGCAGAGAAAGCAGAGTTGTTTGCTTTCATCTTCATGGGAAGGGTGGCTTGTGCTGGATACTTTAACAAATTAATTTTAACAAGGTGTTTGGAATGCAAGCTGGAGTAGAGAAGAGAACAGTCCGAGGAATATATTTATGTAAGATTAGTACATTCAGGTTTCCAGGGTTTGATGAAATTTACCCCAAGAAAGGAGGCAAAATAATCTCTGAATGATCAGTGATTATCTCTGGGAAGCTGCAGATGAGGGAGATCCTAGAAGACTAGAGAAAAACAAACGTTTTTTAAAATTTTTTCTTTTTTTTTTTTTTTTTAAGAGCACCCAAGGAATTATAGATGGAGTAGTCTGGTTTCAGTTCTTGCAAACAATATGGCACAAATTATTGAAGTAATTGGAACTACCTACAAAACATAAATGTTGTAAAAACAACCAACAAGGAACTTTCAAGAACAGATATCAAATGTATCTGATTACTTTCTTTGAGATAGAAAGCCTACAGTAGAAAGGAAAAGCAGTAGATATAGATGTGAATTAACTTTTATAAAGTTTTTAGACATTTTTCCAAGATTAGGATCTCATAAGTTGAGGAAGTATGGCATGTGTTTAATTGCCTTCCAGTAGCTATATAACTAGTTGAAAACTTGATTATAGAATCATAGAATCATAGAATCATAGAATCATAGAATGGTTTAGGTTGGAAGGGACCTTGAAGATCATCGAGTTCCAACCCCCCTTCCATGGGCAGGGACACCTCCCACTAGACCAGGTTGCCCAAGGCCATGCCCAGCCTGGCCTTGAACACCTGCAGGGATGGGGCCTCAACAACCTCTCTGGGCAACCTGTTACAGTGCCTTACCACCCTCAAAGTGAAAAACTTCTTAATGTTCAATTTGAACCTGCCCTCTTCTAGTTTAAATTATCAATGGATCAATGGATCCACATCAAACATGGAGGACATCCTCAGTAAATTCCCTTCAGAATTTGTGTTTGGTCAAATTCTATTAGGTATCTTCATGAAAAATGTGCGTAATAGAATGGATGCTATACCTTTTGATTTATGGCTTATACAAAGCTGAAAGGAGTTTTAAGTATTTTGGGGAAAATTGTAATTATTTTGTAATCTTTAAAAACTGTTATACAACTAGAGGATATTATGCTTTTATCTTCATTTTTTGAAAAAGAGAATATTTGGGGTATTCCATTAAAAAACTCTGAAGATAATCCATTTTAGCCTTTTACTATGATCTTCCACATTGGATTCTGATGCGGTAATTTTCTGGAAGTTGGAATACTAAATTAATTTCTAGCAGTGAGAATTCAGGTTCAGAGGGACTGGGTGATGAAGAAGGGAGAAGACAATTTGCCCTATATTAGAACCCCAAATCATAAGTTACTGTTTGGTCTGGTCACAAACAAAAAGCAATAATGAGCTGAATGTATTAATTGAATTTATATGATTGAATAATCTTTGGCTGTCAAGTTATATGCTTTGTGAAAGTCTGCATGTGGATTGTCAAATTGTCCAACCATGAAGAAAAAAGCCTTTTATTTACAATGGGCTAACGATCAGTCGACAACTTAATTACAGAGCACTGAAATTTTGAAGAGGAAATGGGGTACAGAAGCAGGTCTGTTTCTCCATACTGAAGTTTACTACTCTGAATTAAATCTGAAGACACAGTATATGCACACAGATCCAGAGTCTCACTCCACATGTTCTAAATAGCTTGTTGGATGGATACAGAGAGGGAGATGCTGTTAAAATCCGATCTTAAACTAAATTGAGCTTTACTTCTATACTTGCCACTTGACTCTATAAATCTTTGGAGCTATATTGTCCATTTTGATTCTTTTTAAAAACCAACAGCTTTTATTTGCTTTAACCTTTTTCCTGCTTTGGCTATGTTAGTTTTAAGGTAGTTGGTTAACAACCCACCATTTCATCTGTATGGCATCTCATTTTTAAACTAGGGCCCTGGACCAGACTTTCAGTGGCTGGAATCTTGAGTGTTTCTCTAGGGCATCTGAAGAGTAAGAGGCATCTTCCACTGATCCTCAGGACAGCTCAAGAGATGATAACACAAGAAATAAGGAAGAATTATGGTGATCAGCATTGCCTAGGAAAGCTTGGCCTTAAACAGTAGGGTAGAGGAAAGACAACCTGCATCCTCGGAGTCCCAAGAGAATGTGGAACAATGATAATATGGCCTGGGGAAAAGGAGTATGTGACTTTAGATGGGCCATTTAAAATTGTTGTCAGTATTTCTCTCAGAGAATGGAAATAAATCATCTCTTCTGTCCTAATATAGAATCATAGAATCATAGGATTGTCTAGGTTGGAAGAGACCCTTGGGATCATCTACTCCAACCATCTACCCTACTCTACAAAGTTCTCTCCTACACCATATGATTATGAATAACAAATCAAATAAATGCTAGCTAGAATATATGGCATTTTCTTTCTGAATACAAAGGCATCCAAGGAAAGGAAAAAGGAGATGGTGAGACAAATCCATTTTGCTTCTCAGTAAAGCCACCTGGTGTATTTGCCAGTCACAGAGAAAATACTTGTTGATAGCTGCTTCCCCAGCTCTTCTCACTTCCAGGATCAGCCTTCTCATTTCCAAACTATTCAGGTGTTTTCTCCAAATGCCCAAGGCAAACAGTAATGTCCTTATACCATCTCCAGTTCATAAGACATCCCTATTTGGGATACCTACTACTTGTTTTGTGAAGTGCATTTCAAAGCTGGAATCTGATTTCTAATTTGGATGTGACTCTCCATGCTAAAATCCCCCACGCACGTCAAGTTCGACTTCTGCTTATTCCCTGAAATACCTCAGTGCCTCAGCAGCCCATTGCCACCAGGTCATGGCTGTACCACCCGGGCACACAACGGAGTTGTTCCTCTCCCTGTCCCAAGGTGCTTGAGCCAGGAAGCATGCTCAGCGTGCACTTGCTAGCTACGTTGTGCCCAAACAAAAAACAGAGTAAGATGTGTCTGTTTTGCACGGTTAATATGTTAACAGTCCTTAGAACAAAGACCAGGAAGTTTCTTCTTAAAAGTGAAAATAACTGGAAAATTATTCATCAAATTAATCACTTCAAAGCTCTTCTTGTTTTTTGCTTCACTGATGAGACTTGTGAAGTGGCGATTGTAACAGAAGGTTTTTTTTCAATAGGGAATATCACATTCTCTGTGGCTCTGAGCTCAGCTCAATTCAGTTCATGAAGGTTGCTAAACAGCTATCAGACATTAAATTCTTTACACCAACTTAAACTGGTTTTAAACTAGTGACCTACAGAGGAAAGACTTGCTAAGCTGCTGTTAGTTTTCCTTTTAGTGTTTTGTTCCTTCTTCACAAAGAGCAAGGAGCTAAAAATGTTTCAAATCAAACATTTAACTCAAGTATCCTTAGACACAAACACGTTCCATTGCCTTTGAAATGCACAGCTTTTTGTATGAAGCTCCTCCTTTGCTTCACAGTTTGGGCAAGGAACATAGAAACACACTGAACATTAAACCTTCCTCCGAAACACATTGTTTTTTGGTCATAAATGACAATGCAGAGACTGAAGTCCATTTCTGTTAAAAACAGGCACATCTCCACATGTCTTGTTAGCACTGATAATTTCCAGATGGCACTACCGACTCATAGTCTGGCTAGCTCTCTCTGGGAATCCATAGCACAAGCTGAAGAAAATGCCTATTAGCACCTGTGGTACAGCTGAGAAAGATGCTGGGAACATCAGGAAACATGATCAGTTCTGCACTGTATTCCTTTGCTTGAGATTTGTGTTTTTTGGCATAGAGCTTCTGCTTTTATCCAAGCACCCTAATGTGCTGTCAAAATGCTAAAGCCTTCTTTAAATCAATTCGGCTAACATGCATAATACTGTAATAAAAATTAAAAAATGCCCAGTACTACTGTGTGATCTGAAAAGGCAGGATCTCTGTTTAAACTTTTTAATCAGACTGCTTCTTCAGATAAGATAACCATGAAGAAGATATGTATCACCAAGTGAAAAGTCAAATTTTGTAGAGAATGCCATCAGAGGATTCCATGCTGTCTATTCTCTTTGGATTTCTTTATGACATGTATTAGATTAATGTTTGTATTGCCTTTGTCATCTTACTGTTCTTACTGACTGTATCCATATTGTCGATATTATTAGCATTAAAAAAACCTTGCATTTTTCCTTTAGCTACAGAAGGAGAAATTTACTTCATAGAACTTCTGAAAGTATTTATATAATATGTTTCCATATGATTTGTTCCAGGAAGCTGACATGAGGAAATCTCACTTGAAAACTAAATCAAAATTCCACGTTTCACAGTAGGCTTTAGTGAGCTGGCACATCTGCCTAGCTCTTTCCTTTGAACATGCAGTACTTTTTGAAGATGAAAAGTTTTGAATATTTTATTCTTTAATGCCTCAGGCCTTATTATTAGTTACAGCCTGAAGAAGAGTGTACCACATACATAGGAAAGAAATTTTGCCATCTGAATGGAAGCGGCTTACAACTGTGTGAAGTCGCTGTTAGCAAAGGGACAAGTAATGACACTGGAAAGGTTACGGAGATAGTCAGCAGTAATTACTAGGTAAGCCTTGGGAAAATATATCTATGCTTTAAATAGTATTTTGGGCACTGAAGAGATCTGTGTGCAAAGAAGCTCAATTTAGAAGAATTTTTAAGAGCAATTGAAGTGTTGCTTCCTTTAGGGTAGTCATGTTTTAATGAACGGAATGAAGGCAGACATAAAAGTGAAAAGGTGGCTGGGATATTTCTCTGCAATTAGGATATGGGCTCCTAATGGGGAAGAATTAAGTCAGGACCCAAGGAGCTTGTTATCCACTATACTTCTTGTCTACCTTGCCACTGGCAATAGAAAGACCTCTGCAATATTAGCCCACTGAAAAAGGGAATGTTTCTGATGGCAAATGAGACCACACTCCTCCATTACCACTGGGGAGAGGGGGTAACCGGACATCAGACTCCCCCTTGGCTTGAGGAGATGTTAACACCAAAGGATAATCCATAGAATGGAGCCTGTGCAGTAGAAGCAGCACCAAAAGCAATCTGCCTTTCTTGTCCTTGTCCAAAGCGGTGCTACATGCAGTGCCTAAAAATCTATCCAACCTCCATTTGATTCTTGCATAATTTTATAACCAATGGGTTTAATTTGCAAATTAAGCAAGAACATCAAGTATTTACATGAACCTTGTTCCTGAAGACCCTCACATTACTCTTGATTGCACATATGCACTTTGGCTGCATCCTAATGTGGGGCGTGAAATATTCTTAAAAAAATTAATTCCTGTTGAAACTACTCTGCAACTTGGCAAAAATAACTCTGATGAATATAAACAGCTTTTGACTTACACTGTATATTCCTAGTGTCTCCGTCACCTGTTTTATGTTGCAAGAAAGCTTAGGTGTGTGACTGAATCGTGGCAATTCTCTCACTTGGTAAGCACCAGCTGAGATTTGTCCCTTTTTCAACTTTGACCTGGCTTGCAGTTTGTGGAGTCTTTACTGGGTATCTCCAGAATTATACACTGTTGTTATTTACATTGGATATTGGTATGAAGAATGCCTTCAGTAGAGCAGTGACTTCTGTGAGTTCCAAGACAGCCTCCTAACGCAATGAAACTGAAGACAGGAAATGTTTCTCACACTGAAAAAGAAGATAAAATAATTCCCTGTAGTGTTCTGTCCTCTAGTTTGCTCTCCTTGGGTGAAATCGGGTTGATTTCACCTGGGAGAGTTGCTCGGGATATGCCTTCCGCCAAGGATATTCCTGCTGGACTTGCTACTGAAAAAAAAGCAAGAATCTGAATAGTTGGTATGAACATGTTCTCAGCTTTGTATTAGTTACATAGCATGCCTATATCCAACTAAATTATCCTTTTAGTTTTAAGTCCTTTGGAATCCCTCTTGCTCTGGAAAAAAGAGCTTTTGCAAGGAGACAGTAAGAATGAGCATGTCGTTTTAATTTATTGCATTTCTTGATTCTGGGAGAATAATTCTCGGTAAGTATAACCTATAATTTGTGAGTGCAACTCTGAGTGTAATTGCTTCAGTGACCAATAAAAAAAAAGAACTTTGCTGTCTGATATATTTTCCAAGTTCAAATTTTTAAAATATGCTGGAAATAATCCTTATTATGTTCTCGCTGAGCCTAGCAAATTGAATTTTATCTGCAAAACGTAATTTTTTCTGGTAACTTCAGGATAGATGTCCATGCATTTGAACCAAAAGCTTTTCTGGTCACAATATTTCAGTCTTTTTGTTATGAGAAGTTGGATTTTCAAGGTAACTGGGGTGCCATGTATAAATACATAAAGCTATAATATGTTTAAACATCAAAATGTTAGACAGAACCAACTCACCTGCATAATTCCAAACTTGATCAACTGATCAGATTTGCAAGAAGCCTGAGAAATGTTGAAGAATCAATGTTGCTAGCAACCATCAAACAAGAAAAATGATAAAAAGATTTTAAAAACATATTTAAATGAAAGCAATGTCCTGGGAGACATTAGGTTGAAAGTAGTACTGTAGTGGATGACACAGTGTTTTCCACAAAAACTCCGAGTTCAACAGCACCCCGGTACTACAGAGATTGTGAGAGTTACACTTTCATCCTCAATAGGTTTATTTCAGATTGGAGGAAAAGTTGTGAAAAGTTGCAAGGTCTGTAGATATGGATTGGAAATACTAAGAAGAAGCCTTAGTTCTCTTCCTTTTCCTGCTGTACCCGTATGAGGGACTGTGTATCAGCAGCATTCTCCAGGCTTTGTGCAGGTTTTTCTCCAGATGTTAATTCTAAAGCGTCTAGTGGGACTGGGCTTCTTTGAATGCCTTTTTACTTGTATTGTTCCTTAGAATCAGTTCCCCAGTTTTCACAAAATCACAGAAGAGTCACTTTCTCCAAAACCCTGCTCCAGCAGAGCCACCTAGAGCAGGTTGCTGAGGACCATGACCAGACTCTGCAATCTCTCTGGGCAACCTATGTGGCAACATGATCCTCTGTCATACCAGCCACTCCTCCAAGTTTTGTGTCATCAGCAAACTTACTGAGGGTATGCTCTACGCCATTATCCAGAGTATTAATAATGTTAAACAGATGTGTTTATTAATAAAGCAAATAAACTTGTGGTTTTCCTAATCAAGCTGCACCCAGGCAAGCAAAAGGTAGATATAACCAGGTTATAAGGGTACTACTGTAAGTCTGCTAGTAAAAGCAGTGGTAACTGCTGTGAATTTCTTTTAGGATTCGTGAGATGTAATGATGGAGTGGATAAGACCATTTGCTTTTAATTGAACTGTCCTCTCTCCCAAAACAATTTCAAGTCTTGTTCAGCATCACATAGGTTTGTTGCTGTATACAGCTGAAGCTTGGGAAAACTTGAGAATTAAAGATATTCTGAAACAAAGCTAATTATGTAATCCTTTTTTATGAGTTCTTTTAGATGAGGAATTTGTGCCTCTTGGGCTAGATGGCAGGTGTTTTGTCTTGAGATAGACCTCGTTCATGGCTTTCATTAATAGTTTTAACTTGCTGGACATGGAATGGTGAAAACTCTGATCCATTACAAAGCATGATTTTTCTGGAAATTCCTAGCTCTAGACTTTGTATAAGCAGGAAAGAACCAGGTTGGAATAATGATTGGTAATTAAACAGCACTCCCCTTCATTTCTATGGATCAGTTTATACAAATTACAGTCTAGATCACAGTCTAAGACTCATCCCTACTGCACCAAGCATGGCTAAGTGTCATGACAAATACAGTCAGATTTTTTTGCTAATAGCTGTTATGCGAATATCATTGACTGCATTTAAGTCTTTACTTACTTCTGATTAAAAAAATCGTTCACCATATTGAACTTAATGATTTTGGAATGGGTCTGTTTTCTTCCAGTAAAAAAAGTACAAACTGTCACTGCACCTTATTGAAACAATAGACACAAAATTTAAAGAACAGATTTTATTTTTTTTTCTGCAACTGCCAACTCCAAGCCGAGAATCAAATGTTGCTTCCTAAAGAAAAACTTAAAAGCTAGTTTCCTCAATTTTCTTTCAACAGGAAAAGAGAGAATATATCTAAACATGCACATTAGTCTTCAGATAACTACATAAATATGTTCATATCCCTTTTCATGGGTTAGACACAATTTCATCAGAGATCTTTCTGTCATTCAATGTTTCTGTTTAAGACAAAAAAAAGAAAAACGTTTTAATGAAAACCCAGAAAATAAGAAAATCCATTGTAAACACAATGTGTATTTTTTTATTGTGTTAGTTTAGTTCCACAAGATCAAACCTTCTGCATTGTGTCAGAATTCTGTTTTGAAATCTTTTTAAAGATACTTCTTTTGAGAGTTTCTAGTTAAGAACAAGTTTGTGTTTTTTTTTTTTTTTTGACAGCTTCTTGTAAAGAAGCAGTTACTAATTTTGAAGAATTTCTATAAAAATGTTCTGCTTTTTATCCAGAAATTTATGGGATTTTTCCCCTGATAAACAAAATGAAATCAGTAAAAAGAATAATTCCCTCTAAACTGATCTGATTTCTTTTTACTTGGTGAGCAGTCTAGTCAAAGAAGGAGAGTTAGGTAAACTAGTAGCATTTGCGGTACAGCATTTATGTGACATTCTCCAAGCCAACAACTCTGAAGTAAAAATATTTACTCAAATGGTCTGAATTTGCCAGCATAAACTACCAAATTTGTAACTGCATTTTAATAGCAATAGTACAGAACAAGAAAGTAATGATATGTTGTGAAAATATTGGACAGGTCATACAAATAAATTTGTGAAATTAATATTTTATAGCCTTGATAAAGAAAGGATTTTTGCTCCATTAACCTGATTAATTTACTCATCAATTTTCTTCCGCTGTTATTCTGTCTTGATTAATGAAAATATTTATCTCTGAAGACCTATCCATAAACAGTCCCAACTGATATTAGAATGGGAAATCTTGTTTGTACTGAAAAGAATTATATATTAATCTTATTTAAATTGGTTTAGGAAAATTTTTAAAGTGAACTGAAAAAATAAACCCTCTGCATTAAGAGATCATTTGGTTTATGCATGTGTCTTGAGGTGGCAGATTTGGCAGCCAGCAATGTTAAGTCAGTTATTAAAGAAGTAGCGGGCCAGATTCTCAGCAAAAGTAAAAAAAAAACAAACCAAACCAACAGTAATTGGGCACTGAAATACAAAAATACTTTAATACTTTCAAGGTTGAATATAATGTTGCAGACAGTTGCTGTTTGTAAACACAGTGCAAGCAGAATAAGAAAATAACTAAAAGTACCTCAGCCATACAGAAAAATATGGAGACAATTGAAAAAGTAAGTGATTACACAAGGCAAGGTCTAGAAATAAACAACTGACCAGGAAGTCTAGCTTGGTAGTTTTTAATTGTTCTTACAAAAACAAATGGATAACAAGAATATACGTACAATTTACAAATGAAACTTATGAACTGTAGTTGGATTAAACCAAACAATCTGTGTGATTTAGCGAGGTTACCTAAAGGGCTTCCTGGAATTATTGGCTCTTCCTTCTCTGATACAGGGAAAAAAGAAAGATATTCTTGATAAAAATCTTTCTTGGCAAGTTCTTACAGTACCCTTTTTTTTTTCCCCCAGATATGTTCTTACCATCTCACTTTTCTTGTTGTCTTTCCTATTCAGTAGCACGGGTAATCCTGATGTAGCTGTGTTCTTTGAGTGATGAGAGAAATCAGCTGAGTTGAAATTATTGTGCTTCACAGTTTTATCAATGCCATGTAATTTAAAATAGTAAATGTCACGAAATTTTAAAGTATTTTCTGCAGCATTTTATCATGCCATTATGTGAAATACATTAAAAAATTTTCCTGAAGCATCTCTACCTGATAAAAAGTTCAGCATTTCACAGAAAAGTACACTTTTTTTGGACATAATATTGTACAGAGTGAACTTGCAAATGTCCATGACTTAATTAGCAAAGGAAATAGAAGATAGACCTAGAATTGCAGACTCACAGGAAACATAAAGCATCTCTAAAGCCCACATTAATGGCCGTGGAAGCAAGCTATCTTTTCCCATTAAATAAGAGAGTTGTGAAACTCACCAGATCTGCTCCGTGAGAACTTTCCATAATACACAGACCCATCTTGGACTGCAACCCACCTTCCGCTTAAGAACTCAGAGCCTTGGTAGAAACAGGAATGATTAAGGCTGTGTAATCCACAGTTTCCCTTGGTAACACTGGAAAAGTAATGGATGCAAAGCCATATCGACAAGCCTTGTACTCCACACAACAACAACTCGCTAGTTAGCCTTTACAGCATCCCCAGATTGCTCACATCACAGTTGGTTAAATATTTACCAATAGCAGCTGTATCTGATAAATGTTTGGCTATAACTGACTTTGATTAAAATGGACTTAAAAGTTAATGAAATAAATTGTTAATTAAAACAGCCCGTCAATAGTATGCTGTCACTGCAGCTCAGATGAGCTCAGTGCAGGTGTCCATACTGAGTAGTTTTTTGTATTCAAAACTTGTGTTGCTGTAAACATCCCAGGTCTGGGGTGCATTATATCTGCATGCACCTCTTGTGAGACAGGAGTTCATGCTACATGAAGTATAGCAGATACAGAGCATATTACAGAAAAACTGATCAGGGGTCACCAAACTCTGCTGCTTTACTCACCTCTTCTTCCTGCTATATCTGGCACGACAACACACAGAATCATAGAATGGTTAGAGTTGGAAAGGACCTTAAAGATCATCTAGTTCCAACCCCCCTGCCATCGGCAGGGACACCTCCCACTAGACCAGATGGCTCAAAGCCCGATCCAACCTGGCCTTGAACACTTCCAGGGATGGGGCATCCACAACTTCCCTGGGCAACCTGTTCCAGTCTCTCACCACCATCAGAGTAAAGAATTTCTTCCTAACATCTAATCTAAATCTAACCCATTTCAGTTTAAAACTGTTTCCCCTTGTCCTATAGCTACATTCCCTGATAAAGGGTACCTCCCCATCTTTCCTGTAGGCCACCTTTAAGTACTAGAAGGCTGCTAGAAGGTCTCCTCAGAGCCTTCTCTTCTCCAGCCTGAACAATCCCCACATGTTGAACCTGCTCAAACAGCAGCTCTGTAGCTCCACAGCTGAGTGGAAAAGCAGAAGCCCTCTGGACTAAAGAAACTTCTTCACAACCCTGTGCTAACAAGTGGCATACAACAGCTATGGAGTGGTGTATTAGCTGGGAGTGATATGTACATGTCAAAAGAAGAATCATAGGGTGGGAAGAGGCAAGCAAAGGGAATTTTTGAATTCAACTTCTTTCCCAGAATCTGAGGTGTGTCTCATAGGCCGACAATGCCCATCACACCATGCACCACAAGAAAGCCCACAGTCAAGCAGGCTCTATTATGGTATCAAGCCGAGTGGGATAACCTTCCAAAATGCCAAATGCTTAATGTGGGGAGAAAGATACCACTGTGTTAAAATAATAATTTGGGTTGCAGTAAGATACAGCCAGTCTATAGAGACAATACAAACATGAATTGTTAAATCTGCAAGGATTAGTTCCTCCAAACACAGTGAAAAACAAATCTCTGTAAGCAGGACCCATTGACCTTTATTTTCCTATCTGACAAAATAGAAGTTGTTTGTTGAAGGTCTTCTAGAATTTACCAGCATAATTTATCTGCTAGCAAGCTTCTGGAAAACTTTTAGTATGCGACATGTTATGTGATGAGTTTTCTTTGTGCATTTTGTTTTGTGAGTTACGCCTTCACAACTGTTTTGAAACACACAGATGATCTGTTAGTTCTAAAAAGCTGCTTGCTAGTAGGGATGTAAAATTCTTCTTGCATATTAAAATTTTTATTTGGTTCTCAAAAGTTTACTCCTTCATTTATGCTACTGGAATGGATATTTAGCATCTGGCTGTTGTATGAGTTAATGATACAAAAAATAGGTGTTGACATTAAAATACCCATAATATGCTCTTATTACCAAGCAGAGAGCCAAAAATGTTTATGTTTTGTTAATTATATGGAGCTTCCTGGACAATTTTAAAGACACTAATCTCCCTTTAGAAAGGTTCTTTAATATTTCTTAGTTTATACCCCATTTGTGAGCTGTTTAGCTCTTTAGCAAGTTGTGATATCGAGTGTCTTGGAATATCAAGAGCACTATCATATACGTGAAACTTTTTATTAAAAATTTTTAGATGCTCTGTAAGTTATCTTGATCTACCAGAATGATGAAAACTAGACTCCAATGATCATCTCCATCCCTCCAGACCTGCATCTTTTCCAAATTTACTAAATAAGCCCGATAAGCTCCATGCAGTCAAAAATAGCTGTTACACTGGTAGATTAACTTTCATGTTGTCTGTTGCATTATCACCACAATAATATGAGATGTCCATCAACAAGATGACAAGCCATCCAGTGTGCCTCAGCACTGTCAGATCACAGGACAGGGAAAACTCCATGCATTGCTGTGAACTGCTTGGTTTCGCATTTTGGAGCTGCGGTTCTCCAGGTGTAAACTATATCATTTTCCCATTTTGGAGAATTGTGAGAAGGTGCTTCCATCCTTTCTTGAGATTCTTCTCAGACATTTCCCAGTGGCAGCATATTTAAGCAAGACCACTTTAATGAGTGTAGTTATATGTATATAGAGAAAAAATATTACAACTTTCTCCTGAAAACTAGAAAATTGACAAACCCGAAGAATGTGAGCATCTGGTTATTTTGAAGATGATACCAAGAATTAGAACTTAAGCCAAGCTTGAAGGAGAATGGCGCTATGACATTTCAGGTGTGGACTGCCCTCACTTTAACACGCAAACTTAATGTTTGCATGCCCAAATGTTAATTTTACAGATGGGTTCTTTCTAACAGTGACAAAACAAGCTGTGATAAGGCACACTTTAAAATAATAACCCACTTAAGTGGACAGCTTGACATTAACAGATGCTGAAAACATATGCTGCAGTTTTGTTAGTACTATCATCAGTGCATAATTGTAGAACTATTTGTAGTTTCTTTTTCCCATACTACTGGTTAATGAGACCGGACTTACGCAATCATGCAAAACATTTGACTGAGCACAGAAACACTTGTGTTTCTTGAGGCCTCAAATCTTCCTTTATTTGTTGTTTAACCAGATACACTCAAACTCTGAAAAGGAGATTGGCTTGTAACATTATCATGCCTTGAAAATACAGCAGTTCATTACAGAAGAGACCGCTCTCAGGGAATATGGAAATGTGATTCCTCTACTAATCCTACCATCCCATTTCTCCTTCTTCCTCCTTATCATTCTTGTCCATTTTGAAAGTGTTGAGTAACTGAATTGTTGCATCCTCTTGGACCGCATAACTCTACATCACTCCATAAACTCCTGGTCTGCTATGCATCAATCTCCTTCTGTTTGCCTTCATCTCCTCCTCTGATGCTCAAAATTCTGTATGTTTAACATGTTGTCCTCCCCGTCAGTGAGCTCTTCCTCCTATTCCCTTCTGGGATACTCGCTTTCCCCCTAGCAGGCTGGCCTCTAAATTCAATATAACTGAGAAGAGTTGTTCACTGAGGTTTTCTCCTGTGCAGTGCCCTCAGTCCCCGTGTCCAGATCTGCCTGTGTGTCTTCACTCTCCCAATACCATCATAAAGTACTCCTTTTCCATTCTCTGTCGTTAATTGAAGATATTTGGGATGTCTGTAGTTTTAAATTTTAGTAGGATATGAAGATGGACTAAGCAGGCACAAGAGTTCTGTTTTACCCTAGAAGTTTGTGAACCACATTCCACTACTTCTTCAGTCAGAAATCAGATGAGGGTGAAACGAGATGTTTTTTCATTGCTTTGCTTCCCCTATTTGTCTCTTTAATGTTTGCAACTGTCACAAAACAATCACAGAGTTCTACTTGGTGATGCCATGAAAATATGAAATTTCAGAATGGATCAACTGCAGCGTTCAGCATTTATCACAGTACAAAGGAATGCCAGACAGGTGAATGTGAAACATTACCCCAGTCAGCCAAAAGGATGGACGTTGCTTTGTCATCTGAAAGTCTTCCATTAAGGTAATTTTTCTTTGGTTAGCCTTACTCTCGGGGAATATTAAAAACATACTTTATGACTGCAAAGACTGACTACTTTGTATGTAGATGGTATAGGCTGGGCTGGCCACTAAAAGAACGACACATAAATATTTGTGAAAGATCTAGAGCCACCTTCCCCATAACATTTATGGTTCTGCTAAATGAATGTAAGTTAATTTCAAGACGTACGATGAATGATAACAAACTGCAAGTCATGTGTTGATAAATGCCACACCAGTTTGACCTATGTTTGCTAAAACTGTAATTCAAATGAACATTCCAAATTTGCTATATCTATTTATTAAACAAATTAGAGGACAGATGATGGAGTGTGAGGTAAACGAGGCTTAAAGGTTTAACAGATTTATTGATTCTAAATCTTAGCTAGAGAAGTCTGCGTAGGTTGCTAAATGACATCTATTTATTTAATTAAATACCTGTCACAAATGACCCTTTTACAGTTAGCTTTGTGTGTACACTGTATAGATAAAGAAGACTTTTTTTTTGGGGGGGGTAGAATTGACAAAATACAAAAAGAAACAAAAAAAGTTCAAATTTTCTATTTCCCCAATAATTGTAACACGACATTTTAATGAGAATCTTTAAATATCAATTTTTTTTTTCTGTTTCTCTATTAATGATACATTACTGATCATAAAAAATGCAGTCAAGGGATGTTAGAATAAACAATTTCATTGTAGTAGCTGTGAAAAATAAATGCAGTACTACTGAGCTGAAAAAAAAATGATTTGCTAAAGCAAAAGGTAGATTTTGTTTACAACAGTTGAAAAATTGCCTTCATACCTCAAAGAACAGGAAGCCATGTACCAGGTTAGCTGAACTATTAAAGATTGCTATTTCAGCACTTTTACACTTTTTCATTTTTGTCTTGAATACAGGCCTTTTAGTTTTGTGGTTTTTTCTCTGAACTTTGCTTTGTTGTTCCATAATGAAAATATGTAATAGAAACAATTCCTGTTTACACTTTTTTCTAGCACTATAGCATTCATTTTCCCACGCTTCATCGCATTTCTGTCAATAGATGTTAAAGTTTATTCAGGTTTTCCACAACTTGGCTAAATTTTTTACATTTTATTAAACATTTAGTGAAGAGAATTAAAAAAGTATCAACTGCCAGACAATACTAAGAAGCAAAGTGTTGTTAACATTATATTAACAGTCTACATAGGGTTTATATTAGTTTTGAATAATATGTTTGTCTAAAATATTTGCTTCATAATAGAATTTTTAGTATTTATCAGTGCTTCCCAAATTTACAATTTCTTTTGGCAAAAAACTTTAACAAAATAAATTCTTGTGATCTTTTTAATATCTATTAACTTTCTCATGAGTAAGCCTTTCTAGCAATATCTGTTCAGTGCTAGATGATATCTTTCGTCTTTAAGCTTTTTTAAATAATTCAAACACTTTAATTATTGGAATTATTTTGGAATGGGACACTTCTTAACATGGAAGACGTGCTCTTCAGTATCTACATTCTTCTAAAATTTACCAAGAAGTTTTACAAAATACCTTTAATAAAAATTCTTAGCCAATATTCCGCTGAGCCATGACAACCTGGCAAATTATTCTTGGGAAGTTATGTAACTGAAAGGAGAAAGCTGGAATGGCAGTGATCTTATTTCCAGCTGTTTCCAAAAAAATAGTATCTCAATACTCTATTTCAGGCTGAACTTAATACACTGAAAACACCCACCATTGTTTGGTTACTTTTCAAATGGCATCAGTGGGATTACTCATATGCAACCTGGTGAGAGCAAGAACTCCATAACACCATCTTCAGGTACCGGAAACTGATGGGGTGTCAATTTTTTCCTGAATTTGTTGTGTGAGATACACAAGATAGGTTTTGGGTAGGCTGTGCAGCTGCATTGAGGCTGCTTTGAGGCACAGTCTGTTAGCAGTGAATAGTCACCTGAGACAGCTGAGTATCATCCAACATTTGAAACCTGTCTGATGGGTAAGGTTTTCCTCCAGCAATTTTATAACCTCATCTACTAAAGCAACAGCGAAATCTCACTTGAATCAATACAGCACTACATCCAGATAATATCATCCATATATTTGATTTGTTTAACTTCAAAATAAGTATCTTTCTAACAGCTGAACATCTGTTGGCATGCTGCCTTCTTACACGTCCCTCGTGGTTTGGCAGTTACTAGCAAGATGCAAAGCCTTTCTGTTGCTTTTCCTCATTTCAGAAGATGAGGCTGACAGTACCAAGGGGTGAGTAATTATTTATCTGCTCTGATTCTAGTGCATTTCTCACTAAGTCTAACCATTAAAATATAGCCTGTGTCTCCGTATTTTGGAGAACTGAGCATTATATAAGGAGCTATTTCTACCAAGAATCCCTTCTGGCTATGGACAGACTCCTTTTGCTGAGGGCTATTAAATAATTACAGAGTCCCCCTTTCAGAATTTGTCCTAGTGGAGAGTCCACTTGCATTTGGATTTTGGAGCCCATTTATTTGGTTTTATTCATCAATCAGGCTGATCCAGTGGCACAGCAACATGCTACATTTTTCCCCCAGTTGACAGGGAAAGTTTCTACTAGTACTTGGAAAAGGACAGAACAAAAATAACTCCTTTTGATAGTGTTGTTTTTATTCATCCAGGTTTCTTAATTCGGTTGTTTATGTATCTTTGCCATTCGTAATTTAAGACCTCGTTTATGTGTACCAGTGTTTTTATGCTAAGAAAAGATTTTGAAACAGAGGATTCTGTTTTGCAACAGAAACTTGCTAAGTGTAAACAAGTCAGTATATATACAATAGTATTTCAGTCAACTAACTTACACTTAGCAAGTTTTCTTATGAAGAGGCAGTTGCTGCTAATCTTGGAGATTGTTTATAAACCTGGTTTCAATTATCCATGTATAAAAGAAAAGGCTCCAGGGAGAACTTATTGTGGCCTTTTAATATATAAAGGGGGCTTATAAGCACGATGGAGAGAGACTTTTTGTCAAGGTCTGTAGTGATAGGACAAAGGGCAATGGTTTTAAAGGGAAAAAGGGTAGATCTATATTGGACATCAGGAAGAAATTTTTTACGATAAGGGTGGTGAGACACTGGAACAGATCACTCAGAGAAGTTGTGGAGGCCCCATCCCTGGAAGTGTTCAAGACCAGGTTGGATGGGGCTTTGAGCAACCTGGTCTAGTGGAAGGTGTCCCTGCTCATGACAGGGGGGTTGGACAAGATGATCTTTAAAGTTCTGTTCCCACCCAAATCATTTTATGACTCTGTGATAAAAGTACTCAGTTTGGAGGAATTCTACTCTGCTTAGTTAAAAAGAAACTAAGTTTATGGAATTTCAAAAGGATTACCAGAGGTTAAACAGGGAAGGTGGAGGGGAAAATAGCAACTTGGAAGCAAGTGCTAAATTTTAAAGGTAATATATTATAAGCTAATATAAAAATCACTCAGAGAATGAGAAATTTGATCAAGAATTCACATAACTGATAACGATATAATCTGAGGGAGACTATATTTCTAGTCCATGATCTGTTATTTATAAGGCAAAAAGATCATCCCCATGCAGTCCTTAATTTCCTAGTAGAAACTACAGTTTCCCTGTTACATATTAAGGACTAAATTGTGTGTTTTCTTCAAGCTGTGAACAGGGAGCAGCATGTGGCTTGTCTGTTCCAAGAATAAACCCAGAAACTAGACTATGCTTTGGGGTTCCTACTTTTTCCTCTGTTTGTCTATTAAGGTAGTGTTCAGACTACCTTAGCCTCATATCTTGCAGAAGAGAGTGTCTTTTTTGCTGCGGTATAGTGAGTGAGGCTGAAAGGAGAGCAGATTTTCTATGCCTGTTATAGTTGGAGCTGTTCACATCCAGCTCATTTTCCCCCCCTTTTTTCTAGAAAAATGGGATTTTAGAAAACGTATAGATACTTTAAGCTTAGATTGAAATTGAAGAAGGAAAAGAGCACAGATGTGATTTTAAATTCCTTTCTCCTGGAAACAGCTTGATACATCCATTGGATTTTATAGCAAGTGTAACTTCTACCTTTCTCCTCCAGTGAGTCCCTTCCTCTGCTTCAATTACATATATAAAGATAATTTTTCTAGGCAAAGTTAAATAAAATTAATAAAGGTGTGACAGGCTGTTATACGGACAGTACTTCCGCTCACTACCTTTTTGCTTTTGGAGAACGGAAATTGGACGAAATGGTGGAAAAGAGTGGTGTATAACATATATAAAAAGTTGCGTATTAGAAAGGAACAAATAACATAGCAAAGTCAATTCTGAGGGCATGTCATAATTACAGGGCTATTAAAGTGACTTTCCTTTGGGTCTAAGGCCATTGTTTCAAACATTGCCATAGGAAGGAAGGCGTGTTTCCACTGTTAGAACACCTCTTGAAAACACTTTCTCTATTTTTACTTTACCAATTGGAGGAAGAAGTCACAAGAGAGACTTGGAAACATTAAGACACATTGAGATTAAAAAGTAATGCCAAAATTGCCTCTAACTTGGACTGCCAAAGGAAATAATGGGTCCCGTTATCTCACTGCCTAGTAAGGGGTGGGTAGCGCTGGAAAGATGCAGCAAGGCTGGCAGCTGGCAGCTGGACCTGAATTTGCTTGTAACAGCCAGAGACGAAGGCAGTACTCCAAAGGAAATTTATTGTAGCAAAACTGAGTCATGGGGAAAAGGCAAGATCACAGTTTTTGTTAGTTTGTCCAGATATATATTTGGAATAGTTCAAGGAGCTGGAGATAACATGAGCAAGCAATACCAAAGAAAATGAGTCTATCTTGTCTTTTAGCAGAGTGAAAAGCAGGGTCTACTAAAAACCAGAAATTAGATACTACGGAAAAGGTACAGCGGATAATCAACACAACCGGTGAGGGTTGAAGATTGCCAACTGAATAGGGGCATCATGTTGGCAGATGGGGTGTTGTGTCTTCGATCACAGAAATGAAAGATGTGCAGAAGCCAGTGTAATCAAGAATTAAAGCACCTCTTCAGACACAGTATTAAAAGTTATTTTGGATACTGTGGACTCAGATGCAGAATGCTAGTGTTATGATCTCAGTCATCAGCTGCCGTACATCAGAACAAGTGGAAAGGAGCCAATCCTAAATTCAGAGGTTAAATGCAAAGAGTCTGCACCCTATCTAAAGAGGTAGATTAGGAATTAGAAAATTCTCTTAATTATACTTGCATTAATATGTTATAGTAACACTGTTCTGTTTAAAAAGAAAGGACATTTTTCCTGTGGGGATTAATGTAGCAGTGTATTTTGGTTTTGCAGTACACCTGGATGGCCTCTTTTTGTTAAACATTGAGAACAAGATGGTAAGAGAAAGTCTTATTCATTGAGTTTATAATCTAAATAGATGTATGGATGAGACAATGACAAGATTATTATCCTTCTTTAGCAGATGGGACAAACAGATCAACTGGCTAGTCCACAATTAATAGGCAGTCTGTGGCAGAGCTTTACCACAAATTGGTTTTCTTCTCTGAGTATCAAGAGAGTGAGTTTCTAAAGAAACTTCAGGCAAGCACAGCTGCCCTGTGTGGGAGAACAATTTGGTGTGGAATTCATAGGCATAATAAAGCATTGAATAGAAAATGTATTTATGTTTTCTTTTTAGAGCAACCCTCAACGTCAGCCCTCGATCAAATGCAGTGATTAACCACAGGGTGTATTCATAGAGGAACATGCAGAGCAGGGTGGTCCCAGACAGTCTACTTCGGAAGAAATATTGAATATATGTGCTTTTGAGTGCAGACAAGTGCAAAAGTAATGATAAATGCAAATATATTTATTGGGATGAAAGGGTCTAAATGCAGAGGTCTTAAAGGCAGTGGGTTTTGACTTTCCAGTGACAACAGGGAAAGAAGAAAGAAAAAAGAATGAAATCTGGAGCAGATGTCAGCTTGTCATGAACTGCGCTCAAAAGGGAAGATAGAACAACATGAAAGAGACTTGGATTTTAGAATGCAAGGAATGAAAATCTTGGAAGAACTATCCTAACTGAGATGGCATGGGAACAGTAAACGAGAGAACAAAAGAAAAATATAGAAAACTGGTCTGCAGAAAAAGATTGTGAAGGTGATTTTGGTGGTTACTTTGAGACTTTTAATAAATGTACTATGACAAGAATACAAGGTCTGTTTATGCAGGAGCACATCACGTAGAAGAAAACATATTGCTTGTCTTTGCAGGTTTCTGGAGAATTTGAGCTGGAATAGTATTATTCTTAGTACTTCAAATAAGAAAGATGTATGAGGTTTGAGGAAAAGACCAAAAGCTGTTAACATGATGGCAGGATGGATAACCAAGTAACTGCAACCTTGTTTGTCTAAGTGACTATCATGATGCCTATAACATAATTGTTCAAAGATATTGTGAAAGCTGAAACCGTAAAAAAAAAAAAAAAAAAAAAAAGGAGGAATTGCAGAGGATTTTCCAGCCTGGTACCCAGCTGTAAAAGAAAGTAATGGCAAAACTATAGGGTGTGTTTAGACTTGAGTTTCCAACCGGAAAGCAGTTAGGCCAAGCAATGGATTCTCAGGAAAAAAAAAAAAAAAAAAAAAAAGGCATGTAAACTTAATAGAACAGATTCTGGTTTTACAGGGGACCACTCAATTTTTATGTCTGCTCTGGCTTAATTTTAATTATGTGCAAAGATTTAGGAAAGGTAAATCCTAATAAATACCAGCCTACATTATATCTTAATATATTCTACTTCTTTCCTTCACACAAGCTACAGACTGACCTGTATTTCCAGCCAGATTCTTGGTATTTCAAAGCTTTCCCAAGAATGCACACATCACCTAATGTTTTATGGACTTTTTTTTTGCATGTGTTAGCATACATCTGTACTTCAGGCATAACGTTCTGCTTCTGCATATTATCTCTTGTCCTGTCACATGTTCAAAACCAATTCAAGTGTTTCCAGTTTGTTCAACACACTTCTGCATCTACAAGTAGATGTTTGGCAACAGCTGTTTTGTGGCAAGAAAGCTTTCTGCAATTTCACTCAGAGAGTTGTACTGTGATTTTCTACATCTTCAGTGAGTGGTCAGTTTTCTGTCTTATTTGTGATTACTTTTGTAATCCCTGATTGTGCGATCCCAACAAACTCTCTCCAGTTACCTAAGGCATCTGGTGATACAGTTAACCTTCACTCAAGAAAAGCTAAAATCTTCTGTAGATTTACTATTCTCAAACAGAAATTGAATGAATTGTCTGAATGCAAATATAATTGATTGCAGTTTTTTCCTGTCATCCCCACTTTTAGAATTCATGAGCTCCTGTACTGTATTACTCCAGACATTAGATGTACACTTTATTCTCTCCATACTGGTCCCGTTTCTTCTTTGTTAGCTGAACACTATCTGGTGCCAGACCAGATTAACTCTCCTATAGGACTGATTCTGGAGATGAAAGAAACCCTCTATATTTTTATCAAGTTATTTTTGATACAAAAAATTTATTTCCAACTCAAAAAGTGAAACGCGAGCTGTCCACTCAGATAAGACCACCATGCCAGGTAGATCGACCAGTTATTCACGTAGGTCATTAGCAGCACGGGTGCAAGTTCAGTAAGCCATTTTGTTGGCTTTTCCATTACTGCAGATTGTTCCACGGCCAGGTGAAAACGCTCAGCATTATGACAGAGGTTTTGCCAGCCCTACCATCTGTTGATATTTTATTATACAGTACAGTTTTGGCAGGGAGCCTGCAGTAATTCAAGATGTCATGGGCTGCTGACAGGTCTACAGACACAGAATCAGAGCAGACATGTTTATGCAATAGTTCCTGTTAGAGTCTGTACACCCTGTTAAACATCTACCATAACAAAATCTGCCAACAGATAAAATTAAGCTATTGCTTGTTCAGGCTATGGAAAGTACATGCAGTTGATCTTACATAAGCACACAAAGTAGCATATTTAAAATAATTGAGATTGTGAGTTGTGAAATTTTACAAATGAAGAAACAATTTTGCTTTGTAAGCTATAACCATGCATTGTCTTTTTGTAGACTGAGAAAAGGCTGCCTTGTTATGCAGTAAGTAGTTAATCATTGCTTCCAATCAATCTTCATAACATTTCTCTAATGCTTTGAGTCTCAGATCTTGTCTTCCTTTTGCATGCCGTGCATGCCAAGACGATGGTGAATTATAAACAAATACAGGTCCTTTGAATGCAAAGTCAATAGAAGATCACTCCCTAACTGCCCTACTACGGCAGTACAGAAAGCCAGATTTAAGTCCTTAGTATCAACTGTTGCTAGAAAATTCCAGTGCTGCTTATAATGCCAGACACAGCCATAACAGAGTTTGAGCTGGAGATATGAACATTGATCTTTCGGAAAATTTGCTGTCTGCCCTTGTTTTAACTTTATGTGTACTCTGCTGTGCTAGACTGAGAAATTCAATGCCAACTGAGATATTTCTTTCCTGTTGTTACCTGTGGACTGAAAACAACAGGGCTGACAGGGAAAGTTTGGATGCCTGCTCTGCAATAAACAGCCGTTCTGGGCCAGTCAGCCACAGGACTGATTGGCAGGGCAAAAAAAATGAGAAAGCAAGAAGCTGTCCTCTTCATCCCCATGTTGTCCAGAACACTGAAGGGAGAAAGTTTTAGCTCTGCACTGGAGAAAAGGTCCAAAAAGTACTCTGACTTGCTCATACATATGAATATGCTCTATATAACATGGAGGCATCAACCATAGAGTCTGCACTGCAGTTCTCTCATGTAGCATATCTGTTGACCATAGTGATTATCTCCGACTACATTAATGAAATCTTATGGACCAGGGCATAAGATTTCTAATTGAATTCCTGCGTTCCCAAAGACAAGGAATGCAAGCCTGCAGTGACTATAACCATGTGAATTCCACAAAGGAAACATCTGGATCTAGATGGCAAAGAACACTTGACTTAGTCCTTCTGGTGAGACTTGGGGAAAAAACATCCATATTCATTTTCTTGTTGCTGACAAGTCAGCATGAGCTCCAGTGATGCCGCCTTAGGAACTAATATAGCTTCCTTATGCATTTGGATACTGTCATCTATCAAGATACTCTTTTCACAGTTTACTTTCTGAAATACTGCTGAAAGAAGAAAACACTGAAAGCCATATCGAAATTGGAGTAGGTAATGAATAAAGAAGATTTTTTGGAAGAGTTTAGCTTTCACTTCAAATAACTGAGGATATTTTTTCATGCTGTCGCAAATTAAAATGAAGATCTGGGTTTTGAGATGGCAAAAGTGAGCAGCATATTTTCAAACCCTTGAGGTACAGTGTGGCAGAAAAATGAGATTAGGAGTCAAGCTTGCATAAGTGTATAATTTCGCAAAAATAACACCTAACTAATGAGATGCTGCATAGCCTAAGTCAAAAGCCATCTGATTGTAACTTGGGCTCAATCAAGCATCATGACTGCCATGTATATATTCTGTGGCCTTGCACAATTTAGCTTTTCCATGCTTAATTTTTTTTTTTTTTAGTTAGAGGGAAAGTCAGTATATTTCAGTTGTTTGGTTTTTTTTTTTACAGATTTTTGAAAGAGGAATGCAGCATTGAATAATTCTTTCTATATATGCTCTTTATAAAATGCATATTGTGAAATGAGCTATACAATTGTCATCCAGAAAGTGCAGCAAAGAGGAAAATAATACTGAATTCAGTCTTAGATTACAATTTAAATAACAGTATTGAAATTCCACCTCAGATCTACCTGTAAGTACTCTACATTCCTGCTCAGTAACAAAAATTTAATTCAGACTTGGTTAGGTCTGGAAAAATCTGCATACTATGTTAAGCATAATGTGGAGCAATGTAAATAAATGTCTTTTTTTTTTTTTTCTAATCCTATATTCTGAGTAATATTCATACCATATAAATAATTGATTTTTATACAATAACTAAGGTTTGCTCTTGTGAAACCCAGTAGCAAAAAGGTTTTGAGTTGGAAACATTTCCTGCTATCATTTTAACACTAGTAAGAGGTAGCGAGACCCCATTAATATACATTGTTACAGAGAAATTACAAACAGGTTATGTGTGAGGGTGAATTTCAATCAACAGTTTCATCAATGTGATGGATATTCTATTAAGAGTCTCATTTTCATCTCACTAGTTTTCCAACAGAAAGAATTATTGACCCTGCATGCACTTGGTTGTAATGAGGCTTCATTTATATTTTTGCCACCAAAATACCAGCATGATTAAATTTTAAAATGGAAGGGGAATCAGGTAATTTCTATCAGTAAAGAAAACCTCTACAAAGAAACCATTTAATCCAATAAAAGAAACTACAAAGATCTTTCTCTCTCTTTCTTTCTTCCTTCCTTCCTTCCTTTCCTTCCTTCCTTCCTTCCTTCCTTCCTTCCTTCCTTCCTTCCTTCCTTCCTTCCTTCCTTCCTTCCTTCCTTCCTTCCTTCCTTCCTTCCTTCCTTCCTTCCTTCCTTCCTCTTTCTTTCTTCCTTTCTTTCTTTCTTTTTCTTTCTTTTCTGGCTTAATGTAACTTGTGCCAATGACCTTTACTTCTTAACTGTTATTTGAATGAAGGTAATATAGTCAGAACAAGCATTTTTATTTTTTTTTTTTTTTTTCATTAAGAAAAGCCAGACCAACCTTTGCTACTGATTGGAGTGACAACAGGTAGGAATTTTTCAGTGAGTATATTAAAAATAGTATGAGGTAAACATATTACAAGCACAACATTTAAATGGTACATAATTCATATGAAAAAAGAGATAAATGCAAATTAGTCTATGCAACTGAAAATGCAGGCACCTCTTTAAACCTGTAAAGCAATGCTGTCCAAAACAAGGAATTAAATACTGAAACAATGTGATAAGACTTTGGCGGATAAGAGTCATCTATTTATCTGTATAAAATGCAGTTTGGCTAGTTCTAGTGCTTCTGTCCAACTTTTCCTGGACAGCTGAACAAATTTGCATTGGTAAAGTATAAACTGCAAGCTTATAATGAGAAGAGGTCTCCTTTGTTTTATGGTAGAAGGTTCACTAACAGCAAACACATCTAGCGTGGAGAATGGGGCTTGACATACATGATTTTATTACACGCTTGTAGGTAAACATAATCATTGAGAAGACTGGTTGATCACATTTAATTTGCGTTACGTTCCTGGGCAGCCTTCAACACCCATAACGTGTATGCATGTGCATACATATATTATAGGAAGACAACCTGTGCAGGCGAATGACAACACAGTGATTTAGTCCGCTTAGGAAAAGTGGCAGTTTGCCACAAAGGGGTTAAAGTTTCTAGAAACTAGGTCTGTTGCCAAATTATATGGACTCACAGATGGACAGAAGAAATGATCTGCTGACTGTTGACGATGCCAGTGCACTGTGTCTATACTGTGCACACAGAGATGTCTTTTGCATTAACCGTGGCCTCTTGAAGTGAGATTCTCATTAGGTTTATAACCTATTTACAAAACCATGGCATTGTTTTTTGCAATACTTTGGGGCATTCAGAGCAAATGGACACAGGACAGAAAACACACAGAATGTAGAAAAAGCAATAGGCTCGGGGAGAAATGAGAGAAAGTTAGTTCCTGGAGGTTTCCCAAAATAGAATACATATTTTTAAGTTTTCCTCAAAAGACCTGCTACCTGGCAGAACTTGGTAATGAGGTGGCATGTTCAGCACATTTATTTGATTATTTTCTTCTCCATTGCATGGTGCATAGCTGAACTCCAGGGATGATTGCGAGTACGGAAATAAGCAATTACATTTTCAAAGTGCTGCCTCTGTAGGCTATCCAGGCAATCATAGACTTAAGGGTAAAGCAAAATTGAAAAATAATATTCAAGATATAAGAAATAATGCTGAGACTCCCCAGAAGCTGGTTTAAAGTTACCTCGATCAACTCCAATTGTACTCCATTTATTTGTAAACAGAGGGTCTTCTTTAGATAATGCTTATTTGTTATTGTAAATATATGGATATATTTATAGAAATGCATAGAATACATAATTTATACAAATATATAGAAATATATATAATTTTTATAAATATATTTCTTTCAAATCCTATATTTATAGTAATATAATATGATAAAATTATAACAATATAAACGTATGCATTATTTACAAATGGTAACACAATATTTACAAACAGTAACAGGAGTTTAATTTGTACCAGCTGGCCTATCAGATGGCAAAACATAATGCCCAATATAACCCACTTAAACATTTTGTATTCATGATCTGGTCACATTAATCACAGTTTGATATGATACATTTAGCAAGAAATCTAATCGAAATCTTTGTTTTACTATATAACTATGGGGAATGCATATATTAATGACATCTTATTCATTCATTTGTTTCTATTAAAAAGGCTGCTAATACTTCAAAAGCAGTGGTGGACAGTGATACAGGGATGACCATGATTTTAGTAGATCCAAGTGAAATATTAGCAACAATGACACACCTTAAAATTCTAGGCCTTTTTCCTATTTTTACTCTATCTTTTAGTGGATTAAAGTTGCTATCATTTTGTCCAAGAGTTTGCATTTTGACAAAGGAGTATGTGTCTGTTCCCCAGGTACGTTGGCTCACAGACTGGTGCATTAACACAATCACAGTCATGGACTGGTCGTTTTGTTACAATTGATACCAGACCATTAACTTCTAGCAAAGGGCAGGAGACATAAGTGGAAGATGTGATATCTTAAATTGCCCAAACAAGATTTAAGAGATTTGTCAGCTTTATATAACTTTTTCTGAAGAACAAGTGTCCTACAGCTATTGTTCTCGCTCCCTAATTGACTGAAAGTTAAAGTCACGAGGGAGGAAAAAAAGAGATTTAAAGATGGGTGAGTGAATATTTTTAACACAAGACTTTACAGAAAAATGCTTTTCCAAAATCTTTAATTTAAAGGACAGAGTACATTTGATAAAAGTCCTCTTCAATAAAATAATTTTATGCCAGATAAAACCTGAGTAAACCAGCATCACCCTGAAGATCTAGTTCTTTTGTTGTGAAAATAGCTAACTTTTCTACTTGCAAAAACACCTGCTTCAAAACCTTAAATCAGAAAGACGATGCTCAAAAAGCTTACATTTCCTCCATTCCCCCTAGTGGAGAGTACTTTTCTCCATTAGTTTCAGTAAGAATATTAGATGTGACGTCTGATTTTCAGTCTCCAGGATTTAACATTTTAGTTCTGGAATCCCAAATGAACCATCCATTAGGTCCATCCCTAGCTACGGTGTTGGACTTTGGCTGATGCGGAGTGATTAAGCTGTTGTGGCTCAAATCTTTCTCCTGCAGGACCAGCTGGTGGCAGGCCATGTTCCAGAAGACAGGAATCTCAGACCACCTCATGGAACTACTCTGATTTTTCCATAGCATTTTGTGTCTAGGAATAACCTTACCCTCTGAGTTGCCTTCAAGACTTGCCCATGGAAGCGAGTTTTTTCTTTGAGTTTGTGCTGACTTCTGTTTTATTTGGTTAGGACTGCAGGAAGCTTGGACTTCTGTGGATCCAGACAGATAGCTCCATCTGCAAGGCGTAAGCCAGTGTACAAGAACAGAATCTGGGTGCAAAGTCCTGTTACTCACTTAGCAAGCATCTAAGGTGTCTGCTGCCCAGGGTCTTGTAGGCCAGAGCAGAATTTGGTTATAAAATGTTCTCTTTGCAAATAATATGAATATTTAAAGTGTTAGTATCAGCTTTTTCAGCCCCTTTGGAAAAAAGGAAAGCTCTCTGTAGCAAAATTGTTGGCACATAACTGCTGTCAAAGCAAAACATGGTGTGAAGTCATGCATCTTGTCGTAATAAATCATCCCCTGCATATCTCTAGTTTTCTGTTTGGCTGGACTAAGGTCAGAGCACATAGAATCATAGAATGGTTTGGGTTGGGAGGGACCTTAAAGATCATCTAGTTCCAACCCCCCCCCCATGGGCAGGAACACCTCGCACTAGACCAGGGTGCTCAAAGCCCCATCTGACCTGGTCTTGAACACTTCCAGGGATGGGGCACCCACAACTTCCTCTCACAGCTTCCACAATATGACTGACTGAGGGGGAAGAAGGGGCATGATGAGCAGTAAAAATAGCTGCAAGACACATCAGCATCCCTGCTGTTTGCAGAAGGGGAGCTTTGACCTGCAAACAAACACCTCTGAATGTTCACTGGCCTTCATAGGATCCCATGTGCCATTTTGGATTCATAAGAAGTCTGCAGGCTCCAGTCTTTCTTCCTCCTGATGCATACATTTCCACTGCTATCAGGAGAGGATAAGCTCCACTGGAGTGAGAACAACAATTTTATGTAAAGTAGGGGGTTTTCCCCTTCAGCTGCATACTTTGGGCTCCTGTCTCCTAGCATGGTGCAAAGCTGTCCATCAAAAAGGTATTGTCTCTAATGAGCACCTGGGCATATCCTAAAAATGAAAAGCAGTGATAGTCCTTTTCAAAGCAGGACATGTTGGACAGAAAATAATTAAGCTTTAATCAATTGTATGTTATTCTGTTATTCCAAGTCTGGGCCAATCCATATTCCTTTTTCAATGAGTTGGCTTCTGTAGAATGAAACTATTAAGACTGGTAACACCAGATGTTCTACTAGACTTAAATAAGTATTAGCATGGAACAGTTCTAAATTTCCTAGGATAAGAATATAGCTATTAAAAAAGATTCCTATCAGGTGAAGTAATAACTTCTCTGAAGAAGACTTCTTTTGGTTTTAAATTGTTTGTTCTTATCAGTGATGTCATAATTTATCAAAGTCAAACTTACAGAGAGATCACAGTTTCTATGTTGTAATTAGAATTATTTTTCTAGCTCTGATTCCCTCTTGTTTATATTTTTAAGTTATTATTTAAGTGGTTTTCATAGAGGAAGGTTGTGTAAAGTTTTAAATACTGTAAGAATTCTGTGTTTTATCTCCTTTTCCTTGAACCTTTCAATCTACTTATAAAAAGAATATAATCTACACTACTTTTTTTACACCTATGGTAATATTTTGTCTGGGCTGTCATATCTGCCAGGTTTGCCAGCCGTGTACAGATAACTTGGATACTCAAAGATGACTCCAGTGGCACTATGTTTAAGCAACTGAATGTGGCCCTAGGATTATTCATGAGTGTTTTCAAACCAACATTAAGCAGAAACCTACATCCAAAAATGCCTGGAAAACAAGCGATGCCAATCAAAACTATACGGAAGATTTGACGCTCTCTTGATGAGGGGGGATGTTTCATACCACATCTGAAAAAAAGTTGTTGCCAAGTACTGGGAAAACAAAGACAGCTTTGTTTTAAGTAACTAGAAAAGAAAACCACAGTCTATCTGTCACAGTAGAGAAAGAGAAGCAGAGAATTAGGAAACTTGTGCTTGTCACTAGACAAAATCTTCATTAAAGAAATGGGAAAAACCAACACCAGGACACAGAAGTTATTTGTGCCTGATGTCAAACATTTATGGGCATCTGATGGAGTTACTGTGATGATTTGTACAACCACTGTGTGTATGCTGGTCCTTAAAAACATCAGAAAAGCAGAGCGTGAACAACAGAGGAAAATCAGCTCATACTGAGTAGCAGTGAAAGCTTACTAAAAAAATTGAAATTAGTAAAAGTGGCAAGAGGAATCAATGCACTGGAAGATTGCAAAAAAAATAAAAATATTAAAAGGTATCTACCTACATACTTCATAAAAGCACTTAATGAAAAAACACTTTCCGGGTTTTTCTAAGTGTCTACCAGGAACTGGGAATGCCACCAAGTCTTTGTGCTTAATATTCTAAAAATCCCAATGCCTAAAAAATGCATGTTTTGTATTGGAAAAGCAACTAATCAAACTAATTAATAATCTAATTAATCACACATTGCTAAATGAGCTGAAGTCTCAACTAGAATCATTACTTGCAGAAGAGCAAGAAGGTTTTGGGATTGGATGAAGCACAAGTGACAGGGCTGAAAACTGAAGCAGTAAGTGAAAAGCATATAAAACATTAAACAGTCCACAAAGACTTTGGGTTTACACAGTGGCTAATGTATATGGCCAAGGCATCGTCTTGCCTAGCTGAAATTGAATTGAAGCCTTAAGGACAATTTCACCTACTTGAAGTTCTGCCATAGACAAAAGATACCTATTTAGGAGTCTGGACATGTTTTGTGATGACAAAACAGGACCTGGCTAGGTTTTCATCTCTTTTAGTTTCTTTTCCAGCAGGAGCTGGCACTGTTTGCAGCTTGCCTCTTGCTTTCTTCCCACTGATTGCAGTCACATCTTTCCAGAGAATGTCTCTAGGCAATCCTCTCCACAGACTTCTCGCAGCCACTCAGTTAGCAACCTTACCAGCAATGACTTTAAATGAGGAGCTATGCTGAGACTGTCCTGCACAGCTTTGCAAAAACACAGGCTTTAACTTCTGTGTGCTTTCTTAAGACTGCACATCCAAGACAGAAAGGTGCTATCTCATGCACTAATGGCACTGGGAAAGATAATGGCACCTTATTCATCAGTTTGGTCCCTTTTCTAAAAAATCAACTTGTGAAGAAACTTTTCTCTCCTTCACAGAAAAGTGGCCTCACCATTGCTTCTGTGCTAGTCTGCACTGCTTGGGGCTCCGCTGTCCCTCTTGTTCTTGCCTGGTCAATCCTTCAGCATTGGCCAACATCAGAGATTCCTAGCAAAAATCTCCAACCCCTGGTGTCCCATTTCATTTTTCTTACTCTGAGTTTCTTACCAGGAAACTGAAATAACTGGAAATAACTGAAATAACTGAAATAACAGGAACAGCAAAGCTGAAAGGGGTTTGTTAGATCGGCTACTGGAGTGAAGAGGAGGCAGCTGAGACAGGGCAATTCGGGATGTGCGTTGATAACAGCAGTTCAGGTGACACTGAGACTTGATGATCCCAAATGTGAACAAGGTTATACTGAAGAAGATGCAAACCAGCCAGCCTGTATATCCAGACTTTGTTGCAGCTGTGTTGCAGAAGGGTTATGGTGTGGGGACTTGCTAGAGATGGCTACTGAGTTAGTAATAAACATTTGTGTGCATTAAGTGGAATTGGCAAAATTTATTTTGTATCCCATGATGCATTTTCTATTAATGAACAGGTATCAGACAATGTTTTTAGGTCCCAAGAAATGTTTCTTGACAACAGAAACAAATGAAGCCCATGAGGACTTTATGGAAACCGCCTCACAACCTACTCTAAAATGTCAGGATGAGTCCCGACTCTTGAATTCATATTTAGGGGGAAGGCTAACACCTATTACAGTAGTGTGAGAGATACAGGGAAATGTCAAACTTTTGTAAGTGCCCTGTGAGGTGGCAATAGGAGGTAGTATTTGTGGAAACAGGCTAGGTCAGAAAGTCTGTCTACCAGACTCTGCTCCAGATACCATCTTTCTGAAGAATATATCCAGTTTCATGGCAATGGAGGGAAGAACCAAGAGGAACATGCTGAGGACAGAGTCATCCACCTACACCTGGTGCACTACAGCATGGTTAGACCTATGTACAAAAGCTTTGAACCAGGCAACAGAAGTGGAAACATGGCCCCATTGTGAGCTCTTTACTTGTAAGACTTTATGGGCTTTCTCTTTGAGAGGTAATAAATTTTCCAAGGGAAGAGCTACCTGAACACTGGCTAAAGGGTGTTGCTTGCTTAGAGTTTGTCAGAGGTCAACAAGCAGAAAAGCAAAGATGTTAACAGAAGCAACAGGTTCTCAGATACCCCCAGATGCTCAGCTTAAATACCATTCATACTTTTAAATCAATTAACTCTGAGGTTAGGGAAAGTGCAAGGACATTGTATTCTGTAGTAAGGTGAGTGCAGAGGATGTGTTCACCACATTTCACTGTATAAAACAAAGAGCTACATTACCCATCAGCATCAGATCATTAGGTGATCTCCAGAGGTCCCTTCCAACCCTGACCATTCTTTGATTCTGTGATTCTGTGATCTCCTGAGGATTATTATGGAAAAGTTGAAAGAAACTTTTATCCACTACAGCACTGCTCTGAAGATGACATCCTCCACCTAGGTCCAACAATGGGAAATGCTTGTGTCCCCCTCCTCCTGCCACCTCCAGTAGATACAGTAGGTACGTGCCCACAAAAATCCTCTGACAGTCATAACCAAGAGGAGGCAATAGCACATGGCCCCAGGAGAAGACTGTAAATGACTTCATAAAGAAAGGTGAGCAACTGTTCAATCCTTTGACATCCTTTAAAGAAAGACCTTATTCAATAGGCAAGGACAGTCCCTGTAAACTGTTGGACCACAAAGTGTTTCTTGCTGGAGCCAGTGGGTTGTCTGTTTTGAAATCCCAAGCACGGCTGTGTTTAGCCAAAACCATAACTGGAGAAGAAAAAATGTAAATTAGCAAGTGAGAAGGAAAGACCTCATGCAGCCCTCATGAAGTGTCACTGTGGGAATTTTATCAATTAACTTTCTCTGGTGTTAGCAGTGACCATACGCTTTTTAAAATAAATGCTGTTAGCTGGACTATTGCAAGGATTAAGAAACAAGCCAGTATTCGTACTGGCAAGTTAAAAAAAAAAAAAACTTAATGGAGAAGGAACGTGAAAGTGGCTCATTAGAGAAGGGATACCTTCCCTAAATATAAAATAACAAAGTGAAACAAATTCAGAAATGTTTTCTGACTGATTCTTATGGCCCTGCAGAATTAGAATGAATTCTGTCACCTGTTGTCATTCAGCTCCACAAGACTTCTGTCCTTTTAAGCACATTCATCATCCCACTCACCCCTAGCTTAATGGTTTATGTTAAGCAGAAAAGACCCTGAATTCTCCTGAGATGAACACGATGAAACATTGAAAAGATGAAGTCCTCACGAAGTGAAGCAAGTTTAAAGCCTTGTGGTAGACTAAAAACATTGAGCTCTCCCTAAGTATGGTAATGAATTTTGAAGAAATTACTTCCTTCTGCACCTGCTAGTGAAATGGAGCTCAGAGTTTTTAAAAATGTTTCAATCACACTTTTTATTCTAACTTTGCTGAAATTACTCAGCCTTTACACCCGAGCAAGTCAATCAGTGTACAAGCTTGTAGTAGTTGCATCAGATTCTGCCAAAAGAGAGTCAGTGGAACTTAGTCACAACCAGTCACAATCCACGGGTAGGACTTCTTGTTGGACTCATGGTAACTACACAGCCTTGAATAACCAGTTACGCAGGAAGAAGAATGAAGTGGGCTGGAGGAAGGAATGAGAGAGGAAGCAGTTACGTATTGAAGCATCTGGCCTTACCCTAGGCAAAATACTTTCCTCAGAGATGGTCTTGGATTGATCTTGGTGTTGCCAAGGTAACAACTTCTGAGGTGATAGAAAAAATACGGTCTCATGCTCAAACAGAGATCCAGCAACAAGAAAGGGCAGTGCTGTGTCTACAGAATGGACGGCAGTGCAGGAAAAAAAAAGATACTTATATTGTGCATATTTAGCCACAGTTGAATGAATGATCTCGTTCAGATATCCCAGAGTAACCACCAGAACAGGTGGAAAATCTGTAGCAGAAGTCAAAGTGAGAATTACCCTCCTGACTTCGGCATTTGCAAAAAATGACAGGCTTTGCAGGGTTAGGCAGACCATGTGTCACAAGAAGAAATGATTTCAATAGGTACTGCTTGTACAATGAAATAATTTGTGAAATAGGAAAGAAACATAAATATTGCAGTTTTATAAAAATGCTCAGTGTCCTCAGATTATTCATGTTATGATATTTGATCTCTCAAATGTCTGGATTTGTTAACACATTGAGGAAACTTATATATATTATTCTTAATAAATTCAGATAGTTATCCTACAAAGTGAAACATACTTCTTAATAAACTTATTAATAAACTACATTTTCCTTGAGTACCTGATTCTATCACTATTACAATGAACAAGATCAGAGAAAAAATAAGATGCTTAATCATAACTTGAATTATACATGTCATAAATCAAAAACTAGCTATGATGCTCTTTTGCAGTATTTAGGTCATAATGTACTTTTATAAAACAGAACTAACTGGCAGGAAAACAACATTACCATAAAAACAGGGCTGAAAACAAGCTTCAGGAAGTACACTTTATGTTTCACTGAATCTGAAACTAGAAGACGTACGTATGACATCTAATCCACATTAAACAATTTGATTTACAGTATGATTCAGATACTAAATGATTTTTCACTAATATTAGAATACAGTCGACCAGGAAAGTAGAAAATAGGTTTTGCTTTGTAGATCTCCCAGTATAATTAAAGTTAAGCACTCTATTTTTTAAGTGTAATTAGTACAAAGTGGAGTTTCATACAATAGTAAATGGTAATATAATTACAGATGCAAGCTGTCTCCTAACAAAAAATTAAGTCAAATTTCCTATGCAAAAGAGCTTGTATTATGGTTGATACATATTCATAAGCAGACACACTTTATGTCATCTCTGTCCTAAAAACTAAAGAAAAAATAAATGTGTGTATCCTTTACAATTATTTACATTTGCCATGAACTCAATTTGTATATTTGTAGTCTTTCTTTCCTGACTAATGTAACTGTGTCCCCTTCAATTCTGTGATTTAAAATAGACATCTCTCCATTTTTAAGTGATTTAAGGTCATCGTACATTACAACATAACCAAGTTTAAAAGAATTGATGAGGAAAATTGCAAGCGGAGATCCATTAAAAGAGATACTGAATAAACATTTGGAAGATCCATTGCAGAGTAAACTAAATAGATAAATTGCATTAGGGTCAAGAAGTACCTGGAGCTGTTACTTAGCAGCTAGGAGAGCATTAGGGCCAGTATCTAATATGCTTACCCTGCCCTCCAGGTATCGGCTAATGGCCGCTGTTCCCACTGGTTCTGTCCCTCCTGTCTGTTGCTAACAACAAAAAAAAAAAGGTACTTTCATTCCGTATCACTCTTCTCCAAAAAGAAAAGAAATGGGACAAAGAAAAAAAAAAACAGGTCAGTTAAGAGAGAACTGATTAGAAAGGGGATGAGTGTAAGAGGCTAATGTCGTCTACTACTACTACTACTACTACTACTACTACTACTACTACTACAACCACCACCACTACTACTACTAAGAAGAAGTAGAAGAAGAAAAATAAGGAGAAAAAGAAGAAGAAGAAGAAGAAGAGGAAGAAGAAGAAGAAGAAGAAGAAGAGGAAGAAGGAGAAGAAGAAGAGGAAGAAGAAGAGGAAGAAGAAGAAGAAGAAGAGGAAGAAGAAGAAGTATGAACTGAGAACTGGAGGGGGACAGTGAGAATCACCCTCCTGACAGTACTCACTGCTGCCTGAAAGCATCCAAGCAGCCTGTGGATGTTGCCTGCTGTGCCCTGCCTGGTAGCGTGACAAAGGAACAGAAATATGACCCACAGCTGCCAGGACTTTCCCTGGTACTCACCAGCCAAGCTTCCTCCTACTGGTGGTATTAAACAGTACCTGAGGCAGGCAAAGAGGAGTTTGACAAAAGAGGTACCATGACCAAGTGAGACCTTGGGTGGGAATGGAGCAAGTGAAAATGAAAAGATGAGGAGAAGAGCACAGCCAGAACCTCAGGGAGAGGATCGGGAGGGGCTAAAAGAGAATCAGCCTGGTACTCTCAGTGTCTGAGTGTGCAAAGGTCTCCTTCTCATCACAAAAAAAGTCACAAGCCCTGTGAGACACACTGTGCAAATACACATACCACTGCTCTGTGTGTGTCTTTATTAGAGGCAGGTTGCAGGCATTACTGGTTCCTTGGTTTGAACCAGTGTGCTTGCTCCTGTAGTTGGGAAATCCTTGGCCTTGGGATGGGTAGGGAGGTAAGGTCACATGCAGGAGGGTAACCACAGATTTTTCTACCAGTCTAGCAGTTTTTAGAACATTATACGCAAATATTTTGTGGGCTGGTTCAAGGGGTGGCGGTGAAATGGAGCATAACTAATTCTCTATTGTGTAATTGGCAGAGCATGGTACAACTGGGAGCTACCTTGGCTCTGTTGGTAAATTTGTCCTTGGGCTTTTTGGAATACATACACAATCGATGTGCATGACCGATGTACGACAGATGCATCTATATTACAGTAGGAACAGATGGAAACCTAGGTTGTACAGACGGCTAAAAAAATTCTTCTCAGGAGGACAAATCCAATATATTGCGTCCTTTTGCAGTCTGGGAAATCTAACCCTGAAAACAGCAGCTTGGAAACGGCCAATTTTCTACAATTTAATTCATGCAACACTTCAAAAATAATGGCAATGCTTAGATTTGTAGGACTCCTTTCTTCATGCTCACAATACACCTTGGCCAGACCTGTTTTATTCTGTGGGGCATTTGAGAGGCTGAACTTCACTACAACAAATATTTGAAGACTCCTGATTTCAAAGCAGAACAGGTCAAGCAATAACAGGCGTTGGATTTACATCTCTTTGACTATCTAGACCAAAAATGCTTTTGTAATCATCCAGTTAAAGAAGAAAAGCATTAGCAGAAGATGTATTTGCCAATGCAACGTTATTCAGCACTGAGTCAGATAGGTCAAACTCTGGATCAGATCTGGAAACTTTATTCTTTGAATTCTTTTACTTTAGTTTTTAAGACTACAGATAATTTCATTACACCAATGACTTTGATTATATGTGATCCATACTGCAGGCTGATTTATAGGCTATTTCAAGGAGAGGTGAATAGTGCATTGGTCAGTGAATCGAAGTCCACTTGAAAACAATTTATTTTTTCTTAGTCATAGTAGGTAAAATTTAGGAGCAAAATGAAACTTCAGAGAAGATACCCTAAAACCAGTAAAAGACTTAAAACCAGTAAAAGTATTAAAAGGGATCTTGCCAGATCTCCCAGAGAAGGTTGTAAAAAATATAGCCATGAAAAGAAGTAAAAGCAAACACAAATAATTGAGCTCACTAAAATTGGTACCAAAAACATCGTCACAAGCTTTAAAATCGATTCTTCTATTCTTCCTTCAATAATTCTGTTCTGTCAAATGCAGCTGCTTCAGCACACGCTCATTTCCCTATCTGTTCGTCAACAGCTCTGCTTTTGGGACAGACACTTCATGGTTGCACCAGCATTACAGCTCAGCACTGTGTGGCTTCATGCGTACCCCTCTTGTGACCCACACCACCAAGTCTTTTATCTGGCAGCTGGCACACATACAGCAGATAAAGTTATAAGAGCCCCAAGAGCTCCTGTGACCTCAAATCTTGCTCTAGAGAGCTAAGTGTCATGTGTTACTTCTCATCAGCTGTGTGAGCACAAGCTTGTAGGACAGCTTTAATTAAAAGTACAACAGAAACATGTTGTTTCAAACGAGATAAAATTTAAGTCCGAATTAATCCTGCTTTCTATTTATAGATATCACGAGCTAAAGTTTCAGGCCAATGCTCAGCTGCAATTACTGCAGCAGACTACACCTGTCTGCTGGTATAGGAGCACCGCTGTCTGCGTTATGCGTAGGAAGCTGCAAATGACTAAAGACCTAACTGCACTTTATTTTTTGTATCATCACAAGCTTGGTGCCTGTGACCAAAAAATAAGTCGTGTTACAAAAATAAAAGGGAGGTAAACACAGTAGTTGACCTAGTAGTAAACATAAAAATAAATGTGATGTGTTGATCATGCATTAGTAGGAGAGTCGTGGAGGAAAGTCATGTCTCATAAGTCTGTTAGAGTGCTTTGAAGAAGTCTGAAAGCACATGGCATAAAGGTGGTCCAGGAGAAATAAGGCAGTCAAAACTCTGAGAGTTTGGAGGACGTCCATGAAAATATTGTAAACAACCCAAACTATAGAGAGATAAGAGGGAGCTTTTTCTCACAGATAGTATGAATTATCAGCAGTTAAAGGTAGGAAGCAAAAGCTAGGAATAACTGGTCGGTTCTTGCAATAGACAGGAATTACCATAGGGAGAATTGCTCTTATATTGCTGTTTATCAGCATCTTCATGAAAAATCCAGAAAGTGGGGAGATGCATAAGATAACAAGGTTTGCTAATGATATAAAATTATTCAAACTTGTCAAAACTAAATTGACTGCAAAGAGTTGCAGAAGGCTCTTGTGATATTGAGTGATTGGGACATAAAGCAACTGATGAAATTTCAATTCAATAAATGCAAAGTCACGCGCATGGGGAAAACACAGTCCTAACTTTATACACAAACAGATGATGATAAGCTTGAAATGAGATATTGGCAGTTAGGAGTCACTGTAGATAATTCTCTGAAAACAGAGTAAACAGGCACAGAAAAACTAGTAGAACCCTTCTGCTGGATCTTAAGGGCAAGGGCCATCCTTCAAGAATGAAGAAATGCACCCGCTAACAGTCATTGCTAACCAGGAGTTACAAAATCCACTTGTAGATTCACTTTCATTAATGCTAAACCTAGTAAAGAATCATCTGGAATCACAGTTCATGTTCTGGGCAAATGCCCAAGTAGTTTAAATTCCTGTCTGTGTTGCTTGGGAAATTCAGGGTAAGTATCAAGCAAAAATTTTATTTCAGTCTAGCCTGATGAAGTGAGGCAATGTGAACCCCCGAGGATTCATGAAAAGCTTTGGTTCCAAAAAAACAGCGGCATTTGAAAGAGCTCCATGCTGGGACATATGGTAGGGCAAAAACTGAGGGAAGCTTATTTGACTCTGTGCCTCTGAGAAGGGATGTCAGCCAAGGATGCATCTTAAAGTCTGTCCTATCAATTTTGTCACACAGAGGAGCAAGAATCTAAACATACGACCGTTAATAATTCACTTCAAAAAAAGGAGGGCTGTTTTTTCACCAGTCCTCCCCTTTAGGGGTTCATGCTCCCCTTCCGTTACCAGCACAACACACACAACTGCTTGCGTTTTGATTGCTCTGCTGCAGTGATCCCTTCTCCCATGCGCCGGATTCAGCATAGGGGTACTCCTGTGCACATATTTAGCCTTGCTTTCCCCCAAACACTGAGCAGAAGGTTGGAGTGACTGGTATACTGTCTGCATTCTTCTTTAAGTAAATTGAAATGTATAACAAGACTATACTGAGACTTCTCGAATTTCGGCTCTGGTTTGTAGCACATTTTCACCTACTTCTTCCTGTCAGACGAATTGTTTGTATTCAGGCTAGGACCTAGGAGTTTAGTTATAATAGCAAAAAAGACTCATAATTTAATTTTAAATACTAGTCTGTTCTTTTAAACAGCTTTTCTTAAACCCAAAAGCGATGTTAGCTTGTTTTTTAAAATTATGTTCTGGCACAGAACATTCAGCTTTCCGAATAAAAGAGTTGTCTTTGTCTCTTTTGAAAAAGGTCATATATCCAAAACATAAACAAATAAGAGCACTCTAAAACTAGACTCATCTGTAAGAATAAAACAGATTTAAAAGAAAATAATGATGCAAGCCTTAATGTTGCATAATGCAAAATAGAAAGTTCTTTAAAGAAAGGTCACAGATATTCGATAGCACAATGTCGTATAGGTATATATTTTATGCTGAGAGAAATTATTATGCAAAAGGTTGCGTAGGTTTTTCCATCATCCTACATTAAAACACTGCAGAAGATGAAACAAACATACACAATTTTTGTCTGAGAGAACTCTGTGGCCCTCTGTGCCAACCTGTGTCTCCACAGAAGCCTCTATATGTTATCTTGGTTTAGCAAATTTCCTCGGAGCATAAGGTGTGGTAGAGTGGCTGAGATGACAGGAAGAACCAGAGAGGAAGTTCTGCCTAGTAAGCACTGGGGTTTGCATATAGAGGTAAAGAAAAATAAAAAATCAATGACTCCACAAAATCTCCCTAGATATTGACACTACTAAAGGCCACCAGAGTTGAATGTTTTTCCACTGCTACTAATGTCATTTTGGGTAAAAAGAGACGAGCGAAACAGATGGTTGGAACAGATCTCAAAATCTGATCTTCATGGTAAAACAGGATAACACGGAAGAGGAATCATTTTAACATAAACCTATTCAGTCACATCTTGTGCCAAGTGTGTGCACATCCAAGTACTTCGTCTGAGGAGTGATCCCAGATGCATTTACTTTAGCTAAGCAGAAATACGGATCCCAGTCACAAGTGGATACACTGGGCATTACATGGAAAAAATAAGTTAAGTCAAGTCTGATTTTTAGAAAATGTGTTTGTTAGGAACACAGGACAGAATATATGTTGTCCTAGTCAGGACTGCATTTCATAAAAATTATTCAGGATGCAGAAGAACAGAGAAGTACCAATAAAGGATTCCTCTGTATTTGGCTCTCTTATGACTCTCAGAGGAGCATGTTCTTTCTCATCGTGAGCCACTTGCTGGGCAGATAGAGTTCAGTATTGACACCTTCTAGGACTCAATGTGATTTGTTTTTAGAAGTGTAGGCAATGTAGGTATTTTGTTATTATGGTTGAGAAAGATTGTAGAACATGAACCCAGCTACAGGATTGGGTAAATGTATAGACATAGAATAGCATCAGCTTTATGGGAACTTTCATTAGAGCAGAAAAACTGAGCAAACCGTGTTCACAGGCAGAGTGGAGAGGGGTCTGGAGGAAGCCCAAGAAGTCACACAAAAAGTGTGAACCACATGTCATGTGCAAGGGTGTATTAGTGCTTGGGCACTTCTATGGGAGTCGGGCCACATTTCTAAGGCTGTGTACCTAACTGTGATTGAATCAAGAATACCAAAGCAATATTCTCAGTTTCTTACTAGCACACCTACCTTCTCCCTGACTGAGCAAAACAATCTGAGGCTAAATATGGGGTTCTCTGGTTGTCATTTGCTACTTGAAAGTGGGCTGTTGATTGGGCAACACAGGAGTTACTCCAGTTCAGCTGAGACTGCAGACGGCTTGCAGTTATCACAAATAAGTGAGCAATAAGTAACCTAACTAACTGGAACACTTCCCCCCCCCCCCCCCAAAAAAAAAAAAAAAAAATAGAAGATGTGTGGGATTTAAGACTCTAAGGAAAATAGAGGTAGTTAGGGAAAGCTTAAGAAAATATCTTTGCAGAGAGAAAGGTAACAGTAAAAGGAGGAAAAGCTGTGATAAGTTGAATAGTACCAGCCCCAAACTATGAAATCTGGTCAGAATAAAGAGCCAGTGACTCTGTTAAAACTTTGAATTGAAAGAGTTGGAGACAGCAACTGCCATCTCCGTGTTCCCAAGACTCCCAGTGCATCCAGCCAACAGACTGGTGAGGTCTTGGTAACAGGTGGTACATACCATTGCTTTGCTAGGGGAACAGCTGCCTACGCATCCAATAAGGCTGCTCTGTATGAGGACGGGTCAGAAGGTCATCTGACTGCTTAGTTACATTCTATCGCAGGTAGCATTTTGGCAAAGGAGCACACAGCAGTGAAAAAAGCAGCAGGTACTCCTCTACTACATTTCTGGGTGAGATACTGAACTATTCTCAGCAGTCAGGGAATCAGCTGAAGATAGACACCAAAATAACATCTGAGTAGGATCCATTAATGCAGCAAGTGAGCTTTCTGTGCAACTTGTCCATTGCTTTCCTTGTGACCAGCCACAAAACCCCACAGACCGCACTGCCTTGCTGCCCACTTCGCTTGGCTCTGCCGAGCGCATCCCCTGTGGCAGCCTTCACCTGAGCCAGGTCTTGAAGCTGTCCATTAGCCAGATGGGCAAGAGGGGAGGTTGGGGATGATATCGGAGCACAGGGAGATTAATGTCAAAAAAATGGCTTTTGCTGGTGTTGAGCAGTATTTCTGAAAAAGGCAGAGGCAGCTGAATGTTGGACTCAAGCACTTACAGGCACAAGAAGTTACAGGCACAGATAGGTACCTACATTATTAAAAGAATCATCATTTATTAAGTTTTGCTTACCATAAACCAGCAGTCAATATGCAAGCCAAAAAGCATCAGTCCAAATACCGCTCGGAATAAGCTAGAGGCTAAACCAGGCTATCCACCCCAAATATTCATAGAAATGTGGTATCTTGCCTTTACCTTCGGGCAGAAGAGAAAGCACACATACAAACTCTTGATAGCCTGACAGCCTGACCCTATCAAAGCCAAGCAACACATGCAGTGATTGAACTGCAGTCAGAGCACTTAGGTCTATCAAAACATGCGTTTAGACCACGGGCCATTACATGCCAAAGGTATCTTCTGGTTGCGGACCATGGAGTTTAACTGTTAGACTATAACTTTTGCATCCTAACTATTCTACAATAGTTTTTGCCACACTTTAAATTTTATTGTCAGAATTTGCGGAGGAATCAGAAGAGACAGAACTCTATTTTTAGTGCTGTAATACACATTTTTTTGTTTAACTTGCAAGTATTTGGAAACCACTATTTGAATAACACGGTCTGCTGAAGGTTACAAATTATGGCTCTGGAAAAAATCGTGGCTACTGCATCCAGCTCTGGGGCTTCCAGCACAAGAAATATATTGGATGTTTTATAGATGGTCCAGAGGAGGGCCGCGAAAATGATCGAGGGATGGGACACCTCTTCTGTGAGTAAGGCTGAGAGAGTTGGGGTTGTTAAGCCTGGAAAAGGCTTTGGAGGGAACTTATTGTGGTCTTTCAATACTTAAAGGGGGCTTATAAGAAAGATGGAGAGAGACATTTTACCAGGGCCTGCAATGATAGGACAAGTTTTAAACTGGAAGAGGGTAGATTTAGGTTAGATAAAAGGGAGAAATTCTTTATTGTGAGGGTGGTGAGATAGTGGAACAGGCTGCCCAGAGAAGTTGTGGATGCTCCATCCCTGGAAGTGTTCAAAGTCAGGTTGGATGGGGCTTTGATCAACCTGATATAGAAGAAAATGTCCCTGCCTGCGGCCCGGGGGGGGTGGACTAGATGATCTTTAAAGGTCTCTTCCCACCCAAATCATTCTATGATTGTGAGTCTATGAGTATATGATTCTAAAACATTTTCTTGAAGGGAAAGAGATGTGTGGTTTGGGGGACAATCCAGCAGATCGAAGTAAAATAGCAAACCTTTTGAGTTCTGTTCTTCATTTTTGGGGAAAGAAAATATGGGTATCTCTCAGATGTCAGCTGGGTCCTGTAAGTTTACCTGCAATATATTTTCCAAGCATTTTTATTAATAAACATATAATACTTCTTTGACATATTTGAACTCAGTCCTCATCTTTCTGTCCCTAACTGCTGCTTTGCCCCAGGGGGCCAAGGCCTTTGTTGCTAGCAAATCATTGTGCAGTCAAAATTTTCCAAAGAAAACTTTCCTGTGAAAATAAAACATGCCTATTGGGAGAGACATGGACTGTATTCAGTACCTGGCCTTTCAGCAAATTCTCATTAGAGTTGCTCTTCTACCCCAAACTGCTTCCCATGAATCAGTCGTGGCATATCAGACATCACCATCGCCACTGTGAGGCGCTCATCAGAGCTAACAAATATAGAAATCACACAACCCTATTGGACACTGCATCTGCCCCTGCAAGAAATTCATCAAGATGGGAACACACTGAAAAATGGGACAGAATATGGCTTTAAGGTGTTATACCTGTTTCCAACACAATTATTCCTTACTGAACACTAACAGTGACTTTGTGTTCATTCTCTGCAATACTCATCTGCAATACCTAAATCTACCTCTCTCACATGTTAAAAAACATATTGAAAAATTAAGGTAATTCACAGCATCTTAAGCTTTCAATCTTATGACTTTGTGTACAAATCACTTTTTTAAAGAAAAAGCCCCAACCATTTCATTTTAATCAATGTCATTAGAACATTTAAAGTCACTACCCAGTTTAAATTCTGTAATTGTGCATTTTCAGTGCTTAAAAACTCTCACTTTGTGGATTTTTTTTTTATGGTCCAAAACCACTTTCCAATTTCTCAAAGAAAGAACACATGAACTTTATAGTCTAAATAAAAAGCAATTCAAATGCTCGTTGAATGCATATATAAACTTCTTTCTTTATGGATCTGATGCTAAATACATTGTTAAATTTATGTGGGAATAAATGAGAATTTAAGAACACTAAATAGAAACAATAGCGTATAACAACTTCAAATGAAACATGACTATTGTATAGGTATTTTTCTCTTGCTGTCAGGCAAGATGGAAACTCACTGAGGCCAATTTTGTATTGGAGTTTGCAGCCCTATTTTATCTGATTACAATAGCTGCTCAAGGGTCATAAAATAATTTGATAGGAAAAAGCCCTCGTTCTCCTTACACAGGCTTCTGATGAGCAATAGCAGTAACGAGAACACTGCCAGCAGATCAAGGGAAGTAATCCTTTCCCTCTGCCGGTGTGACCACATCTGGAGAGTTGGGTCCAATGCTGGGGTCCTCAGTACAAGAGGGATGTGGGCATACTGGAGCAAGTCCTGCCAAGGGCCATGAAGGTGTTTTAGGGATTGGAGCATCTCTCATACAAGAAGCTGAGTGAGCTGGGACTGTACAGCTTGGAGAATGCTCAGGGGGATCTTGCCTGTGCGTAAAAATATCTGATCGGGGGCCATAAACAAGACAGAGCCAGACTCTTCTCGGTTGTGCACAGGGAAACGGGCAAAATCCAAAATACAGAAAACTCCACATCATCATAAGAAAAATATTTTTACAATGAGGTTGGCCAAACACTGGAGCAGGTTTTCCAAAGAGATTGTGGAGCTATTCAAAACCTGACTGCACCATGGCCTTGAACAACCTGGTCTAGCTGATCTTGCTTTGAGCAGGAGGGTTGGACTAGATGATGTCCAGAGATCTCTGGCAACCCCAGCAATTCTGCAGCAATGCAAGTAACTCAGACATGACTTGAACCGCAGTTCAACAAAAGTAAGATATCTCCCTTTCAAAGGGTAAGCATTCCCTGGTATGTCGAATTCAGGAAAATCAGCAGGATATTGATGGGGGGTAGCAACTGCACTATCCGTCAAAACTGTAGATCAGAAGATGTTCAGATTCTGAACTACAGTTGTACAGGTTACTGGACAGGCTGTGTTTCCTCCCTGTATAAACAGGGACAAGATGCAGACAGAACCCATTACCAACAAGAAATTCCAAAAGGGAATTAAATACAAATAAATGCACTTATCTCAGACCACAGATTCTAGGATTTTTTTGTTTGTTTAAGATACAACAAAATTCCTGTGAATCACAGTGAGAAGGGAGGAGGTGAAAAGAACAGAAGGTTGTGAAAGAAAACCCAAACCCCCAAACAAAACCCAAGCCACCCAAAATTCTGAAATTACTCCAGATATGTTCCTCCACCCCACAGAAAGGAGTGTTTCAATTGAATTTTCCCTTTATTTGTGAAAGTCCTAGATGTGACAAAGAATACTTTTTAAAACTAAGACTATTGCTTTCACCTCCTCAAGGAAAATAGGAAGAGATGTGCTGGCCAGGGATGTGCTTACTCCATGCTTACTCCAAATCTGCTGTGCAGTAGTGTGGTAGTGCTGAATATAACCCTCAGTTGCTAAAGCTTACTTATATTTCCTGGAAGCATTTCTTTCAGCAGTTTGTTTTTACAGCTATAAAGGGCTCTCCAGTCTGACAGCTCAGAGGCTGCTTTCAAGCTTCCCTGCCATACCCAAATTCACCAGCACACAAATAAAATCCTGTCATCCTATGGTCCACCATGGCCACGTGTCTCAACATGGCAGGAGAGTGTTGAAGGTGATTAGTTCCCTCCAAAGCACTGTAATCATAGTTGTTTAAGCGGTACGGTTGTCTTGAGTACTACAACACTGCTGTATTAACGGGATTAAAATACCAAATGGTCTTTTTCCTTTCATGGTTGATGGTGATTACTTTTGAACTGTGGTGACAGCTCTTCTGGAAAGTGGGTCATTAGAACTAATAGTTGAATTCATCCACTAAAATCAGCCTGGTAATTTTCAGCCTGCAAATAGAAGAAATTTAGGTAACATTGTGTGCTTCTATGTGCTAGAAAAAGCTAAGACTGACCCTACTTCCACCAAGCACCAGTGGCACCCTCTTCCCACTATCATTCCATATTCTTGGACCCTGCAGCTGCCTTTGTGTCAAATCCTGTTTCCTGATATTACTTAAAGGGGGAATAGCTTTTGTTTTGGACTATCGAGCAGAGCTGAGCTCCTATAAATTTGCCAGTAATACCGATGCCAACCTATGTAAAATTTTCCGTTTTATTTCTGTGATTAGTTAAAGGGAGACAGTTTTAGAGCTGGTACAATTAGCATGTGTGAACTACCCTGAGCTGAGATTTGTCTTTTTAGCACCATGCACCCACTTTCAGTTCCTAATTCTGTGCACACAATGCGCAGCTTTGTGGCTGCTGCTGTCTCCGAGCCTAGATCTGAGGCTGAGCCCTGACACCTTATTAGTGCAATTGCCATTACTACCACGAACCATGGTCATCTGCTGGCATCAGTGTGGTTTCTAGCACTGCTCAGAAACTCATGGGCTCCAATATGACATCTACGTGGAGCTGAATGACACAAGACAATAGTGAGAGGAAAGTGCTTTCATTGACATGCAAATGTGTCCATGGTTCACATACCTTTCCTAGGATAGGGCTGTCTTTCAGGCGCTCAGAGATTTGAGAATGACCATTGCCATACTGTAGGAGCAGTGAATATAAAGGTAAAGCTATAATAGTATATATATACACTGTAGTGCACTGCTCCATGGAAACTGACAGTAGGTTTCCAAGGCAGCCAAATCAAAAAAAGAACGAGGCTAAAAAAGAGTGAAGTACAAAAAGATCAACTAACAGCTTGGTGTGTTAAGGGGTAAATTTTGGAAAGTGCTTAAAGCCCCACTGGAAGTCAATGGCAGTTGTGCTCTTAAATCACTGAGGACCTTTCGAAAAGCCCAGCCAGGAGCATCGTCGCTTGATGTGTGTGACTGATTATTCATTGTTGTATGCAGGTGTCCTGCAGCTGCACTTTCATTCTACGCTGTGCTCTGGTCTGGGGCTGCTCCCCTCTCTTCACTCTCCCACTGGCGTTGTACTTCAGGGGACTGTTATTTCTGCTCTTCCTCTCGCCAAACTCCATGTAGCTGTATATCCACCCCACAGCCAAATATTCATACGGCCTTTCTAATAACCAGGAGTGTGATGCCAAAGTAGCACCTGTCTGGTCCCAAGGCCAGTGACCAAAGAAGGTTTGGGCTGGCAGGGAACAGCAGGGCTGGTCCATTCCCATCCCTCATGAAAGGCATATATTTCTGCCTGGCAGCCTGAGTTGGCAAGAAGGAGGAGGAAGAGCCATGCACTGCAATAAGCATAGCTAATGCAGTCCCTAACAAGAGCTCTGAGGAAATGAAGAAACAGAACTTGTTTTTAAAAGAAACAATACAAGAGTAGTTGGTTGTTACTTTGGCATCTGGTCCTACCAAGATGAACTGACCCACCTCGCCCATAGTATTGCTTTCCAAGCTTTCCTCCTTTCCGCTTGCCCTAGAAGAAAACAAGACACTCTAGCAATTTTTGCTACAGTGCAACAGGGTACATGACATCTCAGTAGAAGCTCCAAGCAACCCACAAGCTCTGATATTTCTTAGCAAAACAAATGGAAAGTGCCAGAGCAAAAATAAGTCTTTTGGAAAAAGTATAAATAAGGATCTAGGTTTAATACGCAGATAAATATGGAAAAAAAATCATTATTTTTGTAATAAAAAACATGCACTAGGTGAGAACTATAAGATTATTAACCTCTAAAACCAGGAAACAACCCCCAAAATACTGTAGACCCTTTTCATTCATACATCTGAAAGCCTGTAACCTATTCTATAGGAGAAGCCACTCTTCAAGACTGTGATAATAAAATACAAACAATAAAACAAAGCCAGTATATAAACAATCTTATGAAGCCTTTTTTACCCCTTTTCTATGTTTGAAAATTTCCAGGTAGTAAAAGCTCCTTAGAGATCAAAATGTAATAACTATTTTATGGTAGCTGCCAAAGAAAAGTGCAAACCCAATATATTAACTGAAAGTGTTTTGAGCACGATAGAGAAGTTTCCTCTTCCACGTCTAACAAAACTGGAGCTTTGTTTTGAGTGGATTTGCCACTCTAGAAGTAGTCTGAAAAAAATGAATATAACCATTTTAAAAGTAAACACTCTCAGCATCTATTAAAGAAATAAACATGTCAAGCGTTCCTTTGATTTAGAGGATAACTGAAGTTTAAAACTAGTGATTTATGTACTTGATTTATAGTCAAGTCTTCTAGCTATGAAAGGAGAAGATTTTTTTTTTTTTTACTGAGGAGATAAATCTGTATTTGCCTTCTGTGTTTCAGCTGGTAATTGATCGCTCTCTTCACAAAGTTCATGTGAACCCTCCTTCAGGACACTGACCCAGTGGGATCCCCAAGAAAGAGGCCTTAGCTACAGAGCCACCATGCAGATTATCTTTCTGTTCCCAGCTCTGAAGATTTAAGCATTTAATCAGGAGTAATGCAGAAAGTAGCTAAAATCAGGGGGCTTGACTGGAGCACTGGGAATCAGTGAGGGATGGTGGCTTCTCTTGTTGCTCTTAAAACGGCGAGATTTGTCGCCCCAAACTCTCAGTTCTCCAAAAGGATCCATCTTATTTTCACTGTAGTATCTTCTGAAAATTGTTTTTGAGGGACTGTGCTGCACACATTTATTTCACTGTTTTTGAGAGATTGCAGAGGTAAGTTTTTAGAAAAAAAAGAAAAGAAAAATCAAGAGATACTATTTGGATATTTTTTAAGTTAACAATCATAAAGAAACAACCGACAGCTTAACAACCTGCAGTTAAACCCCAGGTCTCTGACCGAGGATTTTTATGGCAATGGCTTGTACGCCTTGACAACCTACTGGACTCACAGGTGAAGATTGCGTCCACAGCCTGTGGCCTTGGTCTGGTCTGATAAGCAGCTTCACAGCACCACTGTGCGAAATCCAGCATGCTTGAAAACTCCTTAGACTACACAGGACCAATGAAATAAACATTGCTTGTGTCGTAAACCCAGAGCACTCTAAATTTTCAGAGGGCAGAAAATTTCAGATGTCACAGAGCCACAACAGCTTTTCTTGCATGGGTGACAGATTGGGTGGAGTGAGGAGGAGGAGGGAGGGCAGACACACAGAGGAAGGCATGTTCCCTGCGAGGAACTACTGGAGCTCCACGGGACATGCCAAGTTCTACTCATCCCAGATAGTAGGCAGTAAAGTCTGTAGAACCAGATACCAACAGAGTCTTCCTGTCCCAAATTATAGACCCGATACATCACATACCTGTGCCTGGCTGAATAAAAAATATTGCCAGACTCAGGGCAAAAAAGCATCCAGCCAGTACTGAATGGGAAAAATATCCCTGGAGTAACAAGGAAGAGTTTTCTCTGGAGATGCTGAATGAGATCAGTCTGTTTACATGATGATCGGCTGATGGGTACCAAATCAGAAGAACTGAGACCACCACAAAGGCCAGGCTATGGAGCAGCATCGTGAGAGGCCAGTCAAGTGAGGCAAAGGAGATGAAGAGTCATGAGGGAGTGGACCAGAGGAACCCAATACAATACGTCCTCTTTTATCACTACTGAGCCGCTCTTGGAAAAAGCTGCATTTTTCTTACCTATGTGTTATTTTGACGTTTGACTAATCACATCCTGATGGTCTTATCGTATGAGTAAATCCCAACCTGACTTTCTCTGAAGGTCATACTCCTTTTTTTCACACTTTATCCTTGAAGTCTGATAAACTCCAGTGATCAAGTAGAACTCTTTTATAAACCTACTTGTTATTTACAATTATAACTCCCAGCTGGCTTTTAGTTCTCCTTTTTTCAATTCCTTGCCCATCTTCAGACATTATCTTTGAGTTGTGACGAATTTGCCTTGCAAAGAAAATAGTTTTGTCTAAAATTTAATACTTTTATTTTAACCTTATTCTTCAGGCATAGATAAGGCACTTACAGTAATCTCCTCTGTCGTATATTATCATATTTTCAGAGAAGGAGTTTTGAGAAGTCGTCATTCATGGTATTTGATGTCACTCCTGGCTTTCTCCCTTTGTAGTCTTTACAGCAGAATGGGATGAAGCTGTGGCAAATGTCTTAGTGTGCATTTCCCTTTAAATTTTTCAGTATGAGGTGAAGAAATTAAGCACACTGTAAAAGCAGACTGAACTAAGTATGTAGAAGCATCACACATAAAACAAAAATTTCCTCACACAGAAGTGAGGAAAAATTGTTGTTTTCCAGTGTCTCATTTATTTCCGCTCCCTGGTTTGGTAGGATCATTTTCTAAAGAATTTGTGTTTTATAATGTGTTGTTATTTTTTTTTCTGTTTAGTTTAAAAAGACATAAGCAGGGAGGTTTTTATACTTTCCTTGAGAACATAATTCCACCTCGTTTTCTTCTCAAACAATTTCAACTGTTTTTCATCTGACTTTTTTCCACGTACATTGAATTAATTTTGTTTCACTGCTTCTAGTACATCTGAGTGTCCTGCATCATGTTTGTTCTACTTCTATAAATTCCTCCAAGTGTTGTTGGTTCCTCAGTCCTTTCACCCTCACTTGTGATCAAAGAAACCTCTACATTTGAAAAAAAGAAAGAGCACAAAAAGAGTCCTTGATTTTTTCCTAACACACAACATTTACATGTGCCTCTCTCCCTCTTTGGTATCATTCAAAGCAGACTGAATGCATGCGAGAGAGAAGAAATAGGAGTAGTACACCCATAAGAAAGCAATGGGAATTGGGGAGGCAATCAGTCAAATTTACATTGGTTGTGGTGGCAAAGAACAAAGCACATTTGAGATATTCACTCAATAAAGGAGGCAAAAGCTGTTTACTTGGTGTAATTCAAAACCATGTCGTGACCCTGTATTAGGAGTAACTTGGAGCAGGGCTCTGTTCCCGTAGTGCCCAGGTGTCTCCCAGGAGGTGTCTGCTCCTGCCTGCCCACCTGATCTGACCCTGCTTATTCTGTGGACCTCCACCACCAGCAGCGTGTCTGCAAGCAGGACCCTGTGAAAAATTCATTAACTGCTGAGAAGATCTCAGCTCCGGAAACATGACAGGTATAATTCACTTGGAAAACAGTCAGACTGCTAACACAGAGTTCAAGTTCTTGCTCAGGCAGGCCGGGATCTCAGTTTCGTTACTTCATGCATTACAAAGTGAATATGAGGCTATTGGCAAAGGACTGTATTGGAAAGCTAAAAATAAAAAGTCTTGTTTTGTTGGAAATACTGCATACAGTTAATCCATCTTGAAAATTTAAATGGGCAACAGAATATATTTTCTAATTTCAAAGGTATTTGAAATGTCAGTGTAGAAGGTATATACCAGGTACGTATGTTGGGCAGCGCAACACAAAAATGAATGCTTACACGTACTCACGGACTTCTTCTAATGATTGCTTATACTATTAAAAAAAAATAATCAAATCTTTCAGTTGTTTAATTTAAAGCTGGGTGATTTAGATAGTCAGAAGAATAATTTATTTAGGAAATATTTAAATATTGTACCAGCAAATAAATGTTAGTATTTTTCCATACTTGTCACAGTGACAGCTGGTTTGAAGTGTTTTATTGATTTCCCTATAAATAACTTTGAGCTGTGGAAGAAATACACTGCGTGTAATGTAACTTGGCTTATAAAATAATTACGTAATATTGGAACGAGGACTCAATCTTCTGGAACAGCTTGTAAAATAAAATGACCAAATAATGTTTGAATAAGGATCTGGCTGATAAACTAGACTGAGTTAAATTTATACAAATGTTTGGAAAGCAATGATCTACAGTGAGAGCAAAGAAATAACTGTACTGTAGACTTTCTCTCATACCGTACTGAGTTGAGCCACTGAGGAATTTTGCCTAAACCTTAACCTATTTGCCTTAATTCCAGTGCCATCTGGGTGGTAACAGGCACCAGAATAATTTCTGAATGAGAAAGAGAACAAGCCTCTCTTCAAACTTTTGGTGTGTAATTTTTTCTTTGGGTCATAAAACCCATAAAGCCAGAAGAACTGAAGGCTCAGCATGGATGGACACAGATCACTGAAACCTCTGTGGCCTTCCTGAGAGGAGCATAGCTTCCCCATGAAACCACAGCAATGACTGCATGGTTGACAACTACCACGACCCAGCACTGTGCCCTCAGCACGCTTAGATGCAGCTACTCATCTTGGTATTTTCCACTATTATGACAAAACATTTTGTGCCATGATTGTCAGCTATGGCACCAAGTCGGAGCCTGAGACGACTAGTTCAGACACCACAGGATGGGCAGTCAGCAGTAAGAGGAAGGCTCTCAGGGGAAACTCTGTTAATTATCAATCTTCCATATCTTCCAACTCTGTCCATTGAAATGTTTCTCTCCTCCCCGTCAGTCATATACCACTCTTCCCTGTCTTGTACAGATCTATCCTCTCTATCTCTTTTTTCCCCTACCTGTGTTAGGAAGGAAGGAAATATTAGTCCTGAGTATAAGAAATCCTGGCACAAGTAGGTAAGGTGACCAGCAAACCATAAAATAAGATTATTGTGCTTAGTAAAATAACAATCCTCCACTCATATTCCTATTTCCACTCCTGCAATGTATTGCCCTGAACACTGATCAATTGAATCTCAGAATATATTTTTCTTCTGAAGCTCATGGGATGATTCGGTCCGAGTTTTTATGGACTGACTCAGCACATAGTTTAGTGAAGTAAGGATGAAAACCTGTGGTGTTGATTTCATGCAACAAGAAAATTAGATTAAAAAGAAGGTGCAGACAGTTATTCCAGTGGCCTAGAGAGAGCTGTTTTTTTAAAAAAGCTACCTGCTGCGGTCGATGAGGTTACTGCATTTGCCAGCAGAAATTTGATCTACCGAAGTAATATTCTAGCATATTTTAGTTCACTCATCTATTTCAAATCTGCATTTATGCCACTTGTTGAACACTAAATCACTTGCTACCACTCCCATCACAGTCAGAGGATGTAAATACAGACCACAAGTTAAACAGAAAAGGGCATAAATTACATTTGGGCCAAGGATAGCTATGCAGAGCAACGGCCATGCAAATGGAGAAAGTGACCTGCTGTTTATATGCATGCATAAAAAAATACATATTTTCCATGGGCACTTGAGACAGTTAAAGATTTTCACATAGACTTTTGTTGTCCAAGTAGAAAAGATATATTTCAAAAAAAAAAATTTTTACTTTTTGGTTCATTCCCTCTGGGTTTCAGCTGCATCATTGCTACGAGTGCGATCTACTGTGTTAACGAGAATTTCTATTAGCCTTGAAAAGCTGAGCTCGGCGGCACTGCCAGTCTGTCACTTGCATTGTTCTTGCTCAGATACCCACCGTGCCTGGAACTTACACCTGTCTGATCTCATCAGTTCAATGCAGCAGCGGCCCAATTTGGAGTTACACCTTTTAATGCTATCGGCTTAGAACAGCTTTGCATCTCCTTGCAGGATTCGCCTCATTACATGTTAATTGAATCTCATTTGCTGAAACATATGATCTAACAGTTATAGCAAACCTTAAACCTCAACAAACACAGGCTTGATTAATGAATACAGACTAAATCGAATTGCCTTTTTGTGTTTGATCACCTTCAGGAAGTTCTTGGTCCTGTGATCTAAAGGCAGCTTCCCCATTGACTTCAGGTCCCAATTGCTTGTGAAGTACCTCAGTCTTTTACTTAAACTTACTAATTATGAAAGCTCTTATGCATCTCTTTCCCCCCCTGCAGAGCACCTAGAAATTACTTTGAACTTGAACATACAGATGTAGGAAGCACAGCAAAGAGCAGTTACGTTTCTCCTCTCAGGCACTTTTGTGGTACCTCTACTCTTTCCTCCGACACCTCATGCCAGCGTCACACACAGAGGTCAAGATGAAGAAAGGCTTAGATGAAACTGAGCTGTCACGTGGCAAATGGTTTCGCACGATGCCAAAGCCTCTACTGTCAATTAACAGTTTCAAGAACCTGCCTTGCACCCTGCCCCAGGTTATAACTGTAAAAACAGAGGGGTTGAGTTTAATTATATTCCTGCAACTTTGTTAGAAAATTGCAGAGATTTCCATTTCCTTTTGTCCTGGCAGTTTTGAAAACGGGAAAATCTTTTACATAATACACTCAAATAAAAACATAAGCTATATTTTTCTGCTGTGATTTCAAACATTTGGTATGACAGACCATCCTGTCAAGTTTTAAATGTGTTTGTGTTCTAGTTTGCTTTACTTCTTCCCCTCCTCCTCCCTCTTTGTCTCTCATGAATACCTGGATGAGGAAGAATTCACTGAATTAACCTTTCATCAGCTGGGGTAAATCCTGGCTCTGGGTTTTAGGAGAGATTTGGAAAGAAGACAGATTTTAAAAGTCTTTCAGTATCAACAGAGAATATTTTTAGTTTCAGACCATATACCAGGGCGATTAATTTCATTTTGTGCTACTGTATTTTCAGCAGAATCTTAGTAGCGTGATGCACCAGGTGCTAATATTAAATCTATAAAATCTATAGTGAGCCAGTGAAAGCCATTTCAAGCTAATAAATATTTATAGCCACTTACTCAAATATGAAGTAAGAGAAGTTATATATTGCCATCAACTTTAACTTCAAAGATCTGGCCTGGTTAAGAACACTGCCTAAGCGTAATCTTCCTTTCAAAAGTAAGCGAAGTGTAAAGTGAAGTGCAAAAAGACCCAAAATAAATGACGGTGTAAAATCACTAGGAAAAATTAATATCTGTTGAAGAATAATATGAAAAAACATCCCACCAGACTGGTATAGCAGCTATCTGTGGTGATAAGGAGAGTGAAAGGGGCTTCCTCCCTCCCTGGGAACCTCACCCAGGATGCTGCTCCTTGTCAGGGAAAGTCTTCACGGGGAATCCTGCAGGACCCTGTGACCAAGTGACTACTCCTTCTGAGGTAGCACATCTACTCAGTTTAGCAGAATGTAGGGCAAGGAGTGTAATTTAGTAGCCTTGGCACATACACGTGAAGTTGAGGCAGAAAGAAACGCAGATACTTTCCATCTTACCCAGAGTAAAGGGTAGGTGCAGGTAAAAGATGTTATTCCATTTCTTGTTTGGGCAATATCCAACCTCACTTAAAACTCCCCATAAGTGTTGTCATGTCGGCTATATAAGAAACAAACAGTAAAAACACATTTCCCTGACATGACCATACTCCCCCTCCCATAGGAATTCAAGTGCCATCTGTCAGCTTCTGTTGCCACAAAGTTGGACAAATCCAAAGTACAGGAATAGGAGAAAGAAAACAGAAACTAGAACACCACCTCCTACCTCCGTGAGTGCCCAGCCTGAACTATCAGCAATGGTTACTGTACTTTCAAGGGGAAGATGTAACTGGATAGAGATTAAAGGATCAAATCATCAAATTTAAGAAGAGAACAAAACAATCCTTTTTTTTAATTGAAAGAGTATGACTTTCAAGTGTTGCAGCCCATGTACAGAAACCCTAGTATTTTAAATGAAAGAAGGGAAAATTTAGCAAGTACGCTTGTCCTTGGCTGTTTTCCAAGACATCTCAGCTGTTCCAGTGAATTTAAAATGTGAAATGAATCAAGAATATGAGGATGGATCTTTCATAAGTTATGATTTTCTTCTTTAAATAATGAAAAACCCTCTAATTTATTCTGGGAAAAAATCTTTTTTTTTTTTCCATGTAAGATTTAGGAGCTGTTTCACGTTCATACATGTGCGCTTAGATGAAGCTACCAGCAGAAATATGCACTGTAGCTGATTTTTCCAAATCTCTTTTGTTTGGCATCAGTTTTCATGTTAGCATCATGCAGTGCCTACAAAGATAACAAACCACGTTTTCCTTCCCATCCTGCAGTACTAAGACAAGCTGCCATTCAGGCCCTAAACTTAGAGCTGTCCTGCACTCATCTGTAACATCAGCGATGCTTTAAAGTTGGACGCACCTCAGATTACCACAGACTGTAAGGTACAATCTTCCCCAGGCCATAGTATTGCCTTGGGGTTTTGGGTCCCACCTGTACTCAAGTTGGTGGAATAATTCCACTTTTCCAGAGGCACAGAAAAGTTTTTGCAGTTTTAAGATGAGGGTTTCCAGAGGACTGTTCCCTGAAGCTAGAGTCCACCGTGTGTAGGGCCTGACCTCAGCTGGCTTTGGTTTCTGCTGGAAAGTTGCACCAATTGCAGAACGAATAACTGATTTCCCAGTACAATGGCCCCTGGGGTGCCAGATTCAGGTACTCGGCTTTAATTTACAGATATCTGGACCCTACATATTTTAGGTGTAAAAGGAACAAAATAGGAAGGCTTCAGAAAACTGAACAAGCTACCCTCATTTGGGGGCCTGTCTGGGATATCATCTACTTTAGGAATTGACTGCTTGTCTATTCTATGAGCAGCAAATAGGAGAAGAAATAGGGGGGCACCTGATAATTAGCCTAAAAAAAATGGTCCGGTGAGATTATCTAGTCGTGACAAGAGAAATTATCAGGAAGATCTTCGTGGTGATTTGCCAGACCAAACTGGACTGATTGGGCAAAGAAGTAAATAAACTGACAAATTAAGTTTGCTATTACACTGATGGAGGACCTCTTAGGTATTTCTTTATAATTTTTAGAACAGTAAATGTGCACCTCGGTAGCTCTTGAGGAACATAGAAACAGCTTTATAATCCTATTGCTGCTCTTTTCCGCAGTGGTTCCAGTTATTGCATTTTAAAAAGGGAGCAACATATAATGTTTATAACTAAGGCACCGCAATGGTGGTGTTACAGGGTTGTAAATAAGGCATTTCTATGCCAGATATACTCCTGCCTTCAGAACAGATGCTTTCCAGAGTGTAAGTAGAAGGGAGACTGTATTCACACATTTCTCAAGTTTCTGGAAGCCACAGCCACCGGTGGACAAATAAATTATGCGTTGGGAAAAGTAGGCTACATAAATTAGGATCTTTTACCGATAAAGTGTATAATAAAATGAACAAAGTGGAGCCAGGTAAGTGTTGCGGCCATGTCAACATTAATTCTGCTTCACCTCTATTAGAAGAAACGTGCATACACCAAACCAAAGTTCTTAGTTTAACTTTTGAGCAATCAAGCATGTTACAGGCCCTACAACAAACTCTCCTGCTCTTGCATTTCATTTGGAGCTGTTGTTAGTGTAACTGCGGATCCCTGTGAGCATAATAGCCTGACCCTTTATGGTAGTTGCGGGCTGGTGCTGCTAAATCTATAGTTGCATATTGTTTTAATTTTGTATAAACTGATGACGTCCAAAGTGACATTATTTAGTTTCTCTGCTTATTCTTTTCATTCCAAGGTTTCCAAAGGATGAATTGGGCACCTCAGTGATCAAGAAACATTTTCCATCATGGCAAACTCAGGCAACAGCTGCTATGCAAAAGCACAAGCTAAACAAGAAGAGGTTACAAAATGTATGGTAAAAAAAAAAATAAAAATAATATATGTATTACCAGTGAAATGCTCTCCAAATAAGAGAACACAGAATAAAAAACCATGCTGAATGGCATGACTCCTTCTTACAGGGCCATATACTTAGTTTCTAATAAGTCCAGGATTCAGACTATGTACATTGTCCAGCATGAATGTTTATTGAAAACAAATCTTCTTTAAGTCAAGGAAATGCTCTCAAACTTCTGTGTGAAGGTATGATAAAAATTGTGCATATCTTGTACCTCAGGGGCAGTTTCAAATTTCACCCCCAGCTTTTGTTGCAGAAAATGTCCTTTCTGCTTTACTAAACTAATCTCAACAAGCCCAAAAGGTATTTAGATATGAGATAACAAGAGCTGGAAGCCTCAGTCATTGGTAATGTTTGGGAACTAGTTCCTAAATTCCAGAATATAACTGTTCTGAGTTACAATTTTAGTTTATAATTATTCAGAATTGATGGCTCTGGATATTCATGGAAATGGTGCACAGGTCTGGTGGTAACACAGGCAAACCTCTTGTTAGGACAGTCATGCAGTGTTTAATAAGTTGGGTAGACTGAGCAGAAATAAATGAGAATTGTGTTTGTTTTCTTTTACACATGAGCAGAAGTTAAAGCTAAGCAAATGCTGTGTTGTTTTGGCTTCTTGGTGATTACTCTTAAAACAGTCATTACAGTCAGAAGAGTGAAAACACTTCTTTCCTGGAAAATTTTAAGACCGTTGTTGGAAATTCAGACGTCAGTGTGAAGACAGACTTAATTTAAAGATGCCTCCTGTTCATGAAGTAGAAACCTGGTGAGACGAAAATCTCCAACATTCAGTGTCACAGACTAACAGGAAAACAGGCCTGAAATGGGCACCCAGTTACCGAGTCAGGAGACAAGTTACCTTGCCAGTGGAATTTGCTCAACATTGTCTCACAGTTTACCTTGTAAATTATAAATTCCTTACAGGAAGGACTCTGTAATTGCAGTCGTCACAGATGTCATGTGCTTAAAAATTTTTTTCAAAGTTAAGAAAATATGAAAGTCTTACTTGGAGGAAGGAACTATTAGCACTGAGATCTCAGAAAGCATGTTCAGTTTTAAATTGAGTGGCTGAGAAGTTATTTCTGAGCTTCATTTCCTCTCTCTGCAGCACTTCTTGGGCTGTGCTGCCATTAACAGCCTCTGACCTATATCAATTTATATGGATTATTTGCTTGGCTTGATAAAAATAAAACAAACAAAGCAACAACCTCCTCCTTACAGCATGTCTTCTCTGCACTTCTTATCTATAATGTTTGAATGCAATACTGACACAGGATGATAGATAAAGAATATTTGGAAGCATGTCTGAAATAGTGAAGAAAACAACTGCTGAGAAGTGACTTTTTTTTCTTTTTTTCTTTTTTTTTTTTTTTTTTAAATTGCAGATAGGAAAGAATACACCTCTAATACTGTGTTCAGTTTTGGGTCCCTCACTACAAGAAAGACAATGAGGTGCTGGAGCATGTCCAAAGAAGGGCAACAAAGCTGGGGAAAGGTTTAACATGCAAGTCCTATAAGGAGCAGCTGAGGGAACTCGGGTTGTTCAGCCTGGAGAAAAAGAGGCTGAGAGAGACCTTATCACTCTCTACAAGTACTTGAATGGAGGTTGTAGTGAGGTGGGGTGTTGGTGTCTAGGGCGTTGGTGTCTAGGGCGTTGGCCCAGGTAACAAGCAATAGGACAAGAGGAAACTATCTCAAGTTGCATCATGGGAGGGTTAGTTTGGATATTAGGAAAAATTTCTTCACCGAAAGGGTTGTCAAGCATTGGAACAAGCTGCCCAGAGAAGTGGTTGAGTCACCATCCCTGGAGGTATTTAGAAGACAGGCAGGCATGGTGCTTAAGGACATGGTTTAGTGGTGGACTTGGTAAGTGTTAGGTTTGCGGTTGGACTAGGTGATCTTATGGGTCTTTTCCAACCTAAATGATTCTATGATTCTCACACACGATAGGCAGAATGAAAGCAAATGGATTTTCTCTTTGCTGACTTTTTCTGGAGAAGTACCCAGCACGAGGTATTTTGTTCTTCAGGGAAATCCTGCTAAGCGTTCCATTTCAGGCTTGGAAATCTGCATAATCACAAACCAATTTTTCCCAGAGTGTTTTCTAGATGCAGGAGAAACTTTTTGAGAGACTGAGGATTTTGGATTGCCTGCCCCTTCCTAGTTTTGTGTGACTTGGAGATCTGCCGGGACTAAAGTTACCTTCAAGCTTGGTGAGCAGAAGTCACCTTTGCAGGGGTGACTGCTGGTCTACTGCCTTCCCTCACAAGGGTAAGGAAAAGCATCACTGTGGCTGGCAACACTCTCCAAACTCTATCTTTGGGGTTGACTGTCCCTGAATACAAAGGATGGCAAAACCATCCAGAGCCTGTCGTGTCTGAAAGCCTCTAGTGAAGAAAAGTCAACTGGATTTCCTATGTGCCAGAGAATGAGTTTTTTCATTTGACATCATAGCACATGCCCATTTAACTGAGTTCTGTGCTAAAAAATCCAGCTTTCTTAGCACAAGAGATCCTTTCTCAATATCCTTCACTATTCATTGAAGCAGACTGTGTCACGTTTGCCAGTGGAGGATTAGTCTTTATTATTACTAGCTGCTGTATTAGACGGGATTATTTTGGCAGCCTCTCCCTGCTAAAAGCTGTACATGCCTAATAGTGACATCATACCATGACTGCACACATCACCCTTCTCCAAAGGTACTCTTGGTTTCAGTTTTGTGTGTGATAAATTGTGCACACCGCATGCATTTCTTATGTTCTCTTTGAGCTGGCCACAGGGCTATGAAATTTAATCTTTTCAGTCACCAGCTACAAATTCCAGCTACCAGACGGAAGTATAAAATGTAGGGAGAAAGGCAGAAGAAAACGATAAATCATGGGGTTAAGTTAAAGTAAATGAAAAAAGAAGAAAGATATATTCTTCAAAATTTCTTCAGAAATTACATTTTACAGTGTTAAAAATATGTAATTTTTTGTGGAACCAAGAAAAGCTTAATTCCAAGATAAATGGTGTTCTACAATCCCATTTAATATCCTTGTTATTATATTTATTAAAGCAGAGGGCATCCCCTTTTTATACATACACACAAGATACTGAACACTAATAGGAATTTAACTGATTACAGTAATATTCTTACTCTCTTGTCTCTTGGCCAAACTATTTTTCTCTTCCATTGCTTCAGCATCTCTCCATGGTTGCTGCAGTAACAAAGTAATTTTCTGATAAATTCATCAGGAAAAGTGCACTATAGAGAACATGTATAACTCTAAACCTGTCAGACCATCACAATTTTAAGGCAATTATTCTCCTAGGGAAAAAAGGAAAATTACATAATGTAATTGCACAGACAGAAAGATAAGTTATCATAATTTTATGCCACCAAACCTAACTTTCTTAAATCTGCTCAACATAGGAATATGTTCCCTTATGGACAATATATATCTTCTCAAGGTCTATAAACCACGATGTCAACTAGGCTAGCTTATAATGTAAATCAAGATTGCTGGCACACTTGAACAACTAAAAACTATGGCTGAAGGAGAAGATTTACAATAACATTAATCTTCCAAGCTCTGGTGAACATTTTTCTAAGGAAAATTAAACACTACAGCCTCCTTGAGCGAATTATTTCAAGGGTACTCAAAAATCTATATCATAATTGAAAGTGTAATCACTGTAGTTAAGCTTAAAATTTATTCTGTAAAACATAAACCGTACAACACCTGAAATCAACAGCAAATCCTGGATAATGGGAATAAGAAACTGCATTTTAAACAATTTATAAGAACCCTCTGTCACATGTTAAAGGAAATTCAGAACATCACCAAGAACACTGAAAATACTGATTTCTAAACAGCCTTCTGTTGCCTCTCCTTCTTCCCTTGATCCCATGAGATATTCCTAAAAGGTGTTGTGGAGTAAGTATAGAATAAGTAGTTTTGGATGATTTGCTAAACTCAGAGATACCTATAGGATCTCATCTTTTCTACGAGTCCTTTACTGACTCACTCTGAAATGAGCAGCCTATTATGGCATTCTACACAGCTTAGCTGTGTATAGATTTGGTGTCATCTCTTTGTAAATTTTTGACATGTGACTGTTTGCTTTATAATTTTTAATTATGATCCAATTTTTTTTTTTAATTATTTGTTTAGGATCGCCTGTTCCCAAGTAGAAAAACTTGGTGTTGGTATAAAGGGGATAATGCCTGCTTAACACAACAGCTTCACTGTTTTCTAAGAAAGGATCTCTCTGCTGTTTGAGTTATGTTAAGATTGAACAGTGTCATCTCCTCACATCCACAATTTTACTCTAATTTCTCTGATATTAGGATCAAAGATTTTTGTAAAAGGAATTCCCATCCCCAAACAAAACCCAAATATTTTTTACTGAAGTGTATGGTACCTAAGCTATATGTTTAGTAGCAGTGAAAGCAAGCATATTTTGGCACAAGGAAAATAAGATAGGGTAGCTTTGGAATCAAATACTGACTAGCATTCACGTTTAAATAGCTGGAGGTAACATTTCACAACACTGTACCTCTGAGGCAGCCTTGCTAAATTCCTAAAGGTACAGCCCCCAGAGGAGCACCAGAGTCATTAAAAACTTAGAAATGCCAGTCCCTGATTTAAGGGCAGCCACTTCCTGAATGTCTCCCAGAGATATGTCTGACCTGGACCCTGACATCACCTAGAATTCATGGCCCAACAGAAGATAACTTTGGGATGTTCTTCATGGTTGCAGTTCCATACTGCATGGGTCTATACCACATGCTTGTGTGCCGCCAAATAAAGCTTTCACTAAGGAAATCACATCATACCAAACAAAACTCTTTTTCATGAGTTAATGGTGACAATAAAGTTGTCTTCGATATACTATAAATGTCAGAATGCTTGTGTTATCTTTCAGACCTACCTTGAACCTTGATGTAGCATGCAACATCCTCAAATTCACTACCTGCCTATGCACAACATAAAGGTTGTTTTGTTTGTGGTGGAGATGTACTGCCTTGAACAATGCACATATTCTCCCTGCAGTCTGCAACGAATTATTCTTCCAAGACAATTTCAGATGAGCCAAATGCACATTGTAACGAATGTCAAAGTTAATAAACTCAACTTTACCACCTAGATGACTGTGAGAAGATAGCAGAAAAAATCAGGACTAAGTATACAGTGAATGTATACAGAATGTGTACAGTGAATTCAAGAAGTGTTTAGGCAACAATGGTGCCCCACTTTGTAGCCATGAGACCAATGAGATGGAGCATACACAACCCTACACAAACACTTGTTCTGAATTCTACTGCTCTGAGATCAGTATTTGAGATGGTGCTAGCTGTCACTCCCAAGGCCTAGGCCACTGCAGACCTTGAGCAAAAAAGAAAAATAAAGACCTTCAGTGCAGTTTAAGACAGCAACCCTTTGTCTCTCAACAGAAAAGATGCATGTAAAGGCTGAAAAGGTTGAGAATGAACTGATATATTGAAAGTAGATATTTGCAAATTATAATTTTTGTCTGCCAAAAGAAGAAGGTGGCATAAGACATGAGTGTATCATAACACTAAAATGATACAGATTTGGTAACATGAAAGACAAACAGAAAGAGAGAGATTGAGATGGCTGTAGTCAGTCAGAAGAGCTCCTGTCCCAAGTGTAAAAGGACCTTTCTGGGAGTTGTTCTTAAGAGACTGAAAGTTTTTAATTAATCTGCATGCACAGAAGATTGGCACTATATCTGAGCTGATGAACCAACTTTTGACATGCTTTTTAAAACAATATAAAGGAAAGTATCTTAAAAAAGGAAAAACGATTAGGTGTATTATATATTTATTTGACAGGAATGGAATTTTCCAGCCAGAGGGAAAAAAATGGTTGTCCTAAATGCTTAGTTTGATTTGATAATTTTACAAGGCCCGGCCAGCGTTATGTGATGTAGCCATCAGTTTGGAACCTAATACGGTGGTGTTTTAGCTTTTCTTTCTGTTCTTCTATTCATATTTCATACTGGTTTTGTGTTTATCCCCAAAGGCATATTTTTCCATACAAACTCAGACAGAAAGCCTGTCAACACTGCATGTCTAAGAGGAAAAGCAAATGTTAAAATTTCTGACATGAGTTCCTTTCTGCCAGTGTCACAGTGGTCCTAGGCTTCTTCTGCTCTCTGTGAACTGTTTTTTTATAGTTTGGACTAATAATTAGTTGGAGGAACATAGTCATTTTCATATTAAATTGCGAGATTATTTTTTTGCCTCAGAAAGATTGCTACTGCATTTTTAGTACCTCATTAAACAGAGGCGTCAAACAATCACAACTGAGATATGGATGTCTCTGTGCATATTCCTGATTTCACAACTGTATGGTTAATTTACACCATTTATTTAAGCTTGTTTTAGAAGATACTGTGCTGCTGTGTTAGCCACTGGATGGAGTCTGAATCAAAGTCCTGGTCACTAGATAATGTAGACCTGGAATTTCCGGTAGGTTAAGAACTGGTGGGACTTCAGCCTTGAATTAATTGCATCTCCAGGATTTGAATTCTGGCAAAGAATTTGCTTTGCTTTTGGAAGATGTTCAATGCAGCTGCATGTTCAAGTGTGGATGCATCATATCCATATATATGTGGACACACTTTCATGGACAAATGAAGAGAAACACCAGTGTAACGAATTTGTCTTCATTCTGAGGATATGCTGTGACTAGGCAGTTAACTCAATGATGCTCACCTTTTTCATAATCCTCCTCAAATATTAGTTACAGGCATTCATACTAGGAATATGTCTGCTGCTATGTATGGAATATCTTGCAGCTGACTAGCTTTAATATCACCTGATCACTTCACATTTGATGCTCTCCATTAGAAGTAACATTCCTGAAAGAAGATAAAGGAGAATGAGTCATGGAATAGTAATTTTGAGAAATATACACCTGTCAGTATTTGAGGGAGATTTTGGATGCGAGTATGAATATTTGACTTGCAATTCGGATTTTCAAGACTGATGCATTAACAGCTCCTGCATATTCTGATGTATTATTTTGACACTTGTACTGAGCTCTTCAAAAGGCACTCACCTCTTCCATCAGCCTATGAAACACAATGTTCCAAATGTGTCTCATAAATAAAGAATCATCTAAGTGCTACTCACATTTGCAAGTCATTATATGCTTTTGGAGCTCTTTCACTTAGAGGCAGCAACTTCTCCCCTGCATGAAAGTTCAGCGGGAGATGAGGTACCAGCTGTGTTCTGCTCCTCCAATTTGAGGAAGGGGAGAGGAGGGAATACGATCAAGAACTTCGACTCTTACACCTCCTGCCTAAATACCAGGCAGACAAGGATGGCCTTGAACTCCAGGAGCAGAAAGGTCTACGGTGCCCTTCAACCAGGAAACAGGAGCAGATAGTACTAGTATTACCCTTCCTCCATGCTACCCAAATGAGCTCAGAGAGGTTTTAGGAGCACAAAACATCTAAAAGTCAGTATTGACACTACACTCAATGGAGGACAGCTAATTGCAGAAAGAGTTTCTCACTAGTGTGCTCTAGAAATCATAGTTTAATCCTCAAAAAGCCCCAAATCTGAAATCTGGTAAAAGGCTTCAGCAATAGGTGTACACCAAGAATGAGAAATGACCCATGACCAGCATAGAGCAGGAGGAGCAAATGTGAGTTCAGAGGATTTGCGTATGCATATGTAGAATTTTATTACTAAGCCAGAAGTGAGTGAATAACAGTCAAATGCAGAGGAAGTCAGGCTAAGAAATGTCTAATTACTAGAGTTCAATTAAGAAATATAAGGCACCACTTGGGCATGAAGTAGGCTAGATTTATTTCAGTCTTGGATTGGACTTGCCTTTTTGTAAGTCATATCTTATCAGCCTCTAAAATTAGGAGATGGAGCGAGAATCTTGATTTTTAGTGGAAAGTCTCTAGGCATCGTGTTTGGGGAGTAAAGTTCAAAATTGTGAAGCAAAAATGTCCTAAAGGCTCACAAACCAAAGGCAGCTTAGCTCAATAAATAGCTTTTTCACTGCCTGAGATTAGCAATACATGGTCAGAAACGAGTGATAAAAGATACTGGCTACGTGATTAGGGAGCACTTCTCTATGAGAAACCACATTTTTATTCCAGTCAGTCCTGTTTCTTGTCATATCTCCTGGCTTGTATTAGTGTCGTTTTGAGAAACACCATTTCCAGAGATTCTATTTCTGTGATTGATTATTGTGAGCGGAAGATATCAAATACCTGACAGTCTTTAGGTTAGTCTTGGAAATATAACTGTTCTGTAAGGGCTGCTGCACTCCAGTGGTGAATGAAATGACTCCTGTCTTATTAAAGGAATAATTATCCAAATATGGCAAGGAAGAGGCTGGATGATAATGACCTCTGCAGGTGTCTTACAAGATATATGACTATGATTCTGAGATATGCTCTAAAGTTTTGTTATAAGAGGCAGGATTCATCAGAGTGCCACTTTTCAGATGACAGTGACATGCACAATGTAAACCTATGTTTAAAATAGAGCGTAAGAGCAAGCATCCACATCCAATACCCACAAGTTCTGTTAATACTTGTGCCAGCTGATTTCGTAAATGCAACTTCAAATAGCATCCACAGATACATTCTCTATCATAGCTGCAGTAGGAACCACAGTGAATGGTCCCTGAAAACAACTCCGGGTAGTCTATGAATTTTTGTATATGCTTGAATAGAAACTTGGCTTATTTTGTATTACAAACCAGCATAAACTGCACTCAGTTGAGCTAAACTGAAAGCACCAGTTTATCATCCAAATTTAGAAAAATGAAGGTTAAGGTTGAGAAGGTTAATGAAGTTAGCAAGTTGGCAAAATAGAAATGCTTCTACAATATAATTAATGTTGTAGAGCACTCACGTTTTGACCTGTTTCACATCCCCCATTAAGACTGACTTTGGACGAATGTTACTACATTGATATTGAGTGATATCACTAGAAGTTAGTAATGCGTACGGGTTTTGGCAGCACCAAGTTTTGATCCATCAGCTCTGATTCGGCTTGGCCCCTTCTTTCACATAAGTGATTCTGTATTTAATTCAGATTTAGTTCTGATCTTTCATGCTAACTCTCCACAAGACATAATCAGCTGTGTATCTAAAACTGTGCTCTGGAAACCCCAACAAATAGGAGCAATAGTATCATACCAAGCCTTTCCATGATAAGCAGAAGTATTGGGGGATGAACATCGGATAGAATGGAGAAAGAAACATGTGAACAGCAATGTTATGTCAGCACTCCTAACAGATTAAAACAGATTGAGAAGAAACAATTAAAAACAAAATTACTGTAGTACATCTTGCAACCTATTTTGCTCTGTGTGCATAGTCATGCAGACCGTTGGCCCATTGAGGTAGAGACCTATCTAATGTGTCTTCAAAATGCCAAATGGTTCTACTAATATTGTGTAAAAAGTGACATTTCATCCCCTTCCTTTCTCTCCCCTTCCCTTGGACAGTTTAAGAAGTAAAAGTGTTGCTAAGCAGAGTCTGGAAAATTAAAGTTTCTGCAGGAAGCGTGTTGAAAACTATGATGATAGCTTTTTCAAAGCCTGAGGTATTCACAAGCTCAGGTTTCTAACATATGGCTATTTCTGCACAACTCCCTTTGTGATGGGGAAGTCCCATATACTTAAAAAATCAACCTGCGACCAAACAGGTGTAACACATCACAGTATGATAAGTAACAGCTACAAATAAAGAGTGGGATACATACATCACAGCTACAGGGCAGGAGTAAGGGAGAGGGAAAGGAAAAAGCATTTTATTTGCTGCCCCTGCTTTTTCTTAATATTTATTACCATTACAATTGCAGATTTTTCACTGATTTAATCCAAGTTCATTCTCCCTCTGCAACCAAATTCATGTTATTTAATTTCTGTGTAATAAACCCTATCAACGAAATAGCTTCTGTAGTGCTGTAAAGTGTCTTTTTATCAAATCTCTTAACTTGGACTATGAGGATGAATAGTCCTGGGTCCAGTACTTGTTTTTTAAAGTCTCATCTTCTAGCCTTGATTCCAGGTGATTGTGCCTCTGGGAGGTTGGGGGATGCATGCATTCTATTTACCTTCTCCTGTAAGTAAAGGAAAAATGTTTTGATCATTTGTAATCCTTGAAACTGACATTTCCATAAAGCCAATTCATAGAAATCACAGCAACCAAATTTACTAATTACAGCTATAGGACATTAATGTTTTGAAGAACATAACTGAAAGCCAGGAGAATAAGGCTTTTTTTTTTTTTTGTTTAAACAAACCAAACAACTACCTCTCAAACTCAGTTGTCTCTAAGGTTTCAGAGAATCAGAGCAGAAAACTAGTAGCATGCTGAGTTTGTTTCCTAGGTGACTAATTAATATTCAGCCTGAGAAGTAGCCTGGATTTGGAAGACAGCTATTCTTTAGGAATTAAGACAATAAAGCACTGAGATGTATCTCCAGAGAAAGCTGAGAAAGTATTACTCCACATTGCCAAGCAATAAAATCAAAAGTGTGTTGTGCTCCTTTTTGAACTTGCAAGTGATATCTCAAAGGATAAAATCCTTCCTCTCAAAGAAAGGCTTCCTTCATGTTTCTAGAATTTGTTGATTTATTCTCACTTCAAATTAAATTAATAACTTTGCACCTCCAACACAAGAGATTGTGTTGTACAGCTATGAGACTACACCTTTAAGAGCCTGGAAAGTCTTTCTTCTAAAGCTATACTAGAATATCAAAACAAATCTTATGAAAAATATTTACAACAAATTTTATTTTGACTATAGTTAACATTTGGCATTATGATGCTTAAAAGAAATCTAGCAAAACCCACAGAAACCAATATAAAGTGTAACAAAGCTAAAAATGAGCCTGGTTTCCCCTTACAGCCCTTCCCCTTCTGTGAGGAAAAGAAGTGGAAATCTAACCTTCTGCATGTATCTCTGAGCATGCTCCATTGCTGCTTTGATTCACCTGCTTCAGGCTTGTCAAGCTGGGGCAACCAGCCTATACATGGAGGTCTGGAACGAGCCATTATGGTTTTGAAATCCGTAGTGCACACTTACATTATGAGAACCCTGACGCACATCCAAAAAAGATCGCTGGATGCGTTTAACATTATATTTTTGTTCAGATATTTTGAAGTACATGCCTCAGATGTCTCCAGTTACTGTTATTGCATCATAGAACAGTTATAGAGCAGAACTGGATCACTTTTGGATGACACTAAACCAGATGTGCTGCAACATCACATTTTTTTCCAATTATTGTCAGGCTTTCAGTACCTGGGACCAGACTAGAACTAATCTGAATTAATGCCCCTGAGAACACACAGTGTGGGCACTGGGTCCTCAGCTTCAGATTATCTCCTATTGCACCATGCTAGTTGTTAACACACACTTGGCCACCGGGGGACTCTTGCTTGGTTGCCACCTTGCTTCTGTCGAACTCCGTAATCACACCATGATCCCTCCTTGGGCACCCAAAAGCTCTGTCTGTTCAGCAGTGCTGGTAAGAGCTCCAGTGGAGGAGACTGGTTGTGGCACTACCTTTTTTTCTTGACAAACTGAACTAATCGGAGGCAGTCCAGAGAAGACAGTGATAGTGAGGAAAAGTCAGGACATAATATCACCTGTGAAGAAAAATTGAAAGAAGTGTGTAGCTGAGCCGAAGGCAAAGAAAAGCTAAGCAGGGAAATTATGGCATGATAAGGAGACTGCTGGGAAGAACGGAATAACTTTTTCTCTGTGTCTGTTTTGAATTAGACAAAAAGAATGTGCCAATTTCCAGAAAGGGAGATTTAGGTTAAACATTAGAATGACTTTACAGTTGTAAGAATAGTGAAGCTTTGAAGAAAATTGCTTGAGGATGTCATGAAATCCTACCCCAGAGTCTTTTACAAACAGGCTTGACAAATATCTGACAGGTATGGTTAGTCATGTTGTGGGAAAAGCTGATGGACAAGACAACCGTTGAAGTTGCTGTCTTCTTGTCTGACATAAGTTCAGAGGGGCTTCATTTTTAGAAGTGTGAGTAACTTGATACCCACTGAGATTTCTGAGGTTATATAATTGAATGGATAAAGTGTTGCTGTTAATGTGATAAATCTTTAGGAACTGCCTTTTCTTATGTTGAAGTCAATAGGAGGCTTACCTGTTAACAAGAACAAGAAGGGCTCTCCATTTCAGTAAGAGTTTATATGTGTGAATGCTCAAAAAGCAGTGATTGAAGAGGGAGAGGTACAAGTATTACTGCCCACATTGCATTCTGGGGAACTGAAACGTTAAAGGCAAAGTCCTGGTGACCCACAGGAATACATGGCAGGAGCAGAACTTGGGCTTGTTTTTGGTGTGTTCATTCTGCCAGATTATGCTACATTTCCGCTTTACAGTTTTATTTTTTTCCTGTCGCCTCCCTATTATATAACTGAACTTTATGCATCCAAGACCTGCAGTTAATAACTCTTAAACAATCTCTACGTGAACATTGTTGGGTATTTATTTATTTATGGTGTTGCTAGTCCCCTGTAGTGGCAGGAATGACTCTAGTGCATACAGGAGATGATATGCCAAGTAGGAGGTGGTGGAAGCAGGAGAAGCAGCTGCATTTATGAATGAATTAAGCACTTTAAATTATTTACTTCAACATATGACCTGCGCTGCTTCATTATGCTATTCATGATGATCTGCAATAGTTGCCATGTTGACTGTGACTGCGGTCTGAATCTTCACAGCTAAAAATATGAACTTTTGCAAGACAAAGCCTGAAACCAACATCTAAGGAGAAGCGATTTCCATGGATCAGAGGCAGAATGCATAACTGTATGAGTGACGTGTAACTGGGACTAAGCGAATAATGGATCTCTCAGTGACTCAACCAAAAAACAGGAGGAAGCTATACTGACTATTATTAGAAGAACGAAACCTTGCCTGAAATTTCATTTTTCAAGAATGTGAAAAACATATTTTTTTATTAATCTGAAACAGAATATTTTGTTTCATTTCAGCTGTTCAATTATTTTATTCTTTTTGAAATACAACATTGGTTAATTGTAGTATGCTGTTTTAAAATGAAGGAATAAGTTTAATTGGATAATGTCAGAATGACAAAAACTAAACTGAAACGGTTCTCTATTTTCAGAACACCACCAATTATTTTTCATGAGAAAATAATTTCTGGTCTAATTTTAAATCAGAAACAGATGAAGCGCCTGACTAATCATTCTTCTTTTTTTTTTGTCTGAAATTAAATATTTTCAAAAGAATTACTACGAATCTATGAATTACACATACTGAAAACTAATTTAACTGTTTTTCTTATCATACTATACAGTGATTCCAACCATCATATCCAACATATAATTGTACAGCATTTATCATTGCCTAGAATACCTAGTCATCTGCTTATTTCTTTCTTTAGTCTATCTAGTCTTTAATGTTATATATTCTATTCTTTATTGCTTGCTTATTTATTTTATAGCTTGGAGAAGCAGGGTAACATGGCCAACGTCAGATTGTCTCCAGTCATTACAGAAGACCATTATGCCATTCTGTGTAGAAGACATCACACACAGCTGTAGCTTTCCAAAAGACAGGAACATACTGTTCACTCAAAGATTATGACAGCAATAGAAAGTGCACTAACACGTTGTGGACTTTTGTCATATAGCAAGAACTAAAACAGAACTAGAGGAAAGCTAAACAGCATGGAGGAGCTTTCAAAATATCCCAGATAGCTGGTCATCGGAGGAGCACAGAGCACGGTGGCAGAAGAGTTGTACACTGTGTTTTTAGTAACTGTATTTTCTCTGTGTGTGTGCTGTGAACTGTGCTCAGTAGTTGTGTTCTGTCTGTGTAGTGATATGTTTCTCCTCTTTCTGTGGCTGAGACTCATTACCACGATTACTTCCATGTAGACTTCTTTTTTTCTATTTTTTTTTTTTTTTTTTCACAATGGTAACTGGCAGTTTGGGTATCCAAACTGAGAAACCATAAGGACAGAAGAACAGCACTGAAGACCCCCGGTTTCTAACAATGGAATCACTCAGTAGGGAAATTATGAGGGCTGGCAAGCAGAAAATTAGTCTGGTATGTCTGGAGGAGCTTGTTTAGCAATTAGGTACTTTGATTACTGAGTACTGGGTCAGGGTTTGAGCTTTGTGATGTAGCTCCCCTAATGGTCCTTTGATATCAAACAAATATGTAATCTTAATCATATCTCAAAAGATCTGTAAGTATTAATACACATCAATTTGCCTAGAGAAATTATGCACCAGCTCAGCTGTCGGTTTTTTGACAGTGATTCTTAATAACAGTTTTCTCTGATTTCCTATAGATTTCAGTGTACTTTGGGGTGCTGGTTACTAGAGAAGACAGCATGCATTTTAGTTTCTTGTACATACATGCATAAGAAGGTGCTCACATGCAGATCAAGCAAAATAAAAATGATACATATTTACTCCTGAAATAATTGGATAGTAAACTCCAAAAAATATGTGCTATTCAGGAAACACAGGGAAATTACAAATATTATAGAAATTGTAGCTATTACAGGATTATATTAAAACCGTTAAAATAGTTAGCAGTTACCAAGAGACAATGGAAGAATATGTAGCCACATTATACGAAAAGTTAGTGTCTGCAGTAAAATCGCTCATCACTATGTGTATACGGATTGCAAACACAAAGATGATGAAAAGCCTTTAAAATTTTTTATTGTGAAGCAAGAAGGCAGGGAAAATAATTTTTTTTTTTCAGCAGGTATTAGAATAATCTTTAAAATAAAGCAGTGAAATATGCTAGTTCTGCCTGTATAACGTTAGCTAGTGACTTGCAAAGAAATATTTCGAGTTACTCAGGCATTTGTGCTGAGTATCCAGTGCAGACCACTGATACACTGGGCAGTGATGTCTCACCCCAGAGCTCTGAATCCTGTAAGAAAATGGGCAACAGAAACATTGAGTGCACGTGTGTAGGAGCTACAGCCTGTGGCCTTGTTGTCCACCAGGCACTGGGTGGACCACCTGGCGCCACTTACTTCTAGGTGTGAATATCTACCTTCCTAGGTGATGCAAAGAATCACGGAATTACGGAATCACGGAATTTTCAGAGTTGGAAGGGACCTCTAGAGATCATCTAGTCCAACTCCCCTGCTAAAGCAGGGTTGCCTAGAGCACATCCCTCAGGACTGCATCCAGGCGGGTCTTGAAAATCTCCAGAGAAGGGGACTCCACAACCTCCCTGGGCAGCCTGTTCCAGTGCTCTGTCACCCTCACCGTAAAGAAGTGTTTCCGTGTATTTGAACGGAACTTCCTGTGTTCTAACTTGTGCCCATTACCCCTCGTCCTGTCACTGGGAACCATTGAAAAGAGCCTGGCTCCATCCTCTTTCAGCCCACCCTTTAGATACTTGTATGCCAAGAAGGAATGGTTACCATCTCTGTGGGGTCATCCATGCCAGGCTCCTGCTGAACACTTCTGGGGTCTCAGGAAGGTCACATGTGATGCTAAATTCATAATAGAGCATTGATCTCCAGGTAAACGTGAGCACAATTGTCTCAGAAGAGCAGGTAGGGTTATCAGATGGGACCAGGCAGGTGGGAGAAAAATGGTTATGCAAGAGATTCTTGCATGATAAATCAATAATCATCAGAAAATTCTCTACCTTTTCAGCTGCACATACATATAAACACATATGTATTTACATATATACAGATCTATACTTAGTGATGTGTACAACACATGTAGCTGTTGAGAGGTTTCATCCATCATATGCAGGGCCCAGCTTAACAAAGCACAAGATATGGTGTCAGAAGCATGCAGCTTGCATTGTTCCTACTCAGTAGGTTATCGTATAAATGCAAATATATTTTCCTCCAGTGCCAAGGCAGCGGATACCCCTGGGTGCAGCTCTCACATGGGCTTTCTCATTGACTGCATCTTACAGACCACCTTTAAAGACTTGAGACTTCTCTTACGTGGTTTTCTGAAGTGAAGAGTCAATCCTTATCAACAGGTTTTTTTCAGGGCACATGAATATAAAATGTCCTGCTGAGAGGAGGAAAGTTATGTTTCAAAGTCCGTTCTTTAAAAACTGCTGATTAGTGCTAAATAAATCAATTTAACACAAGAAAACTTCATAAAAGTCTATCCACTCTGCAGAAAATAAATCCATAATTCCATGGGGAAGTAAAAGAGAAAAAAGAAAGTATATATCCAGTCAGCTTCTACAAGATTTTTCTTCCCTAAAGGGTCCTTCTGTGTGTAAATTAAACCACTGTACTTGAAAGTGGTTGACTTAAGGAAGGAGTTCTTTGTTTTAAAAGCCGACTTGCTATTATGTGTATACCTCTGGGTCTTATGTTTTAAAGGTCTATTTTATTTTATATAAGATGTATATAATATTTATTTAATTTATTATACTTATGACTTAAAAAAAAAAAAACAACAAACTTACAGATCTCTTGGGGAAAGCCTGCAACTTTAAATGGAAAACAACAGAAAACAATGCTGATGAGTCTTAAAAGAACACCAAAATCCCATATACAATACACAAACAAAAAAGTGTATAAAAATTTTGTATACATATTTATATATACAATTTTTAAGGAAATACTTTGTAAACTCCTAGACACCTGCACACATAGATTTTTTATTTTTAATTTTGTTTGCTTGTGTGATTTCATTTTTATATTTCATAATTTTTTGCTTCTGTCTTTAAAAAGCTGCTGATCTGTCCAAGGGAAAATACAGATGCCTCGTGACATCAGATACCCACTTTCCCTTGATTTTCACTTCTTTGGAATACATAAGCAATCAAGAACAGCTTCGTTGCTGCCAGCAGCTTTTCCTTGGTGTCACCCCATGTAGTATCCGTGACTTCAGCTAGGTTTGCTATTTGTTCTGCCAGGGAATCTGGTTAAATAGTTCCCAAATGTTAGGCCAAGAAAGCAATAGTAGAATCCTCAATTGCATTAGAGCTAAAACAACAATCCAGATCTAAAATCACTGTATAATGAAATTTGGACTTTGGTGGTAAGATCACTGTTTTTTCAAAATTTCTACCCTTAATGCTAGGAAATTACAAGAGCAACTCAGGGTGTGCTTGTTATAAACTATATCAAACATTTTAAGAAAATGGTTGTTTTTCATGAAATTTCTGCCCCATTGAAATCAGAAATCAGAACTGAAATCAAAGCAATGGAAGAAAGCTCTTATCTGGAAATTTAAATTTCAACACCCATTTCTGCATGTTATGAAAGTTGCAGCTTCAGGTTGTCTTGGGGTAAACTCCAGCATGTATCACCATGATTTTCAGTGTCTAGTCTCTAAGCAAGCTTTTTGGTTTAGTGATTGACATCCTAGTAAAATACTGTAAAACGTCATGGAACTATAATTTTTACATATATTCCTTTAAGGTTCGGATTCTCCTTAGGTTTTTCAGAGAAAGCAGCAGGCATTCTGGGAGGAAGCCGGGGCCTTCATTTGTCTTCACACAAAGATTGGATAAATTTTTATTTTCTACACTTAAGTGAGTCCATAAATTCACTTTAAAGACATAAATAAGGGAGGAATGTGCCCAGGAGGGAAACAGTGGGTGATGCCTGAGCTCTGCCCCACCTCTTTTCCCCTTGTCCCAGCTAGTGAGAGAGCTGAAGCCATCTAGCACAGGCATAGTCAAATCATGCTTTGAGCAAGGGTTGGTCTAGGTCACATCCAAAGGTGCCTTCCAATCTTTTTTTTCAATAATTATAATGGCTATAACTTCTGTGAATGTCAAGTGCACAGAAAGTTGCTCACTTGAACTGGAGTATTCTGTTTTATGTGTTTCTGCTGGACCTGACTTGCTCCAACAATGCAAAACATGGTGGTTTTGATGGTGTGCAGAAGAAAGGCTGTGACTTTGCCTTGAGCAGCCACTTTCTTAAGCTGACCTGACTTTAAATCTCATCCTCATATTCTTAAGTCAACAGGGAAAAGGACCTCCAGCTGGATATGACCCTGAGCACCAGGATCTAACTTCAAAGTTGTATCTGACTTTAAAGTTGGTCCCCCTGTGTGAGGCGTTTTGGACCAGAAGACCTCCAGAATTTCCTTCCGGGCTAATTATTCTATAATTCTGCAGCAGGGTTAGAGCTGTGGTTTTAAGTTGCTAAGGCAGGTGATTCTCAACAACACTTGGAGTGTAAAAAGGAGGTAAGAAAGGCAAATCTGCTGGCTTAAACTTTCTGTGCAGAGATGAGCACCTCCAATGGAAGCCTTTTAGGGTCTGCATCCTGGAACTAGCAACTGAGAGGGCATTTAGTTAGAGGTGAGTAACTGTAAAAAAAAAAAAAAAAAAAATTAACGAAGTCCATATCTAGTAGTTCTCAGACTGGAAAAGTGAAGGTTTGTGTGATTGTAATGGTTAGCAGCCCCAAGCTGTTGATGGGTACGTACCTTTTCCTTAGGCTTTTCTGCCCATCCTTCTCAGTCACTTGTCAGTTTGTAGTTTTGTTAGTTCTGTGTTTTCTTGCAGAGGATTATGGAAATTCATGCCAATTAAGCTAAATTTTGTTGGAAATTAACCATTATTTGTGCACCCAAAATGCTAATTATGCAGTTAATTTTCAGACCAGTTGTTTACTAACTGTATTGTTTGACCTCTAACAAAGAAAGTTTCTGCAGGAGCTGTCAAATAAAAACATTTTAGCTAAGATACATAGTATGCGGTCTTTGTCTTTGCTGGTTAAATTCTGCTGTGACTTCCGGCCAATTGTTTATTCTGCTCAGTGGATTTGAGTGGGCTATAGAATAGAGCTTGGTTTCATGATAGTATTTATAACAGGAAATTAAAATAAAAAGCTCTACCCCAAACCACAGGATTGTTTTTAGGCTCACAACAACCAAACAGTAAAAGTGACAACACAGAAACCAGTAGAAACTGACATCATAAAACTGGTGCTGAGTTTTTATTTTTGCATTACCATTTGATTTTAAAACAAAATGGTAATAAACACCACAAAATCTACAGCAAACCAGCAGGGAAGGGTGTTAAAATGATCCTCATCAATCTGCCAGTGGGGAAAGGCTGGACTGGAACTGTTAAAACTCTAAATTTTACTGAAAAAATTATTACTGGCATTTTTCTCTAAAGAAGAGGAGAAATAGAAGTAGCTTAGACATGCTACATGTAGAACAACACTGACATCAAATCATGATTTTAGCAAGGGTCATCTTGAAGGTAATCCTCTGCCAATGATAAGCCTGTGTGGCTCACAAGCACCTCATCACTGTTAACAGTTTGTTATCCATTTTCTTTGTTAAACTGCTCGGATTACTGGTGAACTTTGTCCTATGTCATAGAGTCCTACGAGTGGATAGGATTCTCCCGTGTCAGGGCTCCCTGAGGTCCTGCAGGGAGACAGCTGCTGAGGAGAGGTATGAAGGACCTCTTTTGATGAGAGAATTAGGTTAATCTGATTCAAGCATTTATTTCACATGATGAAAGCCTTTCTATTCAACGTAGTTGCATTTTGCCCGCATTCTTGTAGGCTCTTTATTTTCCACCTACTCCCAGTGTTAATCCATACCATTTTTCCATGCTGTTTTCTTGATCTCTTCACTCCTCTATTATCATAATTGTTCGTCTCCTTCAGCTAAGACTATACCATGTTTTCATGGTATACAAAAGGGGTTCAAGTATAGGTAGACCTTCTATTTATAAGGACGGAAACAAACCTAGGCAAAAATCAAAGGCCTCTTCCACTTGGAGAAGGGTCAGGCAACATCTAGCACAGTTTCTGCATGCTAAGATAAGTGCTTGCAGCGGAGATGGGGAAGACAGACAGGATCTCATTACTAAAGCACACACTTTGTACCATTCAGATATAGCAAAACGCCCGTCTTTGCTTAGCAGGAAACTGCTTTAATAAGAGAGGAGTTCATCTTAGATATGACCTTTTAGCTGCTTACCAGTATCTCTCCATCTTCCCCGTGGAATACTTTTCAGGGAAAAAGGTGCTCAAGAAGTGGCCAAAGGTTGCGAGAAAAACATGCCTCATATGTTCCAGTGCTTTTGACTGCTTTAACATCATTGTGAAGCAAGCAAAGAGGAAGAGAATTGACTCCCAGAATTTTACACTTGAGCAGCACTTGGATGCAATGAAGTATTTTCTTTGACACATCCGGCAACGCAGTGCTCCAAAACCCACACCGTGTTGGCTTAGTGGACCACTGACTCACTGATGCAGTGCCTGGCTTTTTCTGAGACATGGGCCTTCATGTAAACAGAAAATGTCAATTCTATATAGATCAGCCTTCTGCAGAACCTTAAAAGACATTATATTTATGCAAGCTTGTTTCTTCTTACCTCTTCCCTTGTATTATAGTCAACCCTATTGTTTGGCTGTGTAAACAGTCATTAGCTGAAGCTTATTCTTTGTTCTTCTACCTCTGACAATCGTCTTTTTGAAAGTACACAGTGGGAAACTTCCCAAGATGACACTGTAACAAACAAAAGTGCCAAATGAGTCACACCTCCAGTGCTGAACGCATGGGGCTCACGCTTTGCGTTTTCTTAGGACAACTTAACAATGGCAGGAACAGAAATAACAATCTTCTCTTATTCTGATTGACAGGTGTTCATTTTTAACACAAAATGCATCAGGGCAACCACGCAGCAATACCTTTTCTCTCTTTATTCCATGATTTGAGCCTTTGGCATGTTTTTTTGTCCCAATTAACCCAGCATTTTATCTTTGGAATTCAGGAGCATAAGAGAGACTCAACAGAAATCCAAAGTCTGATTGATTACAAGTGAGCAAGAAACATATCCTATAACCTCCTTTTGGATGCTTTTTTTTTTTTTTTTTTAAATTTTTAGATCTTTTGCCATTTTGCATGAAAAGAAAGATTCTTTGTGAAGTTGGAAGTGTTTAAAATGTGAGGCTTCTGGGCCGTTCCCCTGTGCCCTCTCCCTCCACTACATAACATTATGTAGTTCCTTTGCTTTTGTGGATTTTGTCAGGTTGAGGGAACTGCTAGCGTACGGTTAAGCTGTTGGCTCTCTGAAGGAAACGCAAGAAGTGCCTGAGGCAAGGTGTGCTCTATCAATCTATCAGCACGCAGCATATGAGAAAGACACACAGACTTCAAAGAAAGAAACACTTTAGAAGATATCTATGAGCCCTTCAGTAAAATTATAGATGGAATTTGCAACGATCCAGAGTACAGGGGCTGTCAGACGGTGATGACCTTGTGCATGTGCGTGTGGTGGGGGTGGCACATAAGCTGGCAAAGGGTAGGCTTTTGTACAGCAAGGTTGCAGTCACTTTGCCCTTTCCATACAGAAAAACAAAGGACATAGAGACCCTTGGACTGGCAAGGTAGACCTCAGGTGAAAAATCATGGATTCAAAACCACTGCTTTTGTATTTCAGTGTAATGAACGTTAGATGCCATACATAAAAAGATGTACTGAAAAGTAACCCTTGAACTGTAGAATACCATTGGAATTACATAAAAAAAAAAAATAGAAACCTTCATATTGTCATATTTTATTTCAGATTGCTGTGAAAAATCTGTCTAGGTCTTTGCAAATTGCACACCAGTTTAAAGGTACAGATGTATTTTTAACAGGAAATACAGGTTTCCATTTTATATGTGCTTTCAGCCTTGCTAATTGCCTTGCTATTTTCTCTTTCAGTGAACTATATGAAGGTTAATGTTATTCTATTTTTCTGTAAAATACATAAGAAACATACATGAGAAAAATACATGACTCTCTGTTTCATTAAAAATCCCTAAACATTTCTGAATGCAGAAAAAATGTAGAATATAGGCCTTGAAGGCTCAAAATCATAGACAAATTAAAAAGTTACAAACACAGATGACAACAACTTCACGTACGTATGTTGGTCTAATAAAATATATTATCTTTTCTAGCAATCCTTCTATCTCCTTTAAAAAACAACAAGATATTTAAGCTGCTGTCACAGTATTTAAATGGCTGAGGGGAAAGCATTGTTTTTCAGAGGTTACTGCAGAAAAATTGCAGTGTTGGTCATCTGTAGTCAGCTGGAATACAACTCCATGCACTCCTTATGGTTATGTCTGCCAACTGATGGGTTTACGGGCTCGGTGGCAAGTCATACTCTTTCCTCCTCTCCACTTCTTGTTGCTTTTTTACATTACTCTTATTCCAAGAGGCTTTTGAAGGCAGGAAGGGCCTGTGTCTATAATGGTATATGATTTTTATAATCCTTTCCCAAGACCTTTCAGTCTATGTTTTTCCATGTTAAATACCCAAGACTGAAGTCTCTATTTCAGTATTATGAGCAGACTAGAATTTTCATTAATTCAATAATTCATTATAGCAACATGACTAAATAAAATCTACAGAATGATCTTGACCTGTTTTGAGAAGAAAGTTTAAGAAATCGCAGGTCTCAGTTGTACCAGCCGGTGAAACATTACAGCATAATAATGTTTTTTAAATTTTCCATGCTCACAAAACAGTAATGCTCCTCACAATACACAGTTTCAAAGACCAAGTGATTTTTTTTTTGTCTTGCTATTGAATTATAATAAACTATTTTATAATCTTTGTTAAATTTTATCTGGATGCTCAGGAAATCTCTGGTGACATTGAAAGATTGATATAACAAATTCTCAAGAAGAACACTGTTAATAACAACACCAATCACAGTATTCCAGTACTTAAAGGGTGGCTACAAAGATGATGGAGGCTCTCTCTTCACAAGGAGCCATGAGAAGAAGACAAGGGCCAACGGACACAAGTTGCACTGGGAGAGGTGTAATCTTGACACAAGAAAGAATTTTTTTAACAGTAAGAAGAATCCTTCACCGGAACAACCTCCTCAGGGGTGTGGTAGAGCACCCATTGCTGGAGGTTTTCCAGATGCAACTGGACACAGAGCCTCATCTAGGCTCCCTTTCCCATGAAAGGCTGGACCAGATGATCTTTTGAAGTCCTTTCCAACCTGGGCTATTCTATGATTCTATAAGTATATCAAAGCTCACTTTGAGTTTTACAATGAATATATAAATTCCACACAAGGCCATTGTGTATCTTACAGAGGATATGAGCAACAACTGAGTGGATTCAGTCTGGCTGCAGAGATGCTAATACTCTTAGGAAACAAGGACCAAAGGTCCTTCCTATCTCAAGACAGAAGCAGAGTGAAATGAAAAAAATTAAGTAATTTAAAACACTTTTCTTATGGATAAATATTAAGGGCTTTCTTGGCCTCTATATGCATACACAAGACAGAGGAGGTGTCAAGTCTGTGTTCACATTATGTCTGAGACAGCTGGCCTCCAAAGCAATTTGAACACCTAGCACATGCTGGATAGCTGGTATCTCATGTCCATATTGACCTTATCGGCAAATGATACTCTGTTTGTATTTTGGAAGATTACAGATCCCAGCTATTTTTTCAGCCCTCATCATCGGTCTAACAGGAATGCATGCCAGACTGTCTTGTTCACCTGGAGCTGGTTTCAGGGCAGCAGCACAGAGACAGATAGTTTAGATGGAGCCTGTTGGGTCAGACAAAAAGTAAAAAAATAGTTTGGGTATTTTGCACATGGAGAGTGTTTTCACGTGGACCAAGGGTGCTCTCGGAGGTAGATAAAGTAGATGAAGAACTCTGCCTTTATCTTGGTAATTGTCTAACACAGAGATGTAGAAGTAGGCAATGATTCTTACCTTAAGCTGAGGTTGAACTCCGAGGAATTCCTATTTTTATCTGGAGTAAGGGAGGTAGGGAATACAGGAAAGGTTGTTTTTCAAAGGTAAAGTAGGATCTCTCTTAGAGCAAAACTAATTTTAAAAGAGCAGAAGTACATTGTTTGGAGTTAAAACTATTATCCTGAGCACGAAAAATTACAGAAGTTAAATATTTCTAACTACTTAGTCTCTATATTATAATATTTATAAAAAATAGGGACTCTTTGGATGACTCCACGCTGCCACTATTTGACATTTGTCCTTGCCCTTCCATGATTCACCTTCCTGGTTGAGCGTCTGTGCCATTTCTTGATGACACTTGAACAGCCAACCATTAGGTTGACCTCCATCCCTACCCGCTTGCAAAGTAGTTCTTAAATGTTGTAGAAGGCCTTCACACAGGTGGATACGGTGTATCTCATCTTTATGTAGGCAGATCTATCACTACCTCTGTCAGTGTAAATATTCCCTTCCATGTCAATGGCCTTTGTACAACTCTATAGAATGGACATATCAACAATGCTCATGGAAGTTTGGCTTATTTTCATTGGCTTCTCATTTCTTTCCTCTTCCTGAAGACAATGTTACTCACCTATATTTCTATATGTATTTAGAAGACCACATGTGTAGCTTTGTAAGCTGTAAATGTTTTTTCTTTTTTTTTTTTTTTTTTTTTTTCCCCCACTTAGCAATTGCAAGCACACTGCAAGAAGACAGACTAGGGCATGAAAGATGAGGAAGGAAAAGATGTTTGCTGTGATCTAGCTGACAGTCGTGCAATTAAACTGCCAGGAAAAAAAAATACATGCTTTACTTGTCTAAAGAATGGTTTCAAGCCAAGCACATTTTGTACTGCACGTTCAAGGAAGTAATTAGCATATCTGGCATTGTAATAGCTTAGGTGATGGGCAACAAGATATTAGTCACTGCAAATAGCTGCAGTATGGGACTAAAGTACATTACACGGATGGTTGTTTGACACCATTTACCTGAGGAGAAAGAACATATAAATGCATCTAAATAAATTAAAATGCAAAATTATGTTCTCCCTTCCTTTTGAAAAGAGAATTAAATTTATTGAAATAATTTTTACATGCTTGCCTCACATTGCCTTGTGTATTTTTTAAGAATAAATGGGCCGAGGACTGTAGGTAATCACAGGTGTCCTAGATTGTGTGTTAGCCCATCATCTCTAGGAGCAGAGGAGGTGGGGATTACTGTACCTAAGTCTATGCTTTGCCGTGATGATATGGACAAATCCAGTAATATCTCATGTCATTTTGTTTGTGTAGGACCCCATGTTCCTCAGGTGAGTTAAGAAACAATTAATCTGAACCAGTTAATCATGAAAATACAAGTGCAATACAAGACCCAGTGTGGAGTAATGACAAGGTAAGGAAATTGTTGCAAGGGACTACACTTAGGTCCTAAAACTCAGTGGCAGCAAGGAGGCAAGTCAGTCTTTGTCCTGACTGAGATCAAGGACAACCACATTATTTTTGTCTGGTAGAAACGAAATGAAAAAAAAACAAAACAAAACACAACAAAAGTCTTGCCCGGGGTGATCTTCTTTCCAAGTATTGCCTCATAAAATTTCCACTGGGGGTAATTACTTGAGTCTTAAAAAAATCTGTGTGTCTCTGCGTACTCAAGGACAGCCCATGCTCAGCTAACACAATATGGCAGATCTTATACATAGCACTAAGGAGGTGTCAGCTCAGATGTGACAGCAAGTTCAGAATTAAATTATCCATCAGCACTTACTAGATGTGTCTCTGTAAAAGTAAGGTCACAACTGCACAGCAGACCCTTGTGCATCTGGCATACTAAAAAAAGCTCATTGCTAAAATAGCACTATTGATAGAGAGGTCTTGATGTTTGTCCACGGCTGCAAAACCTGTGTATCACCTTTTACAAGATGTTAATCTTAAATAAAACTCACCATAGACTAAGTGAAAGAAAAGACCCATCAAACATTTCTACATCCAGGAATGCAGAGATTATGTTTTTCGGCTAGAAAAAAAAAATAAAAAATCTGATTTTAGGCACACAGTGAAATGTCAGCTGTGATTGTCAAGATTACTACCTTAGGCGGGTATCCAAAGGCTAATTGTAGAAAATGGCTAAAGCAGCATATTACCTGCATCTGCTATTGATTACATGAAGAAACTCTGTGTATATACGGGGCTCTGAAGGAGGCATCCAAGGAGGATATGTTTACTTTTCCTAAGTCTCTCAAAAGGCATCAAATCATTTTAGCTGTTTGTCAGAGGGCTCATTTTCATATTATTGACCAAATCAGACTAGATCAAACTGAATTTCAGTAGTCTTAGATATATAGTGTTCTTGGAGTAGTCATCTATTGGGAATCTCTGTATCGTTAACTAATACTTTCTGGCACAAATGGTAGTATGTTTTGTGGAGAAACACAGACATAGACCTGCAGGTGGAATTACAGTTTATATGTAAGGAGGAACCACAGGGGAAATTTAATCCTCTTCAGGGGAAAAATTCTCTTCAGAAAGGATTAAATTCTTTTTTATTTCTCAAGAACTTCTCTCCTCCTGCTGTTTTTATTTTGATTCTTTTTTGGCTCTCTGCTAGGGTTTATGCTTTAAAAATTGGCAGTGGGTGTACTGCATGCTTCCAAATTCTCACTACTGCAAATGTTCTCATTGTTCGTTTAAGAATTAATCCTGCATCTGGAATATAGTTATACTCCCATTCCTAGCCCAGGTAGCCACTGTGAACTGAACTATTCAGCTTTTTACTACTGAAATGTACAAAAGTAAGATGATGACTTGCCCTGAATATTAGTCCTTGTGTCTGGGGTATCCCCTGGAAGAGCATGAGACGACTGAAAGATGAGGGGTGCTCTCCCGAAATAATTGATTTGGGTGCTGTCACTGGGGTCTGTTCACATTCAGGTTGATTGCCCCAGGGACATCCTCTCCAGGATGACACAAAATCCTCTCTACTATAGCCAGAGATGAGTGGGTGTTTTATACATATATAAATGTCTGTACAAACTGCAATACAAGAGAGAGGCAGGCCTAAGTTTTTTTGTTTTGTCTACAGTTTGAGCCTACATAATTACTTTTGAACTCTTTCAAGTAATGCAAATCTCAAATACTCATTTGTTGTTATGATGCCACATTACCAAATTATGTGTCACCCGTGGCTAGTATTAAATTGTGTTCATGTAAGGTTTTGGGGTTTGTTGTGGCTTTTTTTGTTTGTTGGTTGGTGTTTTTTTTCTGGTTGAGCTGCTTAAAATGATCATCTTATAATTTGTAATCTACACTACTTCCACATACAGTTGTTCTGGTGCAAATTAGCAGGTGAAATTGGTCACTTCTGTTTGAGTTGGTGGAGACATCACCAGGTTTATTAGCTGGCAACTAATTCCATACTATGTGTTGTCCACAGGAGCTTATTTTTAAGCTAAACTTGAATTCAATCTTTTTGCAGGATACTTTTACGGGGAAAAAATTAGTAAAAAGTTAAACAGTGTAAGGAGAAAAGCAGTAAGAAAAAGTATTCAAAATATGTTGAATGACTGAAGTATGGAAGTGAGCATAGGAGTTAGCATAAATGAAGCCTAGTTGAAAACAGTGTCAGCATAAGTAGATGAGGTTTAGTTAGCCCCTTAGAATCACGGAGTAGCTTAGTCATAAGAACAGAGGGGTAAGTTAAGCATAAACCATCTGTTATTCACTGTGAATGCTGCAAAGGCGTTGAGATTCTTTGAGACCAGCAGACCATGAGCACCATTGGTGGTGGCAGCCAGTTTTGGGGTGCCAAGTGTAAGAATGGGTCAACTAAGAATGAGGTATTCCCTACCCTGTCCTGTAATACTCGATGCCTGGAGTCACCGGGGAAGAGACTAGTAGAAAGGGAAGCAGAAGAAAGGCCATGGCTGCAATAGTCAGGTCTAAAATTTTCACATCCAGTCTTCCGAGATTTACTGTATAGGAAGCTTCAGAATCATTTTTATGGAAACAAACAGATTGTTCTAAGCCTGTATGTGTGAAATGAAAAAAAGCACGGTTATTTATTAGTACCAAGCAGTTTGTCACTATGTTAAATGAGACAGAAAAAAAGGAGTTTAAAAGAGTTTGTTCAGCTGTGGTATTTGTTTGGATTTGACAAAGTAAACAATCTCGTACACAGCAAGAGGTCACAAAGAGTACGGGATATAAGTATCACACATTTAGAAAACAGCATGTAATGCTCAACATTATCAATGTGGGGACAAGGAGAGCAAAACCCAGTCACTAGCTACGGTGATGGCTGGATTATACACAAATATTCTCAGAAAAATGAAGGAATGATTTCTTCATCTTAATTACAGCATGACATGAGTTACCTTCATCTAGATATGCCTGTTCAGGGGACTGTAGTGCATGAGGAAACGTACAGGACAGCCAGTCTTGTCCTCGTAGTGTTCTGAGGTTTGGATACAAGGGAAGATGGAGCAAAAGGAAAGGGATTTTTTTTTCTTTTTCTTTGACAAGAGGGGAAGATACTACTTTTATATTTGTTAAATAAGTGCTCTTTGGGTTGAGGAATATGAAGCTGAGGGAGGGAGAGGGGGACTGAGGGCCTTCTGAGGATGCTACTGTGAGAAATAGTTTCATACTCTCAGGGATGAGCAGAACAGGAACTATTTGTCCATGCAGATGGGTAGGACAGGGAATGAATAAGATAACCTTGGCTCTGCTCACACTCTCTAGAGCTCAGGAAGCTGAATTCTGCCTTTCATAAAGAAAGAGCTATCCTGCAAACTCTTACACATGATCTCTCTAGTAATCCACCCAACAAATCCTTAGCTTTTTTGCCATATTACTTCAAAAGTGAAGGAAACTACAGACTTTTCAAGGGTGTAAATGCAATACTCCCAATCCAGACAGTCGCAAATTCGCAGGACTACTTAAAAATGCATGTGGCATGTACTTGTGTGTGGTGAACGTCAACATTTACGTGTATCTGAATTTGTAGTCTTCCAGGTATGCTTCAGTCGCATTTTCTAATTTACAGCACAATAACAATGGTAACATTTGCTTTAATAAAAGCTTAAAACCTAGCACCTTCTTGCGGTGCCAAAGACTGAGGTTTTGGGAAACAAAACAAACCAAAACCCTCAGAACAAATACTGTAGGATTCCTAAGAAAGCTGAGATATCTGGCAGCTCCCAGTTCTAAAGGACCAGGTCTGTGTTTTCTTTGTACCTTGTACAGACAAAAACCCTATACCAAGGGTAAAACAAAGGCTGGTGTAATCTTCATAGACAGTAATTAAATCTATCAGTTGAAAACCCTTTACAGATTGTATACAGCAGCCAGTGCTGTATGCCAGTGCACCAGTGCTCCTCAGAAACATGAATTGAACCATGTTATCTTGGTCTTACTTATCACATAGGGCTAAAGCAGATTGTTTTGGAAACAGTCAGGACTCTGAACCGTAATGGATCCACCTGCATATTCAGAAAGTCTCCTGTGGATGTAGGGAACAAGAACGCTCCTCTTCCGGGGGAAAATACAACTTTGTAATTAGAGACTGATGTTATATCTTTTTGTATATCTCATTTGTTTCTCTGGAAGGCATAGTTATATTTGAATCAAAATGCTTGCAATTTGAATGTATGTTCCAAAATAGGAAGCTTCATTGGTTTATTAAATCTAAATAATACAAAGTGACACTAAACACTCAAAGTAATTTGTCTGACTGCTGTCACCAAGCATTGCTACTGAAGATGGATGATAAAAGTCATTGAGTTTTTCTGTTTCCTAGGTAAACAGCTGAAGGAAATGTGTCTGTGTTCCTCTATTCTTGCCCTAGGGCATTTTGATTAATATTGACATCATCAAGCCCTGTGCCAGTGGACCAAGAGAAGAATAACATATTCTGGTGACTAATCCAATACTGACAGCAGCAGGCAGCCTGAATTCAACACAGAAAAATATTTTTAGTGGACTGAAGCCAGCATTTGGCAAGAGTCATCATTCACCAGACAATCAGCTGTAAGTCTGAAAGCTTTTGAAGATATGAAACAATATATTCTTACTCTTTAACATCTCACCTTACACAATCAGTTTTAAAGATAGGTCCATTTTTTAATTCAGCTTCTTTGGACAAACCAGTTATTTAGAAATATCTACCAGTCTGCAATGTTGAGCACACAAAACCAAGCAACACCAGCCGTGGCACACTTACAGAATCAAAACTGCATGACTTTCACTAGAATTTGGTATACTACATTTCCTTCCCTTTCCCTTCCCCTACCCCTTTTTTCATGACTCCTTGCCATTCTAATTAGGTTGGAAGTGTTGTTTAACAAGAGCAAGATAGGGCAAGATAGTCACCTTTGCAACAGAAAATGACGGTGGGAAACGACATGTTTCCAGGTTGTGCTGGTGGGACTCCACCTTTGCATGGAATAGAGGAGTGGTGTGTAGCCAGTTCCTTTGAGGATAGGACATGGTCTTGCTTACACAGTGGTGGAAGGAAGACCAGCATCCCACACTATCTGTTTGGAGGAAAGCAGGGGTTTCATGCAGGTAGGGGGTAGAAAAGATAGGAAAAAGGCTAAGCTTTGGCTTTTTTCAAAGTATAATTTCAAACGGAAATTACCTGGATTGAGGAGAGAATAACTTGTTATGAAAAGAGTTGTGACGTGCTTTCCTTCCTGAAGCAAAAAGAGAAGCTGTGAAGACAGTGAAATGTCACAGATTACACTTACTTCCCCAGGAAGATCCTGGATTTTATAAGTTCTGCCCCTGGGGAGACACATGAGGCTCAGTCCAGTCACCTAAATATCAACCATGAAGGGTGAAGGAAAGGAGACAATTGAACGGTGAGGTGGGCTTGTGGGTGACATGCCTGAAAGGGAACAATAACATAGTTCCTTTCAGCTTGCTGTGGTAGGATCCCACAGTTTGCTGTGGTAGGGTCTCTAGCTGAAACAAAATAGGAGTTTATATTCATTGGTAAACAGGAAAGAATCTAGATGTGAGCTTCCTAGCCACCTGTAGGTAGGAGAGGTAGGAGAAAAAAAAATAAACTCTTGAAAAGAATTTAATTTCATAATATGTTTACACAGTCATTCACGCAGCATGCACTTTTAAAACATTACTTATGGATTTTCAATTAGATTTCTGAAAGCTACACTTGATATCATTTTACTTCAGTATGCAGCCTGTATTTGTCTGCATAGTATAACTTAAATATACAAATTCAATTAGAACTCAACGTAAATATTTAAATCCAATTATTACTAGCAGGCAAGCACACAGATAAATATTACCAGACAACAATGTCAGTCAAAATTACACGTAATTCACTGCACTTGGAAGACAATCAGAGTTTATATAAGCTTGTGAGTTCTTTATGCGATAAAATGGATACCAAAATTAGCTTGTATTACCACACCGTAGTCAGGTTATCACAACCAACTAGCTAAGACCCCATGTGGCACCATGGATGGGTAGCATCAGACAGCTTTCCTTCTCCCATTTGAAAGAATTAGAAACCAGGCTCTACTGCTATTCAGATAAATGGTTCTATCTGCCTGACTGACATTTGTTTTTCTGCTATAGATATTTATGTAAAGTCCCTTTAAAATCAGGCCAAGGGGACTAATGGGAGCCAGCTGAGAGCAACCAAACATTGTGTAATTTGACAATACATTTTGTTTTCTTTTTCTTATCTAACCTGGATTTCTTCCTCCTGTCTCACCCCAAAGGCTGCTTCTCTGAAACATCCTGAATGGCGCTTGAATTTATGGTTATGCTGATCTCATTAAAGAGCATTTGTGCCTCAGCTAGAGCATGCGAACCGGTTTCTGCTGCCAATGAAAATGTTTGCAAGGCAATGAGAATGATCCCCCGTGTTATTGCTGTGGATAGTCATTTTGAATACATAAGTGATTTTGTGGAGCTTGGGAAGAAGAGGAGGGAATATTTTTTCTGATACTTGCCACTGTTTTATGCTTGTGTGATGGGTTCAATTTTGACCCTTTAAGTTGAGTGGATTGATTTTATCAGGTTCTAGGAATAAAGAACTGATCAACTGCTTAGGAATAAAATTTTAGGAATAAAGAACAGACACATTTCCTAGAAAATCTACACCACTTTTTAGCCAGCCAGCCACAATTCTAAACCAAAGTTTTGCTACAACTTCCTTCTGTGAAGCACTTCTCCTGATTGTATGCACAGAATAAAACTAAGCTGCCAGTTCCCCATGCTGGTGAGCTGCATGGAGCGGATGTTCTCCAGCCAGATCTTTCCCATGCCCACCTCACCACTTAGAAGGCCTGACATTATTAGTCTAAATCTCAGCACATTTAAGTCAGAAACACAGTACACAAAGGAAAATCAGCGAGGAATTGTTTGATGCTGTCTCTCTGGATACCTTCCAGGTTTGGGAGGTTGGCTGCTGTGCCGGTCAGTGCTCTGGCCTGAAGGACCTACTAGGCATGCATACTTTTCTGTTGGGTTGTAATTTGTAAACGATGGGGAAGGTGGTGGGGGACTACCTAAGATCTCTAGACGGCTTGCTTCAGACTGACTTTGGTATCAGAGGGATTTGAGCAGGATGGTTTCTTACCAAAAACTATTTCATGATTTTTAATTCAGGGACGTCCGAAACTGATTGTTACGACTTGGTTTTAACAAGCTGTCTTTAACAAACATGTCCTAAAGAACAAGGCTAAAGGGCAGAGAAACTTATTAAGCAGGTTTCTTTGTGGACTCAGTGGACACAATGCTTAGAAATGAAGAGCTCATAATAATTCCCAAATGTAAATTCTCAATAATTCCCAATATGTATGCTCAATAATTCCCAAATGTAAATTCTAAGTTAAATAAAATTTGAGTATAAGTGAGCCACACTTCTGTTTTGCTAGTCTGATCTATATTTAAGTACAAAACCATTGTCATATTTCAATATTTTTAGGATTTTTTTTTGTACTATTGACCAAATTAATATTCAATGGGTAAAACACGATCAGCTTTGCATAAAACATGTCCACCCAAACCCACTATTGCAAAGACTTCATAAATAGTTTTTTTTATATAACATCACATATGGTATTTAATAGGTAAAGTCTCAGATCTTAACTTGACTCTTGAATCTCAGTGAATGCTTCATAAAAGCCAACCTTACAGATAGTCTTCTTCAGTCTTTCTCTCCAAAGAAAATTTTGATCCTCAAAGGCTCTATGTTTGAAATTCTGTTAAGAGTTGGGACAGGCAAAACACTCTTGTCAATCTCACTTACTCTTTGGAGCAAAGCAATTTTCTTCACCATTTTCCTTGAGAAGCAGCATTAGAGCAAAGAGAATTCATTTTGAAAAGCTATGAAAGAAATTAAAATGGGAAACTGTGGCTGGTCATCTTAACTGGAAGTGCACTACTCCATGGGATGTACGACACCGACACAATGAGAGCTGCTGTTTTCTGAAGAGGTGTAGTGTGAAGCCTGAGACCATAAAAGATATGTGCTGGAGAAGGCAAAAAAGCACCTGAGAGGGAGTAAGTATGCTTACCACTTCAGCAGAAGAGCTTAGGCTGTGATTGCTGCATTTTAAAATTCCAAAGGGGAGAGTAATTGAGCAATTTAGGCATGGTGGGCATGTTAAGCAAAATCAGAGCATGTGCAAATCAGAGCACTTGCACTGCTCCCAAAACACCGCCTTCAGAATGTGACAAGTGATAAAGATTTCTGTCTTTATACTGCCATAGACTTAAAGCTTTTAAAATAATCTGTTTTCTATGACTATAAGCAGCATTGGGACGAACTAAGCTGCATACAAACAGCACAGAGAATGGAGTTCATGCAGGACCTTTTGTTCTAAAAATACATGTGTCTGTCATTTGAGTTAAACAAGAGATTCTGTTATCCACAACAGAAGCAGCAGGAGGGCTTTTATTCAACTTCCAGAATGACATAGTAGGCAATATTGTGAGAAAATAATATTTCTCTTTCCTTATCTGAACCAATGTGTTTCAGTAGGATAAGAGGGCACTATATATATATATATTTTAAAATTCATTTTCTGCCTCCATAATAAATTTTCCTTTGTGAGACTCTCACATATTCCATACAAAATACAAGTCCATCTAGTGGAATGGTAGTTTTGTGGCCTAGAAGACAGGAGATAGGATTCAGTTCCGACTCACGATTTTCTCTGCATCACTTTTAATGTTGTGGTAATAGTGTGCATTCACTGAGACAGAGGGCTCTTCTCTGCATATAAGAATATTTAATAATTTGTGAAATTGTGTCAGGTTTATTTTTCACTGGGCTAAAGGGTAGAACAGTGTGGCTTTTTACAGGAGCCATTCTCCTCTCCTGAAGTCAATAGGATGTAACTGTTATAGTGTATTTCTGAGGCAAGCTTGAAAGGGAGGTGACAGCCACCAAAAGTTTCCCCCAAACTTTTGGGGAAAATTTGTCTGAAAACACATGGAAGTCTGGAAACAACATATCGTGGTGCATCATGAGCCCTTTCACTTGTGGGATCAGGTGCAGGAGAGGGGTAGGGGCAACGCCTCCCCCCGTGCAGCACAACCCGAGTCCCGCGCTGGGGCCAGGCTGGGGACGTGGCACTGCAGGAGGGGGACACATCTGTACCACCAGCCCAACATCCCTCCCCACGCAGCCTGCGTTGGGCAGCTGAGGAGAAGCCACCACACTGCCCTGGAGAATGCCCATTTCTTGCTTCTTGACTGGAGCAGAACTCATAGAAAGGCTAAATCTCTCCGAGCTTTGTTTGCCATCCTCTCTTCCCTTTTCCTGACAAATCTGCTCCTGGTTTCCCTTCCGGTTCTTGCACTGTTTTAAGCTGCACGTTCTCCAGCTCCTCCGTGGGCTAGTAAATTTGTTTCTTGTAAGGAATGCAGAAACATTCAGGAACGGCTGAAGTAGAAGAATTAGGACTTTAAGAGGCAATGATATTGCACAGACTGCAATGAAATCTTAGAGAAGGTGGTACTGCTTCTATGTGAATTACAGCTAATTTTCCAAAATAAACTGTACTACTTATAACCATCAGAACCCATCCCTCTATTAAACGTGAGTATTTGGTATATTAAAAAGAAAACATTAAGATCAAAGGCAATGGCAAACTGGAATGGCATTACTTATTAGATAAAGACCAGCAGTTTTTCAAAGGAAACTGAATCTTTCAATCACAGTTGTAAACCAAGTCCCTGAATTGAAGTGGAGAACGGAATTGCATTTAATATCTCAGCAGAAATTTGACTTAGGATAGATTAATGTTCAACCAAGAGAGATCAGAAGCAGGATTGGAACCTCAATGCTATATATCTAATTTCACTTCAGGAGAATTACAAAAGCCTGCCAAGGCAATTGCTCATATGTTGAACTTGGATACTATTTTTCTCCAGACAATATTTTCCAGTGCTGCAGATATACTACAGTGATGTTTTTTCCCCAGTTTTTATCAGATGGAATTAAGCAGCTGTTAGAATGGAAAAAGATGTCATCCAGCTGAAACTGAATGCTTGCAGCTTAGGTTTCCTCTTTAAACTGTACAGTCCTACTAAGTGCCAATAAAGTATCTGACATGCTTGAGCCTGTCTAGCCTGGATCGTCATTGCTTCGTAACGTGTTCTCATTAGCACCAATTCAGCTGAAACATAAATTAAGCCCTGTCCAAATCTGTTTTTTTGTTTGTTTGTTTGTTTTTTATTTTTCTCCTTCGCATGGTGGTAAAGTTCTTGTCTGTTTGATCTATATGATTAGACAACTTGAAACAAGGACATTGGAAATTAGGCTTATGTCTCTTAAGTGAAATATTTCAATAATCTTAAATACTTTAATAATCTTAAATTGAATAATTAAAACATTATTTAAAATATGGTCTAATGACTTTGAAGATTACAGCAAACAATATCATAGCAGGAAATGGAAGATAATGTGAAAAGCATTACACAAAGTACTAGTTAATACCAGAGCTGCTTGATTTAATTGCTTTCATTGAAAGATATTCTGTCTTCAACCGTGAAAAGCTAGTGGAAAAAAGTCTTACACTTCTTCATGTTGTAAAATTTTCAAGTAATGGATTCATGAGAAGAAAAGATTTTGTAATGATACTTGGATACAGGCAGGGGTGCTCAACCTGGGGCCACAATGTTAAGAAGGCTGCTCTTCCCATCCATGGAAATGAAAATGAACTGATTTGTCAGAGTTGATCCTAAGGGATCAAGTCAGTGGGAATCTGCTGTAGGCGCCCAAGGAATTCTGGTATGGAAAAGGGAGAAAGCAAACCGGAAAAGATGATCTCTGCAGTTATAACCCACTGATCTCTACTTACTTTTGAATAATTTGCTTTTGTAAGAAAGACAAAAAAATGAATAATTTTAATCACTTTATTTCTTGTTCAAAATACATATGAAACAATTAGAATAAAATTATTTCAAATGAGTTCTTTTCTTTTTCTTGTCTTTTTAAATATAAAATTATCACAAACTGTACACTTCATAACATCTTTTGAGGTTTCATTGTTACATATTTTTTTCAGAATTGACAAATAGATTCACACTTTCTAGAGAATACATTGTAAAAATACTGAAATGTGTTACAGCTCTCAAAGGCTAGTGCAAAAAAACCCATTTACTATCAGTAGTACAATTTTATGCTGTCAAGTTTCACAAGTGGCCATTTAGCGCATACAAAAAGCCAGTAACACAAGTTCAAAAAGTTTTGTTTTCTTGTCTCTATAACGCAGAAGCCAAGGATATTGACTTGAACAATGGCTAGGTATCAAATCACAGACTTCATTTAAAAAGTCACATCATGAACACTGAATAAAGGGTACTAAAACAGTCAGGTATTTAATATTAGATCTTGGTCAGCCAACACCACATAGCAAGAAGAGACAAAACCTTAGAAGAACTCTGCAGTTCTTTGTAAGCTACATAGACTTGGCAACATTTCTGATCTAATCATAAAAATTATTTTAAAGGTAGGGAGTTCTATTAGAGTTTGGGCCAGTTAGGGCCTAATCCAGAACCCCACATTGTCACAGCAAAGATGCTTATTCTGACATTCTAATTGTACTGTGTGCTTTCTTTTGATATTTCAAAATACTAGTATTGAGTGGTTTGGTTTTTTTTAAAGCTGTCAATGTTTCCTATGGCCAGGAACTCCAATTTAACTTCCTACCTTTTGAAGCATACACTCTGGAGAATGCCTTCCCCACAAACAAGCATATACTAGAAAAACATAATGTTCTGTGCTAAAGAAAAGATGTGGCTAATTTCTGTATTCTACAGTCCCCGCTTCAGTTCTCATGAGGAGTGCACTGAAGCCAGCTGGCTTGAATGCAGTGCAGACCACAAGCTCACGAGAAGAAAGGAGAAGCTTTTTGGGACTCCCCTTGCAGTGGCTAGAGCAGCATCTGGCTGGTGCGCAGAGGAGCCGGCGCTGCAGTCCTGCTGCTTAAGGTGGTGAGGACTGGGCAGAGCAGGACAATGAAGAAAAGCAATTTGGCTTTGCCCACTCTTATCCCAGCTAGCCCGGCTACGCTAGCCTGGAGGGTGTGGAGATGTGCTTTTAGCATAGACTACCCATGAGACTCCCGACATCACCCCATTCCTAGCCAGCAAAGCACCTGAGCGGCTGCTCTGCCAATCACGACTTCACGGGGACTGGATTAGCAGGTCATATTTAAAAAAATATTTCACATGGTTTGCTGAACAAAGGCCCTTGTGATCTCCACCAGAAAGGGGAGAAAGCACAAGTCAGAAGTGCGTCTCCAAATCAGGACGCCAACAGTGCCTACTTGTAGGGTTGGGAACCAGCCATATCCCATCCTTAGACATGTGCATTTAAGTCCAGTGTATCCTACTGAGACTACTCACCTAAATAGAGAAGAATAGAAAGAATTTAGACTCACACTTGGAAGAAAAAGAAACAAGAAACAATATGAAATATATATCTATACTTTTTCCTTTTCTTGAGAAATAGTTTTCTATTTATTTAACAAAAGTAAATTTTGTTTACTATTTTTCCGTAGAAATATAGAGTGAAAAGAAGTGCTTTATATCTGATGTGCAACAGGACTACCTAAATGTTACGTATTAAAGGTTTAGTGTATACAGACACCCTCTGAGCTTCAATAGCAAGACAGAATCTTCTGGAAAACTGTAGGCCACTATTAAAAAGGAAAAAAAACAGTAAAAATACATCTGACCTCCATGCCTGACTACAGAGACCAGACATTTTTATTAACCAAATCAGGCAGCTGAGGCTCATATTTCTTACCGGTATTAGTAAAATCAGCATTTGCAATAATAATTCATACCCTAGAGATGCACTGAAGACTTTTAATGTAGTCCGAATTGTCAGCAAGCCACAAACATCGATAGTGGGTATAAGAGAATTCATTCTGCTTGCCTTGAGACTCCTTACTGGGTTCATTTCATAAGATGCTATGGTACACCATCACATGCAACTTGATGCAAAGCCAACTGAAATCAATAGGAGTTTTTCTGCTTGATTTCAATGGTGGGCTGGTCAAGTACGTAAGGCTGTGCTTTGAAATAAAATGACATATTAAAAAGACCTACAGAGTAATTTTGGTGGATATATTTAATGGTCTATTGCCATGATATATAAAAAAAAAATAATTATTTTAATTAACACAAGAACAATTGCCATATAAAGTAGCAAGTGATAGACCTAAAAGAAAGTGCCTTTTGGAAGCATGTTATAATTCTTATATATAGGAAATAAGGTAATGAATAGATTTCAGTAATATTTTGTAGTAATGCAAAATATATAAATGTGTATTGTTAAAACTGCACCTTAAAAGGTTGAATGAAATCACTTTTTTGTGCTATATTATTTCAACAAATATTAAAGCTACATTAGATACATTTACCATCTTATGTTTTTCTTGAGATAGCCCAAAAAAGGGAGAAGTATTTTAATTCTATTTTTAAAAAAGAAAGAAAAATCACAGAAAAAGCAAAATGTCTTTTCATCAGCATCTTTATATTTTGCTGCCACATATATTTTTGCTAAAAGGCTTTTTAATTTTTTTTGCGTCAATATTATTTTCAGTGCATGAGTAGATTGGTACTTTAGTACCATTTTTGCCCTGCTAGAGATTAAATTATAAAGTTTTGTCTTAAGAAAAAGTTCATTTTTAACAACAGTAGAGAAAACGAGGCAAAATGTTCTAAAGGATGCCTTGGAATAATTTGAACGAAATCCTTTTTCTCGGCACAGATTGCTCATTATCAAGCCCTCTTTAGGTAGGACTGCTCTTTGACTTCATAGGCTGCCCTGTCTCTGGAGGGCATGCAGAATTAGATCCAAGATTTTAGAGGTTAATCCTCAGAGCCTCTCTGAAACCTGGCTATGACCTACAATTGTCTGTCTGCTACTGGCGAGTAGCTAAAGTGCAGTAGTGCCAGGCTCCCTTGCAGAATAACGCAGAAAAGGTCTAGCTGTGCAGATCCAGTTGCTGGCTGAGATAAAGCTATACCTTTTTGTTAGTGACTTTGATTCTCTGGCCCAAAGTTACCTTGGTGGAATAAGAACTGAAAAGGTTGTAGATTTAAATAGACCAATCAAGTTCTTGTGCTATAAAGATAATTAAGATCATTAAACACTTATACTACATAAAGCTTGAAAGGAATAAATGTAAGAGTGTAAAGTGCTCTTTGGAGAGTCTACAAAATCTCCTTTTTCATTTTCTGTGGTAGCCAAGTCTCCATTTACATAAAGAAGAAAGACACACCCATCCACGCATACCCATTTGCCAGAATTAATTGCAGATGGCAATTCTATGTCTTGTTCAACTATGCAGCCATTTCCCTCATAAGTATTATTACGCAATTAAGCCTCAGAAAACTGTGGTGAGGGAAGTAATGGTCCTCTATTGATCACTCTGATTTTCAGTAAAAGGCATCTACTCCCAGGGTGAAACAATCACAGTACACCCTGTATTATGTGACAATTTAGGACAATTTAGGACAAAGGAATAAGAGTTCATTATTCAGCTGAACCTCCATGAATAGGAAGAACAGAAGGAGACGGGATTTGTCTGGAACATCAGTTCCAGGACCCTATTCGTGCACAAAGACCTGTGGGATTTTAAGTGAGAAATACACCATAATCACGACTTCAGTTTTGTGAGTCATTGGAGAATTAGCACCCGCAACAGCCCAGTGACTCCTCCACCACTGTGTGACATTAGTTTAGGCTTGACTTGAAAACAAAACCAGTACCTTACGTATCACAGCAGCATTTTCTGAGGTGTTTCCTATTGGTAATTCAAGTACTGATTGTCAGAAGCTTTGAAAATGTGAAGAGGTGACATTATAGAGAAAGGATTTTTCACCTATTGGAGATTTTCCAACCTGTGCCAGCTACAAATAAATAGGAGACCACTACAGCATCTAGAGAGGAGCGCATCTGAGCACATACTGGCAATGTGCCTTTTTTGCCTCCTATATGCTGCAAGAGAAAGACCGGAGGGGGAGGATGTGCCATGAGCAACTACAGGTGCTCCCGGCACTGTGAATCCTCTGGGATCAGGAGCTGTAGGGTGGAGGGCTGTCTATATTTTAAGAACAGACTCAAGTTCTGCAACATGGCTCCCACTACCCTTGTGAGCTTGCAAATGGCTGTACAAGATATGAGGTAGGGGAATTACATTAAAAATCTTGGGTTTTTTTCGGAAGTGTTCGCTACACACACATTGTTGACTATCGAAAATACTCAGTTCACCCCCTTTTTATATTTTCCACTTATTAACAGGGTTTTTTCTCAAGAGCTTTTTACATGCTGAATAGGCTTTTCCCTTCCTCTCGCCTCTCATGTTCATGGCTCAGATGCCACAAAAGATTTTAAATACCTTCTTGTTCAGTCCTTTTCACTTCTGATGCAATTATCAGTCTCAGCTCATAGTATATTGAAAAAAAAACAACTCCACCCTTTATCTCTCTTCTTTTGTAGGCTGTATTAATACAAATGTATCTGCCTCACAAAAACAGCTAACAGCCCACAATCTCCCTTCCCCTGAAATTAACCTAGAAACCATCCAAAACCCAGATTTCTGGTGATGTTAATCTTAAGTGCCTAAAATGCCTGTCTGTTATGTTGACAAGAATTTGTTAGACCATCTCTGATATTCGGAATCACACAGGGACTAGGCAAGTAGGAATTCTGTATCTACAGATAAATGTTGTTTTATAATAGGAAACACAGCCTTTCCTTTTAGCCCTAAGAGGTATCAACATATCAGGTCTTAAATCTATACCATTATTCTACACAGGAAAACAACTTCAGGCATGTTCTAGAGCTTTATGTATTTTTACTGAAAGTTTTGATTTTCCTCTTTTTTTTTTTTTTTCTCATGGGTAGATGCATGATAGATTTGCTTTACCTCAGGGGTTTGAATTTCTGAGGTATGAAAAGACCCCAAACTATTTAAAAAAGCAACCTCTCCAGAACGTTTCTATGCTTGTATTTTGAGGGAGGGGAAAACTATAGAGGGTAGCTTGCTGTCATGAAGACATGTTGCTGGCACTCTCGCTGTGCCTTGTATAGTAAATGAGCGGGAAAGTTCTCCGTGAGCTCTGAAGTTGTCATGAAATAGCAATACCCTCATCCTTTCCTTGGTCTGCCTTCAGTTCTCTTTTCATGTCAGGCATTCTACTTTCACTTATCCAGGGGAGAGGCAAGATTTCCCAATTTTTCTATGATTATGCTGGGCTCGGCGACACTGTCTGTGTCTGTAGTAACTGCTAACCCAGACAGTTTGAATGGATTTACAACTTTTCTTTCAGGGAGTCTGTGAATATTCCACTTCATTAAAAACAGAATGCTATTTAAATATTTAGGCTTGAATATGTAAACTTAAATATTTCAATAAAACAGACTTGAAAATAACCGTCTGTATACGTAGCTGTCCTGTATCAAGCTTTCCTATACATTAATGGAAAAGCTTAATTTCTCTGTAAAGTATAGCAACAGCTTGCATCCCAGCCTGCTCAGACATAAATCTTGTCTGTTCTGAAACAGATCTCTTGATCTTTCCTACGCTTTTTTGCTATGCCTGCTTCGGTTTTCACCATTTTTGATGAGATACATTTTTCAGATGGCTGTAGCGTCGGGAGAATCTTCTGGGCTACCAGGATGGCCATTAACGTTTTGCAAATCTCACTTTCTTTTAAGACGCAGTCCCTTGTCAAACATTTTCTGCCCGTTGTTCTTTTTTCCCTAAAGCCTGCTTATTGAACTCGCCTAATTCGAGACCGAGAGCCAAGTCAACGTATTGTATTCATAAATTATTACGGAGCAGCTCCACTTTCATCACAGCAGCTATGTGACTTCCTGCAGACCCAACTTGCAGAGCACAGCGTCTTGAATTATGTATCAGGGAGTCGGTATTTCTTTCCCAGCAGAGAGAGCTTTGGTACTCTGATAATCTATGTATAACCTGTATTTATGTCTATTAGTTATGTTCTGACAATATTGATACAGAGTGTCTTCAACAGTGCTAACACGGGTTGCCAATATGGGCTTAGCAGTACAGAGTACTGTAAGAAATGTCCTCCCTTGAATCGGTAAGGCACCAACGCTTGCCCGAAGTATCAACAAAGTGCATAGTCCTCCTGAAGGTACAGTGCAAAGCTTTAATTGCTTTTTCCTGCTCTGCACATTTAACATGCTTCGTGCCCTTCCAGAGGACTGAGTCCCATGTAACATAAGACCCACAGCCTGCGCTCGGGTGGAAAAATTTTACATAGCAATACCAGAGGCATTCTCCTTTCCGAGCAAGTAAAGGAGAGGTTTCCCAGCAACAGCAACATTGTAGAGGTACTATCAGATAAAACAAAATCATAGCCCTGAGCACTTGCTATCGTCAAGCATCCCCTAGCACTCAGCACAAGATTGAAGGTGTTAGTTCCATTTTCCTGGCCAGATTCCCCTATGATATTTAAATCCCACCTGCAGCTTCACTTTCTCTAAGAGTTCCAGCTCTTGCTTTCCTGCGTGCTGTTAAAAACCTGCCAGTTTTTTAGGGCTAAGGAAAAGGGGAATTGTGCAGGAGATATTTAGTCACTTGGATGAGTAAACAAAAGACACTTTTTGAAGTGAAGGTATTATTTGCCTTGGAAATGGCAAATGGCTGTGATCAGCACCTCGATTAACTCCTATGCCTAATGCTGACTCTTCTTCAGGAACGCCCCTCTTTCTTACCGCTTTACAGTACAGAAAGAAAGGACAGGGGCTATGACTACTGTAATGATTATCAGTTTTGAAAGGAGGCTTTTCATTTCAGAGTGTTTGCCGTTGCATTGAATAGCTGTGCGTCTACTGCCACTTTTTCCTTTGTCTGTCTTAGCTCTGCGGTCTGCTCTGTGCCATGATTTAGCTATTTTCTGACACCAGAGAGCCCAGTTTAGACCGGCAAACCTCAGAAGCTAAGTGCAAGTGAATCTCGAGCAAAGGGTTAAAGTGAGTCTCAGCTGTGGTGTGAATGACAGAGAAAATTTTCCATGAAAACATGTATTAATAGTCCTGTCATATATACTATTCTTTATCCATATTTTGGATGGCATAACAGATATTATGTGAGCTTTGTCCAAAAGTCACCTCACTGTCTTATTAACATATAAATCATGCTTTAACACCTACAGAATCTTCAAGCATGTTCGTTTGCAGAAATAAAGTCATATGAACATTTCAGGTCAAGGAACTGTCACTCAGTATAGATTTGTCCAGTTTTTATCACAAACTGAAACATATTTTTGATTAGGCGTGGGTGTTCTGCTGTAACAGAAGTGCTAAATAATAATGAATGTACATTTTGCAAGTGCAAATACTTGTATGTGCAAATTTAGTTTTTTGCATGCTCTAATAAGGTGGTTTTCAAATTTTGCAGGCACATTTACGGATCTCTGAAAAATTTGACATTTTCAGCAGGAGAAGAACTCTATTACTGAGTTCTAAAATTGTTACCCTTATTTTAAAGGTTTACACACTTTAAAAATATAATCAAATTATTTCAGATGTATAAAGATTGTTAAATTAATGGAGTGTAATAAAAAGTTAGTACATATAAAAGTTTATAAGATACAAGCAGTTAATTGATTAAAAAGACATAGCTAAATAATCTTGGAACTAGACTATCATGTATTTGTTGTGCATCATCACGTTAAAAACTTTCCAAAGGATTACATTAAAGCAAACTAAAAAAACTGAGAAATAGGAGAAATGGATGGAACAAATAAGTCTTTTTTAGAAACTTAAAGTTTTCTTAATATTGCTCCAAAAATGCATCCATAGAAAGAAATGAGGAAGTAATTGCTTTTTCCCTGGAATAAAATCAACCCAACAAAAACATTTCACGTTTGCTCAAAATTTTCTTCAAAAATATTGAATGTAGTTGTGATTCTTTAAGAAAAATGTATAGGTTTGTCATGTAAACATAGGAAGTCAAAACAATTCCATGTATTGAAGAAGAAATTTTGCAGGGGAACTTTTTCCCGATACACTAAGTTTTGGTTTATCTTATTTGTTCTGGCCACTTTCTCTGTCCTTGACCAACGTACATATCCCTGAGATATGTATATTACCCTTTTAGTGCTTGCTAGAAGCGAAAAACCAGACAGGATTGCTGATTTCTGAATGTCTGATGATTATAAGGGACTGCGAAGAAGGGAAGTTACTTCCTTGACAGCTCTTCGTAGAATGAAAATGAGTGATGTAGCTATCCTACACCTTTTGGTCAAGACCCTGCAGGTTTCATATTACCACTTTTTTAAGGCCAGGAGTCAGCTTTCAGCACTGCAGATGAAAGTTAGGGTCAGGGCTCTTCTGTTTGAACAGAAGCCCAATATAGACTAAAGATGGTGGGAGATGGTAACTTGCTGGGAGAGTGAGGGAAGGGCCATGTTGGCAGAAGTATACAATACAGTGACCTAAAGTTGAGATCATGGAGTACAATACGTGACCTACATCTCACTGAGCATATGCTCACCTATGCTACTGTCTGCAGTGCCACTAGAATCCTAAATCTACCTGTGGTTTAGGGTCCTGCTTAACATTTTGCATAGACCTAATAACAATTTTATGGTTGCTTAGAGCAAATCTAATGGTCCCTGAAAACTTATTTAATACGGGGAAGGGAAACAGTTGCTTGAAAACAATATTTACCCAAAAGACTAGAATGGCTCATTAGATACATTTGTATGTGGGCTTTTTCACTTTACAGTGCATTATTGAAAATAAATATAAAAATTTAACAGCTCCCCTGGAACCACTTAATCCGTCATGTACTTTCTCTGTACAGTTCTGTGGTTTACTGTTGTGAAAGTATAAAAAAGCTCTGCAGTGCAAAATACAATTCTTATTAAGTACTGTTGCTGTTTCCAGTAAATCATTTCAATAAAAGAACTCAGGCTTGTAGGAATGCGATTTTTTCAAACTGTTGTAAAATTACTACAATATATTTTACACCAACCATTTGCCAGATTTGATTTTGCTCAAATTAGGCTAATGTTTGTGATACGGCAGAAATGTGGATAAGCAGCAAAACAACATTCAGGATGGAAGCAGGGAGTTTACAACTTCTACAAATTAAAATATTTTATATTTCTTAATAAAGAGATTCATAAAGAAACATATTCATTGATTAAAACTGCGCTAAGATTTACTTGGTGCTTCTGTGAGTATGCTCAGAGAGTAACTTGTGAACCAGGTGCTAAAGCCAATGGGTTGGTTATAATAAATCTATACCCTGTCTTGTGAGATAGCTAAGAAAGCAGTGGAAAAAACCCCAATCTTTTGCATTAATTCTCTTAAACACTGATCAGAGACTAAAAATAATTAATTAGGGGATCATTTTTGAAGTTAGACATCCTGATAATTTCGCAGCCCGATTTTATCCTAGATGCAGAGCACCCATAAATCGAGTTTAGACACAGTAGTTATTCACTATTGTTATTAACAATACCAAAAATAACACAAGAGGGCACAAACCGAGCTATTATTCCTTTGGTGTTAGACAACAATTTAAATTTAAGAAAACAAATCTTGAAATACCTTTCTACTTATGACGAAACATACAGGATACTCACAGAGAACAATGAAATAGTTAAAAAGATGTTGCTCATTGCTGAACACTTATGCTACATTTGATCGTGAAATTGTTAGCTTTTTGGATATTAGGTGCAAAAAAGTGCAAAGAATATTTAGTTAACTGTTACAGTACCACATTACAAAAAGTATTTGCTAGGCCACAAAGGCCACTGCTGATATAATTTATATTAAGATAAATGTATACACAAAATAGTTTTTCAGTCTCCACATATATATATATCTGTTTCTATATCAACCTTGCAAAATCGTGATGAAAATGATCCAGGCCACAGAATCTCATGATGATAACAATGATGGGAGGAAAAAAAAAACGGAGGAGAGCTTGTTCTCCGATTTAAAAAGTTACTCGCCCAGAGCAAATGAAAGAATGAAATTCTGCAAGGCTGCTCTGTATTTATGGTGATGAAAATACAATCTTGAGCAGGGAGGATCCGTGTTCAGCATTACCAACCCTCTCTGGGAAAAACTGTTTCTGTCTAGAGACCATGAATAGCAACTTGGAACAGACATTCAAAAAATTGGGCTAGATCCCTTTTTTTTTGTTTTCTTTTTTTCTTTTTTAATAATTTGTAAAGAATGTTTGAAAGATTTATTTATTTGTTTTCTTGCTTGCTGTGTTTGTAGGCACAGAGGGCAAGGTATAAAACCTGCCTCCTTTTTTTTGGCCTTCGAAACACCTGTAATGTTAAGACCAGCCTTCCTAACTTTCCTGGAGCAGTTAAAACTCTTCAAGGTATATTTGACAGTCTTAGAGATTAGTTAGCGGAATGGAGGAACTGGATCTTTATGAACATATTCTGTGTCAACCAGGCCAGACTAACCAAGCCAAAATGATTCCTCAGAAGTCTAAACTGCCTTTTGCCTTCATAACTGGATTAATTACCACAAAATTCTTTCATCATCACGAACCAATCCTCCATTGGCATTTTTCTAGTGTATCACACTTTTCTTCTGTAAAAACGCTGTTTTGGAAAATAGTATCTTCTCGGTTTTCTTTATACATTACAAAGATACAAGAAGAGCCACCACCTCAAATTTTTTTCTATTTGCAGTTCAGCCTTCAAAATCTCAGTCCCAATCATGCAATCTTCGCCATGCTCATCAAAAAAAAGGAAAAAAAAAAAGGGAAAAAAACCCCAGAAAAACAAAAGAAATTAACTATCCAATCTATCCAATTGAGGCAAACCGCAGTGTTAAAAAGAGTTAAATTCACAAAATAATGTGTGGTTCTCTTCCAGGGTTTAAAGGAGCTCAATTCAGCCAATATAGTTTTGCATTTGCTGTCATTGTGTATTCTAATAAATGAGTTTACCAGTTTATAAAACTGTTACATTTCAATTTCTCTCTCCATATATTGACACAAAACATATCTCAAATTCATATTTAGCATATAATTCTAGAGGCATTGAGCCAGGGACCAGAAACCATTCCACATGAGCTATGCACTTAGTCAAAATAACTTCCAAGAAATCTAATACTGTTACATTAAATCAAGAATCAGAAAAATGTTGTGCGTAACTGCAGTTTTTGGTCAAATTTTTTAACAGCTAAAATATATTAAATTAATTCCTTTACTTCAGAGCATTCTCTCATCTACAGTTTGACCTGCGTGAAGACCAAGTAAGGACTGCGTGATGCCAGCGGCAAATGGGCTGCCTCGAAGGGGCCGGATGCACCTCATGAGGAGACACCTACATCTCTGCGGAGCTGCATCAACTTCCACACAACTCATTGCAGACACATTAGTTTTCCACAACGATACCCGTCCACGCGCTGTTCAGTGCCACGCAGAGACACCCCAGCTCGCTCTTCATCAGCCGGCGGGTAGCTGAAGCAAAACAGCCGCTGACTACGGCCACCTGCCTGGGCGCACGTGCCTGGTTGTTTTGCTGGACAGGCTAACGAGTTCCTGTAGGGGCAGCCAGCATCTTGATTGCTTGAAGATTTTAACTGCATAGATCCAGTTGTAAGACCTGTCCCATAAAGGCTGAAACCCGTAAAACCCAGTGAAGCCAGTAAGGTCCTTCTCATCGGCTTCAGTGGGCTTTTGATCAGCCCTTCCTCCCTGCCCAAGGAATGAACTGATTTTCCAAACACTCAAAACATGGCAACAGTTGTTCTTTCATGCAACATTCAGTTTGAAGTGTTATCTTAAGAAGTCATACAGGATTTAGTGCAATTTAGAAGAAATTTACTACATGAGCTATAGATGACTATTTGCTTTCCCTCAAAACAATTAAGCGTTACAAGCTGCAGTGGTTTTGAATTGCTTAAGGGTTTGGGTTTTTTTCCAATTTCTTTGTCTATGCGAAGATATAGGTCATATCAAAACACTGCTTGGATATGACACTGGATATATGCCAGCGAGAAAACAGGTGAATGACTTTGTATGAGGAAGGGTTATATTTGGTTCAAGTCAACTTCATTCATACATTAAGAAATTAGTATAAACTGTAATATAAGATGTAGAATAGGAAAAATGTATTTTAATAAAAAAATATGGATACAGTTCATCTGTGGAAGCAAACCTTCTGTTTATGTAGATGTGAGCTAGAAGGGAGCTTCGGACACTGAACACGACGAATCCACTCTTTTTCCCTAGGGTGTAAGCGGCGGTTTTGGTGATGAACAGGATCCCTGGCTATCAAAACTGGTTGCTCGGCCAGGCAACTGCAAGAAAAGCGTTTTACAAATGTCATCATATCTGGCTGTGCATCACAGTCATTTCAGAGGATAAGCGACTCCCTCAAGAAAGAACCCAAATCACATCTTGACCCTTTCTGAAGCAAAGTCTCCAGCAGAACTAATAACAGAAAGAAAATTTTTAAAGTGACCTCCTCAAAATGCCTCTCTGACACATTTCACAGGAGCGGGTTTATTTCGCCAACCAGTCGGGGTGGTACCTCTGTCTCCAAACTGGCATAATCCAGACAGAGCCAGGAACCTCTAAAGAGAGGCTTCTTTGCTGCATTGACTCAGCTTCCTTGACCTCACACTCTCGTTTAGGTGTTTTACTGAAACTTTGCTGTTGGGCTGCTTCTACCTATCACTGGACATGCTGTGCAGCCATGGGCTACACAGTGGGGAAACCAAATGGCCTCTAATGCCTCAGAGACAGCAACTCATTTTTCTGCACAGATTGCTTTTGGGAAGGGCTAAACAGTGTGTCCTCTGTGTTCCAAAACAGGGCCTGCTGCTTCTTGGGGCTTCAATATGAATCTTTCCGAGTCCAAAGCTGTGAGCATTTTGCATACAGAAAGCCAGTAAGATGTGTCCACAGCAGATTGAAGACAGGGTCCAAGCTCAGGGACTTGTAGGTATAATCACCCATGCGTTTGAATAAGCTTCCAATAAGTGTCTGTTTGAGTTACTCTGGAGGTAGCTGCTGGTATGTTGCCTCAATTTAGCCTAATTAGCAGGCCAGTTTCAGATTAATGTTTTAGTAACATAGCTGTTCATGCTAAAGATTTTTGAATAGGAAATGATTGCTTTTGAAATACTTGCAAATGATCTCCTCTAAGTGGATGTAAGCTCCTTATCATAACCTCTGGAAATTTTAAATATCTTAATTCACTCTTAGAAAGCCGTCGGCTCATCATGGAAACTTTTGAAATGGCACATTTAAGTAACTGATAAACCCATGCAACTAGATTTACGTTGTGCTGAGGATCTTATAGCTGCTCCATAGATGCCATACTGGTTTTCATCATTCTCAGAAGCACATAAGTGTGAGATAGACAAAAACATTCAATATACTGAGAGGAAGAAAATGTCGCTACTGCTTACCTCTACTAGTGGATGCCAGTGAGTTATTGGTTTACGTGGGTAAGCCAACATTTCATTCCAATGATCTCTTCCAAGCCCTTCAGCATCAATTCCTGTCCGACATACCCCAATGACCTCATTGTGCCCTACTCTGAGAAATGCAGAGAGGCAGATTTTTTTTTTTTTTAATAAAAACAGTTTTAATAACATCTGATGTATAATTCTGTTTACTGGTTTAGTGCAGCACAGAACACATGTCCAAAGTTTTCACATTATTTATTACAGTTATTAGTTTTAGTGGTAGTATAGTAATATTAAGTATAGTAATATTAAATTTTGTAATGGTAGCATCTAAAACCTCCAGCCACTACCAGAGTGCTTCTAGCAGCTATAAAAATAGCAATGAAAATGTAACCCTTGTCATTAAAAGGTTACAGCCCAAAAGACACAAGGACTGAAAAAGACCATAACACACCAAATGATCTAGAAGCAAAGCATGCTTAAATTTTGTGGGAGATGAAGGTGAAGCAAAATGGCAGGGAATACACTTCCTGCTGCAAATCCTTCGACACTATATTTCCCAGCTTTACCTGTTGTGGTCATTGGAACTTCAGTCAGAAAAGTGACCGGCAAGCGGCATAGCCGTAATAGGCTATAACTTTAATACTTGATACTCCTGGCAGTGCCATAGACTTGTTGAGGCACTCCAGAAAGTAATTTTCTGTCTCTTGCCTATATGTACCTTAGAATAATATTTCCTAACTTCCTCTTAGCAAACGCTTTGAAAGGAGCGGCTGAAGAGGACTGAAACTGTGCAAGTTGCTGTGCTCTTCTCCCTCTAACAGCACCGCAGTCCCACTTTCACATCTGACTGAAAAAGTCTTCCTGACAGAAGCTGCAGGACAATCAGAGATCTGATGGTAAGGAAAAACTATCTGAAGGTTCGTGTTACCGAAATGGACTTTCACTGTTTGTTTGCCCTGCAATCTCAAGAGCTTACTACTAATAGCACTTGAATGAAGCAGACTCGGCTCGGGCACGATTCTGTCAGTCTTCGTCTGGTTTAACCTGTAGTCCTTGAGCCACTCTAAGCAGGAGTCTCTTCCTGTCAGTTCTCAGTGAGGACATAGATAATTGAGGCTCAGATATGTTATCAGCGAGGGCTGAACACAAAGGTTACAAAGCTTCTTTAGTCAACCGGAGAACTAATTATGACTCAATTCAATGAGGTAATTAGCATCTAATTTTTTAGTCATCCAAATTGTCTTTGATTTCAAGTACCTGCAATTTAAATAGAAATTAGAGGGGAGTGGGCCTTTTTTAAACTGGGAGACATACCTGATTGAGCTTTTACATAGTCCAGCCACCAGATGGGGACAGAAATGCATGCCAAGGACAGTGGCCCGTAATATTGAGCCATGTTTCTTCCTCATCACAGTTATTTATGATGCAGATAAAATGGCCTGAGCTCTAAAAGGTGTGGAAGCTTTAAACCTCTTCAGGAAAAGACCCAAAGGCTTTACTTTTTGTGACACTGAACCTACTTGAACGTTCAAGGAGGTAGAAAGCAGTTGCTTGCAATGATAGGTAACTTCTCACTGAAGATTAATGGCCAGAAAGCAAACTGCGCTTACCGATCATAATCCATCACTGCAATGGAGAGGCTGACCTGGTCCACATTCTCTGGAGGGATATCAAAGATGATGGCCTCGTTATAAACAGGATTGAGCGTGTTCTTCTTTGTGGTTGTTTTCCGCTTTTTCAGTCTTCGACCCTCACACATCAGTGACACTTTGACATACGGATCTGAGGAACAGATAATCAGTTGTGTGCATTTGGACTCGAAGTCATTCAAATGTGTAGCATAACAGCAACACGTTTTCTAGGAATCTCATATTGATAAGACAAAAAATGACAAAGGTTTTAGTGATCCTGGCAAACACTGCTTTCAATGAGCTCTCTATGCAGAGGAAAGGTATAGGCATTCTGAGCAGACATACCGACAGACAGACCAAAGACAGCCAGTACATCTGAACAGGGCCTATACCCATTCTCCTGATACTTCCATTTCACAACCGTGTTAAACACACAAAAATGAAGGAGCTCTTATTTGTCCCTTTCCTGAATAGACTCTGCCTTTTTATTTAAAAAAGAAGTAGATTCACCTGATGCGCCAGTTATGTCCATTGCTTTGAGATTCCTACATTTGATGACTGTCAATGTCATTCTCCCAGCAGTAGGCAAATAACAAAGGGAAAACATGATCTCACCCAAATCTATGCTTTCCTGAAAAAGAAAAGCAATGATTAGAAATCAGACCATACTGCCAACGATTCAGTTCGGATCATGCAAAAATTTAGAATTTCTTTTTTTAACATGAGAGACTTCTTTTGCAGCCTCAGATGCTTTTAAAGAGGTCACAAAAAAATTCAGGAATTATTTCTATAAAGTACAGAAAGAGTAATATTTTAGTGACAGGATCTAGAATTACTGAACTGAGAAATTAAAACAATAGCAGAGCCAAAATTTTCTGGATTCCTGATATGTTTGTGTTGAATTCACACGAATGAAAAGGTGCTGAATGTAGAATGTCAGGTTCTGCTCTTGAAGACTCAAACTCCCAACAGAAAGAAATCTGGTGGAATATTTTGATCACACACATTTACATGCCTTTTAGCCACTGGAATTTATGTAGGAGGTTTATTTCTACACACGTGTATGTGTATGAAAAGTTTATCCTAAGTGCTTTGAAAAGATGAACGTGGTTGTAAAAGTTGCTAGCTTTATTGCTTTTACTGTGCTTTGAGGGGTTGTTCTGTTCTAGAAGAAAAGCAAAGTAAAGGAGTAGCACCTACAACTTTCCTGGCTCAACAGTAATTTTTTTGAGGATAATATACTCGGAAAGATGGGTAAGGTCCATATGGATCTTAATAATCCTCACAAAGAGATAGTTTCTATGTTGAGACAATGTGCTGTGAATTCATGCAATATGATGTTGCTATACAGTTCAGATGCTATAACACTTGAGAAATGTAAACAAAGGAAGAAAGGTTCCATCAGTTTTTATTTTTTCTTTTCTCACAGTCACATATCTAACCTAATACTATAAAAGTTCAGCTGTTGAGTTCTTAGTTACATTCTAAATTGTTCCTGCTTCTTTTTTAAAGATTTTAAAGACACCCCCAAAAAAGCACAAAGAAAACTGCATATTAAGAACAACTCCGCATTCTTAAATATGAGCTTGTAAGGAGCATGTAAGGACGTCACTTCAGCAAGGCAGCCACTCTCAAGCACACTCGTGCAATCTCAAAGGACTGTTTTTGACTCCTACTAAAAAGCTTATTTTTAATATCTTAGCTTCAATATTTTATCTATCAAACCAACAGCTGCCCTGAGAGGACAAATTTGTTTGAGAACTGCTGGATTTATGGAACAGCTGTTCTAGCATCAGAAGGCAAGCATGATATATTTTTAAATGATACATACTAAAATAATGATTGCTGTGTAGATGACAAATACATTGCCTATAGTTATGAGACAGATTGGGGCTTCTTGTTCACATTTTTCAGCTGCTTATATGAAGAGTTTTATTGACTTCCTTCAGGGTAATGCTCTGCCTAAATTGAAATAGGTACTTCGGATCTTTCTGGAGTAACAATGGACTTAGTCACATGCTTCAGGGGTTTTGTGTTTTGTTTTGTTTGTTTTTTTTTTTGTTGGCTTTTTGTTGTTGGTGGTGTTGTTGTTGTTGTTGTTTTCCTCTGCATTGCAGACTTTAGATTGAAGAATGCAGTTTTAGAATGCAGCTTTAAATTCCCTGTTGCACTGTTAAAATATTGACTTTTGTGTATGTTGGTCAAATCACATAGTCAATCATTTTGCTGGGATTCTGTGCTGAGAATTAATAGATTGATAAGCATGTGAACATGCACTGTGGGTAAATTTCATCTTTGTCAGAATTTCAGATTGCTCAGGATTTCAAAATGATTTAGCTCATTCTGTCCACACAGGATCAATACAGCTATTTGACATCTCCTTAGCCCAATCCCTTACTTTGCCACACAGTGTGCAGAATTTTGTACCCCAAAATACATTAACAAACTCACTTTTCTATTTCAGAAAATTTAAATTAAACTTGAACAAATGAAGTGTCATTCTTTTCACTCATTTGTTACAGTGGCAAGTGCTCTCTGTTATATTTTACAGTTGTTGTCATACCCGAAATCTGTTTTAAGCACAGCTTCTGTTACTAGCATTACTTTCTATATGCAGAGTCTGATAGTTGTTCCTCATGTCCATATGTCAAAGAGGTCTCACTGTTTTGTTTGAACTGGAAATATAGTTCCCCTGCAGCAGTGCTTCAAACTTTAAGGTCTATGTTGAGAGAGGTGATGAAGATGAGTTGGATCATAAAAGACAGTGGGCAGCTTATAAAAAGGACTAATTCTTCCTTCTTCAGACAGATGACTTGTTTCGGCGAATAGAGAAAAAATCATTTTTGAAAGATGGGAGTATGAGCTTGAGTATTCTATTGTTTCTTTTCGAAGAGAAATTGGATAGACACTCAAAGGTTTGGGTGAGCTCAAATGATAAACAAGAATATAGACAGGACTATTTACCATGACTAAAATACTTTAAAAGAAGTATTGCTTAAAATACTTGCAAAACTCCATATGGTGGTAACACTACGGTATTTTTTTGAAAAGCAGAGAAAAGCATTGGTGCTTAGCAAAATGGCAACCATTTGAGGCTTATGCTCAGTCCTGTTCCTTTCCTTTCTGGACACTGCATACACGCTTGAAAAAGATCTTGGAAAACCCCTTGCAATCAAACCCAGGGGTTTTGACAGTGCAATGAATAAGCAAGACGCCTTAATGCAAAAAGAAATACTTGGACAACAAATGAGGGGAATCTTTTCACTCTGCCCAGCAGACTGTCCAAAGGGCAGATGTACCGAAGTTACCAGAGCTCTGTAACTGGTGTATTGACTCTTCAGTTTGAAGTAGTTTTGGGAGTGGGAAAAGGCTCTCTACCACTCCACTGTTTATGCAGGCATTTTCTGACACCTGTGACCTGTACCGGGAAAAAACGTGGCTTGTGCTGCCCTGAAATGTCTGGTTTTCTTGTTGTGGAACAACAATCATGTTGTTCTATGCACTATTTAAATAGACAAATTCTGTAGTAGACTAGAACAGATATTATTTCAGAAAACACTCTTGTCTGTATCAAAGACATTTAAGAGTCGCTCATTGTAAGATCAACGGGGTAGAAATAAAATTAGTCGTTACCCTGCACTAGTCTATGGACACCATTTAACTCCCCTCCTAGTGGAGAGAACTGACTCTTACAGATTGCCACCACGGACTAGGAGTTCCCATCGTCCTTGGATTGAGTTAAAATACAAGTTCTTTCAGAATTCTTTAAACAACTCTGATGATTTTATTTTTTTAATTTGGTACTAGTTGTGACAGCTAATGTTTGCTGATAGTTTTGTAGACAGTGTCTTTTTGGTTAGTAAGGAATAGAAAGTCCTAGTACTTTTATTTAGTTTCCACTCTGAGTATCTGCTGTTACTGGTGGTCTTTCTTCATACCTGAGTGAACGGACTATATTTCGTTAGGACGTCTACAAGTCATAGAGCAACTGGGGATTAAGATACTAAAATGCATGGTTAAAATAAATATTCTTTGGAAACCAATCACACAAGGTGAAGCCAAAGACTCACGAACTTTTAAATGTTCTTTTGAAAGATGAAGGTTAAAGTTATGCATGTATATATATATATATGATAGCACCAGAGACTGAGTACTGGGTAAAATGTCTGGGATATCACCATTTGACCCCCCCACTCTTTTTGTTAACTTAAGCACTAAATGTTCATGAAATTGAAGCTGAAAGCAGAGGTTCAGACCTAGATAATGAACAAAGTAAGGCTCAGCATTTAAACTTCTCATGGCAGTCTTTGTCTACCACATTGATTATCATGAGTAACATTTTTAAATGACCTGGATCCTTAAGTAGTATTGATTTTAATTGAGATTTAAAAATAGGATTTGAATTACTTCAGAATCCCAGTGCTCTAGAAAATTCATCTTTTTCTCACTTTATAATACACTAGGTAATTAAGTTCACACAAGTCATCCGATAGGAACCCTTCAGTACAAGCAAGTCTGAGGAAGCCAAGGCACAGACTGCCCTCAACAATCACATCTGCGTTACACTCACGGTCCACCTCAAACAAAACACAACTCAGAAGACACAAGCCTGGACCCAGTGGCTGCCTTTCATGCAGATTTTTAACTATGCTTCAGATTGTCTTACATATATCATACAAATTACACATTACTTAGGTAACTCCCATGAAATTTTATCTCTTTCCTAGGTCTATTTTGAGTTTTTCTTTTTCTTCTTAAATTAAACTTAGATTTCAATTAACAGCTAGCTTTACAGATGCTTGTAATGATTCCCCCCCACCAGCTTCCAATAACGGGTACAGGAAAAACAGCATCGAGCACAGCTGCACTAATGCAAAAGGAAGCATTTGTTGGTACTGCATAACTCGCCTTCATTTATTTCCCTTTTGTATACACAAGCCATCATACACAACTAAGGAACAGGAACAGTGATAAGTGCTATACCAGCTTCAGTTATTTTTATGGCTCCCAGTTTACCTCGCTATCCAATCCATTTTCGGGTACAGCAATGCTAGAACAAAATAAAACAATCAAAACATCGATCACAAATGCATATGTCAGCTATTCAGATGAACTTGGTTTTTTCTTAGCTACAGAATACAGAGTCTTCAAATAGCGTAATCCTCATCCCACACAAGCAACCACACCTGAATGGACTTGCTAATCACTTTTTCCTTTAGGTTACCAAGGATCTGTCTGCATTCCCTGCTTGATGGGCTCTTGGGAAATCAGTCCAGGGGTTGGCAAAGTCAGATGAAAAAAGGTCTTTTTCTATTATTTTTCTTACCAGACCCAATGGACACCAGTGCTCTCATTTTCACAGTTATGCCTGTAGAAGCAGCAGCATTTCTACAGAGGCTGTGCTCCCTGCTCAAAATATGGACAAGCAGGGGAGGTATGTGAGGAGAAGTATGTAGCCCTTGTAGGGGACCATCAATTAGCCTGATTGAATTTTCAGAACTGTTGTTGTTGGAAAAAGCTTTGCTGTCTCTTATTCCAATTAATTGTCCCAGCTGTTTCCATTACAGTCAATAGAAGAGAACTTTTAGCTAGGAACCTCCACAAATTCAGTGAAGAAGTTAGATAGAGATCCTTCCATGTTCAAGGTAGTTTCTTCTCATGTATCACCCATATTATGCCACCCATAATCCTGAACTGAACGGGAAAAAATATTTACTGACTACACTGAGGGTGTAAGAACTTCTGTAGTCTCTCTCCTACACTACAAGATCTTACCCGGTTTCCTGTGCTAGCAGGAGTGAAAAGCTTATAGAGAGCTGATAAGTGAAATAAGGTGTCATTTTTGTGTCATTTTTTGATCACAAATGAACTCTAGGCCATTTTTTTACTGATGTTTGTTTCTTCTTCTTTTCCCCTAGTTTTGCAATTCAAACAAAGTCTTAAAAGGGCAACTTGCTATGGATGCTTGCAATGAGCTATGTAAATGTTACTGGAACTAAAATAAATATACACTTTTATTGTTACTTGTGTGTCATTAATTTCCATGGTTAAAATAACAAGTATTTGCATAATTAATACTTCATTATAAATTAAATTACCTCAAAAACTTCATTGTTGTTACTTTCATTATCATTCAGATTATCATAATCCACAGTAAATAACCATTTTAATTCTTAATCTCGATTTCAATATCCAGAACTACCTTCCTATTAATTGTAATTTAAATTATGTCTTAAAGATTGCATGTGAGAGTAGCATAGCAAAAACATTGAGGATGGCATGAATTTATTTTGCACTTGATTCCTAAAAAAGTGGTTTGCTAATTTTTTTCTCTTCATTTTCCTGCTGCATTTTGAGTAAGCATCTGTACTAACTAATAATAATTTTCTAGATATCAAAGAAGGTATTCAGGCTTTTAAATTCCTAGACTTTTAGCTGTTTCCTTTAGTCACACTGAAAATTGCTTTTCTGTATAGTGTGTAAATTTAGAGAAAAGCGCATTGGCAGAACCAGACTTGAATACTGCAGGAAAATAATTCCCTCATGGGACAGATTTCTCTCTCTTTTTTCTTGTTATGTTTAGAAATATATTATATATATTCCTGCTTTCCAGTAAAAACTACTGACCTCAAGCTTCAAGAATCAGGGGTAAAATAAAACAGAACTATAAATATTGGAGGTTAGATGGAAAGAAAAGAAGAGGGAAAGCTGTTCCCCCAGACAGTTAGCCAAGAATGGATTAAGACATCTCTGGTTTTGAGGTATAGATCAAGAGTTAAAAGAATGATAGGAAAAAGCAGTACAGAAAACTACCAGTCTGTCTGTTTTCTCATCTATGCATGTAGACTTTCATGGTATTTATACTATCACAGAAGTTCTCAAAAGTTACAGGAAGCTCGAACTGGAGAGCTAATTCTACCACCTCTCAGGGGGATTTTATTTTGGAAACCTTGTCCCCACAGCTAAAACTTATTTTCCTCTCCTGTTATTCCTCGCATATCAAATCAAGGTCTTTTTCTTCCTCCCAATACGACTTATTGATTGAGTTGTCCTGTGAAACGAATCAATGAGGTTTGTGTTTGTTCTTGCCTCTGTGGAAGACAGTATGGAAGCAGTGGGGCCTGTTGCTCTATAATGACCGCGTCTTCTGCTTGGGGAGGCCCAGTGCTTGTTTTCGCCTGACATCCTGATTGCTCTGGGTAAGCGCAGCTGCTGATTGCAGTCCTAATGGCCTAGAGAGGACTCCCTGAGACAGCACGCTGGGTCCAGCAGGCTGGATGCTCTCGGTAGCACCCTGGGAAGCCTCCTGAGTCCTTCTTTTGTCACTCCCTCTGTACATAACCATCTGTTTTATGCACCGGGGGGTAGTTTCATCTTGCCAGGCAGCAAGGAAGCCCATACCTGCTTCAGAACAGCTGAGAACAGAGATACTTCTGTGAACTAACTGTGGCATCCACCGGCATGTGAATGAACCGAAATGTATGCGTCTTCCCGTATAAAGATACTCTTCTGAAGCAGCAATGCATTGACTGCAAAGAGACTATTTGCAGTGAGACACTCAGAGAGAACTTAGGGCACAGCAGGTCAGTCAGGCCGTGCACCTTAACACAGCTATCACAGTACTGCCTGGATGCAGAGATATTAATTTCCCTTGAGGAAACCATATTCTTCATACATCTAATATTTCTTACTTTTAAGGTAGACTGAAACTAGCAGTTTCCCTCTAGCAAAGCAGAATATTCAAATCATCGTCGTTTCAAATGAAAAGAAACATTCATTAATAAGAGAAACCTTCCCTGCTTTCAGTAACAGGACAGAAACCCACCTTTTCTCCATCGTCTTTACTAGTTATCACCCAGACCTAAAGCTGTCCCGAACCTAAATGAAAAACCTTAACATGTTTGCTGTGAAGACTGACCCAGAGTATTCTTCCATCTACTCAGAAGCAGGTGATCACGTGAATCCTTTATATCATTGGCCCTGAGTAGAGACGACAAGTGCATTGGCTTTGAAGGGGCTGTTCCCTTTATGGAGATGATAAATGTTTTGATACTGACAAGCTTTTACACTTTCATACCTGTTTAACATTGTGTTAAAGTTTTTACATGGATTTCCAGAAACACTAATAGTCTAAGTCTCTTCTGAGGAGGATGGCTAACTGTAGGCCATAGTCCACTACATTGCTGGTGATAAAATATTTCCTGATAGTGCTGCTCTTTGAACACTAAGAAATAGGACAATCCATATAATGTGGCCTCAAAGTTTGCCTGCCATAAGACGTATCTTTGTCAGCACTATACCACTATTGCCTTACTCAGAGTAAGGCCTAGTGTGCCATTTTTTGTCCACCTATGAAATAGCAAACTATGGAGAAAACTAAGCAAAGACAATGTCTGCAATTGCTCTGGGTGAACAGCGGAGGTGGGCTTCATTCTTGTTTGATCAGGAAGTCAGAAGAATGTCTTTCCATAACAGAGGCCAACAGCTAGCAGGATTACCTGTGTGACATCCTACTCTAGCAAGCGTTTGAGATAAATGAACTGAGACAAATGCTACTGTCCCACTTATTAAAAAAAGGTATTTAAGCACTTCTGCCTTTTCCAGCAATGCTATTCACTTATATTACAAGTGCTTTAGAAACAGCACACACCATGGGCATCGCATGAACTCTGTGTCCTCACAAAACCTTCTTTTATATCCCACCTCACAAATGAGAAAACTGCAGTGCTAAAATGCCTGGTGCCAGAAAACTAAATAATAATCAAGTTCCATCTGTCTACGTGAGATAATTCAAGAGGCTACAAATATATGACAGCTCCATGACTAACATCCCCAAGAGACTACCACTGTGCTGGAAATGGCTTTCCTCTAAATTCTGAGCCCTATTTTTTTTCCCAGTTGCAGAGTTTCCTATAATTGGTTACACTAACAGACTTCACAGAGTACCTTTGGAAAAAAAAAAAGTTTCTGACAGTCACTCGCCAATTATTTTAGGCAACGACATTAGAGGCAGAGACTTCCAAAGCAATCAATCATTTTAAAAACTATAATAGGAAGTTAATAAACTTTTACATCCAGAAAGTGTTAGATCACAAGAGGTGGTCTTTTGCCTAAACAATTTTACAACACTGAATATTTGCACTTAAGTGCTTGTTAGCAATTCCAATAAGTGAGGGGTTTTTTTAATGTATGTGGTATATTTTGATAGTAACAAACCTCAGAAATGTATGCAAAACTCACAAGCGCTTTGCAAAAACAGAAGCTAGATATGTTGACTAAACAATCCATTTGATATTATTTGTTTGCCTCTGATGTTATGAATTAATTTTCCTAAAGTACATTAAGAATTACAGTATTCCTATATACTGAACAACCTTCACAGGTGGTCCAAAGTTGCCTTTTGAGCTTTTCTTTTTTTTTTTTAATTAATCAAACGAACAGAAGTAAATGATGGATTATTTATTGAAAATTCAATCACCCATGTATAAGCAAAATTTGTGGATATTAGTATCATCAAATATCTAGGTTACTTTTTTTCCACAACGGATTTTACACCATATTTAGCTTGTTAATTTAACATTAAAGAATGAAAATGCTTTAGCACTTACAACAGGTACATGCTACGTATTATACAATAGCTGTAGTTTTCAACATAACGTATAACAGAGAAACAATGATATGAATGAAAAATTAAAGGAACAAAATACAAACTACAAAAGATGAATAAATATCAACAGCTGAAAACCATAAGAATAAAAATGAGCATGTGGGGGGCCAATCCTGCACTTCTATAAAATAGTTTCAAATTACTATTATGAGAAAAAAAAAATATTCAAACTGTAGATTCCTACAGAGTCATCGATTTTACGGCCAAAAGGACTCAGTGCAACCATCCAGTCTGATTTTCCCCTGTACCAAATTAAAACTCTTTACGGATGTGGGAGTAAATCTTTTAAAAATTACGATAACTACTGACGTAGAGTCTTTGCATAGCAAAGAATCTCCCAATCTCTTGTGGTAACTTCCTTCACTGGTAAAATCTTGCAGTTCATTTCCTTGGTAAATCTGTTCAGTAGGTGTTCAACTCCGAGACTGCAAAGCCTTATGCAATAAAAATAGGTTCTTTCCAAACAGGTAATAGGAATCATTTATACCCTCACTCTACCTTCTGGATAGAAAATTCTTGGCTATGGAAGAGACGTAAAAGACTCAAAGCTAAGGAGAGGCCACTTCTGCCGTGTTTTTCCAGTTTTGGACCAGTCTTTCGATCTATCACTTCCACCACTTTCTACCATCTATCATTTAGCAACGGCATGAGCAAACCACTGGGTGTAGGAAGCATGTCTGAACAAAAGGCTGAAAAACTTCACGGAATGTACAACAAAATAGAGCAGCGGTGAAGCAGGAAAAAGCATGAGAGAAATATATTTGCAGAATGGCATGTTGGTTCCTCTGCTCTACCGTGTAAGTAAGGACCCTCCCACCGAGACAACAGTTTGCTTTAAGATTCTTTTTGAACACCAAACCACACTTGCCTGGAGCAGTTATTTTTCACTAATTGTAGAACTAGCTGGATCCTTTTTTTTTTCAAGGCTTAATCCAAGTCCAATTGACTCTGGTAAGCATTAGTTAGTTAGTTAATTGCTAGTTAGTGACTTTGGCAAACTTCAGATCTGGTACTTAAAACTGTAATTCTCCACTGATTAACACCTTATGCACTGTTTATTCCTGTGCAGGATTGGCTCCCTCACCTCACAGTTTCTGAAATGGCAGAACTAGAAACCTTTATTACTAACCAATTTTAATCTACATGAAACAGCTGAAGTAAAACACAAGGCAGCACATTGCACATATAGTAACAGGACATCGTGTAGGAGGGCTTCATTTTGCCAGGAAAAATCAATTCGGTGAGTTTCTTACATGATTTTCTGAGGATGGTGTAAGGCGTGTGAAAGCTGATGCAGTCACACAGTGCTAGAAGACATCTCAATTTCATGTGTTTATTGTTAATGGTTTAAGTGGAGACAACTTATTCACACACATGGAACACTGTAAACTGTACCGGCTGAAAGGCTGAAATCCCAAAACTTCATGCTTTCTCTTAAACTTTATACATAGTAAAACACCAGCAGAGTGAATTAAGCACTATAACTGCATGTACTAAGCCCTGGTGAGGAAGAAACTTGAATAAGAGTTCAGCGCCAAGATTAGCAATCATTTTCATCCAAATGTAGATCAGTATCTCTCCCAACTGCATAATTTGGTATGGCATTTTAATCTGCACAAAACCAGTGCTGAACAGTCCAGGGATTCTAATTTACTGAAACCATTCTAGTTATCAGGTAAAAATCTCACACACACGCCTGTTGCAAAGGACCAGTGAGCATCTAAGTAATTACTAAGGTATTAAAGATTATATCAAAGCTAGAAGAAATTTTTCAAAAATGTTACTGGGTTATTATTCCAAGACCTTAAACGCAGATTCAATTTTAAGCTTGAGAACCCAGTGCTTAAATTTACCTGAAATCTGAGCTCGATCAAACTAAGCATACACAGATGCGGTTTTCTGGAGGTGTGCCGGGGGCTGTTCGGATCAGTTTGGTAGACCCGGCAGTTAAAATAAATAGCTAGTTTTGGGAATTCACATTCAAAAACTGTCTCCGCTATGCTCCGCTCCCTAATATTTCTCCTTCCTTAAGAAACACATTGCTTCCGATCAAACTGGTGAGAAAATACCAGTCTTCTGTCCTCCTAGTCGTGCAGCCCCAGACTTCCCTGTCTAGCAGGTATGAACAGCACAAAAACATTTGGGAAAAGAGGCATGGGAAGTCTCCGGCTCTACTGAAGGAATGGTATGAAGCTTCTGCCACTGAAGCAGTGTCTAGTACTGCTCTGTCGTCTGTTCATCCCTGCTGTGAAGTCCAGCCCATACTCAAACCCAGGGACGACTCAGACTGTTTTGGATAGCTCCACAGAACGAGATGGGAAAACTTCTGTATAAATAGCGTAGTAGTTAAAAAAATACAAAACCAAACCAAACAAAAAAGCCCACACCCCACCATTTCATTTTTTTTTTTCCACTGTAAAATTCCAGCCAGGGAAGATGAGTTTGAATTTCAAGGTTAATAAAGACAATGTTTGGAGACTGGTGGCTTTCCTGCTGGTAGCCTGTCATCCATCCTGTCATCCATGCACAGGCCTCCTTTTCTTGCTTGCAACAATAAACAAATAATTTCTATGTCCTAACTCTGCTTGCCTCTTGAGTTTTGCTAGTAATCAGCAACAACACAGACACATCTACTGAGGACCCTAAGCACTGGGCGGCCAGCAAAGAACATTTTAGACTTCAAGCATTTTTAGCCTCTCTCTCTTCCTTCAAAAGATTCCCAACCTATGAAAATCTGCCAACAAGAGCAGGATGGGCCCTTAATAGATGGTCGTTTTGAAGGACAGGAACAGGGTATTTTGCTAACAGGAAAACGTTAATTGTCCTTGTTAAGCAGTGACTTTTGTGATGTACTATTTAATTAATAAACCTAATTTATATTTGCACAGTGAGCCGTAAGGGTGATGGTATGTTCCCAGAAGATTTTTTAGTAATTAAATTTTATAGCTTCCTAAGCATCGTATTCTCTACGTTTTATACGTTTTAAGGAAAACACTGACAACTCTTTTTTTTTTTTTTTTTCCTTCCAGACTCTGCTGATAAACAGGGTGCTCTGCCACAAACTACAAAAGAGAAATGAAAAGATCACGTTAATGCTTTTGGAACACATTACTTACTGTGGTGGCACAGTGGATGTCTTTCCATACATTGGCTTCCCTGGAGAGATCTGAGACTTCAAAAAGGTTATCAAGAATAACTTCCCCAATCATGTCATGTCTAGAAAATCTGTCAAAATCATAAACACTGAAATGCAATTTCCTGTTGCTGAGTTGATCATAGGCTACAGGAAACTGAAAGGTTTCATCAAAGACAGGATTTAATGTCTTTCTGTGAACTCGTGTCTGAAACTTCTTTTTCCTATCTGGAAGCAGATAAATCTTAACGTAGGGGTCGGATGTTCCTGTGAAGTCTTTAGCAGGCAGATCTAAGGCTTTCACAATTGTGACAGCCAGAAGTTCATTCTCATAATCATACCGGAGAGTGAAGTTAAGTTTTCCACATGTTTTCACATCTTCTTGTTGCCCATCAGAATCCACAGACTTCTGTTTGTAGAGTTCCGGTTTTATTCTCCCGATGCTGGTTGTCGTCTCTCCCCTTTGCAAAATCGGATCTGTCCCCATGTTAAAATCAACACTGGACACTTGCATCTGCCTTGGCAAGTGCCTCCTGAAAGAATTGTGCCTGCACACATACACACACACAAAATGAGCCATGGTTATCTCTGGGAAAAGACCTGGCTATTACTAAGTAGCAAATACAAGAAGACCAAATTAGTAAGGGTCCCTCTCTTTAAATTATTTTAAAATAATCCCCCCCCCCCAAATTTTTTGCAAGTGTCAAAACAACCTTGAGAGGAAATGATCATTCAGAATGAACTTCTTGGCCTGAGACACCCCCAGCGTCCTGGCAAGGCATATATTTATAACCTTGTTTTTCAGGCTATGCAGCTGAAACAGAACTCAGATTCTTTCACAGAACAAGTTGACAGTTCCAACATTGCTCGATCCCACCGTGCTAGAGCCTGAGTAAAGTATAGTCAGGCAGAAAAACACTTTCAGAATTGCCATTGGTACTTCCTGGGTTTTGGAGGCATTCCTTGGTGGTTTTCCAATTAAATATTTACCAAGCCTCACACCGATCACTGTGAAAGGCACCTGAAATTGCCATGCGGAGCTATGTCTGGAGGTTTTCAGCATAGTGTTTTGCCACTCTACAACATTTTAAATACACCTGCTTGGCATTTGCTAGACTTAGGTACAGGCTGCCTTCTCCAGACATACTGGGAACATTTTGTTCTGGCCGCAATACCTTTCAAAGTTTTGGTCAACGTTTTCTGTTACAGGTTTTTTTCCTTCTGTTCTCACACTCTGCTGTGTAGTGTATTAGAAAGCTGATTCCTGTACTCCTAGCAAGAAACAATATGTTTAAATCCTTGTAATTCTGAATACAGTGTTGCACAAGCGTATGTATTTATGGGCTTATCTTGACTCATGAACATCAATGGAAATTCATGCCCTTCTTATTAAGAGTGAAATCAAACCCCTGGTATGCCATAGAGCCTTACAGCAGTATAAAAACACTGGTGAAAAAGCTTCATAGGATTAAGCATCAGCAGATGCCATTATGACCCCGCTGTCCAGTTTATTTTTTGGGCATTTTCACGTTTCCTTGGTACCTCACTACCCCAACAATCTGTACTGGAAAAGCTCACTACCTCCTCCTGTGAGCATACTTAGTTGCCATTAAAAAACAATTTAATTGTCAGAATTTCCTCTGCTTTTTGCAATCAATTGCTTATTAATGCCAAATGCAGCCTTGCCTTATTGCTTGGTTTCCCTGTGGTGTTGTGTTCTGAAAACAAGAGGTGTCACAGCTGTGTGTTTCTTTCTTTAAATCAGAAATGCAAATTGTCCATTTGAAAGCAACCAGGACTCATTTCATAGATATTATTTGTATTTTTGCTGTAAGTGAAGTGGCTGCAGAAGGCGTGAAGCACAAAACTATCGCAGTTCAGCCGAGCAGAGATACAAGAGGGTAATCTGCAGCCATTAAATAATAGACAAGAACGTTTCCCCTTTCGGCTGTTTCAGTACTGGTAGGTGCAGAGAGCAGTACTATCATAATACAAGAATAGGAGAGGGAGAACTTCATAGTCTAGATTTGAAGTAGCTCCAAAAAATCCAGGTGTTTTGATCTCAAACTTAGATGAACAATACGCCCCTCTCATAACACATTCTACCTTTCTTTTTTTACAGACAGACAAGTTGAAAAGTTTTCTTTTCTCTTAGATGTTAAAACGTGCCGAATTCATAATGTACGATGTCTCCATTGGAATGGAGCAAGGAGTCAAAGGGCCCTAACTAGTCAGAAAAGTACAACGTTGTCCTCAGGGAGTTTCAAGGCTGTCCTTGTGCCTTTGTCCTCGGAGAAGTCCAGCCTCATAGGTGTGCTAAACACAGGGGAGGAACTGAACTCCATCCAAAACGTAGTGGCAATAAATGTTTGGGTATGCAGTAATTTAGGCACTAGCTCTCTAGTATCTTTGACTCCTAACGAAGTCCAGGAAGACCTGTGTTACTGCTACTTCTATCTGTGCTAATGAAACCTGTGCAGGTAGGCCTTTCTGAGTGCTCCTCACACCTGCAGCTGGAGTACTGAGATGCCCAGATAATCACATTCAAACCCCGCCACACACAAACAATAGAGAAAACCGCCTATGCAGGGGAAACTGTCTGTATGGCATTTCCAGTTTGAGTGGATACACAAAAAATTCTCTTTTCCTCGACTTCTCTTGCATTTATGAAGCTCTGAGTTAATATTTGTAAAAGTAACATATGAAACCCCACATCTCTGATTTCTAAGGTACCAACCTTATTTCAAATTTTCGAACTTTAGGCATGTAAGATCCTCCAGTGAACACAGTCAATGGTGCGAGATGTCACTAAGTAAAACAGTGCAGCTGTATGGCTGTTCCCCATGGGAACCAGCAGCGTTTTTGCTCTGGTAAGCCAAAGTTCTAATTACATAGTGCCTAGAATCTGTTCTGAGTCACAGCATTTCACCAAGATAGCTAATTGGTCTGTTAATAATTAAGATGCTTCGTTGTTGTCATGGCAACATATTTATCTTCCATTGTTCTGCAATAACAAAGGAATTAATGACTGTGATAATGAAGTACAAGGATGTCAGGCAACCAGGTTGTGAAAATGCTGCAAAGTTACTAACATGTGCAAATCCAGGTACCTCAACCCCTACTGGCTCTTATGTAGCACTCCTATAATAGTCATGCCTTCCGTAACTTAGAACAAACACATTTTGAGTGGCAGTAAAGCTGTACGTAAATCTCTAATATAGAATTGTGCTTGCATAGGAATAATGATAGTATGAAGCTGATTTCTAACTCAGTAAGATTGCCATATATAAGACAAAAGAGAAGGACGGGATGCTGATTTATGGTATGACTTGAGATTTGTGAGTGGTGGCTCTGGACGAGCCTTCCTAGATAGCTTTACACCAATCTTGGACCAAATCCAGGAATGGACACCAGCACTTGTGGTATTTAGAGAGAACAGAGGCTGCTGTCTCCTCCTTGCAATCGCTAAAGTCAGCAGACCTGCTTGTTTTTCTTTAACGAGCTGCACATTGCCCACCTTGTTGGTGAGAACAAGGTCCAGCATAGCACCTCTCCTCATTGGCTCCTTTATCACTTGGAGCAGGAAGTTATCATCAGCACATTCCAGGAACCTCCTCGATTGTTTATGCTCTGCTGTGTTGTCCCACCAACAGATATCGGAGTGGTTTAAGACCCCCATGAGGATCAGGACTTGTGAAGATGAGGCTGCTCCTATCTGTCTATAGAGGACCTCATCCACTTGGTCTTCCTGGTCCGGTGGCCTGTAGCAGACTCCCACTGTAACATCACCTGTCCCTGCCCTCCCTTTAATTCTGACCTACAAGCTCTCGGTCCCTAGGCGGAGCTCCATGCACTCCAGCTGGTCACTGACATAGAGGGTGACACCCCTTTCTCGTCTCCCCTGTCTGACCTTCCTAAAGAGCCTATATCCTTCCATTCCAACACTCCAGAAGGAAACAGGAGACCTGGTTGTATGGGATATGGAGAAGGCTGATGTACTCAATGACTTTTTTGCCTCAGTCTTTACTGGCAAGTGCGCCTAGCCACACTGCCCAAGTCACAGAAGGAGAAGGCAGAGACTGAGAAAATGAACTGCCCACTATAGAAGAAGATCAGGTTCAAGACCATCTAAGGAAGCTGAAGATGTACCAGTCCATGGGACCTGATGAGATACATCCACAGGTCTTGACGGAACTGGCGGATGAAGTTGCTAGGCCACTATCATCACATTTGACAAGCCGTGGCAGTCCAGTGAGGTTCCTGCTGAGTGGAAAAGGGGAAAAATAACCTCCATTTTTGAAGAGAGAAAAAAGGAAGACCTGGGGAACTACAGGCCAGTCAGTCTCACCTCTGCCCCCGGCAAGGTCATGGAGCAGATCCTCCTGGAAACTATGCTAAGGGACATGGAAAATAAGGAGGTGATCAGTGACAGCCAACACGTCTTTCAGTAAAGGCAAACCATGTCTGACAAATTTGGTGGCCTTCTGTGACGGGGTTACAGCGCTGACGGATAAGGGAAGAAAAACTGACATCATCTACCTGGACCTGTGCAAAACATTTGACGCTGTCCTGCATGACATCCTTATCTCTAAGAGATAAGCGACCGGGATTTGAAGGATGGGCCACTTGGTGGATAAGGAATTGGCTGGATGGTCACACTCAAAGAGCTGCAGTCAGTGGCTCAATGACCAGCTGGAGACCACTGATGAGTGGCATTCCCCAGAGTTCAGTATTGGGACCAGCACTGTTTAACATCTTTTTGGTGACAGGGACGGTGGGATTGAACGCACCCTCAGTAAGTTTGCCGGCGACACCAAGCTGTGTGGTGCAGTCGACACGCTGGAGAGAAGGGATGCCATCCAGAGGGACCTGGACAGGCTTGAGAGGTGGCCTGTGCAAACCTCATGAAGTTCAACAAGGCCAAGTGGAAGGTCCTGCTTGTGGGTCAGGGTGATCCCAAGCACAAATCCAGGCTGGACAGAGAATGGATTGAGAGCAGCCCTGAGGAGAAGGACTTGGGGGCATATTGATTGATGAGAAGTTCAACATGTGCACTTCCAGCCCAGAAAGCCAACTGCATCCTGGGCTGCATCAAAAGAAGTGTGGCCAGCAGGTTGAGGGAGGTGATTCTCCTCCCCTGCTCAGTTCTAATGAGACCCCACCTGGAGTACTGCGTCCAGCTCTGGGCCCCTCAACATACGAAGGACATGGACCTGTTGGAGCAAGTCCAGAGGAGGGCTATGAAGAGGATGAGAGGGCTGTAGCACCTCTCTTATGAAGACAGGCTGAGGGAGTTGGGGTTGTTCAGCCTGGAGAAGAGAGGGCTCCAGGGAAACCTTCTAGCAGCCTTCCAGTTCTTAAAGGTGGCCTACAGGAAAGATGGGGAGGGACCCTTTATCGGGGAATGTAGTGATAGGATGAGAGGTAGTGGTTTTAAACTAAAAGAGGGTAGATTTAGATGAGATATTAGGAAGAAATTATTTATTCTGATGGTGGTGATGCACTGGAACAGGTTGCCCAGGGAAGTTGTGGATGCCCCATCCCTGGTAGTATTCAAGGCCAGGTTGGATGGGGCTTTGAGCCATCTGGTCTAGTGGGAGGCATCCCTGCCCATGGCAGGAGGGCTGGAACTAGATGATCTTTAAGGTCCCTTCCAACACAAATCATTCTATGATTCTATGATTCCCAAGCACCTCACTTTTGCCTTTGTGCCTCTTGGAAACCGATGTACTCTTTGCAGAGCTGAATGACAGTTTACTGGCTAACTGGGATCAAGGACTAAAGAGCTTTTTTGTTTTGTTTTGTTTTTTTAACAAACAGATCTTTTCAGGAGCTATGAAAACGATATAGTTCTGATAAAGCAGAAATTCATCAGTTCCCTACATTAACATGTCTTCATGTTAAATGCACAGTCTATAAAAAGTGATCAGGCACTTTTTATTACTGCCCTGAATGGCTTCTTAAAATCCTTATGCTTCAATTACAATGACTTAATATGATTCTATTTCTCTTATTACGAGCTGATCGCTGCAAGAACCTATCACAGAACTGGTTACAACCTTTTTCTTTGCCCCAGCTCAGGTAAGACCAGCGTAGGGGAGACAATCCAGACAGCGGACATTTCTCTTAGGTCCTTTGTCAATGACATACAGTTAGGAGATAGTGCATTTGGGTCACTCAGGACTCCTGAGTACAACAAAGCAGTGATGCATTGAAGGTGGTGCTAGAAAAAATTATGCTACCTCTGTGTCTGCTAATGGCTCCCCTTTATTTAGAGGTCACCAACAAAGAATGCCAGAGACAGTTTTCAGTCTTTTTGTGATCCAACATTTTGCAACACAATGGAGGAGTAATCCAGAAAGCTGGTCTAAATGTCCAGTCTTGATCTCATACATGATATTCTTGGCAGCAAAAATTAACATGGGCTGTCGGAAGGTTAAGACTCACTTGAGGCAAGCAGGCGTATAGAAAAAAATGCATTTAGAAACACATAAAGGACCATCTCTGGGTAATTTTTAAGACTCTTCTCATTCTAAACATGTTTTGTAGCAAGGGCGCAGTTCTTCAGCAAATTGTAAAGGAAGGTGATGTCTTCAAACACCCTGCTATTAATTGGCTAAGGTGGGACAACCAAGGTTGCTCAAAGCAAAGACACTGTCCTCTCAGGAGAGATTTAACCCTGTTAATCTAGAGACGATAAAAAGAAAAAGCACCCTTACAAAGTTACCAATATGTGCAGAAAGAGTAGGACTGATGGCAGGTTTTAATTTTGTAAAACTCTTCTTGGCTTCACAGATATTTTATATGCATTTAGATCCCAGTCCAAATCACTCAAGAGGTCTGTGGGAATACTTTCACAGCCTGAAGTAGCTCTGGATCATGTCCCTGGAACTTCTTTCTTCCCCTATAGTACCACGGGGACTATTCAAGCCCATTTGCCAGCCAGCTATTTCTTCTGTCTGTTCAGAAAGTCAGACAGTCTGATTACCTACAGATTTACCTGTTGGTACATGACGGATAAAACTCTTCCAATTAATATCCTATTAGGTAACAGTGAGTTGTGTAATATCCTTGTCATGCTAAGCTGCATCAATTTTGGTCCCTCTGTATTTCCTGTAAATTTCAAAGTTGTCTTCCCAGGATTTTGGAAATGTTCCTCAGAGTGGCTTGGATACTGTGCTCCCTCTCTTCGCAGGTGGATACAGTAGCTGGAGCCAGGCACAGCCAAAGCAATGTGGCTTAAAGCCAGACGTACAGGCTCATAATTCAGGAGATGGTTCAGCTGCTAAAGTCGGTTAGACCTCCCCTGGCTAGAGGGCTCTCGTATTTGGGAACCTCCAGTGGTTGCCTGCTGGCCGTTCCACGCCGCTGGAATAGCTGGGAAAAAGCACTTCAGCACTCACCACCATAACGAGCGCACTGGGCTGGCAAAACACTGTCTTTAGGGACTCACAGAAGGCCAGAAAAGTATGTGCACACAAAATGTAAAGCACGTGTCTTCTCTAATCTTGTGCCTCAAATGATTATTTTTTTTTTTTCTCTGGTAGCATGTGTTCATTTAGCAAATGCTTTATTGAAGGAAAGCTACTTCCTATACAGTAGTCTTACTTATGGCATTATGCAACACTTCAGGTGCCTGCCTTAGCCTTCATTTTTCCATTCTTTGTTTATAAAACAGTCTCTCTTTTTTTTTTTTTTTTTTTGGCTGATGTAGAAAGTGATCTTTGCAGTTCACTGGTTGTTTTCCATACGTTAAATTTGCTGACAGTATTTGAAGAAAACATCATTGGAAACTATACGTCACTGCACTCGTCTTCAATACTTTTCAATATAAAGCACTACTTGAGACAAAATAAAAGTTTGTGTCCTCCACTTCAATACAAAAGAAACCACTTAAGCACTATTACATGCTTGCCATTTATTTAAGGATCTATATGAAATCTGTACTGCTTTAAGAGCAGCCCATAAGGATCTACATTCTCAGACTGGGATTTTAATTCCTTTATAAGTGCCAAACTATGTCTTAAAGAAATGTGCCATCAACAACAAATCTGTCATTTGTTTAGTGGAGAGGGAAACTTTCATCTGCAACAGCAACTGCTGTATCTATAAAAATACCTCTGTGAAAAGCCAGACTTGCAGTACTTCAAAAAATAACACTGAAATAGATTTTCCTGTACACAAAACCTAAAATGGATACGCTTAAAGGAGTAACATATGTATTTACAAAGTAGTAGAAGACATAGATTTGATCTTCATATGTTAAAATAATGACGTAACCGAAGGCACACCGTTATGTTTCAGAATATTCTGTTCAAAGGACACTGAGGCTTCCCCTTCAAGGGACTGCTGTTTCACCCGTCACTGCTAAGGAGTCAGTGAATAAACCAGGACCCTGGAAATTTTCAGCAGGGTGTTCTGGCTCTACCTGTTCCCAGGAAACTGCCACAAACGCACGTGCCCCTGACTTACCTTGATGACGATGTGGGCTCAGTGATCTGCCTCTGCATGCGTGCATGTCTGATCAGATGCTCTTTCAGTGCGTTCTGGACCTCTGCTGGTATATCAGGTGAAGTGTGGCTAATTTTCAATGCGGCTTCAAGCACCTTCGCTGTAGGTTTCCCATTTTCTTTAACTTCCTTTTTCTCACTGGTCTCAAAAACCTCCGTAGGAGCACTGGAGTTGCTCTGAGGGACATTACTGGCATTGGAAGTGAGAGGTTTGCTTCTCCAGCAGGGCCAACACAACTTCCAAAAGACAAAAAGCGAGACTACCAGCAAGGCGAGCCCACAGAAGCTGACGACTACTGCTAACAGACTGACTGAGATGTCTGCAAGGAATTAGAAACAAAGATCATCGTGACAGACAAACAGGAGAGAAAAAAAAATTAAAAATGACACAGGTAAGGAGACAGAAGCATTTTGATCATTATCCTGCACAGAGCTTTAAAGTCCTATCTAATGCTTTTTTTTTTTTTCCTTTTTGATATCTAAGCCTGTACCTTTAAAATGTTATCATTCTCTAATATGTTTTTCACAAATACTCCATTAATTGTTGTTCAGGCCAGGGGCCAGTATCTGTATCACTAGCCACGCAATCAGTCAGACTTCTCAGGAAGTAAGGGACGGCCCAAATGGTCCCAAGTACACCTGGCCATTGTTGGCAAAGGGGGTCTGCTCAGGAACACATCTTGCTCGAAAAGTTAAACCACAGTCAACATTTTCTGTAAGTGCACATGAAGACGGACCAGTTCTAAACCTCCAGGCTGATACACAAATTTCTTCAAGACTCGCCAAACTTTTGATTCTGTGTGCTAACTGATTCAGAAACAGGTTAAAACCTAATGTTTAAGTGGCTTAAATAGGGATAGGATATAGTTTGTCATAAATAAGAAATTTCCAGGGTTAAATCTTAAGCTCTGGACCAAGACCGTCTTAGACCAAGACAACACATACACAATGGTATATAAAATTCTGCTCTGAAAATGCAACTGGCTTCACTATACAATGCCCTGAGTTGTACAGAGACATACGGTACACTTAGCCACCCCTGCTGCCCTGTATTTGACTTCTTCTGCCACAATTAGTTAGCAACTCCAATAGCACAGACAAAGATGAGAGAACAGATTTCATACCAATGAAATTCTATGAACATACTTGTATTTTAGGAGATGGTGGACAACCAGAAATGCCAGTTGAGCCCTAATTAGGAGTTTTATTCTATGTGACATGTTTCAGTTTGATTTTTCCAGTATCATGTACCATTATAAAGTATAACTAAAAACATCCCTTTCCTTTTGAAAAGAGCCTTTTGTATGCTTTAAAAGTATTCAGTAAACCCTGCTTAAATGGCCCTCAAGCAATGGCTGCTGCTGCTTGTTACAACAAGTTTTGACAGTATAACAGCTAATATTTTGTATCCACAGCTCCAGGCTACTGGCTACTAAACTGAACCAGTGGAAAAGTGCAACGAGAGTTTGACCGTATTTTTTTCTAGAGGATTGCAGGAAGAAAAATAGTCCTCTAGGTATGTATTAGCTCTGTGGAACCGTATGTAGCTCACAGGTCCCTTTGAGAGATGAAGATTCCAGTAGCAAATTTGGGAATGTTTTCTTTATTAATATATAACATCCAGACACATCTCTCAGTAGCAAACACTGAGCGTAAAGCCCATTCAACAGGAAAATGTGTGAGAATAGCAAAAGCAAATAAAGAACGCTTGCAGTCTGGAGATCTGAAAGATACGGTCCTGCTCAACCTTACCTCATACGCGTCCTGGCCAGTGTCATAGGGGAACTGGCAGAGGATGTGCTTCTTGATTTAAAGAGTTTGGCACAAACTGCAGCCCTGCCTCGAACAGAAGTATACCTCCTCGACCATTTCCTGACAGTCCTGAGAAAGGTGTCCTCCTTTTCTGCCTGTAGTTAAATGCCAAAATGTAGCCCTTGGAATATGCATGTCAGCTGAATGAGAAATTCACGCAGCAACTGCTGATTTAAGATGCTTCCATAAAACGAATGGATGCATGATTATTTCTAATAATAATCTAACACAAGAAGCCAACGATACTTTTGCATATGATTTTTCTAGATACTTGATCCCTAGAAGGGATTATTAGGCTATTTGGTTTAATCTGCTGTTTACCCCGATAGCCTTCCCAAGCCCGGTAATTTCTATTTGGCTTGTGCCTGTTCTGCAGCAGACTGTCCGATCTTGACAAGAGAAGATATTAAGGCATGCTGAGTTTACTGCATGTTTCAACGGTTAATCGCTTTTTGTTGTAAATTTGTACTTCTGATTTGTATTTCTGTAGTTCTAATTTACAGTCATTGTTTCTTTCATGTCTTTGCGTGAGAGATTAAAAGATACGATATGCTTCGTACGACATGGCTATGCAAAATACAAATAAACTAAACAGTCCAGGAATGAAGCCCAGGACTTGAAACTCAACTGCCCATACCAGTCACTGAAACAGTTTTAAACTGGGCCAGTCCATACCTTCCTAGCCACTTCCTGGGCATGGATCAGGAATTAGAGCAGGGCAACCATTATTCTAAACAGGCGGTTTGGATGTGGCTCTTCCGTTTCAGCAGATGACAGGCTCGACTAGCACAGAAGGAGGCTGTCACGTGCCAGTTGGCCTCAGTGCCCAAGAATGGTCTTAGATGAATTTAATATATGAATACAGAGGTATGCCCCACTGAAGGAACTTTCTTGATAAACTGAACCAGATTAATTTTCAGTCAAGCTGGACAAAATATTTTTCCATTCTCACAGACGGATAAAAAGTAGAAACCTTGAAAATGCTGATAATGTATCAGAAATTAAAAAAAAACAACCAACCAACCAAACAAACAAAGCAATTAAATTTTGGGTCATTTGCAATATTTCCAGCTCAGTTTAGAAATGGTTGGCATAATTAGGTTACTTTTTGAGAGGAAGGCTTTTAAAAGTGAATTTTTATTTTTTTTTTCATTTAGAAAATGTTGAAACGGGATGTTTTAACAACTTTGAAACTGCTGGAAACATTTCAAAACCAGAAATATGAAAATTGATCCCTTCCAGCAGAGTTTCAATTTGATGAATAGATACCATTAGCTGAAAAACGTTCCATCAAAGCATTTCTAGCCAATCCTATTTTAAGTTTTTCACCGCAAGACATTTTTCAAGCCTTCAAATAACTTGGTGTCTCTTTTCAACACCTACTCCTGTACTTCAGCTTTCTCTTTTTTTTCTATATTTCCATTAAACTATTTCAAATTCTAAGGCAGTCCCAAAATCATGAAACATCTGAAGTCTCAAGAGCAGAGAAAAGATGTAGGAGCTAATTCTACAAGCAATTGCACAACTTATAGTCTCCATTTTTGCTATTTTACTAATGAATTAAACAACCTCCCATATAGTACTTCATAAGACAACAAATACTTAAACAGAAATGTGAAATATTTTAATTGCCAGGAATTTCACCAAAAAATACTTCATTACCAAAAAAATTAATTTAATTACATTTACTGCCAAAATTGCTAAAAAGCAATCAGTATACCATATAAATCGACATAAAAAGCATATTGCTTAAATTCCTCACTTCTGACAGCCACTCAATTGACAAATTATGAGAGATTTGCTATGATGTGAAGGTTGAAACCATCTGTAGAAGTGCAGACAAATTGGGTTTCCCAGCCCCTTTTCATGTTAGACTAGATTTGTCTCTTTTATTACCTTTTTTATGGGAAGTTTGGTTTAAGAATTAAGAGACAGTTCTGCAGACTGGAAGTTTCTTCACACCCCTGCCAAGGAAACCTGGTGGGTACTGGAGGATGGACATGTCATCAGACCAGGGTAGCACCTCACATATGTAAGTATTATTTAAAGATTCAGAAATGGTGGCAAATTCAAAGATTGCCTAAGTTTTTAGAGGCGAAAGGAGATACACTCACGCTGCTGAGACAACGTTAATTGCCAGCACTGTAAACAACGTTCTCACTGGTCTCTGGTACAAAGGAAAAGAAAAATTATCTCAAACTACAAGCAGTTGTTTCACAACTCTTTTTCTGAACTGGTAATTGCAGCTTGTCTTCAATGCTAAACGTTTGCACAGAACAGGACACCTTTCTGAATATTCACCTGAACGTGCAGCATTATGTTTTTACCATTCCTGTTCACATGCTGGGTAATCTTGGGAATGCGAAGAAAATCTTCTTTCACACACACCTACTTATGATTAGTAGGAAATCTTCCAGTGAGTTCGATGAAGTTAACACTCCTGGTGATTTTCCTTTACTGACTCCTGTCTTTAATGTCATCGTCATTGTCTTGATAAAATTTTATAACTGAAAGTATCCTGTTTTCTCATGGTTTTCTATTTAAAACTACTCTTTCAAGATACGGAACTTTGGACAAATTTATATTTTTTATTTGGGAAAGGCATGCCTATTTGGGAAGTGCGTGAATTCTATTTAGCTCAAAATCTCTGCAATTTTTATAAGTATCCTCAGAAACATTTCCACCATAAGAGTCTCCTTGATAGCCAGTCTTTCATATTAGGCAAGTACTTCAGAAACATCCCCATCTTTTTTTCTGGATGCTAGGGAATGTTTTGAGCAACGGTTTCTGTACTAAGGCTTCCAACAATTTGTTGTTTGAAACTTGCCTCTGAAAAGTTCTGCCCGTGAATCCATTTGCAAACATGCACATTGGCACACTTTCCGTTTCCAAATCAAATTAAATTCATTTACGTTTTAGTCAGTGCCCTGAGAGCCTATACCCCTTGATGCTTAACATTGGAAAAGCATACTCCACAAACCAATGATCTTGAATGGAGCGAGAGGCCAGGCAGTGCCGTGATGTAGCTGCCCATGTGTATAAGGGGCAGATACGTGTCTGACGTGGACCATACTAAAGAGAAAGTACTCTTGCCAGCAAAGGAACAGGGGGAAAGGAATGCCCGGAGAAAAAAGGGGTTATATTCTCTTTTGACCCACCTCTTGGTCTATATCTGATCTTGGTTCTTTTAAATATTTAAAGTAAAGTGTCTCTGTAACTTTTTTCAAACATATTTTTCTTTAACTTTTAATTTGTTCTCTTGTCCATCAGCCGTAAGGAACTTCACTCTGTCTATAGTGACCAATCTAAAGGGAAATCTTGTGTCTGGAATATCAGAAGTCAGCTCAATCAGATATATTAATATGTCTCTGATTTTCTCGGATTTGGAGGGAAGCAGGATCTTTGTCAATTACAAAAGGTCTGGGTCCAATAAATCTCCCTTATCCCCATGTATATGAACTAGTTGGTCCAACCCATCATTTCAGCTGTTCAGTTTTCCTTGGGGAAATTCGAAGAACATTAAAAGTTGCTGGTGTTCATTTTTACTCAGCATTATCAGATCTTCCACAATTACCTCTGTTTCATGCAAATCCCTGCAGATGGGGATATAATGCTTTGTCATGCCTCAGAAGGTGGCAGGTGCAGAGTCTTATAGTTTCTCTCATAACCTGAACCCGTCAAAACACCCGACTTAAATTTCAACCTGCAAAAATAGCCTTTCACTTAAAAGCCTATGTGTGATCTTCTCTGCCATTGTCATGGAGGAACATACTTTGAAGATCTTCCTCAAATCTTTTGACTCTAGCCCTACTGAGAATGTCTTCCCTCCTATGATGTTAACTCAGTCTGATGTCTGAATTTGTTCAAAACAGCCATCACCATCTACTGGCTGGTATATCACTTCTTAATGCTAATAGACCTCTATGGTAGCATGTTTCTTGACAGTAAGGGAATAAAATGGAGTCAGGTATCACTGTGATTTACTCCATCTTTACAGCACATAAAATTATTAATCTCCTGTCAAAATCATTTTATCTAAGTCATATTCTTTATTAATGCATCTGATAATCTATATCTGCCCAACCACAAGTGGAACATGCTCTTTTGCCATTTCAAACTCCACGTATGAGACTCTGGATTATGTGACGTACAGCAGATACAGGGTATTTCCCAAAACCTTATTAGTCTTCTCTTAGCCCACATTACCTTCTGTTTTCCAGAAATCAGAAGGAATTTGCCACAACAGCTGTGTATTCATGACCCTCAGGGCATGATTTGTGTGCTGCATGTGACTGCAGAAGATGGTTCTCACTTTTGCCCGACTGGGTCATCGTCTTTTGCCTGCAGTGTAGGAAGCAAAAGATATTGCACTGGCCTCTCCTCCCTAATTCACCAAATGTAAATTATTTGCCTCCACTTCCAAGGCTTTTTTCTGGCCTTCCTACTTGTTAACTCCCACTTAATCTCAATAGGTGGCAACCCCCATCTCTGCTCAACCCATGTCTGCCCCTCTTGCCTCCCACTAAACAAAACCCCCGCTTTGGGCTTGGTCCCATGCTGCTCTCACACTTGGGAGGATGTCTCTGTAAGCACCTGCAAGAAAACCTCATTATCCTCTTTCAGACAAGAAAACGAAATGAAAACACATCATAAGCCCACTGCACTGCCATTAATCACCAACGTACCATAGCCGTAACAAGGTTCACACCGCTCAAGTGTCATTTCTGAATTGTCACGGTTATGTTTACTCTTATCCAGCATTATATAACGAGCATCTCACACAGATGATGAGACCCAGCAAAACACTGTGTCTCTTTATCTTCATCATGACAGATTTGTCTTCCAGCTGTTATAACAATTTCTGTATTTTTCATCTGCATGTCTTTGCAAAACATGTATGGAGGAAGATTATTTTGTAAAACTCTTGCTTTTACTGTGTACCACTGCTGTCTGCATGTCGAGTACTTCTGCATTGCTGTGACTGCCTTCACATTTACTGTAAATAAATCTGGTCTCTGTGGTATGATTACCCCTCTGTTCTACCTTTACACTGCTGAATTAGATGAATTTCTGGTTTTCACAGCTTGTTAACACTGATTTTGGAAAGCATATTTTTCAGTAACCCTACACTTCTTTCCCCCAAACCCTTATTTCCCTCTGGTGAGAACTTTGTTCTGACCAGGCGATGAGCTGTACCGTAAATAATTTGATCGGTCTGTTAACTGTTCAAATGTTTATTATTTAGTTTTATCACATTTCTCTGTAACAGAATGCTCAATTGTTTCACACAACAGTTACTGGCTCATGAAGAAAAATGTTTCTTTCTTGTATAACAGTCCTGCACTGATGACGGTAGTCTTCACATTCGTTCAAGCCGTTTCCGGTCCCCTTCATGCTTGCTTTGGCACAGTTGAGAAGAACTTGCAAGCACACTACAGGGTAAATCTGTTCTTTCTCCCCCTTAAATGTATCTAGGCAGGGTAAGTGAACCTACAGCTTATACTCTGTGTGTGCGCGCGCGTGCAAATGCATGCATGCACACACGTCTGTTTAAAGGAACCAGAACTAGATGTCAACCATCAGCTGCCATCAGCAGGTTGAGAGCTGTCAGGGAAGCAGCTGACAGCCAACGGGAGACTCGTGCCAACTACAGCAGGAGGACCCAGGACACTGCTCTTCAGGGAAGAGCACGTCTATATTACAGAATGGCCACGCGTGGGATGCTCCATTGTTTTCTTACTCCCTCTAAACTGTAGTAAACTGTTGATCAAGGGTAGGGTTCCAAACTTGGTAGGGTAAACTTTAATGGTAATGGTGTAATCGTGAGTAGAATATTTAGACGAATAAAAAATGATCCTGTAGAAGCTGAGGCTCTTTGCAAGGTTAACTTAAAAAAATTCATTGCAAAAGAGCAAGAGTGAACAGCACTCTAGAACTCTCTAGCCACTCTAGATGGCTAAAATATGCCCTGCTGGCAGGGAAGCAACTGTGTTCCCAGCTCTGTTATAAACATCGGTTCCCCATGAGAACTGATAATGAGATAGTGAAGTTCTGCAGGACCAGCAGGCCTAAAAAAATGCAAAGACAGCAGAAAGTGCCCACCATTTGCAGAGGACATGCAAGGAATTTTAAACATGTGTCCCTAGAGCTGGATGCCAAAGCTCCTCTTATTACACTCTACGCAATTGGCTTAACCTTCAGAAATGCTCCCAACTGGGACTTTGATGTGCTTGGTTCCTTTGAAAATGAAGAGGGATGCTTAACTGGCAAAATGAATTAGAGCCCTTTATTAATCAGATAATCTGAGCCAAAATACAGGTATAACCAAGCTGCATATATGAATTTTGGACACTTCTAGAAAAGAATTTACTTGGATTAAAGATAAATTTTGTTAGGGCAATCCCACACATCCAGCTCCCATTTATTTTCCACATGAACTCTTCCTATTCATTGACAAACATCTTAATCATTTTGCCCAAATCTACTGGAAATAAAGGAGGTGTCAAAAAATCCCCAGAACAGTTGCACATCTAATTCAACATTTTGCCAAAAATGTTATACCCTTCAGAAGAAAGCTCACAGTCCTCTAACTATATAAAGGTACCATAAATGTAAACAGCTTCCTAATCTTTTCACTTGAGCACTCCTCTGAGATGAGAGAATTAATAGTCCTTGTAATTACCAGGACAGAAAATGTAACAGCAGATGTCGTATCTTCATTAATTGTCTAAAGCTCTTAGAAATTTACAAAATTATTTATCACACTATGATTCTTTGCTATGAATTCCACAGATTAATTATCCATTACACTAAATATGATTATCACTTCTTGACCCACGCAGTGAGCAGTAATTGAGGGTCCTAAGGTGGTGATGTTGTCACTGAGAGCAAAAAGCTATTGAAGAATCGTCCATTTCTTTGATGTGATCCTGTTTGTCTACAAAGAATATCCAAACTCTTATTTATCTGAGAATAAGAGGAGTCAAACACATGGAAGGGTTTTGTTTGTTTTGTTGTTAGCAGCAAGCCTGAATAGCTCTCCTTTCTGCTTTGTTATTTCATTTTGTTGTACTTTGCTTTCCCAAAGCCATACTATCCATTTTTTGTTCTATCTCTGGCTCCCTCTTCTTCACTTTTGATTTGGTTATCCTTGTTATGTTTCTTTCCCATACCCAGACACCTATACTATAAAAAAAATCAGTACCCAGCCTCTCCGTTTGCCAGTGAAACTTCTGGGGTCATGAGGTCAATATTGCATCGTATTTTTCTGTGATTGGGTGGTGGATCTTTTGTCTCAAGTAGCTGATTCCTCTGAGAAGCTTGGCTGCTCTTCACTGTCTAGCTGAACAGAAAGCAACCATCACACCTGCCAACATAACCGTATCACAGCAGTTCTAGTTGCCTTTTTTAATGTCTTCGACTCCCAGAGCATGTTTTTATTCTTGTATTAAACAGAAATGGTCTGCTTTCCTTTTTACCATCTATTCTTCTACTTTCTGAAATGTTTCTTGTGCTATTCTTTCCTTTCCAAATTTCCTTCTTTTCTTCAATGAAATCTCATTAGTGATTTTTACTTCTGCTGTCTTTGTGACACTTTTAGATGTCTTCTTTTTGAGATTAGGAAAACTAACTGAACCCATCATTTAAAGAGAGAACATGCTATCCCTATATAGCTGACTATTATTTTCTTTTCTCTTCTCTTTATACTGTCTCCTGGACTATTTGCTTTCTGGATTTTCATTGAAAGTTCAGCTGTGATTCCATAACATAACAACACACAATAATTAACCATTATTCTGTAATAACCCTCTCACAGTCTTTTATCTTCTCCATATCTTCCAGAAGTCCTCCTTACAACTCAAGTATCTTCTTACTCTTACTACAGTAGTTTCTTCTCCACATACTTCAGTCCTTGTTGCAGGAGCTAATTCCCAACCCACTGCTACAGCTGGAGCCCCAGACAGCAAATAACTGAATTGGTTCCATGATGCGTATCACCCAGTGTGGGCATACACTGGGACAGAGCTTCCTGCATCATCGTTTGGGAGATACAGCAAAACTGATAGGGCTAAATTAGCCATTCCTCCCCTCTACCATACAGCAACAGCTGCATGAGACCAGAACTGTGCAGAATTTACTCAGCCACTGAAGGATATGGCTACATGATATGGACTCTCACGCCAAATGCTACCACCCTACGTATGAGACACAGATATTTCTGGAACACACAAACATTTATGGCTTCATTCTCAGAATGATGATGGAGAACACTTAGCACTTCTACCTTAATGAACAGGAACTATGATGTTCAACACTGTGGACAACCTTAACTTTATCCATAAAGATGATAAGGAACTCTATGTACATTTGAAGAGCAGAAGAGATGGCATGATTCACTTTTCAATGACCACATTTCTCTCAGCCTAGACACTGTATTTACAATCTTGCAGTTCACAAAATTCATGTGAGTGATTGTCTTTTCTTGTCTATCCAAGTGTTTACGTATTAAAATATTGCCAATTATCAACAACGACAGTGTGTCTGTTCCTCCTCTGGAGCCAGAAAGTATTAATATATGCTCACTGCCAGTGTTATTAATGCTTAATTTAATATTTGTGCCAATAAAGTTGACACCCATAATCTAATAATGGTTTCCTTTTAAGGAGGAAAAAGTGGGACTTAGGAACTCAGTTGAGATGTGGAACCCTGTGGTTTAAGCCCCGATGTGTTAAATAACAGGGTTTTTTTTAATCCAACAATTGCAAGTTGGTTAGGGTTTACGAATGGAAAAACAGAAAGATGGTTGACTTTGAAGAAATGCCTAAAAAGAAGCTCCTGTTACTGTACACAATGCAATATCAAGGCAAGCGTTGAAGAGTCAAATTTTCTAAACAGCAAACCTGGGTTGACCTCCTGGGACATTTCTGTATCCTTCACATCCCACCTGTTTACACATCAACTTTGGCTTTATACGACACCTAATATTGACTCCCTCTCTAAAAACCAGATAGAGAAACTAATCTTTTCAGAGCCCAATTTTCCCAGCTCCATATTTCCACGCGGAGCTTCTACCATTCGGACCGAGACAACTAACACAGTGCGTGATCGGAATACGCTCGGTAGTTAGCATTTACAAACCGCAACAAATCCACGATCCGCGCTGGTGGAAGCACGCCACGACCCCCGCAACCCCCCCGGCGAACCGAGCATCCCCGGGACGGCGGGGTCGGGCCGGTCAGGGTCGCCCCGTCCCCGTCCCCGCCGCCCGCCCCCGCTGCCGCGCCGAGACGCGCCCGCCTTCACCGGCTGGAAACTCAGCGCTCGCCTCAAGCGCAAAACCCGGGCAGAATCCTGCAGGTACCGGGGCCAGAAAGAAGAATCACTCCTCTTTCAGCCAACAGGTTTTTGTTCGGAGATACTACAAATAACCCGGAATTTGCGGTGAAATCTGTGGGCATTAGAAGAAGGGAAGAAAAAAAAAAAAAAAAAAGGTAACAGCGGCGGTAGCTCCAGCGCAGCTGGGGCACATGCTGAGGACCTGCTGCTTTTCATGACTCGGTGTTAATTTATTTAATTTGCACTGTACGCTTGTTGTTTGTTGGCCATAATTCAGGCTGTCCATTTGCCCATATGGAATGCCCTTCTGGCAAAAATTAAGAACAGATCCTTGGACTAATTTTCAAGCCCCCTCCTTCCAAGTACCGTGGGGGCCAGAGCCCACTGTACAGAATAACGCAAAAGCGCAGAGCCGGTTCCGAAAGACCCAGACAATCCTGAAATCAGTGACCAAAGACACCACCGTTAGGAGTCAAAATCTTGGTTTCGACCCCGACGATTTTTCTGGCTTCGGAATATTTAAATTGACCTGATTTCCCTCCTTGTCCCGTCCCCTCCCCCCAAATTTCCCTGGACAAGTCCTGGACCGCACCGCACCGGAGGGCCGCCCTGACTCCACAGGTTCCCACTCAGCGGCTGCCTGAGCGCTCCCCTGCCGTCCTCAGCGACTAACGGAGGGGATGTAAAACAGCTCAAACCCCGCTCAGAAAGAGCCGGGGGCTCTGTCAAGTTTCATCGCGGGGCTACTCTGAGCCGCGGCTTGGCGACCTGTGTCCCGAGCCCGGAATGCACCCGCAGCTGTGCCGGCTGCCCTCCCCCCCCCCCCCCGCCCGGCCCCGAAATCCCCCACCGCCGCCCCAGTTCCCCCCCCTCGGCGCAACCTGCTGCCACACACCAAACACAGAAGGAGGGCTGGGACGAAGTAGGGAGGGCGACCGGGGCGCAAAGCACGCGTGGCGCGCCCGTCGCACGGAAACGCTGCCCACCCGTGACAAGAGCATCAAACACTGCCGGCTCCCCCCGCGCACCACCCCAAAAACACATGCAACAGCCCGCGTCCGGGCTTTGCCTGAAGAGAAACTCCCGCCGCGGGGAAAAACCTCGCCGACGCGGAGCGACGGGGAGAGGCGGGGTGGGGGGTGGGGGGGCAAACGAGCGAGCTCTGGGGGAAAAGGGTCCGTCTCCGGCGGCGCGGCACCAGCCGACGGCCGGGCTCTCCCGTCGCTGGCCATTTCTCTCCCCTCGACGCCCCTCTCCTCGCTCCCCGTCCCCACGTTTCGCCTCGTTGCCCCCGGGGAGCTGACCCCCCGTGTGTGCGTGTCACCCCGCGACGGCGGCTCGACGGTCCCGGCGCTTCCCTCGCTGCTTCCCGGGCGCGGGAGCCTCGGCGAGCTGCGAGAGGGAGACGATTTTAAAGCGGGCTGTGTGACTGCTTCCCCCCCCCCCCCCCCCCCCTTCCGCCCCCTCCGCACGCAGGGATGGCAAAGGAAAAAAGTTGCGCTCTCCGGCCGCCCACGCCGGCGCTGCCCGCCCCGCGGCGGCGGCAGGACGGGGGGCCGGCGACGACGGGGCGGCGGAGCGGCGGGTCCCGGTGCCCGGTACCTGTGCCGCCGATGCCCTGACGGGCGGTCTCCAGGGGGAAGATGCCGGCGCACTTCTCCCGCTCCACCTGCCCGCCCAGGCACAGCTCCGAGATGATCTGCAGCGCCTTGTGGCAGAGGCTGCCCACGCCGTCCTCCGCGGGGAAACTCATCTTCTGCCCCGGCCCCGGCCGCCCGCTACGCCATGGCCGGCGCGGGACGGCTCCGCGCCCGACCCGCGCAGCCTCCCGCGGGGAGCGGAGCGGAGCGGGGCGGAGCGGCGGCGGGAGCGGGAGCGGCGCGGCGGGCGCGGCGCGAGTGAACCCGCGCTCTCATCCGAAGAAGTAGTGAAGGGGGAAAGGGGGGGAGGAGGGGGGGGGGGGGGGGAGGGAGAAACACAAAAAAAAAAAGGGGGGGGGAGGGGAAAAAAAATAAAAAGAGGGGTGAAAAAAAAATAAGCATCCACTTAGCAACGCCTTTTGTGCCTAGCGGGCTTCGGTAGGCGGCTCGGCCAATGGCAGCCCGGCGCGGGGGGGCGCAGGCGGCGGGGGGGCTCCTCGCCTCCCCCGGGGAAACTTTTCCTTCCCCCCGCCCCGGGCCGGGCCGGTTCCCGGGGTGACGGCCCCGGTCGGAGCGCGGCGGGGCGGGCGGCGGCCGCCGTCAGGGGCTGCGCGGGGAGGAGCGGAGCGGTGCGGTGCGGGGGTTGCGGTGGTGCCGGCGGGCGGAGTCCTGCCCCCCCCCCCCCCGCCTCCCCCCGGTGGGACCCCCGAGCCCCGACGGCAGCGGAGCTCCTCGGTCGCTCATCGCGCCGGCAGCAAGAACAGAGTTTATTGCCCACCGTTCCGGTCGTTTTTTCCCGAAACGTTATTTCTTAGGTGACCTGAGCAGTTAATCTTCAATACCGTCTACCCAGTAACGCCAGATAACTTCATCAACCGAATCACCACCTCCAGTACACTCTTCAGCAGCAGAGTTACGGAACAGTTGCCTTCGGCTATTTCTCTAACTTGTGAAGGAGTTAGAGTCACCTTATGATTGCCCGGTCTATTTCCTCAACAAGTTCTGTGAAGTTTTTTGTTTGTTTGTTTATTTTTTAACAGGTCTAAAAGTTCCAGGTACTGCCTGTGCTTGAAAATACTTCCAAAAATCAATGCGGCATATGCTGCTAGTTGTTGTTTCAGTTATTGGCTGCATAGCCGAACAAGACTTAAGCTGTTAATTTGTTCATATACTTACTGAAATTCTGATACATTTTTATGTTTGTGAAGAAAAATGCTCCTCCTTCGATGGCATATGTATGTCTTTCAATACTTAGTTCTATTTAAGCATAGTTGAAAGGAAGTCTGCTAGCAGTTTGCTTAACCGCACTGCCTCTAGTCTGCTGCTAGGGTGTCTTGGTTTCATAAGCATGAGAAGTTAACTTGTGAACTGCTGTGATTTTTTTTTTCCCTCCAGATTTCGAAGTTTTAATCTGTTACACGAAAATTAGTAACTCTAACAATCTGCAAAGTTTAACATTTGAAAATTTTATAACCACCAATAACTGTAAGTTAGGAAATATTACAGAAATGTGTATTCCAGTTTTAATTCTGGAATTCTGTACTTTACATAGTATAGGTACTTGTAAAAAACACAAGATGATACTTTGAAAAATCAGCCACTTGGCATTTTGAAGACTCATGCATTTATGCATATGAATTGATACACATGTATTTTTCAAAATCTTAGGAAAGTGATAGACTCTGTTGTATACAAACTGTAACACCAGCAGAAATTCTGTTCCATAAAGATATTTCACAGATATAAGCAGATATTTCAGAAATACCAGATGCTACTGAAGAAATCATTCCCTGTTCAATGCATTTCCTGAGACTAGACTAGCATTGTCAAAACTCTGTTATTTCTCGAAAATGTTCTGACAAATCCTAGAATGTTTGGGCCGTAACTAATCCAGGGCACAGAACTGTGTAGTATTATTTGAAGACTCATTTGACCCTCATAGGGACCTAAATCTGTATAATTATCTCATGAAAAGAGGCTTGCCAGCAGTAAAAAGGTATGTACATTATTTCATTGCAGTGAATGCAACTGATGCCTGCTTCCAGACTTCAAAATATGAACATATTTACTGTTCATGTGACATTTACAGTCCTGTTCCCAAAATTCTGTCATGCACCACCAACTAATAATTAAGCAGTCTGTTTATCTTTGAGACATATTCAGAACTCTAGCAGAAGCTAACAGGAGATACATATACAGACTGGTGAAGGAAGGGTCTTAAACAGAAATTGGTTTTAATGAGAGTAAGGATTGCATTTAAAGACTGAGACCTAAGCTGTTCTATTTCTGAACCTTCCTATAGACTGTCTTTGTGCCCATGGATGTATCATGCAGTCTGTGAGTGATTTTTTTTTGTCTCTGAAGTTTTGCCATAGATTATAACAGCCAAAGTTTCACATGTAGACCAGTTTGCCACCTGGCTTGTTTACTTGTGTAGGAAATTCTTATATTGTTTGCCTTTGCACACAAGAACTTCATTTCAGTGAAGATCATACCATTTTATTACTGTTACTGTTGATAGTATCAGTAAGTACATAGATACAGAAAAGCACAAACAGGTATATTCTACATTAATAATTTAAGAAAAAAATTGTGAAGACTCAGATTTTCAGGTAGATGTCTGGAGACCGGTACCTAACTGGTACCTCTCTTAGCTGTCTTGAACTTTAAAAATGCTTTTAGGTATACAGAAAATACCGGCCACAGTAAGTAGTATCACTGTATCTTTATCAAACGCATCACCATCTAAATCCTGTTCTCCAGTAAGTGGCATGGATATAAACTTTAATTCATCAACAGAATAGTTTTGCTCAGCCTAAGTACTATAAGATGAGTTTTGCTAGGAGATAGATAAATGATTCTGCTGGTGAGGTATGTTGACAATCTTGTCCTAAACCAGATCCAGACATAACTTTTGTTGTTGCGGTCAAGTTATTGATGAAGGAAATTCGTCACTTTTGTATTGAGGAGGTCAGTCTGAAATGTGAATTCAGATTAGGAATCATGGCATTTTTCTCCAGTGTGTCCTTTCAGTGGAAAACTACTTTTTCTGCGTATGAAAGGATATAAAAGCCTGTTTTCTAGGTTCAGCTCCCACTGTTTGGGTTTTCAAGAGCCTGGCAGTTTTTAAATGAATATGCAGTTGCATGGTGTGTCCTTGTATCCACGAAGACCACTTATTTTATTTCCCTATTGGAAGTGGTCTCACAACATGTGATTTGTTCAGACACAGTGGACTCATGCCTCGTGGGTTCCAGCTGCTGGGATCATACCAGACCTTAGCTACACTTGCTATGCTGACTGCTGATCGTTACCAAGTTCATACTGGCTTGACTGCTTTCTATTGATTGATGTTGACTAAAGGAGAAATTTGCCTTTTTTTCAAACTAATTGCACGTATTCACATCCTCATATTGTCTATGCAGTACCCAACCAGTGGGTACTACACTTTGGACTGGAAAAACATGGGATAAATACCCAGTTTTGTAAGGTGTATCCTTTAACAAACACTGTGTTAGGATTTTTGAAGTTTAGTCAATATAGGTGGCCTACAGGCAGATAAGGTTCAGATGTCTTTCAGAGTTAAGCTGCATTACCAAGTGTAAGGCCACAAATTATCTGGTGTAAATGAGTGAAGGCCTAGTAATTTGCAAAGGAAGAAAGGGCAGGTCTAGTGAGCATTAAGTGAGAAGTACTCTTTATGCTGCAGGTGATCATAAGCAGGTGTAAGAATAGCCATAGTAATGGTATACTCCACAGTTCGTAGCTTTTCACCACCCTCTGAAGTGAATTTCTGTCTGCAATTCAGCTACAGTGGGAGTGCACAATGCCAAAGACATCTGCAACAGAATGTAGTCTCCAACTGCGTTTGCAGCCATACTGGCAGGCTGAGGCTGGCTCTGAGGGTACCACTGGGCATGGCCAAATGGAGGCTTTGTAGATGTACCCAGGGAGAGCCTTAATTTGTTCTTGCCCTGTGCAGTCTTCAGCTGCTCCCCCCTGTGCTTCTTGTATATCATGCCTGTTCACTTTTTTGCATGAGGGCTCACTATTTTTAACAACATGTCACCCAGGTCTTAGCTGGAACATTCAAATATTTCTGTCTTTTTGCCTCAGCTGAGAGTTTGGCTTTTGTCTCTTGATTTAAAATTAAATAAAGATACCAAAAAAGCAACAGAGTCAGAGGAAAATAAACTTTCCAGCATTCAGCTTTTAAGAAGCTATGAGTACAAGAAAGTGAAAACACAGGTTACAAATACAGTTTTTGTTTCTAACAAAGTTACAAATACAGGTTTTTCCTGATAGCATCTCCTTAACTTTTAAATTCTCTTTAAACAGCAAAATAAATCCTGAAACCTTAAAGATTGCATTAATCTAGCTGCATATTTTTATCCCTCTAATTTTAAGTAAGAAGTGCATTTCAGTCCTAATGTTAAAAAAAAATAAAAAAGAGAGCTGTCTGACAGGCATTATTACAGTTATACAGCAATCCAGGAGACAGTCAAAGTGGAACATTGCTAACCTGCAAATTAGAGAGGAAAGGTTCCATGAGCTATGTAAAGGTGCCCATAATAACAGACTGAAACATTATGTCAGCTGGATGTAGGCATGCTTTTCATCCTAATTGAACAAAGATGAGATTGTTTAGGTCAGAATTGGGCCTCTGCTCATGAGGTCAAAGGCTAGCACAGGGATCTGACACATGAAATCACGCCTTTCTTTCTTGTGACATGAAAAGGTAACTGCTTGGCATTGTTTTGTCATGAGAGCAAATATTGAACAGTTTAGAGAGCGTCCAGCTTTTTGAATATTCAGAGCTGCCTCCTTGGAAGAGGACTGAGGCCTCGTGGCTACAGCAGCAATGGGCCATGTTGTGCATTCCTGTTTTCCAACAGTTTTCAGGCTGTCCCTGTGTCTTTGAGAGACACCCTTAATTTCTCTAAGTTCCAAACTACAACATGAGGACAGTAACTCTTTCTGGTATCCGTTATTTTTCTTGCCTATGTAAGGTTTGAACACTTATGAACAGGAACCCTATCTTAGTTTTAGAAGTAATATAAGAAAGTTCAAATTCCCTTTTTTCTACTGTGCTTCTCAATTTGCTCTTCTCAGTTCCATACTTTCATAGTACCTGGTACAATGGAGCCCTCATCTGGGTTGCTTTTTCCAACTTCCATTTCACTATGAATAAAAACCATAATCATAAAGAGAGCCCCCCACATTTGGTCCAAACAGATGCTTCCTCAATTTTCAGAAATGCTGAGGAACCATTGCTTTATTTTTTTCCGCTTAATTGAGTATAGTTGATACTTAAGACTACAAGTCTGAACAAAGAAAGTCCTACAGGACCTGCACAGAGAGCTGAAGCAACTTCTGAGAGTTAGCAGCAAATAACATTTGCGGTTTTGTGGAAATGTTTTTTTAAAAGATGTATGGTGTGGAATAATTTATGGAGATTTAAGATGTTATAATTATTCGAGAATAATTGGTTAGGGACAGAGGGCAAAGTTATTACTATTCTATTTTATTTCAAATCGTGCTTTGTAAGTGATACATGGGATGGGGAAGTTTTTGGTATCTCAGAGTCCTGAATCCACTGTGAATTGTTGCTTGCTTTTCAGCTACTAACTGGTAAATAAAATACTTTGGTTGGGTTTTTTTCACTGCAAAGTCAAAAGCATGTGGTATGGTCTTTTCTGTGGCTATTTGAGCAGAAGGAATAGTGAAGCTATTGACAGGGAAGCCAGCAGATCCCGAGAGCTCATCCTGGCCATCTCGGGAATAGCTGTGTGGCCTGGCACGCCATTTGCCCCCTGTGAAGATTTTAAGGCCTACCTAACCAGTTATATGCAAAGGAGCTGTGAACGTTCATTGATTAATGACCACAAAATGAATAAGCTCGTTGCTGCCAGGGTGTGGGAAGGGCTGTGGAGCTCAGAATGATGGTGGCTTGGGAACAGGGCAGCCAGGGGGGCACTGGAGGCAGCCCCAGCCTTGGGCATATGGCACCTCCCTAGGGACAGGGATGGGCTGAGGCTGGGCCAGGACGTGGACCTGGCTTGGTTGTGCTCATGACTGGGCAGGGCAAGGCTGTGGGAAGCTGGACACCAGCCCTGCTGCAGTGTCCCTGGGGCAGGACCTGATGGCCCCAGGGGCTGAAATGGAGTCCTGGGCTGTGGGCAGGGTGAGGGGAGTTCCATGGCCTGAGCAGGTATGGTCTGGCCTAGCAGTGCCCCCCAGGGCCCTGACAGTTAATACGTAATTATTATTAGATGGAAGTAAAGGGTGCTTAGAAAACCTCATCTGGCTCATCTTCAGTCCTAAATGGGGTGTGACAGTGGTTGAAGATGTGGTGCTCTGTGAGGAGGTGGCTCCAGGCTGGTGACAGACAGTAGAGCAAGGTAGCAGTAACTCCTGTTGTATGATGTACATGTTGGAAGAGGTGAGAAGAGCGGTCTGGAGACAGTTTCCTCTTCTGATTTTTTTTTTTTTTACTAAATATAGTATTTTTGAGGCTAATAAGCCTTCTATATCTGCCATTTCTCAGTTGAAGGGCTAGTCTTTGTTTCCGCTCTGTGGCAGTTGGCTGTATCACCTGCATTGTACAGCCTCTTATTTTTATCATTTTTCACCTACTTTTTGAAACAGAAGAAAGGCAAGGTCCCAGAGAAGCAACATGTTCAAGCATGTGTGTGTGATGTGGTGTCTAAAAGGACACACTCTGTTGAATGGCAGCATGTTAACAATCTCCCTTGCCTTTTTTCTTCCTGTTACCCTCCCTTCTTTCTCTTAGCTTTACTTACTGAGGAATGTGGTTGTGACTGGCATTACAGAGGTTTCTTCAGCTGTGGATAGGAAGTCATGATGAAATAATATCATGATTTGCAAAGTAGGTGTGTTTGAAGAACTCATGATAATAGAATAATGATTTTTTTTTTTTCTTTCTCAGCAGACTTTTCAAAGTTTTTCCTCAAAGCCAGCTTCCTCAAAATACTCTGTTTCTGGTAATACAAGCCAACCATAAACCTTCTAAGGTATGTTTTGCTGCTAGAATAGTTCAAGCAGCCAGATTTTGCTGATGAATTTGGGCTATTCATCCACATCTAATGAATTTATGTCTCTGTGTGCCTTCTAGTGAGATGGCTATGAGCATGCTCCTTATTGATTTCCAAAAGCTGTTATCAACCTGGACACAGCCACAAGCAGTTTGTTTGGTGATTATAATTTTTGTTCTGGTTTTGTTCCTCTGTACTTTTCATGGTAGAGTGCCTCCTATAACAGCTCCAAATTTTGCTTCCAAAATTTGTCATTAAAGAGCCTAATAAATTAGGGATTTTGTGGCCTGTTATGTTGTATCCCCCTCTCACAGCAACACTATTTGGTGAATGTATAATTAGGTCCTAATGGAGCAGTACAAAACTCACTGAAATAATTTGTGTTAGTGCAAATGCACAAAAAATACTTGTTTTGAAGGACTACACTCTTTTGCTACAATACATTAAGACATCTCCTGTCTAAACTAATTAGAATAAAATAGGTCAACTATTTATGAAGTGAACACCTGTTCATCTACGCTATCAGTAGCCACTGAAGAAAATTATTACATCTGTATCAATCATTTAGTTCCACATAATAGAAACAAATAATTACTACTCAGCATTGTCAAAAGAGTAAAGCATCATGCTTTTAAAAGACACCAGCTCTGCCTCGACATTCATTCATGATAAATGAGCCTCATTTCAGCAGTTGTTGAGTGGCAGGAGACCTTTATCCTGTGACATTGTTCTATTCCACTGTCATTATTTCTTAATTATCTCTGTCATTACTAGTTTGGAGCTTGGTATATGTTACTGGCCAAATTCAGCTTTGACTTAAGTGGGTACAGTGCCATTTACAACAGAATTTATGTCCATTTGTGTCAGGACTGAGCTTAATTCTCAGCTCTTAACCAGTGGCTCATGATTCACTTTCCTTGTTCACAGCAGATGCTGGAAAATGAACTCAGAAAACTAATTTTTACAATGAGAAGATGCCATTCAATACACATCTGTGGATCAGTCTCACCCTGCTATTTCCCTCTTCTCCTTGCCAGCTGCCCTTATTCTGTTGGGAAAAAAGAAGAGCTGCCTTAACAGGGTGTCTGACGTCCTACAAGCCAGGTTTGCAATGTGCACAGTGGGACATGTTCTTTGAAGGTCTGATGGTGGCAGCAGGAATGTAGTACTTCTTGGCCATCCTCAACCAAAGCAGTCCCCTTAGGTAATTGAAAACTAATCAGATTTTCCCTGCTGTGGTCAAGTCTTTTGCACTTTAACAACTGCTGTATAATACTTTGGCTAGACTGTAGGACCATAGTAATGTGCACAGTCATAAATTGATATATCATGTGCTGACTCTGAGAGAGCCTGTTTCCCACCTGGGTCATGGTAAATAAATTCTGTTAGGCTTAGAAGGATGTTTTCTATTCTCTAATAATTTGTAATTTTTTTTTTTTTTTCTTTCAGTGAGAGAAAGGAGCTAATCTCTGGTAATTCTAATTGACACAACTTCAGTTTTGCATAATCAGTCATTTCAGGGATTTCTTTCTAGCCCTTTAGTTTACAGTCAGGGGAATAAGCCAGAAACAATGCTCAAAGACAATGTGTTAGCACCATGCAGAGACCTGTTTACGAGTTCTTTCATTAGCAAGCAGAGTGCAGTTGCTACTAACTGAAGAATTTGGTGGGGACGGGAGCTGCAGCGTGCATGGCTTCCCAGGAAGAATGGGAAGGGACCATGTAGTGCCATGGCATCAGGTTTTCCTCCAGCACTGACTGACAAAATGGGTAAGTCTGATGCACTGGAAGAAATGTGTTGCACTTCTTTGGTAGGTTGTCTTTTCCCTTTCACTTGGCCTCAGAGAAATCAGATTTCCTGGTGGACACAAATGGACTCCTCCTTATACAATAGTTGTGGGTTTGCAAATAGCATAAATAAATGCCAGGAATGCTGATTCCATTCACCCCACCCCAAACTCTGGTTACCCGTCTTGAAATAATTATCATATCACAAACTACAAAATTTAAAAATTTCTTCATCTAGCACGTGAGCATTGAGGAAACTGACAGCAGCAAAACTTGCCTAGAGGTCACAGCTATTAATAACTGTGAAAGCTATATCAGTGCTATTTTATTTTAAGTGCACTGTATATCTTTTTTTTTTCATGTTTATGGGAAAAAATTAATTTTTTCCACTTTTTTGAATATGCTGTCACATTGGCCCACCACACCAATAGGAGTCCTGTGATACAGACACAGATGTAGCAATGGAACAGGATATAAGACAGTATACCCATAGTAACAACTCAAGCGTGTAAACTAACATGTTTCAAATGTGGCTGAATCATGAATATTCTTATCAAGATTTCATATCAGGATTTCTAACTTGTCATTCAATTGTGTATATATATGAACAGTATTTAAATAAATAAATTCTGGTGAGGCACAAACTGAAAGGGGTGGGAGCAGAGCCAAACATTCTTGCTAGTACATCTGAGTCTCTAAAACATGTGGTTCATTAACTTTCACAGGCAGCTTCTCTTGATACCTGGTCTCTGTGTCCTGACAGGAAGGTGTCATAATATGTATTTCGTTCACAAAATACATAACTGAGAAGGAACATGACAGAGTTGTAGAGGATGCTTTACCGTTTCCAAGTCCCTTAAGAAAATCTATACCTGCAAAATGGCACTTCTACATTTTTTTTTCAGAATTAGTTGTCACAAGTACTTTTTCTCTTAAAAAGGTGAGCTTTTACCAAATGCTTTACAACACACACAAACAAAGCCAATAAATATAATGATAAAATAATATAATCATGATTTGAATCAGTCATATATTAACCGACTGAGAACAAACTTCTGGAGTACTCTCATTACAGCATCCTCCCGTTCACTGTAAAATTCAGAAATCAAACCACAGTTTTAGGTTAGAATCACTGACAAGTGACTGTGAACATTGTTTAGTGTTCCTTTCTTAACAGTGAATGATGCCCTTAGGGAGAAAACTCTGAGAAGATGAACTTTAAAAATGCAGGTTTTAAAGCAAAAGGAGAAAAAATTAAAAGCAAGTTTTTTGTAAACTTAAAAGCTTTTACACAAATTCTGAGTCTGGCACTGTAGACATTAATTTCTCCTCCCAGTAAAGATAAAAATATGGCCAAACTCTTCTCCATATCTAGTCATCATTTGATTTAATGGGAAGAAGCCCACAAAGAATTGACTTGTAGGTGTGGTTGTGAGACTGGTACTATATTCCGGTTTTGATGAGGTTTTGAGGTTTTGCTCTATTTCAGAACAGCCTAAAGGCCTTTTTAAAATGCATTAACAGATTGTGACTCCATTGTGCCTGTCTGTCAGCTAAAGATCAGCTAGAAATCACAGCGCACTAGTGCTTAAGACCTAGGCCTATTGTCGTAGAAGAATTTATGGGTAGGGTTCATCTTACCTACATTTAGATACGTACACTGTAGATACATGTGTCAACTGTCATCCATTTATAGCTTATGGTCAGAAGTGGGTACTGTACTGTGATTTATCTGAGCCCTCTTACTTGTTTAGCTTAAGATGAGATAAATTTGTCCATTAGCATACCTGTTCTTCTCCATTGTGAAAGGATGGCCAGCTCAGACAGGCACATGAATCCCAGTGCAGGACAATAAGTCCAGTGCTGTGATTTAGAATTTCAGCCTTCTAAGATAATGGCATCCGTAGAAAGCATCAAGATGTTGCAGTATACCATGAAACTAAATAACCAAGAGGTTCTGGGGAAAGCGATTCCCCTTTCACTAACCTCCAAGTTCCTCACACAGTCTGATCTCATGGGATTGCTTGGATTTGTTTCCTGATGAACATCATGCATGATGGAAGCCACAGGCCAAGACAGTCCTGAAGTCCCCTTGAACAATCTCCTCCTTCAGCTACGCATCTGGGAAGTCAGAACCATTCTATGGGCCTCCTGTACACAGTGCCTGCTTTGACAGACTGCCATAGAAAGGCAGAAGAACAGCTGCTTGGTGGTACAGCTGGAAATGGGGTGGGAACGGGACTGATTTGGGAGGGAAGACTGAAAAAATTTATATTTTCCCTGCCTAACTTCCCTTCCTCTGGAGATACCATGCATCAGTTCTGGAAGGTGTGACACGGACGCGAAAGAATATGCAGAGGCTCCATTGTGGGTCATAAGATTGCCATAGCAACTAGATAATTAAGTACTGATACGGTATTTGGATACTGCCCATCCTCACCAGGGAACACACACTCTCCTTTCTAAGTTGCTTGAGTGATCTAACGTAAGAGAAAGCACGCTCTGATAGAGCTACCACACAGGAGCAAGGTTTGGTCTCTTACAAAACATGATTGAGACCACATACTTTCTAAAGCTCCCAGGCGATGACTAGCTGTCCATGTGATGAACAGTTGATTCATGCAGCTCTCATGAGCCTAACAGTCAAAGAGTAATAGATTTCCTGCACATGCATGGGCCCACGTGGGCAGCACGTGTCACAACTGGCAGCTCTGAGATGTATAGAGAGACCACTGTTTATATAGTGCCTTTGCAATTACAACCCGTGCTCACTAAGGGGAACTGCCTTCTTTGGGAGTTTGTTCTTTTCCCTGAACCCATATATTCTAGGTGTTGCATGGCAGGGTGTTAGAGCAATTAGGAAGAACCAGAAATTCCTTAGTCTGCTAAGCCACCTGAATGACAGCAGAGCTTGGAGTGAAGATGAGAACTGACCCACAAAGCATACCGATGGATCCAGCTGGTATTGCTGTGCAGTTGTGCGGAATTACTTATAACGAGTATAGATGTGCCCTCTAAGAAGTGGTAAATCTGTTCAAAGAATGCACTGGGATAGGCTGGACTGGAATAGCCTTAATAAAAGAATAAAATAAACGTGTGGGTCTGCACGCTTGTAAATGCACTGGTGTATGTGTTATACACGTTGCGTATGAGGAACAAACCTAAATAATAATTATCTTTGTAGAAATTTTTCCACATCGCAAATAAGATAACAGTATGTAATTTCTAAATAGTAAAGTAATCTGGACTAATTAGAGAGGTCAGTAAGATTGGGAGCTAGTGAACTAATCATTTTATACTGTTATTTTTTATGGAAGTGATAGTGAAACTCATGAAATGAAAGTGGTTTTCATGGGAAAATCAGCATGCAGACATAATGGAGACTGATCTAAGAAATCTATTATAAAACGTTTAGAAAAACTTTCAGTACACGACATTTACATGATATTTGGTGAACAATTCTGATGAAAATAAAGTGTAAAATAGAAGAGGGGCATGAAAATGAGTTGTAGTCAGTCAGCTACTAGAATAGTGAGAATTACCAACCAGAAGTGGTTCTTCAGGGGAACTAAGGAAAAACATTTGAAAAGATAGAATCAAAGCAAAGGTAGGTAAACTGGGGAAATAAGAGATAAATGAATGCATGGAGTTATGCCTGCTCCTACTAGTAAAAAAACTCAAACATCAAAATAAGCAGCAAACTTTGTTGATAAGGTAATTATAAGGTGGAAATAAAGTAGAAAGGCAGGCTAGAACAGGAGGCTGAGATTGACACCGATATATTAGCGAACAGTGTACTGAGTAAAGAGAGAATTAGTGAAGTTGGCTGATAAAGTTCAGAGGCACTTAGTGTTGATTCAAGAGCTGGTGACACGTCATATTTATTACAGTATGGTAGAGAGAGTTTGGGGTTACATTCTGTTGGCAGGGCTTCTCTAGCTTATTCATTTTGCTTGGCAGTACCAGATAGCTTTCACTCTTACCCACACTTAATATGCTGAGGAAGCATCATAATTTGCTGTTTTTATCAATTATCTCAACCAAAGGATCTGTTCATCCTTTGGCTGGGAGCAATGTTCGACCATATCGGAGATGACCTGATTCCTCTGAAACACAGGATGGGAATGCACGTCTATCCTATCCCAAGAAAACAAGGTGTATGCCTACAGTTTCGATCATTTTTTTTTAATACTGATTAAAATACTGTACACAATGATGCATTCAACACTTTAAAAATTACCATAATACTGCACTTTAAAGTATGAATTTTGTTTAATCTCAATTGAGTAGGACCATGATGGGAACTGTGAGTAGAACCATGGTTGATGGGAAGCTTGTTGAACAGTAAGAATTTATTTAGCACTCAAGATGCACATCTCATTTTAACTGTTGTAGAGAGAGATATATGCATATTATTAATATATATACATATAATGTACATATATGCATCTATAACTGGTTTCTCAGTGTCCAAATTTCAGCAACCCACTGCTTTTGATTTCTCTGAGGTATTATTGTCCTATAGCAGCAGAACAGTCCTGAAGTTGTCTGTGTAACTGATTCATGTTATACAATGCCTACTTAGGACCAATCCAAAGACACTTGAACTAATGAAAAGATTCTTATTGATTTCCAGGGGTTTTGGAGCAAGCCCTCAAGAGGTGTCTGTTACTCAACAAATGCATTGGATTTCTGCTCTTATATAATCCTAAATCATTAAAAAAACATATTTTCAGAAAATCAGAAGCAGAAGGAACAAACACACCATTTCTTAATATATATGTACACATATGCATAATGCACTTATCTTTGAAATAGTAAATTTGCTCTAAGGTCTTTCATATATCAATACATACATCTTTTAATAACGTACAACTGCCTAACGTGTTTTGTAGGCATTATATCTTTGGGTACTAAATAATTAATCACTTCATCTTACTTTTCAGTAGAGGGCACTCAGAACAAATCATAGATCAAAAAAACATATAAAAGACACTAAACATAATGCAAGATAGTCATTAAAAGCGCTCCCATGTCTTAAACAAGACTACTATATATTTACATCTGTTTCATATGATAAGTAACTATATGAAAAGATAAAACTTTTCCAAACTTGAGCTGGCTCATCTGCACATTCTTATGTATTTCACAGCGTGGTGTAAGCAAGCTATTAAACTTCAAGAAAAAGTGGTTTGTTCATTTTTATGGATTAACTAGCCAGGGTCTAATAAAAAATTTAACAACTTTTTAATGAACTAAGCCTGTCCTCTCTTTCCAGGCATAATGAATAGTGTATATAGGTCTTGGTGATAGACATTATTCCCTTTTTTGGTACAGATAATTTAAAATATGCAAAGTAGAAAACATTCAGGCTCTGTTTCCAGCAAAAACTGATCTGTTAATAAAGAGAATAGGGTCCTGATTTCTCACTGTTTTCGTCTAGCTTTTATGCCAGTATAACTCTAACGAATGCAGCTATCACACCATTATAAAAAGAATAACGCAGTGTGGATCTGGATAAGCAATTTGATTATACTACATTTCATAAAGAAATACCGCAGATTCAAATGAGCTTTTATAAAAATGCTAATATTTTAAATAACATTCAAGGAAAGAATCAACCTTTGTCACTTAGAAGTGACATTTCCAAGGGGAAGTGAAATGTAACAAATTTAAGGAATGAAAACTTTTGATGCCTTTCATACAGTTGTTATATAAGAGCTTCTCTTTGTTCTATAAATAGAAAAGAGAAGCTATGTTTCTTTGGTTTGTTTTTTCTTTTATCATACCAGTATCTGAACTGTGAATATGTACCTGTATTTGATGAAATGAATGCTTAGTGAATTAATTTTTGCTAACCTGAACCCGCAACCTTTGTACACAAAAAAGTGTTCCATGAACATATGGTTTAGTCAGTTTTTGTTCAGGAAGGGCTTCCATGCTTACATGGAAATTAATGTCTCTCATCTATTATGCCTGGATTGAATCTAGAAAATAGGGGAAGTGTGGTGTGTGTATCTGTATCTACATAGAAAGAAATGTCACTTACAGACATTTAATTATTTCTTCAAATTATAATTTTATACCTTTTTATACATTTTCCATCCTTGTGGAACGCTAAAACTGCTATTGTTTATATACAGAACAGGTACATCAAGACAGTAAATTTTCTCATACTTTTCCCAAAGCGTGATTCAAATTTGATCTGCTGGAGGAGAAGGAAATCCCATCTGCATGCTAATTCTTTACTGGGCATGACTTCTTGAAAACTGGCCGTGCTAAGGTGAATCGTTAGCACGCTATTTTCGAGACTCAGTGACTTTAAGTACTGACTTTAGCTACAAATGCTGTGAATTTATTTTGCTATGTGACGCACCTGACTAATAAGGCACTACCCCTGCTATGCTAGTGATAAGTTTCTATTAAACTAGCACTGGTAATCATGCAGAACCAGGCACCAGTTCTTTGAGACTAACCACTGGGTATTAGCAGGAAAATTGCAAACTCATTTTATTTCTGAGCTAAACTGGCACCGGAATCTGAAGGTACCTCTGTAGAGGTGAAAAGCTAGAAAGCTAATCTACCATACTGCTAACTCTAAAGGTTTTGCCAGTGCTGTATCACTGCTTGACATAGCTCAAGGTTTTTATTTTTTTTTTTTTAAATGTATAACCCTGGTGATTTAGATATTGACTTTAAAGATCTTCCTAGAAGAAAGTTTATTATATTATCTCTCCTCCATGCCAGAAAAGTACACACTGTGAAATTAAAGTAACACACCATTTCTCAGAAAAGGAGGCTAGTCTGAGCTCTAGCTTTATTAGGGGGAAAAAAGCCTTTATCACAGTCATTTAAATGTGTTTTCTAAATGTACGTGTTATGTTTGAAGAAGACTGTGACCTGAAAAGAAATACGTATACATGGTTATATTCTTTGAAATATATGTATGTATACGTGCTGGTATTTGAGACTCTCACAAAGATACCTATGACTGCTTCAAAAATTCACATCCTAAATAGAAACATTGAGTATTTTTGGTTTTATTTTGCACAGAATATAAATTCTGATAACAAGCAATGCCCACGGAAGATGCATCTACAGCCCTGGTTTTGTTCAGATCAGGGGCGCGATTCCGGTTGTCTCCTTTCTCTGTGCTTTGGTTTGCATCTTGGGGTGGTCTCAGAGCAATGAATTGGGTTCCTTTCCAAATAATTAACCTGGAAGAAGAGATCCAGGAGTGTGTTCAACACACTCAAGCCACTAATGAGTACTCGTTAGTCAAGCCACTAATGAGTACTCGTTAGCCATTTGTTCGTCGGGGGGGGGGGGCAGCTTACCTGAAAAATGTGATGTGGGTATTGGACTCTCAGCACCGATGGTTTCACCCTGTGGATCTCTCCAACTGTGCTGTACTATTTGCTAATACAGGCAGTGCCAAAACAACCCAAAATCTATATGCTTCAGACATCTTAAATATTCTCTTTAGTATTTCTTGGTCCATAAACAATGCAGAGGCAGTTTATCACAAGCATTTGAAAGCTGAGATTTGTTCTGTGTTGGTTGATTTAAAATGTGTATTCAGATCAGATGGTAAGCTTCATATCCTGATTAACTGAGGATGGGAGTGGAATATTTATGTTTATAAATTCACAGTTTGTTTTCCACAAATATTCTCCAGTGGTCACTTAAAGTTCAATGTTTTATAGATTTCTGCCAAAAAGCAAGTTTGCTGTAATAGTCAAACACAAAAAGGTTCATGATTATAAGCACTGTTTGAGCAAATTAATCTTCTTAGAAATGGTTTTACACTCTTTGCCCAGGACTAATTTGGTCTACATGCTTTTTCAGCAACAGAAAACATAGGTTTTGACTGTTTTAATAAACATTTATAATGTTAATATATTAATAACCACAGGAAAAGTGATTATTTTTACTTGAACAATAAAACATTGTGATGGCTGGAGGAATCATTGTCCTTTTTAATGATGGCATGAACTGTAGCCACACAAAAAAATACCAAAAGAGAAGATGACTTTTATTTATTTTTTTCTAACACAACACATTTTACATTGTTGAATATACTGTTTTTCAAAATGTCTGTTCCTATTTAACTTTATATGTTATTGCCCTCATCCAGACACAACAGTAAACAGTTTCGTGTGGATTTTTCTGTTAAGATACCATACCTGCTTAGATAAATGAATATGAGTGGGAATGTGGAAGAAAATGTAACTGCCTGCTTCCATAAAAAAGTTTCAAAATGTGCACAAGCTTTGATGGATGCCACAAAAGCATGGGGTTTTTTTGGCACTATAGAAGTTGCAAACAACATTCATTACATGGATACATTGTAATTTAATCTTAATAATTAAAATGTATTGTCAAAAGAGCAATGACTTTATCCTTCACATTTTTCTACATGATGCTTTGTTGCTGGATCTCTGCATAGGTACAGTAGCTCACCAGCACAAAGCCATTTGCAGAACTGCGGTCTTTGCACTGCTTTACAAAACAAGTGATCTTTTTACCCAATCTGTATTCAAGAGATTTGGAGAACGAATGGCTCAGTTTATCAATGGTAAGCATAAAGCAGAACAATTACTAAGCTATATCAAATCAGTCATGTGTTCAGTTTGGCACCTTTTCTTTCCCTCGTTTAGATAGAATTTCTGTAACACCAACTTTTTGCTGACATGTACCTCAATAAATATACATTTCAAGTTCTTATGTAATGAACAAATATGTCCGTTACTCATACGCATATTTTTTTAATTTTGTCTTTTACAATCCTATTTAAGGCTTATCTTGAAATAATAATGTCTGGAAGAATGCTTTTTAGGGCATTTTCACAGGTCATGAACATCAGATTTTAAAACAGATATATCCCAACAAATACTTTTACTTTCAATTCTATCTGGCAGTTACATGGTAAACTAGTTGCCCTGTTTCCTGTTTTCTAGAACAGAATTAAGATAACGTTGGTCCTAGAATGGGTTATGCTTTTTCCGTGCTCTGGACAAGAGAGAATGGGCTTGAGCTAATTATTACACCTTGAGACTAGATATTAGGCATTTGTAATCTTTCCTGTTTGTGAATTATATTTGACTATGCTGTAACACTGTATGTGCCTTTATTACCACAAATCACTGCAAACATTTCAGCAGGGAAAAAAAAAAAAAAGCACATTCTTTTGTGCATATTCATATTAGCCTAATGATGCCAGAACAAGCATGATAAGGATAACAAAAGAATGCAGTCACAGTGCTGTCAAACTGCTTAATACCAGTGTCCATCAAGCCCCCTATCTACTTTCTGACAGTCGTCAGTATTTGATGCTTTGGGAAAGAGCGCAAGAAACACAGCAAGAGCAGAATGATCATTCTCCACCTGCCAGCTTCTCGTCACCTTCCTGATTTAAAGTTTGCATCCAACTAACTGTGTTAATAGCAACCAAAGGATATCCCCCTCCTGAATTTTTCTAATCCCCAGATAGTGGCAGGACTCTTCAGGCCAGCAGCTCCACACCTCTGATTTAAAAAAAAAAAAAAAAAGATATGAAGATCTTTTTCTCTAGAAGATAGTTTTTTAGACTCATAATCAGAATCTATAGTATATAGATTTTTAATATATTTATATATTTTATATATATTACATGTTTTTATATATTTTATATACTTATATATATATTTATATATATAAATAAAACTTCAAATCACAGCACCAAAGCACTCTGATCCAGCCTTTTACTGGCACAGGTCACACCAGTCTTGTGTGCTCACAGTCCGGCCGCTTTGAATTGCAGTGCGAACTCACCTTCGGTGCTGATGCTGAACAGTGACTGGAAGAATATGAATCATGACCACCCCCTGTGCCATCTTTGCTGGAGGGCTGGAGGGAAGAAAGCAATAAATGGAGACCGGATTAAATAGCTAGGCATTGTCACACCTTAACCTACTGCAGCAAGATCTGCCGAAGCTCACCTATTCTTTCTACTCCTGAGAAACGTAGTCAAAAAGGCTGCTATTAGCTCTGGTTTGATGAGGTAACAAGATTATTATGCACACAGGTGAGATAGCATGAGATTTTCCTTTTAAAGAAAATAGCAGGATTTTCTACATAAGTTCCAGAATTCATTATTCTTTTTGATACAGGAACAAAGTACCAGGCTTAAACGAATGAAAAATGGAGTATGTGTTTCCACGTGAGATACTTGTTATTCATAATGTCAGGTGGATGCCATTCTGATCAGCCTGCAGAAAAGAAGAGGGGAGAATGGTGTGCAGCTGCATAGTTAAAACCATGTTATAGATGCGAGAGTACATTCTGAAACAGGCAGTGCTATTCCAAAAGTCAGGACAAGAAAGTTTGCAGAACTTCTGCTTTTAGACCTTGCTTCTTGATTTATATGGGGACTTCCAGCTGTATCAGTAGTGCCTTCCTCCAATACTTTCTGAAGTGTGGACGTATACAGGAGTCTAGTGCATTTCTTCTGAAATGTAGAGGAAGTAAACCTCTCCTAGAGGTAAAGCTAGTAAACCGCTCAGTTTTACTGTGAGCACCAATCCAGAGCTTTTGGGGAAGACCATTCCGAAGGGAAAAAATAAGAAGCAGTAGTCAGCCTGTGCTCTACCCGCTACCTGTCTTGCACGTGTAGCGCAAGCCATGCAAAGAGATAAGGCTGATAACATGTCCATAGGTTCTTCATTTACATAACAACACAGAGAAATCACACCATGCGGAGCTCGAGTGCATAAGAGTTCTCAAGATCCTTATGGCCTGACTTTCACCTTCACTGCAACTGGATGACGGTGTGAAAGCACAACTACTGCATTTGGGGCTTTTTACAAGTGAAGAATGGTCAGGACAGCTTTGCCTGAAAACCCAAGCACAGGCATTAGATAATATATGTTATCACTTGATTTTAAGTTGCTGTAATATTGCTGATGAAAAAGTTATGCATAAATGGTAATTTATAATGTCTATCATAATCGACTGAAAAAAAAATAATCTGTTGCTGTAGCTTCTAAAAAATGCTTAACAAAGCGGCAGCTTTAAAAAATGTTCCTGTTGGACTTGGAACTAAAGAACTGCAGCATAATATGCATTTTACTGTATAAGAAAGAATAGAATATACTGTAATATCAGAGTTAGGAAAAGCCAGACTGGAAAGCTTGTGCAGGGCATTAAACACTAGAATTGAGTGAATTTTGGATAGCATTATGCCTTCTTAATTGTCCAAAACATGCATAACTGACTGACTGACTTTTAATAAAGAAGTGATACATCTATAATACTATTTAATTTCTTCAAAGCTGGAAAACATTAAATATTGAAATATAAATAGATTTGAGAAACAAGCAAATAATTTTCATTGAATTAACAAAAAGTAATTATAAACCCTTTAGAAAAAAAGTGAAGAAGCAATGTTCAAATGCACAAACCACAATGAGCAATATTAAGTGGTCGGGGATCTGATCTTTGGCTTCTCTTTGAATGATTGCGGTGAAACAAAGAACCTGGAAAGTCAAGATAACTAATCATCTGAAGATTTCCCAGAAGATGTCTAAGCGTCGGAGATTTAAAAATTCATCACAGCAAGGTAATCTTGGCAGCAGAAAAATAGCTCATGCTGAGACGATCTGTGGTAGCCAAAGGAGAGTCTGCAAGCAAGAGCAGTCAACAATTTTTAGACAACGTTAACCATATTAGCATCTAAAGTGCAGCCCACTAGCAAGCAAGGGCTCTAGTTCGGAGTCTTGATTGGCTTTGAGAGTCTCTATCGGCACATCTCCACCTACAGGAATCCAGAGAAAGTCACTGGTAGGTCCGTGACTTTGTTGCTGCCTTTTAAGTCTGTGCGACATGACACAGAAGGTCAGGAACATCATCTTGGAAAGCTGGTTACCAACCTAACCAGTAGAGGTAGAGCAGAATTTTGTAGACTTTGTTTTATGAACATAAAACTCCTCACCTGACAGTTCCAAGCCGAAGAAAGGAAGGCATCTTTAGAGTTCCATTTGCTCTTGTGTGATTTTTTCCTGAGAATGACAGGCAGCTGAGTAGTATCTTCTATCTGCCAAGTGCCATAGTTACCAGAAGAGTTCACGTCAATCCACTATTGCTTTTTACATACAGTGGTACATAGATGATGTCCCAAAATTCAGATAATCCACAGTGGATTAAAATTTGGGTGGAAGTATAGGCTACAAAAACAATCATTATCTGAATAATTTCAAACAAAACAAAATGGCTGCATTTAGTTTATTTTGAGAGTGAAGGAAATAGGAAGGGAGGAGGGGCAGCCACTCTTCTCAGAAGCAGAACCTTTTTTGTTTACTGGTTTTGCATTGGAAAAAAAAACCAATTAACTGCTTGCAGTTGTTCTGAAACAACAGCCTCTGTATTTTAAGAACTATGCAGTAAAATAGAGTTACATTTTCAAGTTTAGAAATTAATCTTTTCAAAATTATGTTTAATTGTACTGATGTTTTGCCGACCTCCAGAGTCTACCTGCTTCCCTGGGTCTGTTCAATATCTTGCCCTACTTTGACAGGACTGGGATTTGTTTGCTTTTTAGCTCCGTTTGTTCACACGGGGCTTTGATTTCATAGCTTTTTCATTTGAAGTGAAGATGTCGTGTGTGGGGAATGTTTTTTTTATGTTCTGGGTAGTTCAGCACTTCTTAAATGTTTGTTGGCAAAGGTTGGTTTCATTTTGTTTTGTTTCTGGATCAGTTACCCACTCATTTATCTTTTCTTCAAGGATCTCCACTGATCTTTGCAGTTTGCTGTGCTTCCGTGAGGCTGTAGCAGTGAATATTATGTTTGGTTACCTTTGATATACCTGGCCAGATTTTTATTTTGTGCCTTTATAAATTTGGAATGATTCCTTCAACTCAATGTAGTTAAATATTTCAGCTTATGACAGTATTACTGAGATCACAATCTGACCAACTGTGTCTTCCATGATGAGGATTTAGAGCCATTTGAACAAGGGAGAGGACAAAAGAAACAATCACATCATTAATAATAAATGGGCTTAATCACAGTAAGGACTAGTCCATTAACTCCATAGAAATAAGAATCATATAGCAGCCAAGGAAATCATAAAAACTTAAAGCATGTCCTGAGCAGGTGTGAATGGTCGTCCCAGTATCTCTTTCCACTAGGACTGGTTACTAGTGAGAAAGTGGAATATTTTTCCTGTCTAGATTTCCCGTTGAATATTTAAGGCCGTAAATGAGCCGAGGCTCAGTTGATTTGATTCAATGCGCACTGTTGTATTAAGATCATGTAAGTCTGAAAGGTTTAACTCCTGTCTCTTGGGAGATGACCAGTTTCTCCCCTTCTGTTATCAATATGGAAGAGCGCATACACACCTGCGCTACCGCCCTGAATAGCATGACTTCACAGACAACGCAACAGCTATAAGTGAAGTCAGAGCTGTCAGCATTTTCCTTTGCACTCCTGATTTCTCCATGACAAGCATAGAAGCATCACACTGGATTTCTAAACAAAAGGATCAAAACACAGCATTCCGGAATTTGGTGGCAGATTTGCTTGGCATAACCAAAGAGTGATACCGTTCTGGAGGGTGAATGCTCTGAAAACTGCTGAGTTGGACCTTTGACTTGTGTTCTGTGCTCATCCCCGACACATTATTTGGGGATTTGCTTGTGTGCAGTTTCGCTAGGACCAGCGGAGGAAAGTTTTAAATCGAATCAACGGTAGAATCTAAACTAAGTTTGGGGTTTGGCTGGATTCCTTTATGTAGTCTGTTACAAAGCAAATCTTTGCAACCACGTGGTGAGAATTTGGGTATTCGAGGTTATGACTCACCAGGCTTGGCAAGTAATGTGCAGTCTAAGCATAATTGGCATTTTAGAGGGAAAGACAGGAAAACCTCATTCCTCCAATCTTCTCCCTTTTAGGTACCGAATACCATTTTATACATGTAAGTGCTTTTCAGAATTTAGGCAGACTGAAATTTAAATAAGGTCAGCTTGTTCAGCTTTCCCCCTTAAATTCCTGGCAATACTTTGTACTGCTAGAGGAACGATGAAGGGCCCTATTATTCCCTTGACAGGTAATTTTCATGCAGAGGAATGGAAATTAGGAGTTTGAACTAATGATGTTTTCTCTCATTTCTCCATTGGAGAATTTTCCTCCCATAAAATAGGCTAAGAATTCAGCATTTCATATACACAAATTGTCATGAACTGGAGAGGTCAAGGTCACAAGCATAGAATAAGGTCCCTTAGAGTACAACTGCTACCCACCTCCACTTCTTCACTTATTTGATATCTTTTGTAGTGGCTGCCCTAATGCTGTTCCTAAAAGCCACTACAAATATGGAGAGGGAAAAGCGGCAGTGATACTCTGTTCTACTGCAGAGAAAAGATGAGGGAATCTCGAGAGCACTTAACTCCCTAACACGCTTTGAAAATCCATTTGCTGAGGCAGGTCCCTTTCAAGCTCACTAGATGCAGCTCCTTCCTGAGGATGTGGGTGCCTGAGGGGTTTGTACCAGGCTAAGCTGCCTGCTCTTTACATAGCTTCATCAGTGGGTTGGGACATTGCATTAACCTACATATTCTCACCGTGACCCTGTGTGGGTTTTTTGCCTTCTCTTAAGTGAAACAAAATCTTCAGCCACCATTTGTTTTATGGTTGATATGCAGAGACAGTTCGTTGAGAAAAGGAGAAAGAACAGTTGTGATCAGTATGTGGGCTGCAGATACATCTGAGTTAACGTTTGTGTTTTCAGATTTACTCTCTTTTCACTAGCTTCGTTCTTCAGTTGTGAACATGTAAAACTGTCATGTATGAATGATACTATAGATATACAAGTTAGGATTTTATCAAATATAAAGATCGTATGAATTCCATAGTACTGTTATTCAGGCTGTGCTTTGTCAACGCATTGTGTTTGAGATAGAAAAAATGTGTTACTCTCAGCTTCAATATAAAATTACCCAATATTTAAATTCCTTAAAACATGTACTTTTTAAAAATTATTCAGACTGAGTATGTAATTTCATAATGGCATGTTAATTAAGCTATCACTTATGGAGTGTGCAAAAACTCTGCTTAAGACCTTTCCTCCAAATGCTGTTGAGGAGGACATGTTTTGCAAAATACCTCAGCTTTTAGTTACACTTTAGACATCCTGGGAAAGAAAAAATCCAGCTACTTAATTGTGGGAAGCCAAGGTTTAAGAAGATTTTAGAGACAGACATATCAGCAATTGAGGCAAGGGAACATCCCTTTCGAGCTGTTGAATATTTGTCTGTGGGCACTGAGTACGTTCACTGTAAATGCTGACTTAACCTCTCTGGAAAACTGAATCTGAGAGAAAGCAGGATCTAAACTATTGCTTCTAGTCTCACATGTTTTCTAAAGGCATATACTGCCTTCCCTAATATCTATGGGAATGGAATGTTGTCTTACTAAGTTCATGCTGTGTATGGGTAGGGAAAGAAGCCGCCCTTGATTTCTAAAACAGTTTAAATACCATTGTGCTTTTAAAAAATGTAAAAATCGATTTAAGTTGAAAAAAAAAATGTTCCTGAAGTTGCCATAATTTTACGCTCAGATGTTCTTCTCTTTCCTTGAGTGTGCACATGCACAGGATCCAGAGCACTACAAGCAGGCAGGGCTACAAAATACCAGAAGCTGTGTCCCTCAAAGCAGACATTTTTCCTGCTGTCCTGTCATCAGTTTTATGGAGGTGATGCAGGCTCATTAAACCACTGAGATCGAAACAAGTAGATAAATAAGTAAAAGTGTAATCCAGCAACATTCCTTTGACAGCAACCCTACAGATACAGTGCCAGAAAACAAATGGAATCGATCATTAATTACATTTTAGTTTTGCGCTTAATGGAATCTGGAAACAATGCTAAGGTGGACAGGGCATAGTAAGTGGTGATGAATGTCAGGATAATGGGACAAATTTAGCTTTCAGACATATCTACTGCACATTAACTCTGATTTTTCTCTAGATCATACAAAGAGGACAATTTCAGGGACTACAGGATGTGCCCAAGTCTCATAAATCAATATACTGCCTATCGAGTTATTGGAGATTTGTTGATTTAGATAAAGAGCAGATCTACGCCTATATTAGCTGTGCATCCTTAAGAGCAAAGTTTTGCCAAGAAAGAGCTGAAGCTAGAACTTTCTAAAAACCCGCAAAGTGCACATGAATCAGTTGAGAAGGGCATGAGGCTAGAATCATTCAAAGTGTTCACATACCAGAAAGCTGTACTGAAGGAAGATCTTACAGGTTGTATTGATGTACATTTCATTTCTGGGTAGAGATTAATATCACTGTATTTATCTCATAAAACCATAAACGATTTTGAGTCCCGGCTGTGTTTAAAAAAATTCAACTGTCCCTTTTCTTGTACAAAATCATTTGAAATGGTAATGGAAAAAATTACTCTAATTAATGGTCTCTTGGATCAAAAGGTGAGATGAGCTAAAGATACATACAAATTACTAATTGCTGGTATGCAGAATAGTGTTGTAAATAGCATTTTTAAAGACAGAATTGGAGCATCATAGATCAATTTTTATGACTGACAGTTGTTCATTATGATTTCTAATAACTTCAAATTCACTTCTTTTTAACCCATAATTGATTTTTTTTTTCCAGAAATTTCTATGACACTCCTACCTAAAGTAACTAGAGAAAAGAATTAGTACTAAGGACTCATTTATTCAGATCCTTGGCCTCTTACTATGTTGGTGGAGGTATGTCCACCCGTTTGTGGGATCTTACATTTCTAGAGGAAATAATGCCATTATACGTTCTCAAGAGAGAGAAATGAGAGTGGGGAAGAAAGCGTAGCAATTTATTCCTTTGCAATGAAGTCCTTGGTATAATCACTTGGAAAAATGTTAGTTTAAGCCAGGTGTGTTAAAGGTGTGTGTTATGCGAGAGTCCTTATGTGTTATCCTCCCAGTAATTATGATGAAAGCTTTGTTACCTCAGCCCTTGTAAATGACACTCAGATGCTATCAGGCATATCTTCTGTGCTCATGCAAGTGGAGGGATTAGTGATAATCCCTGATGTGATTTACCATTAATTCATTCAGGATTTTGGAAATTAGGTTAAATTCATTGAATTTCCACCTGAGCTGGAATACGGGCAAAGAAAGGATGCTGTGTGGTGGCCTGTGGAACGATAAACTTAACTGTCTGGAACACACACGTGTGTATTAAGGAAGCAGTTATGTACCAGAGCTGTTACAATGTGCTATTTATGCTAACAGAAGGGTATGCATCTTATTTAAAAATCTTTAAAAATCACTTTAAATGAATGCAGTTACCTAAGAAGACATTGTACCTCACTTGCATCTTAATGAAGGACAACTGAAATCTCTATCTACTGAATTTCTGTTTAATTGATGGGTATCTGGATGATTAGCTTTCAGAGATATAGTGCACTTGTTACAATTCTGATTGCTTCTAGGCAGAGGATGCATGATCTTCAGGTTCTGTTTAATGAATGTAGAAAAGTACATTGCTTAAAGCCTCCATAACTAAATAAAGGCTGGAGTGCCTGTGTTATTTGTTTAAGGAATAATTATGCCAATTTCTTCCTGTAGAGCTTCTTAAAAATCACTCTTTGGCAATTTATTGTTTAGAAAGCTAAAGAGCAATTTTACGAATTTAGAATATTCTCCCAGAGAACTGCTGCTCCTAACTTACTTTGTTTTTCTCTAGGTAAAAAATGTTTGCATTATCATTAGTTTCATCTCTCTTTATCAGAGAATGAAAATGTGTTTTCTAACTTTATAGCTGATAAACTGACTATTTCAATCTTTGTGTTCCATGGTTTTCAGCTACAGGTACAGTGGGATGCTGGGTTTCATTGCTGGGAAGGGAAAGTAATAAATAATTTAATGCTATTTTTCTTTTCCTCATTGCCTAAATCAGTTTAAAAACCGTAAGAAGGTGACTCTGGATAATGGCAACTAACATGGTCCCTGTTGATGCATGATTGCCTACCAACCTCCGTCTGGCATACCACTGACTGATGTTTCCAGAGGCTGGGCAGGGGAATCGATACCCTAAAGCACGTACTAAAGCATGTATGCTGCATGATTTTCCCAGTTGGAATACAGAATGCTTCCTTTTCCTTTTCCTTTTCCTTTTCCTTTTCCTTTTCCTTTTCCTTTTCCTTTTCCTTTTCCTTTTCCTTTTCCTTTTCCTTTTCCTTTTCCTTTTCCTTTTCCTTTTCCTTTTCCTTTTCCTTTTCCTTTTCCTTTTCCTTTTCCTTTTCCTTTTCCTTTTCCTTTTCCTTTTCCTTTTCCTTTTCCTTTTTCTTAAAAATTTTTTTCTTTATGATAACAAATGAATTTCTCCACAGATAAAAGAAAATTTGTAATGTTATAATGAAAAATTTGTTTAAGTAACTAGTGTTCAGGTGAAACATACATTTCTGATGAGGACAAATAAGTCTATACTGGTTTATATGTAAACAAAAAGCTATAAATATGAAAAATGGAATTGGCAAGAGAGAATGAAAACTGATAGGAAATTCTTACTTCTGATGTTGATTTTTGTAACCAGGAATCAAAAGTTAAAGGGCAATTCAAAACACTTGCAAGCTACAGGGGGAAAGAAAGTTTTAACAAGGATGTAAACCTTTATAATATAGGATTTAACCAAATTCTAGCATAAATTAGGAAGAACAGATTAGTGAGTGTCTTGTCCTTTCTGGTGAGGCATCTGCTGTTGAAAAGACAGGCTATTGGGTTAGACAGACTTCAAAACTACCCTGAGGACAAGTCTAGTAAGAATGTTCTTGAAATAAACAGATCAGGATGGGGAAAAAAAATGCAAACCAAAAAACAAACCACAAACCGGGCAAAAAAAACCCAGATGTGGGAAAAGTTTCCTTGCTTTGCACTGAAATCTTTTTATGTCAGTCTGGAAGAGTGGTAATTTTAACTTCATATACAGGTTGCAAAGCCCCAAAGGAATCTGAACTTGCTGGACAATCTGAACCTTGAAGTTAATCTCTAAAAAAATCAATAATAAATGCAGATAAAGACCAACAAAAAAACCCAGAACAATCTTCTGGCTTTACTTCTGCTTTCCAGAATTTGTTCTTTGTTGCTGTCTCACAGCTCTCTGTGCTATCTCAGTCGTGGGGTTTAGCCTGAGGCTCTTTTGGCGGAAGGAAGCCTAATCCAATCTCTTGTCATATTAGTCTTTGAGCAAAAGCAAACTTAAATTCCATATGTATATATTTTAACAACGTTTATCTGTCCTGAGAAATGTGCCTGGGTGGCTGTGGCTGTGTTCTGATCACTAAAGATCTTTTTCAAAAGACAGGTACTAAGAGGGCAGGATTGGTTTGTGATTATAGTCTAAGGGTGGGACGGTGGATCTTGCATCAGTCCACAGTTCTGTAATATGTTTCCTGCTTAGGCTTAGGAAAACCATTACAGTTTCTAAGCTGTCTACACCTAAAGACGCACACACACAGACGCACACGCACACAAAAGGCTCAGGGGAGGAAAAAATTTGTTTTCTACCTACTCTTTTATCCATCTTTCATAGACAGTCTGAGTTCGGGTCTGTCATTTTCAAGTGTCTGCACAGTACCTAGCAAAGTGGCCACTGGGATTGCTCAGTTCTGTTTTATACCCGGAAATATTGTAAATCCTCAATATTAAAAAAAAAAAAGGGGGGGGAGGGGGAAGAAAAAGGAGAGAGTGAGGTTAAGAACTCATTTTTCTGTCAGCCTGTCCTGAAAAAGAAGCAGCACAAATGGGAGGATGAAAGAAGAAAAAGGGAATTTCATCTTTATTATCCTGTAAACATCCTGTGAAAACGCCAGCCAGTTTTCACAGTATTTCACCTTGTTCTCAGCTGTCTAGGACAAGGCCTCTTTTGGGGAGAACTTTGCTGGATTTTGCTGTACTGGTTTGCTGGATGGAAAATTCCTCCCATTGACAATGCAGTTCATCATCTTTGCTTGTTTATCCAACTAAACCAAGGAAAAACAGTTAATACTTAACATCATTTTCTACCGTTTCTGATGGAAAGGAAAAGTAATTATATGAGTCAAGTGTGGTCTTGTGGGCAACTTGTTTTCATATACAACACACCAAGAAGATTTGAAGCCAGAAACTTGTCCCCAACAGCCAGCTGATGCAGATACTGCTATGAAACACTGCCTGTGCTGGTATGATTCTGTAACAACCTTCATCTGTGGTAGTCCTGGGCCACTGCCTCAGCGAACAGCGTGGACACAACTGCTTTTGGGTGTCAGTAGTGCCAAGGCTAGCATTAGCTCTGCTAAACCAAGACCTCTGTCATTGAAGCAAGGTCGGATTCCTTGACAAATATTGTTAGACAAAATACTGAAGAAACACAAATAAAAGTGAGTGATAGATAATATATATATACAAAATGTTGATTAAAATGTTTATATACCCAGATGAAAAAAATTACATGCGTATTTTATATATGCATACATGCATTTAAATAAACTTTATATACAAACATGTCTACCTATCTATTTGTCTGAGTAAAAGTAAACATCTAGACAGGAAACAACTTTCTAATTTCTGGAGGTTTTTTACCAGAATTCAGAAATAGAAAATCTTAATTTATATAAGATATGCATTCAGCCATCAAGAAATGATACAAAATTGATATAACTATCAACATCAGTCCTTTAGAAGTTTCTCCTCATATATAGCTATTTATTACTGATACAGCATCACCAAAGATGTAAACTTGCAATGATGACAACTGAATACATTTAATATAGTTTCTGACGTTGTAGTTCTGATAGAGATTGGAAATTCTGAAATAAAATTCTCCTGAAGACTCCATGAACAAGGAAAGCATTATAGAGTGGGAGCTGGCGTTAGATCTTATTTGCTGAAATATTCTGAATTAGAAAAACCCCACATATTTTAGTACAGCACACAGTACTGTTCTCTACAAAGCTTGTTTTGAGGATGATTCCAGACGTGGTTTCTGTTGTTTACGTTCTGCAAAAATAAAGCAAAGGCAGGATTTTTGTATTCATATAAAGCAAACATATAACAAACTGATGATTTTACTGGTTGAATTTCTCATGAGATTTAGGAAATTGGAGCATCTTCTTTATGATTTATTTCCTATGCATACATTGAGAGTGAGCACTTCTGGATCCTTCTCCTTATTACTAGGAAATTACTTCTCCCATCAGTTTGATGCTTCTTTTCTCCCAACTGCTCCAAGGCAACTCTGCTTTTCTTGCTGAAGATCTAAACAGTGACATGGACCTCTGCCTATTCCCACGCATTTCTGCTGCTAGTCAGCAGTATAGGGTATAACTGTATATATAAAACAGAGACATGTTAGGAGTGACAGTTCCCCAGTAGCAGGGAAGCACGTGCCTACAAGTTGTCTGTGGATAATCAGGAAGATTGGAGGGAAAAGTAAAGGGTTGGTGGCAAGGAGAACCAAAGCTGTACTTTTTCCTTTGAAACAGCCAACTCTCTCTTCTCTGCTGGGTCTCCTGATGGAGGAATCAAGTGTCCCTCTTCTCTCAGATATTGTACCACCAGGTTAGTAAGAACCACAGTAATTGAAGAAGGAAAAAGTTCATTAGGGGTGAGCCCAAATACCAATACTTAGGAATGGGTTTAAGGCCAGGCAAAAGTTTAGTGTGTGTGTGTGTGTGAAAAAACAGGGAGAGAGTAAGCAGTGCATGCAACCTCCACCTCTGCCTTAACCAAACATCTGCAAGTGGGTCTCTTAGGAGGCTCTCTTTCATAGACGTTTTCCTGGTGCGCCCCTCTAGTCTGCCTCAAAGAAGACCTAAGCTATGTTAGCATTTACATCTGCTTTTGCAGCCCAGGCAGTGCCAAGTGCCTCAGGTCTTTCAGCCGAACATGTATTATCCCGGGCTGGTTACAGTGTTCCTCTCCTGTGGTTTTTGTTTAAACCACCTCCACCACATACCACAGAGAGCACAGCTGTAAGGGGAACATGTGATCGGCTGAGAAATGATAGTGGTAAACTACTAGGCTCGGTATAGACACTGGAGAGAGAAGCTCTTAAAAACAGTGCTGATATTTCAATTATAATCAAAGGATTTGCAAAGAGGGGTAGAGAAATTTACTCCTATTCACCTGTAATTGAAAATGTAAATAGTAACTAGCTGGTATTGATTTCCCAAAGGTAAATGTTTGCCTACCTGCGATACTGCATGTGGCTGATGCAGCTGGTGGAGAGAGAGGCAGGCTATGGCCGCAGGCAGCCTACCAATGCAGCTCGTCAGATGGTGCTCATTGGAGATTGGCCCAGAGGAAGCTTAATTGATGTTCTTAAAAATGATAAATGTTGAGGCCAACGGGTGAAATTTCAGAGCCTTCGGTGAGTTCTGGAATGTTACTAGCCTTATTTATTCAGAAAACTGCATTTAAGGGTCCTTCATGAGAAGGAGATGCTACTCCGTTGGCTCAGAGCATCCCATCCAGCCCAGTAACCTGTGTCCAGCAGCAAACAGTGGTAGGTGCTGAAGAGTCTTCTCTCTCAAGAACTTGCTGTGGCAGTGTGCTCCAGCGACATGCAGCACAGCTATTACCACTTAGTATTCAGGCATGGAGAGAGGATGACAGGATGACCACTGTCAGATATACTAACTGTCTGATACCGAGTTTCCCGGTTTTGGATTGCTGTGAGATCCATATGTGCTTGTGGATGTTTAGGGAGAAACTCCATGAAGACTTTCGACATCTGTTCTTAGCCAGAAGGGTGTAGAACTTGTACTCAAATAAGAAAGCAATTTGAGCGTTATTCAGAAGTTACAAATTTTTGAAGAATTCAGCTAGCCAATGTTCCACACCTGGTGCTGTTTCCAGAAGGAGCAAATTACTATTGTCGATGTATAAAGGCTCCAGCTCTCTGAAAGCAACCATAATGCTGGTGCTGTAAATCTGTAGTGTGCAGTTAGGACTGGTAGAACCATAGTTAGCTAATTAGCTAGATTGGGACTGGTAGAACCTAGTTAGCTAGGTAAGAGCAGACAGCGTCAGGAAGTCTGTTGTCATAACTTTAACATATCTCCAGGCTCTTTCTTTTTCAGGACTCTGTTGATGTGATTGAAGTATTTTGGCATGGGGTGGGAGTCAGGAAAGAGAGGTGCCAGGGTATGATGGATTCTGGGCTCTGCTTGCATGGGCCATTTCACTGGACAGAATATAGTTATCCCCAGACGTGCACACACTTCACCCTTCAGGTGCTGCAATTATAAAATAGGAGTAAGGCTGGATTAAACTGGGTTAGCAATAAAAAAAAAAAAGAACTTTGCTAGAGTTGAGCACACAAGCATTACACAACCTTCTGCCTCTCTAGTGTTTAGCAGCTGTTTATTTGAAATCATTTTATGCCCAAGGTTAAGATTCCATTTAAAGACAACAAAATGTAGAAAATGTGAACTCCGGCCACAGGAGATTTAAGGATAAACTTCACTGCAAGAACTAGGGTATTTTTTCCCACTTCACAGTAGCTAATCAGAACTGTTTATTTTCCTTTCAGTTCTTTATAGAATATGCTGTGATGGATCATATCAGATCTACTTAAGTAGTAGCACAGCAAAACAGTGATTCAATAATTATTAAAATTGCATAGAATACTATGCTATGACTGCTACTGGATATATCTTATGCAAGAGCATATAAAAATATGAATATTGTGGTCCATAAATATTTATCTGGGGAAAAGTCCTGACAATACAAGTCTTTTTAATCTGGCAGATATGCATAGCAAAATCCATTCCTGGAAAAAAATCAGATACTGCATTTTTTTTCTTAATAGAAGCGGTAATTAATCATCAGAATAATTTGTCCAGGGGATATTCCGGCTTCTCTGTCACTTGGATTTTTAATGTCAAGATTAAAATATCAGCCTAAAAGATTTGCTGTGATCAACCAGAGGTTATTGGACTTGATGCCACAATTATTAGGCAAACATCTCTGAATGTAATAAGCAGGAAATTTGGCTAGCAGACCCTATCTGTTCCTTTCAACCTCACCACATCTGGCTTTATGGTGTCAGTCTGAGCGAGCTTCTAAGACTCAAGAGGTACTTGAAAAGAGTTAATGCTGTTGACTAGAGTTCCTCTGAGATAAGGACTGGCAAAAGTGCTGGGCAACGTGCTCTAGCTGTCCCTGCTCTGAGTGATGGGGTTGGACTAGACAATTTCCAGGGGTCCCTTCTCAGCTCAGCTATTCTGTGGTTCTGTAGAGTAGTACATTTTTATCCAAGCTCAAGTAATCTTTAACCTTTGGGACTAGCAGACCTCTGCTCATCCTCAAAGTAAGTGGAACTGGGGATGCTGTAAAGGTCTTTCTTTAACAAGGATGCTCAGACCCTAGAGACAGGCTAGAGAGTTGGGTGGAGAGGAACATAATGAAATTCAATAAGGGCCAGTGTAGGGTCCTGCATCTAGGGAGGAATAACCCCGTGCACTGGTACAGGATAGGGGTTGACCTCCTGGAAAACAGCTCTGCAGAGAGGGACCTGGGAGTCCTGGTGGACAGCAAGCTGACCATGAGGCAGCAATGTGCATTTATCCTGGGGTGCATTGAAAAGAGTGTAGCCAGCAGGTTGAGGGAGGTCATCCCGCCTCTCTACTGTGCCCTGGTGAGGCCACACGTGGAATACTGTGTCCAGATCTGGGCTCCCCAGTTCAAGAAAGACAAGGAACTGCTGGAAAGAGTCCAGTGGAGGGCTATGAAAATGATCAGAGGATTGGAGCACCTCTCTTATGAGGAAAGGCTGAGAGACCTGGGTCTGTTTAGCCTGGAGAAGAGAAAACTGAGAGGGGATTTCATCAGTGCCTGTAAATGTCTAAAGGGTGGGCGTCAAGAGAATGGGGCCAGACTCTTTTCAGTGGTGCCTGGTGACTGGACAAGGGTCAAACGGGCACAAGCTGGAACACAAGAAATTCTGTCTGAACACAAGGAAAAACTTCTTTGCTTTGTGGGTAACTGAGCACTGGAACAGGCTGCTCAGAGAGGTGGTGGAGTCTCCTTCTCTGGAGATGTTCAAAACCCACCTGGATGCGTTCCTGTTCAACCTGCTCTAGGTGAACCTGCTCTGGTAGGGGGGTTGGACTAGATGATCTTCAGAGGTCCCTTCCAACCCTGACCATTCTGTGGTTCTGTGATTCTTCACAGATGCTCACTGCTTTCCAGACTGCAGTTTGACAGCCATGGGAAAAGCCTATGATCTCATTAAGTGGGCAGGCAAAATACACCTTCTGTCTATCTGAGCATTTCTGTCACTTATTCATTGTTTAGCCTTTATTAGTTACTAAAGAATGTAGCTTCCCCCCCAACCCCAACAAGTGGATAGCCACAAGGAATAAACCTACTAGTACAATGGTGGAACATCTGAGAAGATGAGGAGGCAATGACAGAGGTCCCATCCAGCCCTGACAGAGACTTAATAAAAGTCTTATCTGGTCAACTGATACTCAGTTTGTGGGTTTGGGTACTGTTGATAAGAAGCAGTAATTTTGTGTTGCCACAGGGAAACAATGGAGTTATGCAGACCTGTTACCAAGCTCTCAGGCTGCTGTGTGGTGTTGTGTCTCCCCTTGCGAGAGGACACTGGTGTAGTGCCCAGTGAGCGTTATAGCTGCAGACAGCAGCATACGGTCTAGCTGGTTGATGTTTAAACACATTGGAAAGCCCCCTGAGGCCAAAATGCAGAGGACCTTATGCCTAACCTCTTTTCAAAGCACTTGGCTGCCTTGCTGGGGTGGGAGTCCCAGCAAGCAGCTGGAAGCAGGTTATTTTCCCATGGCAGCTATCTAGAGTGTTAAAAGTGAAGTTAATTTAATTCTGCAGTGGTTTACTGAAGGCAGTCTCCAATGATATATTGGTTTCACAGCATTTCCTTTTCAGCTTTGTCTCTCAGGTAACAGTTCTTCTAGATCTTCTAGGCTCCTTAAATAAAATATATCTTCTCTATAATTCTTTGCTGTCCCTTAACAAGAGGTAGGAACAGGCATATGCCTGACGCAACACTTTTTACGCCACAGGTATCGTTACCAGGCAACCCTCCCATGCAGCTTTGGCAGAACATAAACTCCTTCAGCCACTAACCCTTCAAACACCTGAACCAAGATGTGCCAGAAGAAAACATCTAGGCGAAACAATGCAGTAATAAAGATTTTCAAAATCAACAAATGATTAAGGACAATTGTGATACATTAGCACTGTGGTTACCATGCATATTTTCTAATATATTGCCACAAATGAGTGATACTTACTTGCATGTGAAGGTTAATTATATCTATTGCTGAGGGAAGCTATCCAACCTCTCAGGCTATCGGTAATCTGGATGTTTTTATTATGGGGGGTTCAGTGAACTCTATATGAAATTGGAAAAACATTCACAGCTTCCATCCCCAAGGAGAATAAAGGGCGAAATGAGAGACTTGCCAGGTCCAACCAAATTCTCTCCCATCGAGCACTACAGGTAGCCATTTGTTTAAGCAGAAAACTGGTATTAAATTATCTTAGCTTACAGTGGCATTACTGGAAGGTCTTCCTTTTCACAGCCATTAGAATAAAATCTGTGTACTTTGCTAAGCTTCTGGAGTTGCGGCTATCCGGCTTTTTGGAGTCTATGCTGCTAAGTGAGTAAGCAAAGGTGAAGGATCAACAGGCTTAACTCATTGCAACTCAGTTGGCTACAGTCAGTTGACATCGACTGGGGACTTGCAGGGTATCCTCATCTACACCCAGTAGATTAAAGTAGCAGAAAAAAATCAGGTCAAGAAACAAATAACAATCATGGGTATAGATACAGTGACATTCCTACTGGAGGACACGAACATCAGCCAAAATAGGCCAGCTGGATGCGAAGTTTCAAAATGTGTCCCCACTACCCAAAAAGAGGCAATTTCCATCTAATCAGCTCTCCCTTTGCTTCTCTGTTGGTCAAAGGAGTTGACATTCTGCGGGAGCACAGCTTGGTTCCTCACATGAAAAGGTCTTATAGTCTATCAAAACTCCTTTTAGTTCATAAATAGAAACAGGAGTAAGAGACCTTTGAAAATGTGAACATAACTATATATAGGTACATTCATCAGGTTAAAAAAATATGTGGTGGAAACTTGCAGGTAGATGATGAAGCTACCGGTACTCAAGGTCATCTATTTGCTTGATACTGGTATCTGGTTTGCAATTGTAAATGTTACGAAGTGCACCTATAAATTACAGAGTGCAGAATCTTGCATATATAGAGGCAAAATTTGTCCTTTCCCATGCAAATAAATATCCAAGAGCCAAGAACAACAGTGCCTGAGGTCCATTCCACAGCTATATGATTGAATAGGGTTGACAGGTCCAGTCCCTCAGATGCTATAGATGCAGCATTCAAAAGTCTTTGAAGACTTCATAGCACATTAAAAAAGCCAGAAGATTAATGTTGACCAAATGAATGACTCAAAGGCACAAATTTATCTTTCTCTTTGATTTCTTGAAACGGATGCCAGGTAAAAACTTCCTACGGAATAATCCTAGCTTCCAAAATGAACCAGTTCTTACAAAGAAAGACATTTCAAATATGTTTATAAATTTTGCCCTTTATGTTTTGGGGGGGGAAGGAATCATTAAGTAACTAATTCTATTTTGATCTTGCACGCAAAATTTCTTTGAACGGCCTGCAGTGAATCCAAAAGGGCAGGAAGAAAACAGTATGTTATTTCCTTCATCATTCTTATGGTTCTAGGGCCTGTCTCCTGTCATCACGTATCATGTCTTAACGTGTGATTTGCACTGGGTTTGTGGACCTTGGGTTTTCAAGACTTCATTGTACCACTTTTCATTGTCTGTTAATAAACATTTACAATGAAATCAATGGAACCGTACAGATAACCATGATTAAAATGCATGTCCTGTGTCTTCAGAATCCTACAATAGCAGGTTCACATAATGATAAAGGTATTGATGCAGATGTTTCTTTAAGCTTTCTACAGTGCTTTCAATCTATACACGATATATCTGTACGCATTTTTTATTTAAAATATTGCATATTTATGAATCTCTTTTCCTGGTGATATGCCAGGGTGCTCTGTTGCCAAGACAAACAAAACAAATGACAAAATTGTCTAATTCTTTTCTATTTCCTTCTAGTACAAAAGAGATCATTACAGTTTGGCTTGTTCACATAACGGGGCCGTAGATTTTGTCTCCAAATTCTCCACCGAATGTATTATTTTAAATATGATTCTTCATGCAGAAATACCTGCTTCTAAGAGCTCTTCCTGTGGCATTAAAATTGATACAAAGTGTTATTTAAAAGGTGGACCACTGACGGGTTTAGTCTTTCTTTGAAGAATTGTCTTGTTTTAAAATGATTTATGGTAGCACTGATGCCTGCTAATCTGGACACTGTGCTGTTCCTGCTTGTTATTGCAAACAGGGCCATAAAACTCAGCTAATAAAATGTTCTACTGCACAGATGAAATACTGTGAAAGTCCAGTCTTTCTTTCCTTTTTGTTTTTTTTTTTTTTTTTTTTTTTTTCTGGGTGTCTGTCAATCCTAAAACTACACAACATGCTTGCTTATCTTTGCTGTTAATTTTTTCTTTTTAAAAATAATTGGATTTCCCCAAATTCAGATCAAATAAATTTTTTTCATCTCATAGTTTTTACTAATTTCTCCTGATCCAGTATTAAAATATTGTAATATACAATCATTCATTGCATTTTGTGGCTGTATGTAGGAGTAAAATTTTGATACCAAGTAAAAATCCTTCTGAAGATAATGGGAACCCAATTAGAATATCAGATCCCAGTGTCCTGAAAAATTTACACACTGGTAATTTTTAATTTATGAGTTTACTTGGTACCTGCATGACTTTTTCTTTGTATGGCATAGGGTGAATACGCAAGGAGATTACATTTATCCTGCAGTATGTGAATTAAATTATTTCCTGCCAATTAACATCAAAGTGAAAAAACAGGCCTAGTCTGCTCTGTATGTGAACAAATTTCACAGGTAGAGTAATTTTTCCTGATTTTAGTATACAGAAAGTATTAATATTATTGTAGTACTCAGAGGTCCTAATAAAATTAGGTCTTTGTTATATTGTTGAATAAACACATGGACATTACTAATTGGAAATTCTTTTAAAATTGAAAACATTTTTCCATTTACTTATTTCAGGAAAGAGATTTCAAAAATTTATTTTATTTTCACATTTTTTGTGAAAATTGTGTGCAGCAACACTACATATGGATAAAGGCTTTGGTCAGATTAACAAGGATTTGCTTATTTTTATTGAGTTCCTCTCCAGTTCAAGTTGGGTAAGCAAGTCCAACAACTGTGTGACAGCTTTCCCCACTGATGAGGACACAACTTACCTCAGTCTCCAAGTTTTCCTGTGGAACTGTGTATGTAACATTTTTTCTCCTGGCAATTAAATACAAAAAATAACCAATTACTATGGAATTTCAGTGTCCGCTTAGCACTGTTTTGCCATCCAGCATCTCAGCTTTTGTTGTGGATAATGGAAAGGTAATCTGATATATCATTTTCAGTTTCCTTTTAGGATACATGCTTTACAGCTTGTCAAGTGTAATAAAGATATGACATGTGCAATAACCTTTTCTTTCTTTGTGAATAAAAATGTGTTATAATAAAGTTGCCTGGCAGAGTTCCATCAACCGGAACAATTTCACAAGTAACTTGCTTCATTTAAAAAAGAAAGAAGTGGAGGAGGAAAAAATGTCAGTTTGTCTTTGAAAGCAGGAACATGCAGGGTCTCATGCCACAATTTTATTTATTTTAATAATGTAAAGCAACAATACATCAATTAATAAACTCACTATTTATCTAATTTGTATTTTAGATTTTTTTATTAATTATTTTTTGAGCTTTCTGTGGCATTGCATCAAAATGTGGTTAACTCCGCAGGTATCAATCAGCTGTCAAGAAAAGCAAAGCAAACTTCCTAGAGAGCTCCATCTCCAGAGAGCCTATGTTCTGCACAACTTTCATCTTCCAGCAAAACTCAGATTAAGATAAAATACACGTCTGTTGCTTTAAACAATAAGGAAAGTTTATTTATGTATTTTTCAAACATGCTTTTCTATATTGTCTAGTTTCACCACAGGAGATTTTATCAGCATCTGATGCATTACCTGCTTTTTTTTTGATTCAATTATAATGATAAAGAGATAAGAACCACAGTCTACTGATGTTTTAGGGGCCTCTTACCTGCATATATGTTAGAATCATAGAATCATAGAATGGTTTGGTTGGAAAGGACCTTGAAGATCACTGAGTTCCAACCCCCCTGCCATGGGCAGGGACACCTCCCACTAGACCAGGTTGCCCAAGGCCACGCCCAGCCTGGCTTTGAACACCTCCAGGGATGGGGCCTCAACAACCTCTCTGGGCAACCTGTTCCAGTGCCTGACCACCCTCAAAGTGAAAAATTTCTTCCTAATCTTTAATCTGAACCTGCCCTCTTCCAGTTTAAAGCCATTCCCCCTTGTCCTATCACTACATGCCCTAATAAAAAGTCCTTCCCCAGCTATTGGGGAAAACAACATCTTCTGTCTTCCTGTGAGTTAACCTCCAGATGGGAACTCTTGTCATGAAGGTGATCCTCTTGAGAAGAACTAACCTGTATGGATACTCTTGTACTTGACTTTCTACATTATATCAAATCACTAATCATGGGAATCCTGTAGCTTGAGTCTCCTCCTTATTAATTCAACTGCTTCTTTCTCCCTCTGTCCCTTCCATAACTCCTCTTGTTAGCTTTGTTTCCTTTCTATTACCACTCTTAATCTTTAGGTACTTGCCCAGAAAAATTACCAAAGAGTAATAATAAACAGAGACAGAAGTGCCCTGTGTTACTGCAAGTTATCTTTATCTTCGCAAAAGATTTTTTTTTTCCATTCTTACAAGCATAATTCATGAATGTTTATAGGTTTGAAACTGGCTATAATAAGTGCTTGTTAATTTTTCAAAATATGCCTTTAAAAATCATTACCAATGGTGAGAAAATAAAATTGCTTTGATATATAGGTATTAAAAAGGGAAAATACCTGTGCTGTATTCTCTAAATGAAAAACACGTAACCTCACAGTTGCTTAAAATGCCCATAATACAATACGAAGTTTCAATGACACAAAGTTGACAGAAACATCCAAATGGATTTCACAACAGGCTCACCTTCCTTTGTATAATTATCAAACAAAACATTTCATATGAAAACATGTGAATGTATAATTACAGGAGCACCTTAAGCACTCTGATTCACTAGTGTGTCGAAGAAGCCGTATGGTTCAACGGGTATGACATTAAATTGGTTATTATGACATCCAGGTAATTTTCTCAGCTTTGATTGCAGTGAATTTTAGACACTTCATGTCTGAGATTATTAATTTGCAAAATTGGTTTTATAATGCCTGTCCCCGCTTACATATCTATGACGGAACGCTTTTAACTGGGGTATCTTCAAATACTGAGGAGGAGTGTAGATTTGTTGGAAAAAGGAAGACTTTTAAGGAGGAGGACAATACTGAAACAGACTGATCTTCTTAGTTTTTTGTCTCAACAACTGTGCAATTCGTAACATAGAATTAATTTTCCAACTGAAAATACTACTAACTGTCATGATCTGAGGTTTTTCAGCATTTACTACTCCTTAAAATAATTTCATTTCCTAAGAAAATTAAGGTGAATGTGGCAATTTCCTGTGTCTGCCACATGTTCTCCTTTATAGGGACATGACTAACATGTCATGTTAGAGATTCTCACAGTTTCTGCACAAGTGGCCAGTCACACACAATATAGTAAAAAATAGAGTGGCAAAGTGGTTGCAAGAAGGTTATAAACTAGCAATACAAATGAAAAATGAGAAAGTAGAGAGTACTGCCAGAAGTAATCATCAAGAGAGGGTGTGCATGGATGATTCAAAGTACATGCAGGTCATGTTGGCTTAATATTTTATTATCTGGCTTGAAAGAAGAAGATGGTTTCATTGATGAAAATGCAATTTCTTCCTGCCTGTTACTGAATTAAGACTTGTTTTGCTGGAATTCACTGAAATTAGATATTAGCTATTATAAATCAGAGGGCTGTCACTTATAATCAGCCCCGCAAACAGGTAGTGGTAGCTGATTGCCAGCTATCCTACTAACTATATATTTATTTCGGCAGAAATGTGTCTCTCTACAGGCTTGCGTACCATGCCTTAAGCCATTAAAGCCCTTAGATTGATCCTTTATCCTGCTGTCCTGTTTAGAGATGAATTGTGTTGGCTCTCTGTTGAGAGCAGGTGGACACAGCTTGTCTATCAGGACTTCCACATGGGAGAGAACAACTCTCCTAAACCAGGCACAAAACTGTACACATTCACTATGACAAGATTTTTTCCCCTAAAAATAATCTCTGAAGCTCACCAGACAGGATGAAGAGTCCCTTGGTTAGCAACAGCATGTGCATTATTCTCTGAGATTAAAAATAACTTCATTTGCTAATTGAGACTCTTCAGTGAGGTTACTGCTTGCTAATTATAACGGAAAGTAAAAACTGGTCTATAATCCCTTCTATGGAATGTATCACTGCCTTTTTAGAAACCTTGACCAATACTCAATTCCTTTAAAGGCAGAAGCAACACTCAATCTTCTGTAGCCTTGAGGCAAGTATTGTGTTTGACCTTAGGAGAAATGCTTCAAGGACAGCAGAAGGGTTTTTCATAGCAATTTTGGTGTATTTCAGAACTTAGGTGAAGGGAACAACCCTTAAGGATGGAGCAGAAGATATCTGCAATGCCGACTGAGGTCCTGACATCTCTGCAAAGGTGGGCAATTAATGCCAATTATGGGAAAGAATGAAAACCAGCAGCTCATTTTCAGTAAGTCATCAAACATTCAAGAGCAGATATTAAACTTCACTCATCTCCAAGGCAGAACGGATCCAGAGTTATGTAGCTGCTTGCAGCAGGTGGCTTTGCCACCCAGTTAAAGGAAGCACAGCGGGACTTTTGGGTGCAGGGACCCCCGGGGCCCCTGGCGCACCACTGCATACAGCTGTGCTCCCGAGCCCGGCCACAGCCATCATCGAAGCACAGTGGTACCGCGACGAGCAGGCACAGTGGAGCACAACCTGCTCCCTGCTACTGAGCTCTTCCTTTGTGCACCACGTGTAGGGCACTGACGCAGCTATATTACGCTTCACAGCTCCCCAAACATAAATCCTCCCTGGGGCTCTGGGGAGGAAAAGGAGGTATCTAAAATTAATGGAATGATTGCATGATAATGAAATATGCAACACCAGAGGTACCTTGGAAAGATACGAAGTGCTTTGATTCTTTTTTTCCGAAGATGAAAGAAACAGAAGTTCAATATAACCAATAATTTAGTGTAAATTACTTTCCAATTGTTTTAGTTTCACTCAGCTCAACATGTTCGTTATTTTCCTCTCCTTTCTGTTGGATGTTTCAGCTATTTTCAGAAGATAAAAGATGTTTCACTCCAAAGAAATAGCAGAAGCTTTTTTATTATTATTATTTTGAACAGCAGATAACAGAAGTCCATGAAAATAATTCCAGAGCCAGACTACCTTGAAATCTGTGTGACAGAAGTTATGAAATTACTTTATAAAAAAGCCTTCATAAATCACAGTGTTTGTCCACTGCTAGATTGAGAAAAACCAGAGATAACAATTAACATTTTAAGAGGTTGTCTGTTTCCTCCTTACAATTTAAGGAGTTCTAGGGAAGCATATTGTGAAGGCCAGGTTTTTAGCTTCGGTTCTAATCTGGATTTTTGCAGTGCTGCATTTCAGTTAGAGATGGTGGAAGTTATTGCTTCGGACTCTGTACAAAGATTGTTCTGTCAATCCTTCTCTAAGAAGTGTGGCGTTTTTTCTCTTGTGTCAGGCAAAGCTGCAAAAAGATAAAACTTATCACAAGGAAGAAATTTTAAAAGAAAAACCCCACAAGTTAAATAGTTATAATTTTGCAAAGTGACGGTTTAATGAAAAACAGGATGCTTTTCAGTTTATACTTAGAGACTAAGAATACTTATGTACAAATTTTATAGAAGATATGGATAAATAAAGGGTGAATTTCTGGCTTTGTAGTTTGAAATATGCCATTTGCAATGACACAAAGATTTCCTCCATGAGGAAAAGCAGAAAGATGCAATTAACCTTTAAGAAAAACATGTACCTATGAAATTTTTCTAAACAAATAAACATCTATTAATACTTCATGCAAATAAAATGAAACATATCAGAAAGCAACTAGGAAATATTTCTGTCTGGTGTTTTGGTAGCCTTCAAAATATTCTGTTATTTGTTTTTCTGAAAACTTTTCTGATGTTAAATTTCACTTTTTGAGGGTGTAATACAGCTAGAGAGAAGTTGTTAGACGCTGTCTATCAAAAGGAATTGTTTCTAGGCTGAGTCAAAGTGACAGTCATGTCATTTGAATTCACAACAAAAATGTGCCGACGCTTGGAAAGAAACCAGCCAGATGCGGCAAAAGGGCCCCAGGTGAAGAGCACAATGACTGAGGTCTGAACAACACATGGATTCTAGTCAAGTGGTCTGAGACACGTCTTCAGAAGGAGTTGAGCTCCATTTAGAAGCGTTGGTGCAAGACAAGCGTGAAGAAGGGGGGCTCCCTGCCGGCAGCACGCCGGGGAGCACGAGGAGAAGCAGGTGCTGGTGCCTGTGAGGGTGGTAGCGGGAAGTGAGGAGGAAGGATTTGTAACACTACACAGAATTGTGCACATGGGAAATGAAGGTGCTGTGTTATGCTGCATGTAGGTTGGTGTGATGGTACAGGCAAGTGCAACCTGAAGAAAGAGCCTCTACAAGCAAAGAGAGGGCTATGCAGACCCACTAAATATCAGACGTTGGCAGAAACAGGCAGGGAATGAAATGCCTCTTCGGAGATGAAAAAAATACACCTCACTCAGAAAAAAAGACTTACTGGACACTTACTACACTGGTGTAGATAGTTGGATGTGTTTCTTATTAGTACAATATAATAGACTGTTATGGGACAGTTTCTATACATAAAAAGGGAAGAAAGGGAATATATATTCCCTTAAGAGTTATAAAATGAGGAGCACAGTGAAGAGGTTGAGTACTTATTTTCCAGCAGGGGAGTAAATTTGAGTTGATGGACTCTACTCGTAATATTTTTATAGCCGTAATAAACTTTTCTACTGTAAATTCTGCTTATGGACTTCATCTTTAAGATCCCAAACACCAAACACTGAAAATGGGAATAGGCGTGAGACCACCTATATCTAGTTAGGAGGATGTATGCAAAAAAGAAAAAAAAAAGTTTTATATTAAGATAAAAAGAAAATAATGCTTTTTCCAAACTCACAGCTAACAAGACAGCATGCAGAGTGGTTTCCTTAACAACTGCAACATCTCAATTGATAATTGAAAAGCAATGGTTCCCCTCTACGTGCTGCGGTGGGCATGAGCCACACCTGTTAGTTTAAACTGAAGATAGAACACGTCAAGTGAGTGTTTCAGAAAGAAAAGAAGAACCTGGACTTGGCAGAGAAATGGTTAACTTAAAGCTAAGTCCCTGTCACGTGCGCGGCAGTGCAGCAAGAATCCAGGCCTCCGAATTTCAGCTGAATGAACTGCAAAATCAGGGAATGATTCAGTAAAGTTCAATTCATTTGGGTGTGTGTATTCCCTAGAGCAATTAGAAGTGTTACAACTTGAGAATAGCATTAAATCATGATAAAGTTCTAGCCAGAAATGGATCTATATGTCTTTCCCAAATGAAAAATTGCACCAGAAAACAGGCAAGGAGATGGAGTTTCCTGAACTGAACTTGTCCTGTGCAGGCCAGAAGGTGGCATGAACTGGAGCCAGAGGGGCTCCTGACAGTGAAGACACCCAACCTGCTTACCCAGCTCTGAAAGGCAGAAACCAGGTCCACTTCCTGAGTTTCAGAGAATAATGGAGCAAAAGAAAGAGGGGTTAAATGCTGATAGCTGCTATTTGGGAAGTTGACAGTGAAATGTCCCTAGCATTTGTTTTCAGAACATTGTAAAAAGCTGAGGGAAACTAAGCTCATCCAGTAACAGAAGCTTTAGGCATTGCTTGGGGAACTTGGAGTAAGAGGGTATAACTACATTCCATGAATATCCATTCAGCAATACGTAGTTCAGCATAGGTCATAAATCAGAGTTAAAATGTTGGAACCATAAATGAGGATTTTGGCAGCAGCAAGGCTTCAGACTTTGGTCTTGATTTTAGCATTGGCAGTGACACATTTGCTGTCAGCCATCAGAAAAAAAACAGCCCAGTGAACACGTACTGTTCTGCTTGCACCCCTCTAAAGGAGCGTAAAGATAGCGCAGTTCTGTATCTGCAGGATCTTTTCCTAATGATCTTCCTCTGACAGCTGAGGAAGACTTGGGAAACGTGGGAAAGCTTCATTACAGGTAAGGTGCTTTATGCACTTTCGAGACAGAAAAAAAGCAAAGACCAAATTGTGCTTTATTAGCACGGGAAATGCAAGTGAACTCTGAGAATGATTTTTTGCTGCAGGAATTCAAGTACTAATAACAAAAAGTTTGCTAAGAAGGCCACTAGCAGGGTTCTGTGTGTCGCATCAAGGTACAGTAATGAAAGCATAAAAAACCAGAAGTTATTTCCTTGCGCCAGCTGGCCACGAAATGGAAGTGTTGGACATGACTTCTGTAGGATCTATGCCGGAAGCAGCACCTGCCATCCGTGCCAAAGTGCTACAGAGCCCTAGAAACAGCAGCAATTTGGCTGAGGAAAAAAAAAATAAAAATAAAAAAGAAAAGAATCGAACGTACTTAGTGGGGGCTGAGGTCTATTCCCCATAGCCAGAAGTGGTGCATGTAATAGCAACCTCTGCTATGAAAACATCTAAAACCCAGTGAACCATACTTGCTACTCACAGGCTGCAAAACTCAGTATAACACTGGAGATCTACTGTCTATCATCCAGTGTTGTGTGAGCTTGGAGAGTTGGGGAAAACATTGACAAGAGCTCTGGTCAAAACTGAGAAAAGTCATTGTAATGAAAATATCCCGTTTCCGCATAAATTTGCTCTGCAGACTGCGCCAGTGGTATTGCTTTTAAAATGCCAGCTGTAGACTAGATTTAATTACTAAGACCTGGGTTACCAAGAGTGCTGGAGTATGAACAAGTAGCAAATAAAATCTCAGAATACTGAAAAAATCGTAATATACATTCAGTAGGAATTCCTGCATAAGACAGTGCTGGTATACCATTACAGGGGAAGAATAGAGCGGAGAAAATAGCTCTTAAAGCACATAGTGTTACTTGTAATCTATTTAGCAGAGATCAAAGGGGAAGATAATGACGAGTTGTGTTGATCAATTGCAATCAGATGGAGATTTGCAGAGGTTACGAGATGACGCCTCTATGGCTGATAAGAGGGGTTACAGCTTTTGGAAGCTTAAGGAGGAGGAAAAAAAAGTGCTATCAGAAAATGATCAACAAGAAGAAAAAAACAAAGCACTTCTTCTGGGAATTGTTTTCATAGTTGTATTAAAGAATCAGAAAAAAAAACAAAACAAAACAAAACTCACTTCGTCATGATTAACACCAGCCAAAGAGAATTTTCCAACTTACATTAAAGCTACACTTGTATTGCAGTTTTTGATTAGTTCTTTTTCAGTCTAGTTTCCTATTCTCTGTGTCTGCAAGCACACATATCTGCTTTCTATAATAAATTCTGAATTCTTTTGCCAGTTTAAATCAGATTTGCCAAGGGAATACAAGTTTCACATGTGGTGCATTTCTATGACAGAGAGAAAACAGGCAGCCAGCTATGAGTGTATTAATACATCCTGCAGAAAAGACTGCAGTCTGAGCTCACTGCTTTTTAGCTATCCCTGAATGTACACTAGCGCTTGTGCGAGAGTCACAAAGTAAAAAAAAAAACAAAACAACAAAAAACTGGACTGCATTGATTGCTGCCCACTGAGCCACCTGAGGGAAGATATTGTTTGAACTGGGGAATATGCATTGGGGGAACAAGCCATGCTGCTGTTTTTAAGGTGTATATATTTGCTTATTCTTGCTTGCAAGCTCAAGGGAGCATGAGATCAAGGATGAGTTTTCCCATTTTTAGCTTTAGACTTAAGCTTCTTGAGCCGAGGTGCGTTATGTTCTGTTACTACTGTCTTAGTTTGTAAAGCTCTTGTGATCTCGCTTCTGCAGAGTTTAATAGTAGCATTTACTCTTTAGTATTCTTGCCACGTTCAGAGACGTGAATATTTCCTCTTTGTTGGCAGTTTTCCATTTTGTAAAGTGACATATGCCACTAAAAGTAAATTATATGTACCTTGCCTATGGAGCCCCCTTCAAATATACCAGGCATAGCATTCAGGTACACAAAACACCCTTTTCTCTCCTTGTTCTCCACTTCTAGGTTCAAATAGAAATATTTAACCTTTTAAGATCTTATTGTAAGCTTGCATTATATAAACACTACACTCAAACCCATCCTCTCTTTCCAAATACTACGGCCTCATATCATCAGTGTTTTATTGCTGGAATCTATGCAGAAGAGAAAATGGTGACGTCATGTTCATCTTGTGTACTTAAAGGCAGGATCTGGGTCCTCGTATGGCCTTGACTGATGTATCTTAGTCCTCAGCTAAATCGCATCATTCCTCTTTCCCCAGGGAAGCGGAAGTTCAAAAGTTCTCTCCACTTGCTTCAGATCTCAAAAGCGTTTCTTTACCACTAAGTTTAATTTAAAGCCTGTTGCTGCTTCCTCCAGATTTCAGACAAATCTGTTGCTTTCTAGCTCAAGGCTTCATAACTTCCTCAAATTACGTTCTGCAGCTTTCTTGCTGTTTCCCTAATCTTTTAGACTTTTCCCAACATTTTGCTGAAAAAACCCCAAACAATTGTCAACCTTCTACCTTCCAATTAGGAATGGCCAAATATCTTACCATTTTTTTAAAGATCAGCTATGTGAACATTTTAGTGAAGAAATTATCCTAATTTCAATAATTTCTCCAAGGGGTAACTGAATTCTGACTGTTACTGAGAAAGGAAATACTCTTCATAGATACATTATCAAAAACGTTTTCATTTTCCATTTGCTATAAATTTTCTGTGAAGAAATTGTGGCCATACAGGAAAAGCTGTAAATTCTTGACCGTGTCAATTTGTTGATATCCCTCCAAAACATGCTGGTTTGGCTTTTTATTTTTAAACTCACATGATTTTAACTGCTCTGAGGAACCCATAAAAACTTTGGAGGTTTTGTTCATATGAAATTCCCCAAAACATCTATCCAACACTTAGGACCTTAACATTACCATCAGACTATAGTATATGAAGTCTTTCATGTGACATGTGCAGTTCACTCTGGCCGCATCCAAATTAGAAACACCACAGTAAGAGATTCCTAACTCATTTACTTCCTTTCCCCCCTGCCACCATTGTATTTCAAACAGAATTCAGACATGCAAAGACATTTAAAAATGAAATCCAATAAAAAGCTAATTAGCTAACACTTCTACATGCCTTCAAGGGTCCAGTGTTGTTGGAGCTCAGGGGAAAGGTTTCTATTTTAGACTGAAATGACATCTTCTTCCTATCCGTAAGTGAATCAAGACTGAGTCAGTAGACAGACTAGCTATACCCACTCAGTCAAGACCTAATTAAGGTATATCCTGATGGGAATAGACACCAAGAATATTGAGTTTAAAAAAAAGATAGAGAAAAAATGGGGGTTATATTTTGATGAGATCAGGGTTTGATTAAATCCATCAAAACTCTTAATTTATGTTCTGAAGGAGATAGCGAACTCTTAAATTTATTTATACTTTATACTGAACCCGAATCAAATACTTTTGTCCTCCCTGCAAAATGGCTTTCCAATGACATTTGTACCTGAGTACTCAGTATGTCCTTTGGGATTACCAAAATTTTAATATTGCATCGTCTTTCATTTTATAATGATTGCATTTATTATTTTAGGTGCTTTTCTAGTATTTCAGTAATGCAATATACGGTGAAGTGTCTCCTTATGTGTTTTCTATTTTGCTGGTGTCAAGCTGCTCCATTAAAATACAAGTGGAGTAATGACTGAGAAGATATTTCAGTGCCAAAGAGCAATTGCCCACCATGATTTTAAAAGTAAAAAAAACTAGTGAAGTCATATTCCAGTTATTTTACTAACCACCCATTTCACCAGTAAAAATAACAAAGCATATTGCTGACATTTCATGAAAAACAATGTAAAATTATTAAGAAATACAGTGAAGTTCTGAATTTAATCCATTTCAGTATTTTACAAATAAATCTGTTAGAGGAACCCTTTTCATTTAAAAGTTTTTCAAGGAAATTTGTTCTGAGAGAGATTTGAGAGTCTGAAAAATCGTTAAATAGAAAACAGTTTTCTGATGACAAATGCCATCTTCACACGAGAACCCATATTACCACACAGCACTGTCACAATGTCAGCTTACAGGAAGCTTAAAGTTGACCACTGTGTATGACTGGCAATGTTGACATGTGGAAAAGAAGGTAATTCACCAGCCTGTTTAAAAAAAAAAAAAAAAAGGTTACCAAATACCACTGTACCACCTAAAAAAGTCCTACTCCCCATTTCCTACCAGCCATAACCAGCAGGCTGGAGGTTGCTCTGCCTGAGCAGGCACAGTAACCCTTTAGTAAATCTTCTGGTAAATCCAGCTACCTAGATATCTTAATTAACTACAGCAACTCAAAAAACAGTGTTGCACTACAAGCCATGCTTTTACAATCTCATCCATCAAGATGAGAACCTTCTTCCCCTTAAATCCAAAATCAGCAGACGGCATGCTTCTAGGTGAATGCCCTGTCTTGAAATCTTCTCCCAGATTTCATTATCCCTTTCTATCATCAGATCAAAATGAGGAATTGTGATTTTTCAGAGGACTGTGGTTTGTAGAAAGTCCACAGGCGTATCTCTGAGATGAGAGCCTGTGGCTGTGGAGTTTCAAATCCTTGATCTGTGTGGGTATTGGGATTGTATTAAGGAAACACAGCAGGCAGAACATAGTTTTCCCTCTCATCTTTTCATCTGCCTTTTTAATTATTTTTTTTTTACTTATATTAAAACAACAAATAAAAATTCAACAAGAACAACAAAACCCAACCAAATACTCTGAGATAAGCAACAGACACAGAACACTTCAAGCCATGTTTGGGCAAACTGCTTACATTCACAAATGGCATCTGATAGGAGAAAAGGGCCATAAAACCTCAAAAATTAGAGTGGCACTAAAAGTGCTTGCTGAACTATAAAATCCTAAGAAGCCATATGATACTATAGTACTATTCATTGCTATTCCAATTTGAAAGAATGGATGAGAAGATATCACAAGTGTTCAAACTCACAAGGGAATATGGCACTAACATTTTTCTTTAGATTTAGTATATAGATTTGGTCCTGGGTTTTTTGTTTGTTTGTTTGCTTGTTTTTTCGTTTGGGGTTTGGGGTTTTGGGAGGGTGGGGGAGGAAGCATTGTTTGCTGGGTTTTTTTGTACTTGAGAATATTGCCTTTAATATACCATTCACAGAAAACTCTCAATCCTTTGAAGAACGTCACTGCTTTTCCCTTGCATCTGAGCAAATTTCAGCTGCTCAGTAGAGAGACTTGGAATAGATCATTCATGTCTGCATTTTCAGGTTTTATTCCTATACAAAAGTCAAATTTTAGGGAGCAGAATGACAATGACAGCATAGAGAAATAATGGTTGATGAAGGGTTATTACAACAAAATGTTATTGCATTAACATGATGCTAAATTCTTTATGAAAATTACATTGTAAAGATGATTTTTGCTGGATGAATGTAAAAGAAATATAATCAGAGATCATATGTATAATGAAAATGACTAAATGAGCCTTCTATTGACAAAAAGCGGTTGCTCAAGAATATATTAATTTCCCTAATTATTTAACAAAGCCTTTATAAATGCAAATATTCAGAGACTTTAAATAATTCTTGCAATTAGTAATGCTTTGACAGTGAGACAAAGAGAATGAAACTGAATATTTGCTTTTTCTATCTGTAGTTTTCAGGACATTTATCTTCATGATTTCTGCGTGCCGGTAAGATTTGCAAACCTTTGGTTTGATAATAGGCTCTGATCTTTCATCACCTGTATCTACAGCTCAAAACTTCTTGATTCTTATTGATAGCAGCTAACTGCTGTAGCAGAGAACTCAGTATGGATTACACAGAAGCTCCATTTCTTGCCTAGGTTTTCATGACTACACTGAACTCCATACTGCTATAAAAACACTACAGGCAATACCCATGTCAGTGAAACGTTTGCTCAATTAAATCTATGCAAACATCAGTCAGAGTAGTGGCTGTAGTGGTCTTATTCTGAAAGGATGACTGTGTTAACGCTTATTTCCTCCTGACTGATCGTTGCTTTGCTCCTTTGCTTTGGACTCTTAGGAGAAAACTTTCTCCAGTATTCCAAGCCTTTCAATGTATTTTGAGTTTGGGTTGTTCTTTTGTCTAAAGATCCACTTGTCACAAAAGTAATACTACATTCATCATCTGAAAACCACAGTATTGTAGCTATTTAGTAGTATTCAAATTTTTCAGTGGAGAATAAATAATTTTTCTGCTGTAGTAAGACAGTAAGAGATTTTTGGTGCCATGCTCTATCCCTACTTTTTATATAGCAACTTTTTTTATTTCTGATCTACAGAAGCAGATTATACCACATTTAACCAAATACTACATTCACCTTCCACAATCCTAAACAAGCTATAAGAATTCAGGCTAACAGGAATCACAGAATGGTAAGGGTTGGGAGGGACCTTTGGAGATCATCTAGTCCAACCCCCCTGCCAAAGCAGGTTCCCCTACAGCAGGTTGCACAGGAATGCATCCAGGAGGGTTTTGAATATCTCCAGAGAAGAAGACTCTGCAGTCTCTCTGGGCAGTCTGTTCCAGTGCTCTGCCACCCTCAACGTAAAGAAGTTTTTCCTCATGTTCAGATGGAATTTCCTGTGTTCCATCTTGTGCCTGTTGGCCCTTGTCCTGTTGCTGGACACCACTGCAAAGAATCTGGCCCCATTCTCTTGACGCCCACCCTTTAGACATTTATAAGCACTGATGAGATCCCCTCTAGTCTTCTCTTCTCCAGGCTAAACAGACCCAGGTCTCTCAGCCTTTCCTCATAAGAGAGGTGCTCCGATCCTCTGATCATTTTCATAGCCCTCCACTGGACTCTTTCCAGTAGTTCCTTGTCTTTCTTGAATTGGGGAGCCCAGATCTGGACACAGAACTCCAGATACAGCCTCAGAAGGGCAGAGCAGAAGGGGAGGATGACCTCCCTCGATGTGCTGGACACACTCTTTTTAATGCACCCCAGGATACAATTGGCCTTCTTGGCCACAAGGGCACATTGCAGGCTCATGGTCAATTTGTTTTCCACCAGGACTCCCAGGTCCCTCTCTGCAGAGCTGTTTTCCAGGAGGTCAACCCCTATCCTGTAACAGTGCATGGGGTTACTCCTCCCTAGGTGCAGGACCCTACACTTCACGGAATCACGGAATCACGGCGCTTTCAGAGTTGGAAGGGACCTCTAGAGATCATCTAGTCCAACTCCCCTGCTAAAGCAGGATTGCCTACAGCACATTACTCAGGACTGCATCCAGGCAGGTCTTGAAAATCTCCAGAGAAGGGGACTCCACAACCTCCCTGGGCAGCCTGTTCCAGTGCTCTGTCACCCTCACCGTAAAGAAGTTTTTCCGTGTATTTGAACGGAACTTCCTGTGTTCTAACTTGTGCCCATTACCCCTCATCACTTGCCCTTGTTGAACATCATTAGGTTCCTCTCCACCCAACTCTCTAGCCTGTCCAGGACTCGCTTAATGGCAGCACAGTCTTCTGGTGTGTCAGCCAGTCTTCCCACTGTTCTGCCATCAGCAAACTTGCTGAGGGTACGCTCTGTCCCCTCATCCAGGTCATTGATGAGTATGTTGAACAAGACTGGGCCCAGTACTGACCCCTGGGAAACACTGCTAGTTACGGGCCTCCAACCGGAGTCTGTGCTGCTGATCACAATCCTCTGAGCTCTGCCATTCAGGTAGTTTTCAATCCACCGCACTGCCTACTCATTTAACTCACACTTCCTAAGCTTACCTATAAGGATGTTACGGAAGACTGTGTCGAAAGCCTTGCTGAAGTCAAGGTAGAAAACATCCACTGCTCTCCCTTCATCTACACAGCCAGTCATGCCATCATAGAAGTCTATGAATTTGGTCAAGCATGATTTCGCCTTGGTGAATCCATATTTACCACTCCTGATAACCTTCTTTTCCTCTACATGCTTAGAGACGACATCCAGGATGGGCTGTTCCATTGCCTTTCCAGGGATGGAGGTGAGGCTGACTGGCCTGCGGTTTCCTGGGTCCTCCTTCTTGCCCTTTTTGAAGACTGGCGTGGTATTAGCTTTCCTCCAGTCCTCAGGCACTTCTCTTGTTTTCTGTCACCTGTCAAAGATGATGGAAAGTGGCTTCACAATAACATCTGCCAGCTCCCTCAGCACTTGTGGGTGCATCCCATTGAGGCCCATGGATTTGTGGGTGTTGAGTTTGTTTAAATGATCTCTAACCCTCTAACAGTGCTTAAAACTCATACCCACTCTATCTTTATTTCTCTCTCCTTTACTGTTACTTTCATCTAGGTAGCTCAGTAGGAAAGGAGACAGGCTGAGAGTTTGGAATAATATTTTTTGTTTGGTGTTCACTGACTGTTTTTGAGTAAATGAGATGGAGCAGTACACCCTTCAGTCCTGTGTCTTGGCTGCAGGCAGTGATGGTGTTCTGCCGGCCCTGTTTTAGCTTATTAGTGCTTTATAGTGGGAGCTGTTTCCTTTGAATAAAGTTCTTGCCTCAGCAGAGCCACAAACTTTTCACATGTCTATGCCAACCCTAATCTTCCATGGCAAGTTATCATTAACATGGTGTGTAATACATATTATCAATCTCAAATATTCAGCATCACTCAAATTTACTGAAAAGAGGGCAATAGGAATACACTGATTTATGTTCCATGACCAAAAAAAGTTTGAATTCTGAAGCAGCTCAATGCATATATTTTCCAAATGACTGTTACTCTTAGACTAGAATAAATTATGTCTAAAAGGGAATTCTGAGCCTAATCTCTTAGAACAGATACCGGTCTTACAGATCTCAAAATATCTTTTAAATTGTAATCCCAGGCACAGAAAAGGAAGTAAAGATCAAGTAACAGATCCATCAGTTGATGACTCTGGTACAAATAAGAAGGAAAAAAAATAAATGCATTGTATATTCTTTGTTTATCAGAAGCTTCCAGCAGACGAAAAAAAACTGATTTTTTAGACAGAGTGGTAGAGAAAACTATTTTTCAAGATTCTGAGAAGGCAACCAATGATAAGTGTAAACAAAATAATTAAAGCAACAACATCCTTTGGAGTGTCCTTTCCATTTAAGACACTGCTATAGGAAAATGAATTACAGCTGGTTATTGCAGTGTACTGCTTTGTACTGTAAGCCAGTCTGTAACTGTCCAGCATATGAACATGTACAATACCTTCAATAAAAAGGTTACATTCTCAAAAGAGGTTATACACATATTAGAAAGTACCGTGACTCAAAGGGAGCAGATCTTAAAGGTGAAACCGTCAGTGCCAAGAATGCAGTGAACACACCATGCGTCATTTTTGTGGGGGAGTCTCACAAACTGGGCTCCAGTCTGGTCCTGTGGTCTTGACTTATGGCACACTTAACCCATGGCCCACTAACAGTTAGTAAGCATCTTCCAGTTCAGTTTCATTTGAAAAGAATGAGTCCATCTCATGAGTTCATGGGTTCATCTGAAAAGAAACCAGGTCAGTTTTTCCAAAACTCTGTGATGGGATGGGGGTGACCAGGCGAAGAAATTCAAAAGTTCGCTCATAATTGATCTGAAATAACCTTCTAATGTAGGCTCCCTCTAGCTTTACCTTACACCTGCCACGTTCCAAAGAAAGACAAAGCAGAAACCATGTTTGTAACATTTATGGCAATTCAGTAAATGTGCTTCAGGTATGCCATAATCCATAATCTATGAAAAAATCTGTGGAAGGATATTGAAGATATTGAACCTGGAATAAAATATCATAAAATTTATAAAGAACAGTTTATAGTGGTACAGTGTTTAGAATGCAGTTCTTTCTGAAAAAGAAATTATTTAATTGGCATAATGAAATTTCATATATTTTTGGATCAAATCTCTCCAGGTAACGGAAACAACTCTGCCTGCCCAGACATCTGGAAACCAGATCTACAAAAGCAACTGAGACATGTCTTCCTCAGATATCATCATGACGAATAAATAGTATTTCAAACTAGTCAGTAGATAGTATTGTGCACTTAGATTTCCTTTAAACTATATCCCCAGTGACAACTGGTGCAGCTCATCAAAAGTAGAGAGATTGTCTAGAAGTTACAGATGAGAATTTAGCAAGCAATTATTTGATGATGTGCATGAAGGATTCAAGACTCATTCACTTCAGCACAGCTGCTCTTACTCCGTGAGCTGCCCTTCATTTTGTCCCTGGAGTCAGTAAATCCATACCAAAACCAAGTCTAAAATTACTTTCAGGCCAGAACTACTTTAACTCCCATTTCTGGACTTCGACCTTGCCTTTTTATTCTGTCCTTACTAGCCATATATTTTTCCTACTGGTCTATAATTTTTCAGTTTCTCAGCAGCTTTATGAATGGAAGACAAATATACATGCTTTCCGAAACTGAACCGTTGGCCTTTCTTAGTGTAAAATTTCATCATTAAACCTATATTACCAAATACAGATATACATTTTTAATCTGCTAGCACAAACATAAATCTCAGTAATAAATCATTTATGTAATGTGGAAATATTTTCTACATTGTCTAATATCATTTGGCAAAATCTTTTTTTCTCAAGCGTGAGGTTGAACTTTCTATTGTACAATTTGGCATATAGTTGCTAACAATGTTTAACTGTTTTAAAAATCACTTAGTTTATCTATAAATAGCCTGAGTATACTAAAATAGCATGGGGAAGAACAAGTTGATAAAACCTCATTATTGAAAAGAAAAAAATATTCAGTTAGAAAGTTAAATTATCAGAACTTCTATTTTTCCCCAGAAAAAGTTTAGAGAAACACGTGATGTGTTTCTTTGATATTTTTTCAGTAGGAAAGTATTGTATAACATACAAAGTTATCTATGGTAGTTTTAAGGATGGTGGTGGAGAAGAATTAAATTATGAAATTAAAATTAAATTATGAGACATTTTCCATTAGTACAGAAATATTCCCAGCAATGTTATTTATACAAAATATGTCCTTCCTGATAATCACATCCTAAACAAGACAGCAACTTATTGCCTTTTTTATTAAGTTAATTTATTATTGCAGACACACAGACAACAGGCCCTTTAAATGTGCAAGTAAAACAGTAGAGTTACAAATATATACTGTCTAACACAAATTATTGAAGAATTTCAGAATATGATTGTCCATTACAGCTAATTAGTATATCCTGCAATTTTACAGTGAAAGCAGAGTATATATATTTTTAGTTCCAAATTAAACCAGATATTTTTGTCAAGTCCTTAAAAGCCCACAATCAGTACACCAAGAATTTTAAAGAAAATGGCGATCATTTCTTCCGAGATCGACCACAGTTCTCTGTATTCTGTATCTTTAATACATGGAGGCTGATTGTGCCCTCAACACAGGGAAATAATGAAGTCACAGACCCTTCCTGTGGAGCAGTGAGCCCCAAGGATATGTGGTATAGCTCTTCCCATTGATAGCAATGTCACAAAGACTTAATTTCAGTGATCTCATTAAAAACGGGATTTTCAAAGAAGCTTGGTTAGACTAGCTATCTAAATCTCACTGTGATTCATTGGACCTTGCTTCCTTGATTCCTTTGAAAAATCCCATACAGCAATAAGATGGAATACCTTAAATCGCCTTTGTAGTTTATACAGCTTTTATTAATTCTTCTCACATGATTAATGATGAAGAATGAGAAACGGTTAAGTATAATACTTAAAAACTCAATTTATGTGATGTATATTAGCCTAGTGTTCATGACTCAGGAATTATTAATGACTATGTATCATGCAGATGGACATCAGGCAAAAAAAATTGCATCCAGTTTTTAAGCATGCATCGATGTGTTGCTGTTTATATCCTGGGTTCTGGCTCACTGCAGTATAAAATAAGCTATTTGGAAAATCCACAGATAGATGTGGATTCAGTGTGGAATTCAGATATCTCCAATATCAGTGTGTTCAGAACTGAGAGTTGGTTTGGATCCATTTTTTAATCTATAAAGTAAGCAGGCTAAATTCAAACTTTGTAAAAGTGTAAAGTTTGGAGGTGCCTTATCACAGGGAAGTTTCTTATGTCTCCTGTCAGCTGCTAATCCCAAGACGGTGCTTACATCAACTGTGTACCAGCATCCATGAACCCAGGGACTGTTTCTTTCTCGATGCATTCTACGCTAAGCTGTTGAAACCAGGGATCAGCAACAAGAAGACTGCAAAGGAAAAATAAGATGTGGAAACAAATGAGCTAGAAAGCAGCAATGCCACAAAATACCTGTCTAGTCTGCTATCTCCCAGTTCGAACAGTGCATGTGTTCTAGACAAGAGAAATACAGCAGATCTAAACTATTCATTCAGTATACATCTGATACAAGGATTACAGGAAATTGTTAGTGAAACTATAGAACATGAGGATTATTACCTGAGTAGCAAAGCAAGAAACAGGCTAAAGGGAAGATGTTTATACTGCATTGAAATAGGAACTACTGTGCTAGAATGAAGTTTTAGTATAATTCTGAAGATTCTTTTCTTTAATACTTTCATTAAAGTAACTATTAAAGAATGGAAGTATACAAATGACATTCGCTCAAGATACTGCACAGTCAGGAAGAGTTAGATGCCTTAAAGACAGTCATGAGAGAAATAGGATGAAATTTCCTACTGTAACATAAACCCACTTCCATTGAGGAATTAATAATGAAAACTAAGGAGTTACCAATTCGAAAATACAAAGGCACTGAAAGATTGGAGACAGCGGTGGATCAGAATGTAGATCAGAAGGTGACTCTGAATTTGCAGTCCCTCTGTAACTCCTGCTGTGATGTGGGACAGTGAAAAGAAGGTATTTCTGTGTCCATTTGGCCGTAGATATCCAGTCAAGATGTAAGTTTTGAAATTCATATGAGGCCCTGGAAAATTGGATTTTGGAATTCTGATTCTACAAATCAAAAAGAAAAGAAAAGAAAAAGATGAAATCATGGCATGGAGCATTAAGGAAAGACTGCTCAACAATTTAGAGGAACAGAAAGCCTTTAAGTTTTAATTAGCTGAGTGAGTAAATTTCTAAAACTGCATGGGCTAAGCGAGAGAGAAAGGAAAAGACTCATTTATGTTAATTAATAGTTGTCTGAAGAAAATAGAAGCTAAGTAACTACAAATACAAATATTGACAGTTTACAGCTTAAGACTCAGAGGACAGATCTTCTGAAATATCCTTCCTACAGTGGAAATCTAACTGATTTTAAGTGAGAACTTGGTATATATGTAATATACGTGATATGCTTACCTGTACCAGCAAGGGACATAGCTAGAGGACCCAGTGGGTGTGCTCAATTCCATTGTTCATTGAAAAATCAGTCATTTCACTGATTGCTCTGAGGCAGTTCTGAAGTAGCAAAGTGATATGTATACTCAGCAAAATGATTTAATTCCCCTGGTGCTCCAGTGCTTGTACAGCACATTCTCTCTGTTTTGGTAATATTTTTCAATAATTAAATTTCTTTAATAGCTGCAAGAATTTATAAAACATCTTCACTTCATTAATTTAGCCGCCAGTGTAGAATTTTAAGCAGCAAGCGTTCTCAAACTTCAATGGCTTTGCAGATGTTGAGATGGATAGAACTACAGTGAATTAAGGCATTTTAGTTGCAGTAACATGCAATTAGTCACACCCAATTACATTTGTTTATTTTGATAAAATTGGGGGAAAAAAAATCCATCTCCACAGTCTGAAAGTGACTTTAGATGATCTTTTATGCTGTCTTCATAAAAGGTCTCATCTTCCATCCTCTTGGCTCATACCTGTCCTTGAGAATTTGAATTCTTTTCCAACATCTTTCTACCCTCCACTCTGGTTTCCTGTCTTCTGACATCACAAATAAACTTCTGTCAACCCCTTTCTGACCAAAACCACAACTTTTTCCAGCCACAGTGCTTTTTTGAACCTATTGATCATTCCTGAAGTCTCACCTTTTTTGACTTCTGTAACTGACTCTGGAAGCCTTTTCCCACTAAAACTGCTAGTAAGACCAAGATGGGGAAAACATGGTGACTCAACAGTATGAAAACAGGGAAAGCTTTCTGTACGCTTCCTCTGAGACCCTGTTTAAGGTTTCCTAAGTGTTGCACAATCAGAAAAGGGAGTTTAACGTGCAGTAAGTTGGCTTTTTTCACCTAATATGCTTTTTTGGTTTATTCAAGAGGAGAGATGCTCCCTGTGTTCACAGAACTACTGTGTTCAGTTTTGGGCCCCTCATTACACAAAAGACATTGAGGTTCTGGAGCATGTCCAGAGAAGGGCAACAAAGCTGGTGAGGGGTCTTGAGCACAAGTCCTATGAGGAGTGGCTGAGGGAACTGGGGTTGTTCAGCCTGGAGAAAAGGAGGCTCAGGGGAGACCTTATCACTCTCCACAACTACCTGAAAGGAGGTTGTAGCGAGGTGGGCATTGGTCTCTTCTCCCAAGTAACAAGTGATAGGACGAGAGGAAATGGCCTCAGGTTGTGCCAGGGAAGATTTAGATTGGATATTAGCAAAAATTTCTTCACCAAAAAGGTTGTCAAGCATTGGAACAGGCTGCCCAGGGAAGTGGTGGAGTCACCACTGCTGGAGGTATTTAAAAGACCTGTAGGTGGTGACGCTTAGAGATATGGTTTAGTGGCAGACTTGGCAGTGCTAGGTTTACAGTTGGACTCGGTGATCTTAAAGGTCCTTTCCAAACTAAATGATTCTATGATCCTATGATCCCAGACACTACTGCGTGATACAAGAAAAGTCTCATATCTGTTTATTGGAGAATTTTCTTAGTGCAGGCTAATGCAGAAAGCATACCATAATTATTAACTTGACCTCATCTGTCAAACCTAGCTGGGTTCTAGGGTAGGAGGCACTGGGTTATGAACTGAACTGAAGGTCTCAAGTAGTTGGACACAGAAAGTTTACTTACACAACATCCTAAAAAAAGAGACAGCAGCAATGCTAATCCAGTGAAAGTACATGTTCATGTGTTGTGTGCATGTGTTTGTGTTTGAACATATGCATGCATCTAGGCTTAGCTGTAATTAAAACCTGTATTTGTATTTAAAGTATGTCCTCTCATTCATTAGCCTTGTATGTTGATTTCAAAATTATCCATGCTCTTCAACGTATTGAACATTTCTTACTTGATGTGGAAAGCCAAAGAACAGAGCCAAAGATTACAGTACTCATTAACTGGAAGAAGGTCATTATATTGTGTAAATCCTTGCTGCTTTGTTATTTGAATAATCAGTTTACATAATGAGATTTGAGAAATCCTACAAATTGTGCAAAGTTTACTAAAACAAGCATGAAGTGTTTAGTTTAACTCAAATACGTAACTATAATATTTCATCATAATAGAGTTATTTTGTAACATCTGCATATCAGGGTCCTGATGCTTCTTTTACGATTAACACATCATTAAAGCAAGCAGATTTGAAACTGGAGATACCATGACAAATATCATCCTGAAAAACTTCTCATTTTAAATGTCAGTCAAATGCAAAGGTCAGAAGGTCATAAATCCATATTTGGGCTGCCAGCAGGCTGCTAAGTTTAAGATAAGATCACATCTATGCTTAATGCAATCAACTGTTTTTTGAGAAAGAGCTCACTTGTCCCTGGGCTCTCCCCATGGTCCAAAAGTGGCCATTACCTACTGCTTAATTAAGTCCTTCTCAAGCTGTTCCATGTAGAAAAAGTCATACCCAACTACACTAGGTCATTTGTTGTATACACATTTTCATCTAATGGGTCTGCTGAATAATATGGATCTGATCACATGGATCACAGGAGACACTGGTCCACCATCTTGGCCTTAAGAATCACTGCTGATGATTCATGTGTGTTATCCCTCCATGATGCTTAGCATATTCATCCTGGGCCAGGTTGGCATCCTCTTCCTGAGCAGTGACAAGAATGTCACCAGGGCCCTAAGGAGGAAGGGTTGTAGCAATTTCCAGGCTCTGTATTGCTATGGTACTGTGACTGTCAACAACTGTTACCTGGACGTCCAGAAATGCTTGCCATTTACAGACCCTCTCTCCAGTAATTTTCCCACCTCCTTCTCACTCTTAAGTAGTTTTCTCTTGCTCTGCATAAGAGTCAAGGCACTCTAGACATGACTCTTGCATATGGGTGGAGAGCACTGTCAACCTTCTCCCTGAAGCTGCCCTAGGTGCCCAGCATATACTACCTTATGGGTGGTCTGTCAGTATGCTGGCTTGTCAATATGCATCACAGAATCACAGAATCACAGAATTTTCAGAGTTGGAAGGGACCTGTAGAGATCATCTAGTCCAACTCCCCTGCTAAAGTAGGATTGCCTAGAGCACATTACTCAGGACTGCATCCAGGCGGGTCTTGAAAATCTCCAGGGAAGGGGACTCCACAACCTCCCTGGGCAGCCTGTGCCAGTGCTCTGAACATGGTATGTGACTGCACACACAGTCTCTACAAACGGGACAAAGTACCCTATGCATACATGCAGGATTTCAGCAGTCAGAATGACACCGTGCTGTCCATAGCTGCATGCAACTGATGGTCTTGACGGTCTTGCCACAGTTATGCCTGTTGGTCATAGTCATACCAGATATCCTTAATACTTCCTCTAGCCCAAAAATCAGTCTCTCAAGGATGGGGCCAGGTGAGCTACCACTTGCTAGAAGCATTGCAACAGAGCAGGAAACACTGCTTCTGGGACTCCTGGGATATGGACAACAACTGAAAATAGGAGAGCTACCCTCATAATCGCCCTAGATTTGGAGTGCACGCATTTTTGAGCTATTATCATCAAGTTAATTTTTCCTAGATAGTGAAGAGAATTCTCTGCAATCACTGAAAACAGAATTTTAATGGCATAATGCATCAAGAATGTATAGGGTACTCTCAGGCCTGGTGTGAGGACAGCAAGGGGCATGTGAGAGCTCTAGGACTGCTAGAATGCTGAATAAATCAAACTTTATGTGCTAGCATGCATACAATCGATTACCAGCAAGGCCCAGAACAGGTTGCTTCCCAAATGATTTTCAAGTTTCATTTCAGAGAAGGCTAACTGAATGACACCAAAAGAGAATTTGAGAATGCTCTCAAAATTACATAATGTGGCTGACCATGCATTTAGTACTTGAGTTCGTTGCCTAGTGCCAATTTATTGAGATGTATAAACATATTGGAAGCCACCAAAATTTAAATTCTCTCTAGAGTCCTCTAAGATCACTTAAATGCCAGGCAGAGAGCATCACCTACTCTCCATTTCCTTGTTTGTCCATTAAAGCGTGCTGAGAAAGAAGTGGAAACTTTGTAGAAGGAAGATTTGTCAGTAAGAACAGCATAAACAAAATTAAGGGGCCCTAATCCAACGTGCCTTCCAGTGTCAAGTCTCCATTCCAGAAGGACTGCCTGCCAATGCTGTACTCATTAACGTTGTCTTTACAAGAAATAATGAGATTAGGCTACCTCCAAAAACGCAAATAAAACCTCCAGAATGAAAAATGAAGGCAAAACATACTTCATTTAGCCCTGGCTCTGACTTTCCTTGCCCTTCATCTTGTTGATCAAGTGCTTCTGCCCCTTCCTGTTCTGCTGACATTTTGACTTCCTCTGGTGAGCATGTCCACTGTAATACTGAAGAAGTCAGAGGTGACCTCTAATTATTTATAGCCAGGTTGCTAACTGGCTACCCACTCTCATGGCTGTAAGCTCTGTGGAGACTGGGACCTCCTGAGTACTTCTGAGTCAGGGGACACTTGGATGACTACTGAGAGTACCCTTCAGTCTGATTGCTTCCATTGGCTCACAGTCCCACTGAAATCACAGTAATGCTAGGCAGGAACTGGAGTGCACTGTGCCTGGTCAAATTTTAGGATAAGGATGTTATTGGGTATAAAACACATAACACACAGCACTCAGCTTGGTTTGATTCAGTGAAGTATTCTTTGTGATATAGCCTACAACTTTAATCTGAGACTCTCATATGCGCTCAATAGGGGTTCAAACCCCTCAGCCAAGAGAACTTGAGAGATTTCTTGAATTTTCTCATTCCAAACAGTCAACAAATACAACAACCAGAAAAATCTTTTTCTCTCAAGGTGAAATCCAGAGGTTTAGATAAAAGCCAAGCTCATTAAATATTGTTTTGATGGTTAATGAACACAGATTAGCAGGTTGTTGGAAAGATGTGTGTAAGTTTGTTCTTGATGCTCTCCTGCAGTGAACTACTAATGAATATTTTCTTTTGACAACTCTTTAATGCCTTAGTTCAACTGAATGAAAATCAAGTACAGAGAGAATATGATTTTTTTCTTTACCTATCAGCCTAGTTATTTTGTCTGCACCAGACCTAAAAAGGATTTTCCTTGATTACAGAATCATAGAACCACAGAACTGCTGAGGTGTGAAGGCACCTCTAGTCCAGGAGTTCATCTCTCCTGCTCTCCAGTTGAGGTTTGAAAATCTCCAACAATGGAGATTTCACAAAGTCTCTGGGAAACCTGTCCCAGTGTTCAACCAGTAAAAAAGAGTATTTTTAATGTTTAAAAATAATTTCCTCTGTATCAATTTGTTCCCATTCTACCCTGTCCTTTTCCTAGGCATCAACAAGAAGAGTCCAGCTCTGTCTTCTTATTCCCCTCAGTCAGGTATTTGTACATGTGGCTATAACCTCCTGAGATTATATATAACCTCCCTGAGGTTTCCCTTTTCTAGGTGGAACATCCCAGCTTTCTCAGCTTCTCCTTGTACAATAGATGTTCCAGTCTCTTAATCATGTTTGTGGCCCTTGGCAGGACTCACTCTCATGCATGAGAGTGGTCCTTGGCAGGACTCACGCATGCCTCTGTCCTTCTTATCCTGGTAAATCCAGCACTGCACTCAGAACTCCGGGTGTGATCATAAAGGCTGTCACATTGGTCCAGCATTTCTGCTTCATAAATCCATGTCATCCCAGTCATCATCTTGTCCTTAATATATCTTGTCCTTCGTGTGCCTGGAAATGGTTTCCAGGATCATTTGCTCCATCACCTTCCCAGAGACTGAGGTGAGAGTGAGCGGCTTACAGTTTTCCATATCCTTCTTACCCTTCTTGAAGAGAAGAGTGACATTTGCCTTCTTCCAGTAGTCAGAAACCTCCTCTAATCACCACAACCTTTCAAAGACAATAGACACTTGCCTCACAATGATATTGGCCAGCTCCCTCAACACTTGTGGGTGCATCCCATCTGGTCCCATGGACTTGTGTATGTCCAGCCTGTTTAAATATTCCATAAATAGATCCTCCTGCCCTAGATAAGTCTTCTTTGCTTCAAACTTCCCCAGTGGTCTCAGGAACTTGGGACTCCTGAAGGCAGTTCTTAACAGTGAAGACTGAGGCAAAGAAGGCAATGTCCCCTGTCATTAGGTCCCCTGCATCATTCAGCAGCAGGGTCACTTTACCCATGGTCTTTCTTTTGCTGCTCTAGACACCTTTCTATTTTCTTGCACAGCCTGGGCCAGATTCAGCTCCAGGTGGGCTTTGGCTTTCCTAACCCCGTCTGAGCACACTTGGCCAGTGTCTATATTTCTTCCTGTGTTATCTGTCCCTGCTTTCTTGTATGTTGGGGTTTTGGTGGTGGTGATGGTTTGGTTTGTTTTGCTTTGCTTTGTTGTTTGTTTTTTTTTGTTTGTTTTGTTTTTTTTATGTTTGAATTTAGTCAGGAGCTCCTTGTTCATCCATGCAGGCCCTTCTACCACCTTAGCAGGATTTCTTGCATGTGGGGAACGGACCATTCTTGAATTTGGAAGAAGGGATCCTTGAAAATCAACTCATCCTCTTGGAGCCCTCTTCTCTCCAAGAGAGGATTCCCATGGAATCCCTCCAAGCAGATCCATGAACTGCCCAAAATCTGATCTACTGAAGTCCAGTGCTGTAATCCTACTGTTTACCTTGATCTCTTCTCTCAGGATTTTGAACTCCACCATCTCATGGTCACTACAGCCAAGGCTGCCTCTGACCTTGGCATCCTTCACTGTTTCTTCCTTGTTTGCAAGTATAAGGTTAGCAGAAAGCCTCATCTTGTCAGAAAGCTGACACCCTAAAAGCTCAGCAAAGGGCAGATCTTCCTAGCAGCCACAGAGAGAGCTTGCAAAACTTTTTGTTGGGAGGGAGTGATCCCTTCATAGCCAGAAGGTGCACATCATGAATGCTAGTTTCATCAGATACAGTTGCATGAATGCAGGGTATGAAAAATGACAAAACTGTTTCTTTCTACCTCTTTTTGCCCTGCTGGAAAATCTCATGTGGTGAATATGAGCAGAATTCATTGTTTCAAGATGACAAAATTTTCTTTATTGAATTTCCTACTCACTGAAAAAAAAATAATAAAATAATCACCTGCTTTGGTAATTATATCCCAAACTTGCCAGACTCCACTGTACAAGGCAGTGCTGCTGAAAGGACAGAAGACAGTGCTGGTCAAAGGAGTGCCTTTGTTGACAGCCTTAGTGGCTGCCTAATGAACATTTTATTTTTAAAGTTATGCCTACTTGTATACTTTAGACAGGAACACAAGATGTGTTTCACATTTGCACAGTGCAAAAAATGTCAGAAAGAGAGGACAGACCTCATTTATTTATAAACCATGTGTAAACCAGTCTTGAGAACTGTGAAGGCCTGGGATATTTAATGAGGTGAAGACACGCATATTCTAAAAGCAAAGGAATAAAAGGAGTAGGGGAGAAAAACATAAATAAAAGGAAAGCTATGCAACATCAAAAAGGTTGGAGGCAAGTTCTGTGTGCAGAAGCACTCTGCAACTTTAATACCTGCTACAGCTAATGGCACGAGTGAATATTGGAAATTAGGATTTAAAAGCTAAAAGGCAGCCTTGTACTTCTCCTCCAGAGAGTTAAGATAAATGTGAGGGGTCCTGAAGATCGCCACAAGCAGAAGCATGACTGAGGAAAGCACGATGATGTGCAGAGAGCTACTGCAAGGACAGATGTCCCAATATTTCCCTGAAGTAAAGAAACATTAAAAAGCTTCAGTAACCTAAAATATAAGTTAAGTAAGTAAATACCTATAATGCTCACAGGATACACATCTTGTTTTCCACCTGAATTCCTTTTGTCCCCTGAATACCATACGGACCATTCATCAGTGCTTTGCAATTGTGCCTTTATTTACACCTCAGTGTAAATAAATTTTCTACACATCAAAATAGATCCAGCACACACCTGCTTTGCACAGGTTAGGTGCAAATCAGAAGAGAACAGTTCTCTCTCAGAGGATATCTCTGTATGAAAAGAATAAAAGCTTACACAGTCAGTAAGAGAAATATAAATTTGCACTTTCCATTATAAGTATGTGGTTTGCTAACATATCATGCACAGCTGGAGCTGTGATTGTATAGCCATCAACAATCCATCAGTGTGCCTGTCTCCAGTGGCTAGCATTTTTCTCAAATCTCAGACCTCAACAGTGGGAATTGTTAGGAGGCATCTGCCATACTCTCAGCCCATTCAGCGATGCCTTCTGAAACGTTCACTCCAACCTCTGTCAGTCCTCCTACTCTACTACTTAAGCATCATCTGGACCTGCTGAGAAATAATTTAGGGATTTTTTATGCTGTGTTCTTGTAGGAATAAAAAAAAAGTATTACCTGGAAAAAATACTAGCTGGAAAAAAAGGCCCTATGTAAGATGAAGAATGAGTGTCACAAAATTAAAAAAAGCTTGTAGAATGAGGTTGTACAACTGTGTCTCATTCTCCTAGCCCCAGTCAGGTATTTCTTGACTATATAAAATAAGTGTCTTGGAATCCCATCTGAAGAGGAGATAATTTTTTTTGCTACCCTTTCCACGTTCCTATTAGAGAGCTGACATTGTCCCCAACCACGTTCACAAATCACTGGTCAACAAATATAGATCATAATTAATAAACAAACCTTCTCTCTGTCAAGCCGAGACTTATTTACAGACCTCAACAAATTAAGCTGCACAACCCTAAGGCACGCAGTGCACTAAGTGCCTTATTTTGCACTGAGCTGACTGGTACCAAAAAGTTCAGCGAGTTCCCCCAGGCCACAGAACCAGTCAGTGGCCGGGGCAGAAGTTGGCCTCCTTGAGGAAAAAAAACTGTCCTTGCTGGACTACAAGCCTCAAGCCTTTTTACGTGGTCTAAGAAAGACAGTTTTGAGATTCCTGGATCTAACAAAAGTCTTGACCTCTTTCCTTTTGTGCAAGCTGTATAGTCCACTTTTCATGCCTGGCATCTGTGGACAGCTGGTTTGAAGATTTTGAGGTTTTTTTTCTAACTTCTTAGTAACAAGAGCATTTCATTGACATGGATGTTTTGGAAAGGATATTGATTTACTCCAAAGTGTTTGTAAAAGTAGTACCACTTCACTGCATGGAACTCAGTCTGGTTTTGCTGAAATCCAGTATTTTAAAGGCACCAGGATTTGTTTTAATATTTAAGGTGAAAGGCATAAAAGAAATGCTATTTCTTACCGTGGCACCCATCACAGACAGCTTATGTCACATGCACCATTTGTTTATCGGTCAGAGGACACTCAGGCATGCCCATTACAATTACTAAATTCCATTTTCCAAGTGCAAATCACTGTTTATTCATGGTAAGACACACTTATACAGTCTGAATTTGCAGCATGCCGAGCTGTGTGAATAGCGTGCTGATTTCTTTTAGGAAAAAGAAGATGGCTGTTAAAACTGAGCTGCAGGCCAGTCAGCAGTGATCACTCTGCAGGGACACATGCTGCACCAGTAGCACAGTGAATACTTGCAAAACCACCTGAGTCCTGTTAAACTTTCATTCCTGTTCATGCAGAGTGGTTAGCCTTTTTCCTCTTATTTATTCCATAATAATTTAGGAACATTGAGAGCCTGTAGAGGATGTCAGTTTTCAATCAAATAAAGTTGAACTAAAGCACACAGAGTTTGCATTTTCATTATGAATTTTCAGGCTCTCCCAAAGCCCAGCAAGCTTAGTGTTTGATGGAAAAACAACTATAATGACTATTATTAATATTATTAAGTCTTATTATGATGATGGCACCCAAGAGCCCCAGCCAGGATTGAAGCATCTTCTTCCCCTCTCTGCATCCCACTGAGGACACATAAAATAACTCACAAATGAAGTCTGACAAAAAGGACTTGCTGCCTATGCAATGCCTGTCTCTTCTCCAACCTTCTTCCTTCCCATCTTGCTATTCAGCATGCTGTGCAACACACTATGACTTCCTCTTTTGACCTCTCACATGATGATTATTCCTCTATGAGTTTTTCTTCACCAATTTATTTTCTCTCTTATGCCATTGTTGCACCCCTTTTTGAGGGACCTACATCCATTTCATCCTCACTTGCGCCACTGTTTTTCCATTCTCCCTTTGTCCCTTTCTTTGCTCATCCAACTCTTGGGGGCTCTTCTGTCTTTCATGTTTCTTTCTTTTGTACTTTCTATGCCATGTGCATTGGTCCAGATTGCCAAGGCAATGTTCAGACCAGACGGAAATTCAAGCTGCCTACATGGCCTTTCTCATGCTGTGTCTGTATAAAAAGATGGGACTGAGAAGGGATAGTACCAGGGAATCAAGAAGAGCAGTAATCCAGTCTGATCCTGATGCCAATTCACTGCTCTATGGTCATTTCATTTTCCTCATCTGCACCATCCTCTTATCCCCTGATGAAAACCTTGCTACAGCTTCTCTGTTCAGCATTTATAGTTGGGAGCAGCAGCTGATTCCCTCCTGAGATTAGCAGTGCAGTGATCAATGCCAGATAGTTAATAAGTTCAGTTCCACAAATTAGTGTTATGAGAAAGTCAGGATGTTCAATGGAAATCTGAGCTGTGCAAGAATCAGGTAGACAAGATACTTATTTAAGGACACAAAATTCTAAGAATGGAAAAAACACTTAAGGATAAACTACATAGCAACCGAAATATCACATAGGAAGTTCAAACTGTTTAATAGAGCAGAAGTATATTCATACATGATGTTCTCAAGACAACAGTATGACAGTAAAGTATAATCTGTGATCATTTGATGAACTAGGGGCCCTCATAACTAATTTCAGTAGGACCATACATTCATAATTAGGTACAGGTTTAATCATAAATTCCATTAATCATAAATGTTCCAGGACAAAATCACTTTAAAGAACTCTTATTTTCCCACCTTTTGACAAGGAAAACATATTCACTGTTAATTTTTAACCTATTAAAAAGTAACATTTCTATATGACCATTAGCATGTAAAAAAAAAAAAAAAAGGAAACAAAAGAATCATAGTATTTAAACAAACAGTTTCAATGGTTCTGAATAAAGCAAAAATGTCAGTATTTACTGAGGAGAATAATTCAATCTTTTATTCAATTTTAGTTCTTATTTCTTTCAAACCTCTTTATTTTTGCCTTCTGTAACTTGCAAGCATCTTGCTTTGCGGGTCAGTTAACAACTTGGCTTCTGTTCAAACCAGCAACTCACCTTTTGGTGAGGGGATTTCCACTGTCAAAGCTTCCCATCCCACCAGGGGTATAACAAATGGCTTTTAAGTGAAGTGGTGGCATAGATGTGTTTACTGACAGACTGTTACCATACCCATATAAGAAATGAAACACGGGACAATCAATTTAACTTATGCATTGAGGAACTTTATCAACAGGATACGGGGGTGCTGGTTGCAGATCAGCTTTCTCCAGCCTTTTCCCTTTTTCCCCCTCAAACAGCGCTGTTCCTTCTGCGCCTGTTGCTTCTCTCACTGCTGCAGGATGGGGCAGAAAAGGGAGCAGCGGACGAGGGCACACTTCTCTCTTCTCGGGTCAGTCAGGCCAAAAACTTTGAAGCTTTCTGTAAGGTCATCGACCCGGCGATAAGGAAACACACCTGGCACCAACCTGCACCCAGTGATGGTTTTCCCGCTAGGTGCAAGCTCCCCCACAGCAGAGAGCAGTGGGAACCCAGCCCAGAGGCGGCTCTCGCTGGGTCGTCCTGCTGGGCTCGGGCTCCTGTACGCGGGGCCTCTCGGTGCCGCTCACAGGATGCACCTTTCCTCAGGGGCCCTTGGTGGCCTCCAGGGACATATCCATAGCTCTGGGACATGTTCTAACTCATTCCTGTCCCCCAGCCCGCCACTGCCCCACGCCGCCCTCCTGAACTTCACCCATGCGTGTAGTGGGGCGGGACTTCCTCTTGTGAGGTGCACCTGGCTGAATTGGCAGGGGCGGGTGGCGATGCCAGCCAATCACAGGACAGTCTGTGTCACGTGGGGAGGGCGCGTTCCAGAAGGACAGCCCCCAAGGAGGGAAAGGGGAGAGGGCAAGCCGATCACATGACCGGAAGAGAGGCGGGACTTCCAGGAGCAGGGGGATAGGGGATGTCACCGGGGGGGCGGAACTTCACCAGAGCCGGGGTAGGGGTGACACTTCTGCTGGTCTGGGTGCAACTTTGTCCTGGTGCTCCTGGGAGGTGCTGAGCGAAAATCTTGCACCTTGTGAGAATAAGAACACAACTGCCATTGTTGTGTTAGAAGTGATGGCATGATACTGCTACAGGTGGTCTAATGACAATCTTTTCCTCAGTCGTACAGCATGGTTTTTTTTCTCATAGAAGGCCTCCCTCTGTTCAATGATGTCCTGACTAGAAGGATGTGTTAAAAGAAGAAAGAAAAAAAAGTAAAAAAGAAAAAAAAAATTAAAGAATTGACACAGCTTTTCTTTGCGTCAAATCTGTTCTTGTTGCAGAATGGATTTGGTGGTCTGAATACTGCTGAGGAGGGGCAGTTTTGTGAGGACTGCTAGCGTACTGTTCTGGCCACCTTTGGTTCAGAAACAGGGTTTACATGTACCTAAAAAGTTATACTCGGAACTTTACAATCTGCCCATAGGCCAATGCCAACTGCTGCTTTGTCTGCTTGTGGGAGCTGGATTTGCAATAAACCAGACTCATCCTACTAAAAAGCAGAAAAGAAAAGAGTAAAAGAAAAAGAAGCAACACATTATATACATCATATACATATGTAGCTTCAACTTTTATCAATTAAATTATTATTTTTTTTATTTAGTATGCTTTACCTGTTCTGTGACCTTAAATATTTCATTTATATGTGTGAAAATTTACAGAAAATGGGAGAAGTATCCTGGCCATTGTCTGTCTAATCCTTAATTTAGCAAACCTGCTGTGCCACTCTGGGTAAATGAGACATGGAAGCACAAAGAAACAATATATAAGCAATATGCCCTTCAAGCTGAGAACGTATTAGTATAAAAAGGGCAAATTATAGAAGCAGCTAATGACTGTAATAGTTCCCAAGCTTAAAAACAGATGCATGCTCAATGCTTTACAATTCTCATATAAAAGCATTTACAGTCTTGCAGAGACGTAATTGAAAGGCAAAACAAAGAAACCTTTAATCATAGCTGGAACATATTTTTAAAACACCAGAAAGGTAAGGGCTGGCTGGTTGGAAAATGAATAGTAGGAAAAAATGGGTCCCAGTCAACCCTTATTTTTCCTAGTGTAACTCACTTGAAACCAATACTTGCTACAGAGTTGCACTGCAACCAAATGAGAAATAATTTCCTTCCTCTAAAAGTAACAGCAACCACACAGAACAGCTGGCAGCTGGAGCTAATCCTCTGCATGGGGTCTGCAGTGATACAGGGTCCAGAGTTTAGCCTCTCTCCTCAATGTCAATGAGTTTAAGTCAAACTCTGTCCATTACAGAAAGTTGCCACCATCTCAGGAGTGCCCTGGGCGAAAGAGCTGCAAGGGTCTGGTTTTCATGTTGTGAGAGATGAACTCAGGAATTGTTTTGCTTCAGCCATTTTGTATGTCGAGGACACGAGCAGGGCTATGTAACTTAGAAAAACAACTCCTTAAAAGGAGAAAAATGTGAATCCAGTTTGTGATAGGCTAACCGGTCGAGAAAGACTGTGCGCCCTAAAGTACCAAACCAATGGGAAAGGGGGACAGGATCTTGGGCAATCAGGGGAGGGCATAAATACCTGGAGTTTTGTAACTAGGTGTGTTCTTTTTGAGATGCACCCGACTCAGCTGACACGTTTATTTTGTTCTTGAATACATTTTTATATTTGCTTTGAAGACTTTGTCCTCTTTATATTTTTATCCGTGACCGAGTGTTTCTCACAATGTGAACACTAATGGCTGGGTGTTGGGCTGTAACTAGGTGTGTATAAATGACATGGTGTAAATTTATTAGCTGGCTGATCAGATGGCATATCTGCAGCACATAAAGTCCTGAGTCTGTTTTGCCTGTCAGACATGGGTCATGGCATTAAATGACTCTCATGAGTCATGGACCACTCAGTGGATAAAGAACTGGCTGAACAGTTGCACTCAAAGAGTTGCGGTCAATGGCTCGATGTCCAAAAGGAGAGCAGTGATGAGTGGCGTTCCTCAGGGGTCAGTACTGGGACCTGTACTGTTCAACATCTTTGTTGGCGACATGAACAGTGGGGTCGAGTGCACCCTCAGCAAGTTTGCCGATGATACCAAGCTGTTTGGCGAGGTAGACGTGCTGGAGGGGAGAGATGCCATCCAGAGAGACCTGAACAGGCTGGAGAGGTGGGCCCAAGCCAACCTCATGAAGCTCAACAAGGCCAAGTGCAAGGTCCTACCTCTGGGTTGTGGCAATCCCAAGCACAAATACAGGCTCAGCGGGGAAAGGCTGGAGAGCAGCCCTGAGGACCTGGGTGTGCTGATTGACAAGAAGCTCAATATGAGCCAGCAATGTGCAATCGCAGGCCAGAAGGCCAACTGTATCCTGGGCTGCATCAGAAGAAGTGTAGCCAGCAGGACAAGGGAGATGATTCTGCCCCTCTACTCCATTCTCGTGAGACCCCACCCGGAGTACTGCATCCAGCTCTGGAGTCCCCAACATAAGAAGGACATGGACCTGCTGGAGCATGTCCAGAGGTGAGCCACGAGGGTGATCCAAGGGCTGGAGCACCTCTCCTATGAGGAGAGGCTGAAAGAGTTGGGGCTGTTCAGTCTGAAGAAGAGAAGGCTCTGGGGAGATCTTCTTGCAGCCTTCCAGTACCTAAAGGGGGCCTACAGAAGAGCTGGGGAAGGACTTTTTACTAGGGCATGTAGCGATAGGACGAGGAGGAATGGCTTTAAACTGGAAGAGGGCAGGTTCAGATTAAACATTAGGAAGAAATTTTTCACTTTAAGGGTGGTGAGGCACTGGAACAGGTTACCCAGAGAGGTTGTTGAGGCCCCATCCCTGGAGGTGTTTGAGGCCAGGCTGGACGTGGCCTTGGGCAACCTGGTCTAGTGGGAGGTGTCCCTGTCTATGGCAGGGGGGTTGGAACTTGATGATCTTCAAGGTCCTTTCCAACCTAAACCATTCTATGATTCTATGAGAGCAACCATGGTGAGAGGTGTCCTCCCTGCATCTTTATCAAGAAGGCCAAAGTCTTATTTTTATGGACAGCCCTCAACACCAAGTTCAGCTGTTGCTTTAGTAACACCCTAAGTGGCCTTTGAAAATATGTTCCTGACTCAAAGACCCAAGCAGCTTCATTCCTGGGTAGCGTTATATTACTGTGTAACATGTCAGAGTGACTTTTTATTTCTACTTTCACCATGGGGGCAAAGCAACAGGTGAATTTTAGTTAAAAGCTTGTGTATAAGAGGAACACAGAGCACCGTCCTCTCAGGGTTTTCATGCAACCCTTTTTTTTTTTTCTTTTCCACAGACTTAACATTATTATGAAGTGTTACGACTTTTACATGAATCAATCTTTGAGCCCCTCTAGCCCTAACCCATACTCCTTAGGAATTAGTGCAAAGGAAAATTAACTGTTAGAGATAGTTCTGCAACTCAGCTGAAAAACATGCAAAAACTCTGGTGTGTTTTCTCTCTTTTAAATGGTTCCCTATATCTGTGCTTTTTTGTTCCTTGTTATTGAGGCAAATCACATCATTGTGAGGAGTATTCAGGTTGCTTTGCTTATTAGTGTAAGAGGTTAAAAATTATTACACTTTAAGCATTAAAAATGACAGAAAGACAGAAAGAACACTTTCAGTCAGTCATTATTTAACAAGCTAATTTTTCCCAGGGACAATATAATAACCATAAATGATGAATTTTTTATCAGTTGTTATTTCGTATAAATCCTGTTCAATAAAGGTAATCAATCATTCTGCTGAGGTATTGCTGTTACAGGTTCTGTTTTTATAAACCGTTGTCAGAAAAGCATATAACAAAAAAAAACCCCAAACATAAAACACATGTATTTTATTTGCATACATTTTAAAAGAAAGATGTATCAAAATCCCATTCTGACACTGTAGTTTAAATTAAGAAGTACAGGATTTTATCATTTTATCAGTAGCTCCTGGAAGTCATGGTGAGGTTGTTTCTTGATTCCCAGTTCATTACACAGCATAGTTTTGGACACTTCTGAATCTAAAAGGTCTGTGTTATATGGTACATACAGTATCATTCTGTGATATACTACATGTGTGAGACTGTCAGGAAACTTAATGGGGGGGGGGGGAGAGAGAAAAGATAATATCTCTATTTCATAAAATAATTTAGCTTGGAAAAGACCTTGAAGATCACCAAGTCTAACACTGCCAAGTCTGCCACTAAACCATGTCTCTAAGCACCATGCCTACAGGTCTTTTAAATACCTCCAGCAGTGGTGACTCCACCACTTCCCTGGGCAGCCTGTTCCAATGCTTGACAACCTTTTTGGTGAAGAAATTTTTGCTAATACCCAATCTAAATCTTCCCTGGCACAACCTGAGGCCATTTCCTCTCGTCCTATCACTTGTTACTTGGGAGAAGAGACCAATGCCCACCTCGCTACAACCTCCTTTCAGGTAGTTGTGGAGAGTGATAAGGTCTCCCCTGAGCCTCCTTTTCTCCAGGCTAAACAACCCCAGTTCCCTCAGCCACTCCTCATAGGACTTGTGCTCAAGATCCCTCACCATCTTCCTGGCCTTTCTCTGAACATGCTCAAGCACCTCAATGTCTTTCTTGTAGTGAGGGGCCCAACACTGAGCATAGTATTCGAGGTGCAGCCTCACTAGTACCGAGTACAGGGGGACAATCAGTTGCCTACTCCCGCTGGCCACTAAAAGGATGCTGTTGGCCTTCTTGGCCACCTGGACGTACTGCTGGTTCATATTCGGCTGGCTGTTGACCAATACCCCCAGGTCCTTTTCTGTCAGGCAGCTTTCCAACCACATTTCCCCAAGCCTGTAGCGCTGCCTGGGGTTGTTGTGACACAAGTGCAGGACCTGGCACTTGGCCTTGTTGAGTCTCATGCAATTGACCTCAGCCCATTTATCCAGCCTGTCCAGATCCCTCTGTAGAGCCTTCCTACGCCCAAGCAGATCAACACTCCCGCCCAACTGAGTGTCATCTCCAAACTTATTGAGGTTGCACTTGATCCCCTCATCCATATAATTGATAAAGATGTTAAACAAAACTGGCCCCGATACCGAGCCTTGGGGAACACCACTTGTGACCAAGCGGCCAGCTGGATTTAACTCCATTCACCACCACTCTTTGGGCCTGGCCAGCCAGCCAGTCCTTTACCCAGTGAAGAGTACATCTGTACAAGTCATGAGTAGCCAGTTTCTCCAGGAGAATGCTGTGGGAAATGGTGTCAAATGCTTTTCTAAAGTCCAGGTAGACATCCACAGTCTTCCCCTCATCCACTAAGCGGGTCACTTTGTCATAGAAGGAGATCAGGTTGATCAAGCAGGACCTGCCTTTCATGATCCCATGCTGACTGGGCCTGATCACCTGCTTGTCCTGTACATGCCTTGTGACGGCACTCAGGATGATCTGCTCCATAACCTTCCCTGGCACCGAGGTCAGACTGACAGGTCTGTGGTTCCCCAGATCCTCTTCTGCCTCCTATTGACACACTCCAGGAGGCATTCAGCTCACAGGTTAAAATACATAAATTAAAATGTTAACACTTGGGCATATACTGGAGTTCCCATTATAATCAATGGAGAGTGAGCTGGTACATGTGGAGTCTGGAGAGCTATTCAGTTTATACTTAAGCGGACATATACATCTGATTGGCCTAATTGCAAGCTGAATCCTGTTTTGTTTCTCTGTCCTGTTTTCTTTCCAGCAAAGGAGGAAGAACTGCCGCAGAGGGAAAAGCGATGTGGAACCAACAAGCAATCCCACAAATATGTGATACAAATATGTGATACATGATATTTGAGGCTTTGTTTTGGTTGCCACTGATGGAGGTCTCATACATTCCCTAATTTCCTTCTGAACGATCAATACTTCTAGAGTACTTCTGGAGGCCTTGTTTTCCACCAAGGCTCAGTAAGAAGGTTGTCTCTTCCTCTCAAATGGAGACAGTGTGCTTCTCACTACAACATCTTTTGCAAATGTGCAAGAGATAATGCTCAGTATTTGTCTTGAATTTGAAGCTGAGACATTTCTTGAAGGAAGTATTCTGCTGTAAGCATAGCTTATTGGGTCTTCAAGATCTGCCCTGCCTATACATGGCTTTGAAAGATCCCAGAAGCACTGAGACGAGCCCACTTCACAAGCTCTAGCTGTGTCCTGATGTACAGCCATGTACAGAAAACCTGTGGGACCTTCTTCATGTAGAAGACTTAGAGACTCTTAACTTCAGAGTTCATCACCACCCCCATACTTGACAGGAAAATGTGGAGTGGAAAACATTATTCTTTTATAATGGTTGTGCAATCTGTTTTAAATGCAATACTTGTGAGCTGTCTGAATGCAGAGAGCATCAGCAAAGATTAAAAGCTGACGGCCTCTGACTCAAGATACCACTTAAGACCAGATCGGCATCTGGATTAAATTATTTAAAGTTATTGGTATGATATAAAATTATAAAATTTTATATAAAAATGTTATAATTATTCTATCAATTATTTATATGTTACATTAATATATGCACTTTTATTTGCCAATTTTATGAAAAATAACTCTGGAAGTTAATAGATACTTATTATAGAGCTTCTTATGTGCGAGAAATTTCACTAGTTTCTAATTAGAGAAGAGCTCACCTACACCCTCCTAGCACCCAGGCAAGTTAAATTCTTCTTTCTCCAAAATTCTGAGCTGATGTCTACCAAGACTGTGCTGATTGCAGTTAATTCAATTTAGTGTGGAAGATACCTGAATAACTTCCTGTGATTCCTTCTATCCTAGCTTGCAATGATTTTATTTTTAAAAGGAAACCACCACCAACAAAAAGGGAGCTGAAGAGTAACTTTTTGTAGTGTGAAGTACAAGAAGCTTTGAAGATATCCAAGTGAAACCTATTCATGGCTTTATCTTTGAGCAACTTCAGTTACATGAGTACTTTAAGTATGTGTCAGGTACAATTAGTTTTTAATGAAGCCATAATGAGTCTAATTACATTCTGCAATTCAAAACGCTGTCTAATTTTCTTCCTAGCCAAAGTTGCCAAAGTTTTCTTTTCTTACCCACTGTAGTCAGGGCAGTATTTACTGCCCTAATTACCTGAATGATGAGTCTCTCTGGTTTGAATGGAGTAGAGTCAGTGATTCCTGGCTTGAAAAGCAGCAGGGCACAGATGTACCAACCCTTGAACAAATGGATCAGCCAGCACATTACCTTTAAGAACTGATAATCAGCCTCTTTTATGTCTTTTGATAAGAGTGAAAAACACCTGAATACAGAAGTATATATTGTCTTATTTGATTATGTTAGTTCTTTTCTCTTATTGGCTGGAATTGCCCTTTTTTAGTGTAGCAGCATAAACACATTTTTAAGCGATGGTGAAAAGTAGCAAACCAAATTGAAACTCCTATAAAAGTAGCCTCTCTGTGTGAAACTTAAGGGTCTTCTTAATGTGCTGTGAAGAAGCACTTTGCAGCCTCCACAACAAATAGAATAGACATATTCTCAGCAGGTTTAGGAGGGGAGGCAGGGGATAGTCCCAAACCTAGCTGAAGCAGGTTACAACTAAATTATTTCCTGTATTCAACTGGAGGTGAATGCAGTTTTAGGCTTGCAAAGAGGTTAAGAAAAAAAAACAACCCACAATGTAGTATACAAATGACGAACCAGAGCGTAATAAGATCTATGCAGAAAAAATTTAGAATCTAGAAGAGAAAATGTAAAAGAAAAAGTAGAGAAAAAGATAACATAGTAAAGAAAAAAAAGATGGAAGGCATTAATTTTACTGCAGAGAGGATACAAGTCGTCCGATATAAGTGAAAGCAGATTTTTATCTGTGCAGATTTTGGCATGTATCAGTAGTTCTAACGCTGCTGTTATTGTGATATAAATTATGACAGAGGTTAGTCCCTTAAGTCCTAAGTCAATGTATATTGAAGTTATTCAGAAATTTTACAGGGACTTTAAAACAGATCTGAATTAAAGCTGAATTTTTGAAAGAAAAGGTAAAAACATATTATCTTTTTGGAAAGTATCTTAATAGATATACTGCATACAGGAAAAAGAAAAAGTCAAATAATGTGATTTGCCTAAGAAGCTGGGGAATCTCTCTGGGCTAAAAAGAGGCAAAGAAATAAAAAGAAAATTATGTAATTTGTCTTTGCCAGTAGAAAAACAAGTGAAATGACACCAATTTATCTTGAGAGAAGCAAAAAATGGAAGTAAAAGAAGGCATGAAAAGGCAAGATCAAGAGTTCTGAGTAAAATTCTTCCAATTTTTCCCTAGGCTAAAAGTAAATAGCTAAATAAACACATTAAAACATTCACGGCTTTTTTTCAAAAGCAGAAAATAATCCTCATTTCACAGATAAGTGAACTGAGGGGATGCAAGCTCAAGCAAGCAAGGGAGGTAGTCATGCTTTAGGATGTCTGCCATCAAAAATTAGATTCCTGAAATCCTGTTTATCTGCTTCCTCACCCTGGAGAATCAAAGCTGCTGATGCTGAAGTTCTGCTCGCAGCACAACCAGAAGCATCCCAGGGCTGAACACAACTAAGCCTTACTGGAATTAAAGGAGTGGCGCTCTTCTGGTTGCCTCATCCCAAGGGCTTCATCCCTTAGAAATTGTTCAGATTATGTTAGAGAGTCAAGCTCTGCCCAAGACACCAAAGGAACATATGCTATTGGCTCCTCAGTTTTTTTCCCAGTAGTTCAGAGACTAGCAGGCTGTGGGGAAAAAAATAGGTCTAATGCTCACCTCAACCTCCACCTGTCTCAGTTTGGTAATGACCAAGCTATGCAGTGTCCTGAGATAGGGCCTTTTTTTTCCCTCCACATCAAAACTGTTCTCCTTTGCTTGAAATTATTAAATATTCATTGGACCAAAGAGGGGGAAGAGGGACTGCATTGATTTAATATCTCTCTTGCCCAATAATTAAGGCTCTGAACTCTAATAAGGGAAACAGGGGTTCCTATTTCTGTTCCAAACAACTATTTCAGTAGGTTATGTTAAGTATCCTGGAATACAGGTCACCTCCTCCATAGCAATGAGAAAAAAAATTTTGTTCTTACTTATAGGAGTTTTACCATCTACCTCAATGGGATCAATATATCATCTTCTAAAAAAAAAAGTCACCTCATGTTTCCATATTCGCTTCCTAGAAGTCATATTTTCTCCTAGATTTCCCTATCATTCTCAGCTGCTGAATATTGGCCCCAGGAATTAATGGGAAAAAATTTCCTTCATGAGTGCTGTCCTCATGCATCTAATCTAAACCCACTGAAATCAGACTTGATGTGTCTATCTGCTTGTTAAATAAGTTTATCCAGCTGCAGTCTGTGAGGATGCAGTCAACCAGAAGCCAGTATATCTGAGTTAAGTTAGTGTGCTTAACATATTTTTCCTGACTGCTGGCTTGCTGCCTATCAGTCAAGAAAAAAACATTCTGCTGAGTCTGAATACACTCTTTCTTTTATTTTTATCTATGTGAGTTCATACTATAGTAAGAACTGAACTTAATATATAAAGTACTGATGTGGATCTATATGTATTCTTGATTTGGTTGCTTGGCTACGTTATTTACTATTGTTTCATTTTCCTACTTGTAAACTACAGAAAATGACAAAAATCTTCTTTGCAAAGTGGTCTAAGATTAAGCTTATTATAAAAAAAAACCAAAACCTGCAACAAAAAGCAAAACTGTTGATTACCTCAGAAATTATTGTCAAAGCTTTTCTTTACTTCATAGAGTTAGGCTGTCATCCCTGAGAAGTATGGCTGTAGTATTCTCAGTGTACAGATCATACCCATCAAGAAGCTATGTAGCCACCTCTAGAGAAAAATCTCAAGAGCTGCTTTGTCTGATTTGGTAGGGAGCAAGCTCAGCGTGAGAAGAAATCAGACATCCTATACTGCAGGTCTTATAGTTGCTGTAAGAACAGCTTTCAAAAGATCGGTAAAGTTAATAATGGGTCTGAGGAAAAGTGTGTCCAAGATAGGTCACCAGATGTTTGGAGTTTAGAAAAAGTGGCTCTAGCAGATTAGTCTTCCGTAAAAGCTTTAATTTGAATTTATATTTAGAAAGCCACAGCGTTATTGTTATTGAGAGAACCCTACTCATTGAGAGGCACTACCTCATGCTTTCTTCGTGGTGATTACAAAATGTTTGTTTTGCACATCCTGGTCTAGTATGGAGGATGTGACAGAAAGTGTAGGCAGTGATATTTTAAAGAAAACAAGCTATCTCCTGCAGACCTCTTTTTATACCATCCCTACACCCATAGGCTTCAAGCAGCTATAAAACTCAGTATTGGAGAACTGCTCGTTGGAATCAGGTCTATAACAGTTTTGTTCATTCTTTTGTAGCCTTAAATATAAGAAATTTGCTGGTTAGTATTCAACAAGCTTGAAATGTAGGTGTAGAGAGTCATAAATACATGTCTGGAAGGGCGCTGGTAAAGATGTCTAATCCAATTGCTTGCCCCAAGGCAAGATCAAAAGCAGCTAAAGTATTTCTGACAGATGTTTATCCAGTCTATTCATAGGAATGTCAGTGATGGATATTGTACAACATCTCAAGACAAGCTGTTTTCAAGGCAAAGAACAAAATTTCGAAATGCAGCTTTGTGTTCTAGGGCTAGGAGCTAGATGATGGCTGTTTGGGAGCTTTGTTATACTGGTGCTTATCCTGATTTACATTAATATACGTCATCCATATAGTGTTGAAATTATATCATCTCCTGTATGATGTGCTGGCAGTTGGGACTGTGAGGTGACTGGAGATGCATACGGTAAATTAATTTTCAGGTAACTGCATTTATGAAATATAAAATATTGCTATCTGGCTGTATGGTTTAAGGATAACTATCTTAAGGATGCTATCTTTAGCCATATTAAGAATACACACTGGCATCTTAAAAGAAGTCCAAATGTTTCAGGATCACAAATGTCATTAAAATCTAGGAGACTTTGCATTCAGAAAGTTACATACACACTTTAGAAAAGTACATACAGCTCTCCACAATTTAATAGAAATTATTATTGAAGGCATAAACCATAGTGATGTTAGCCTAGGATTTGTGAGTACTTGCTGAAAACATAGTGTTACCTTGAAGTGAGTATGCTCATGGAATTAAATAAAACAAACATCTCACATGTTGGGGTGTGTGTGGACTTCCTTGCATTTTTCCCTTTGTCTGCTTTGAAATACCTACTTGGCTTAGTAGGTATTTGAAAGCAGACAAAGAAGATAAAGATTCAACTTATCTTTCATGACCCCAAAGAGAAACCAGTATGAGATACAATTTTTAAAGATGATTAATAGCTTCTAAAAGATTTTTTCCAGGATATTTTAAATCTTCAGGCCTTCTGCTCTAATTATATCTGAATTAAAACTATCTGTATTTCTTTATGTATTGTGAGACTGAGCAGTATTATGAACCCTTGTAGCAAACAGCTAAACTTAAACCAGAAATGAATCAAAAGATTTATGTGCTTAACAAAAGATTCATGTGCTTAAAAATGAGGAAACCACACTGAACATCTAGATTGGTACTTCTTAGCTTTTCATGTTGACAATGCCCCTTATTCAAAGAAAATAAAATATTTCAAGAGATATTAACATTTTCTATCAAAGCGGGAATCATGAATCAACGAGAACAGCAATGTTATGCAGTGTGTTTGTCCATATGTTTCAAGAAGCTGACAGAATACCTTGAGCCTGAGGAATATTGAAGGCATGAGTTAGTGGGAATAGAATTTTCAGGGCTTTGCAACCTCTTTTGACTCCTTTTTGGGGTTCCTTTAAACTTCCCTTATGCATTGAGAAGGTATACCTCTCCCCTTCACCACTCCTTCCTCTGAAAAGAAAGATGGTTAAGAGGAGGGGGGGGCAGAATTCTTCTGGTAAAATTGGCAAAAATAGTAGAAACTTAGGTTAGGGCAGATATGCAAAAATGTGCTACTAATTTTATAATTCATGTTTAATGGTACAGCCTGAACTTGACAACTAAATCTTGGGGAAAATATCAGGTTTCCCAACTAAAAATAAATGAAACGGAAAAAGATAGTTTTACTCAGGTCTGTCAATTACATTTTCAGTCCGGTATGACAGGGAGTAGAAAGGAGCTCTGAAAACAGCACTTAAAAGATGAAAACCCAAACCATATTCCTACATAATTATGGTGCCTTTATGTTACTTCTATTGCTTGTAAGGAATTTTGTCAGCAAAACGATATGAAACACTGCATAGCAACACTTTTATGAAATTACTTTTAATGCATGAAATGCACTCTATTCTGTTCAAAATCTTTTTGGAAAATGAGAGGTGTTCCCAAGTGTTAAAGGAAACCTATAAAAATCATAAGACATGTATAAAATAAATGTTTGAATTTAAGTTTCAGCTTGACTCTTGCTAAGGTAAAACAGAAAATTATTTAAATTAGTAGGATTTACCATAACAATACTGTAACCATTATTTTTTCTGTTCAATTACAAAACCTTTCTATTGTTTGAGTTACTACAGGAGAGAATATTCCTCTTAAAACCTCCACTCTGTATTTTGCTGTACCCATCCTTCATTCCTAATAAAGTCAGAGGATCTATAGGAGGCACAAGAGGACTCAGGTGCATCATGGATTGTCAGAAGGATGACACATTGGCTTCTCCTGTATATAAACCCTCACGCCAAGAAATGAGAGTTGAAAGACAGATACAGTGAAAATGTATTATCAATACCCTCATTTCTAGAAAGTATTCAGCATTTATCCTTCACTGGAAAGAGCCACTAAATCATTCGTGTGTCACAGTCCTGATTTTCTTATAAGATACTTTCCAAGGCTTAAAACACACACATGCTGACTAGGTAAAGTGAATTTGAGGGTGTCTGTCCTACAGTCCCCTAATAATTTAGGAAGTACAGCAATTCAAAAAGTGCTGATTCATTTGACTGTCACTCAAACTTTCCACAATTTCTCAAGCACTGTATGTTCCTTAAAAAATCATGACCTTCCTTGAGAGAATTTAACCTTGGGGTTTGGTTTGGTTTGGTTTTTTTTTTTTTTTTTTTTTTTATTTAAGTGGAAACGTATTTGCATGAGATGATGGCTTCTTTTTATATGGTAGGCCTAGGTCACAAAATCACTAATCCTTAAATGGTAGTCTTCTTTAGAATTAAAGCGCTAGACCTTCCAAACTGAGTTGTCTAGGCACCTTAAAAGAAGTTCTGCTTTCTCTGGTAGAAGATTGCATAACTGCAAATTTGATCCAAAGATTTTTTAACCCCGTTGACAACCACGTTTGGGAGCGTTCCTGTACTCATATAACAAAACCAACAACTATTACTGGAAATTTGATCTGAACAGGCGCAGTAGAATTTCTGTGTAATTTAACAAGGTTAGCGTTTTTATTATTTTTTGACAGAACAGCAATATTTAAATCTGCAGAGTAAATATGTTGGCAGAAGTTGTAGTTGAAGAGACATCTCATGTTCTTCAGCATAAAATAAGTGTCTATCATGTTCAGGTCTGCGGTATGTCCTTAGCTTGACACTAGTCACTGGATTTTTTAGAATGCAACCTGCAGTAATGCTAGCCAAAAGAAGAAAAAAAAGGCAAATAGATGGCTACAAAATGTATGTTTGTTGAACAATTACAAGGGCAAAAACCAGAGCTCCAGTCCATGGAAAGTAGGACTAAGATGCAGTCTGTAAGCAGATGTGAGCTCTGCATCACAGTGTTTACCTCTTCCATCCGTCCTAAGTAGACACACGAGCTTACCTAGATGAGGCCAAAGGACTGAAATACAGAAAGGGGAACTGTTATGCTGAAAAATATGAGAAACTATGAATTAGAAGATGTGGTGTCATTCAGGCTCTCATCTGGTACACTTTCACTAAACTTTAAATACTTTTAAAACACGTTTAAACTTAGATTTTTCAAAGGCACTCTGCCTTTGAGCCTCAGTTCTTTTCCATCTTTTTGGTATTGTGTAGTTTTGCACTTACTCTATGTTTTTGTGCCTTCTACATTACTTCCTCTGTGTGACAATATTTTATGGACATGCCACACATCACCACGCTACATTATATTTCCTTTACATCTATCGCTCTTCTTAAGAAACTGCGGTGTCGTGACTGATCAGGGATATTCAATTGCTATAACTATGACAAACTGTTGGAAAGTATTGAACTTTTAATTGCAGTGATTGTATTCTTCCACATCATACTTGCTAAAAGGACTTAGCAATGTTGATAGTACTGATATGAAAGGGCTGAGACAAATTTAAATATAATTCTGTTCTAAAGAGGCATCCCAAGAGTGGTTTAAAATTGAGGGGGATTCAGGGTAAAGGAGACATTCTGAGAGGTGCCAGTGAAGAGTAATTTAAAATTTTCATTTGTCTCTTGAATGCAATAGCAATATCAAGAAAGCAGAAAGGAAAGAGCTAATCACTGGCCTTGTTCTGTCAGGCACTGCATTATGCCCGCTGTAATTCAGATCTAAACTCCACTCTGTGGACGGCACTACTTACATTTTAGTACCTTTTACAGGCTTTTAGAGTGTTTCACGTTGCATAATGGCTACTTTATTAAAAGGAGTTATTAAAGTAGTTTCTGAGAAATACACGATAGCTTACGTGGTCATACACTACAAGCTGTTCCACTGAAAGGTTAGCAAACACGCTTCAGGCATCTGTTTTAATAACACTTTGCAGTGGAACCCAACCTCTTAGACAACATATTTTATTCATGGATTATCAAGTTTACATGTTTTAAATATTTATGGAATTCATAATCCCATATGGTTCTTACTGTGATGCATGATACAAGTGTTTAATGAGAAAGTGTAGACATATTTATATAAAAATAATATCTGCTCTTTCCTCTCAATAGACCTGGATTGCTCTATTGAGTAAACTGCAATGATTACACTGATTTTTGTCTCCTTTGTTCTGCTTTTTGTCTCCTTTGTTCTGCTTTTTTTGTTCATTTAGTCTTCAATGAATTTTGAGGTTTCCAGCACCACATAATTATCAAAACAGCATTCTGGTTGAGAGCAGGCTTATAATATCCTTATAAGAAGCCATTCTTTGTGTCTGTTAGTGTTTCTCAAGATACAGAATGGAACCAGATCAGGATTTTCTTCAGACTACAGGACTTCCTTCAGCAACATCATACCGTTTTATACATTCTTAAAGACAGTCCAGAACAGGCACCCTGGCTTTTCAGTTTGCGGACATACCCAAGTCAATATATCTAATTAATTCCTCATTAGATTTTCTTCTGGAGAGGAAGATATCCAATGAATAGGGAATAGAAAGAAAGGAGTTATACAGAAACTTAATTTTCTAACTACATTTTGCAACAGCTAGACAACTAAGATGGGCTTATGAGTGGATGTAAAGATGGACATTGCCATAAAAGCACAAGGTAGTGAGACTGATTGTTTTGGCCCAAAGAGGGAAAGATATATTTGAAATTAAAAGGATTTCAAGTTCATCGAGAATCAATAAGATTCCAGCTTGTAATGCAGACAGAATCAAGGTTAAGGAAACTCCCAAGTTTCTGGAATGAATATAGGCAGTATGATATAATGATGGATAACGGTAAAGGAAACTAAAGTGATCAGTGTGATTATCTGAGGAGCTATCCCAAGAAAACCTTGAAATGTTGGACATGGTGAACAGCAAAAAGAAGTCACAGTTTCTTTCTGGCTGCCCATATCTGGTTTGTGGGACCAAGAGATGAAGGAGAAACAGTGACAGCAGAGAACATGGTTTAAGCCTAGAGAGAGGGGCCCGATGCCTTCTTAAGCTGCCCCCTTCACACTCTTATTCTGCCTTGAGAATGTATCCAAAGTTTTGTGAACATCCAAAGACAGACTGCAGGGGAAGATGGAAAACAGGAAAGGAAGATCTTGAGTACAGTAATAAAGGAGAATGCCCCCCTTGAAAAGAAAATACAGTGAGTATATTTTTGCTTAATAGATATTTGCATGTTGATCAAATTCCAGGGAAAAGGAATGTGGAAAATTGCTTGTGTTGCAGAAAAAAAGTCCCATCTGCCTGACTTACTCATGTCTATCCCCCTCACTCCCCCATAAACTGGAAAGTACACTCCAATGATTCCCTATAACCACTACAATCTTCTAAATTAAAAAAAAAAAAAACCAAACACAACAAAAACAACAAAACAAAACAAAAAACCCAAACCAAACAAAACAAAAACTAACCCCAAACAAAAAACACCAAACCCCAAACTTTTAAAGTTGTTTAAAATAACCAAATGATCTTTCTTAGAATCTTCTGAAGTCTTCTTCTCTTTCTGTGGTTTTCCTACAGATGTATGTTCTTTGAAACTAGGACTTTTTGTACTTTGTGTCCTGTAAAAACCTGATTGTAATAACATGAGTCAATATCTTAATCGATGAACTAAGTGTGATGGTAAATCCTTCATGACTGACCCTTACATGGATAAAAGTTTTGCACATAAACCAACCTCATCTTTTAAAGAATGAAATTTTATCTAGTCAACAGGAATTAGACAACTACAAATTTTCCAAGTCCTTATAGATATTGTTGACATACGTGGTGAGATTCATAATTTGAGTAGAAAAATGCAATGTTAAAATCCCAGAAATCCCAGAGGAAGAGATATTTTTGACCTTTCCTCTTTTGAGAAGACGTAATCTAGATACCAGTTAAACTAGCAGTTGAATATTTTTTCAGAAATTGTTCCAGCTGTGAAGCTTTGCAGCCACATCATTAGGATTAACTTGTGATCTAAATGCTATCTTGCAGCTCAGCAATCTGCTACTAAATATTGGATGCTTCTCTGTGGAAACCATTTTATTACTTGCCTGAATATTTCATTCGGAACACTCATGTGAACAACTAGCTATGAGAGAACACAGAAAGAGCCTGGAAATGTCCACTGGAAAAAAAAAAAAAAACAAACCCAAACCACAAACAAACCAAAAATGAGGCTGTAGGTCAGGAAGCAGCTAAAACTCTATTACTTTTTTGAATCCCCAGCATTTAGAACAAAGCAAATCAAATGAGGAAAAAATTGGGATGGAAGATCTTCTTGAAATACCGACAAGATAAGAATGCCACATGTAACAGTCGTATGTTGAATTCAACTTTGTGAGGCCAACAGACCTTATGGTTAGACTCTTTGGCAATGTGGACACTTCACATCATAGTTTTTCATGAGCACTGTATGTGGAAGAGTATTTTGGGAGCAACGTAATCAGTGCAGAGTACCATTTGTACCAGTTAGCAAACTTTGAAGGCTAAATGGAGGGTTCCACAAGTCGCTCTGCTGCGTCCAGTTGCAGAGTCAGAGCAATAGCGTGGCATTGCCCTGTGCAGTGCAGACATACCCAGAATATTATCCACCATGCTTTAACCTCCGATGGGACATAGTAAAGATGCACTGCCTGATTATTTTTGCTCTAGTCTGTTCAAGTTATTTAAATCAGTAGGTAGCAGATGCTTGTCCATCCATTCAGATATAACTAACTTAAGCAGCAGGTACTCTGAGGTAGAATTGTTGATTGTCTAAGGCAGTGCTTTTACAGAGAAAATGAATTCTCCCTCTACAGAAGGGAATAAGGCAAAGCATTGACCTGGAAGGAGAAGTCCCCATTCACAAGTATTTTCAAAGTCAAATCTCTTTTCTTATTTACCTTTCTTAATGAAGTTTGCTTTAGTTATATATTTTTTGTTGCTTTGTCTGTAAAATATCGCTAATTTATTAGCCCTTCTCTTCCATAATCAAATTATCAGGATCATTGCCCTATTTAAGACTATTTGCACACAGAAAATAACAAAATATTAGCACGCTTGATCTTCATTAACTGTCATTGGTTCCATTGCAATTTCTGCATGCAGTTTTGCAGCCTGTGAGTGCTTGCTCCTCTCTTGTATATCAAAAGAATAGCAGGAAATATTGACTATTGTTTTGAATCATGAAGCTTGAACAACAGTGAGTTGTACCTTTTCTATCAACAAATCCCAGAGAGCTGGATTTAAGGCCATGCCTATCTATACCTTTTCGGTTATCCTTTCATTCAGTCAAAAACTAGCTAACAAAATATTTGCTTCTCTATCTTCTGAACTACTATGCAATATATAAGGTTATTTTTACCAAAGCAAATGCACTTCTGCCACCTAAAAAAGATGATGACTGGTACAACAGTGTATAAGTCCAGGTGCATACAATTGAAATTCTGCTATGCGTTGGCCTGAAAATTTGACCTGTGAAATAGAGATGGCAAATTGCATTTGCTTCAAAGAAAGCTGCAGTAAACAAGCACAATGGCTTTGCAAATTTTATTGGATGCAGTCATTATCTATTTAATTGGGGTTCATATGTGTTGGATATCTGCAAGTGTAAATGAGATGGTTAAATCACTCAAAGATTTTACATATTGTACTTACACAGTACTCTGCATCATCATCAACGACAATAATAACAGCAGCAGTAATAGTAATCCAGCTGGGAATAATTCTTTGATGTTGTTTGTGTGACTAATTGTAAGAACATAAAATAAATCCTACTTCTAGCATATCTGCTAGCAGTGTCTGTTAGCTGCCGAAACTGTGAATACACTTTGGACCTGTGAATGGTAGTTGCCTTGGAGAATATGTTTCACATAAACATTGAAGGAAAATTGGTCTATGGCATGAAAAGAGACTTAACCTTTGTGTATTAGGAAACAGATGGGTCAATAACAGGGTATGGCCTGAATTACATCTTACTCATTATTTTTATTCTATCCAAAAAGCTGAAAAAGTCTGAGATGCCGCATTGTTACATGTATCTTTTTAAAAATGGGAACTTATTCCACACAGAAATTGGGAAAGTCAGGTTATCTACAAGGTTTCTTATAAACCACAGATAGCAGAGAGTGTGATTGTTCTGTGAAAATCTGACAGCTATTTGACTATATGATTATTTGCTGTGTATTTACCAGTGGCAAAGACTTAATTGCCAGCAAATTTCTTCTTATTAAATAAAGGTACATTTAAACATTATTAATTCAACCCCTTTATCCTTTGTGTTAAGGATAAATAGTTTATAAAACATAAATCAACACCCAATAGCTACTATGAACATTTTCTGAATGTCTTGGAGGCAACTGCAAGCACTGCAGTAGGCAGTATGATAGCTTATAGCTTTCCTTTAACACCCTCGACCTTTATGGGCACTGATTAGCTATGCATTAAAATGTTTTTGAGCTATTTATTAACCCCTTAGATAGTCTATATATGTCTACATTCACAAAATTCTAGGTGTGATCTGAAGGACAAACAGAGAAATGTTTGTTTTTTTCCTGTCTAGACGTGCTGCAACAGAAAAAGGTACATATGTGGGAAAAGTAGAAATATTTCCAAGACTGCTGGTGAGTCGTCACGCCGGGTCTTAGTGTCTGACTTTGCACACAGGGTAGTCACGCAGGGTGTAAGGTAACATATATGAATGTCTCATGGAAACAACATGTCTGCAAGGAAACTCATCATGAAGAGGCTGAAGCACAACAGGCCAACTTACAAAGCAGGCACAGATCTTGCATTCACTGACTTTGAAGGATAAGTGCCTATACAATGAACCTGTATTTTCACAGGGGTCTCCGTTGAAGACAGGTGTGTAAATCATAAAGGAGTGTACTGGGTTTGGCAGGGATAGAGGTAATTTTCTTCACAGTAGCTCATATGGTGCTGGTTTGGGTTTGTGACCAAAAAAGTACTGCTAAAACACCCATGTTTTAGCTGTTGCTGAAGAGTCCTTACACGGCATCAAGACCTTCTCTGTTCCTTATGCTGCCCTGCCAGTGAGGTCAAGAAGCTGGGAGGGGACACATGTGGGACAGCTGTCCTCAACTGGCCAAAGGGATACCCCAGACCATATGATGTCATGCTCAGCAATAAAAGCTGAGGAAAGAGGAAGGGGGATGTTTGAAGTTGTGGCGCTTGTCTTCCCAAGTAACCGTTATGCATGATGGAGCCCTGCTTTCCTGGAAATGGATAAACACCTGCCTGCCCATGGGAAGCAGTGAATGAATTCCTCATTTTGCTTTGCTTGCATGTGCAGCTTTTGCTTTACCTGTGAAATTGTCTTCATCTCAACCCATGAGTTTTCACACGTTTACCCCTCTGAATCTCTCCCCCATACTATTGGAGGAGTGAGCAAGCGATTGTGTGGGGCTGAGCTGCCAACTGGGGTTAACACACGACAGTCAGCCAACACTTTCAACATATGGACAGAAAATTGCTTGATAGTCCCTCCACTACCAGTCCATTAGCTCCACTTTGGAAGATGACTTTATATATTCCCATTCCGAATATGGCAGTAGGTATGCAGGAGAGAAATAGTTTGAGTCAGAGCCACCAGATGGGAAGGGAGATCTTCAGGACATTCAAAATACCACAGGAATGAGGATCTGAAGCCCAATGTAGAGTTAAGCTATATATATTGGATGTTATCCATCTAAATTACATTCTATTACATTGATTCAATTGCAAGCCACCTCCGATTTCCAGCTGGATACAAATATTTTCAGTGTTGTTATTGTTTCACCATCTAAATTAAATTCCCTGTTTAAAACTTTTTCCCCCTATTGATTTTTTTTTTTTCTGTTATGACAAATCAATGACAGGCTACATTACATTTTCATCTGCTAGAAAAACAGGTTACTTTCCAGGAGGCTCTTTATCCTTTGGGTTAAAGCTGTTACAAATTACCCCTTCTAGCAAGCTGCAGTGCATGGTCTGTATTCACAGGACAAAGCACTTTCTCCTTTTACCAAAATCTAATTTACCTGGCTCACAAGATGGATAACGCTCCCAGGGGTAAAGCCTCTCTGGTGTAAAGAGTTAGGCGCAGACAGTCATGTGTTAGCTCAGTCTCTGCTCTGAATTGGTGGGATGCAAGCCAGATTGCATGTGAAGGTTGTTCAGTCATGTTGGTCCTCACACTGCCAAGTCCTGTCTCTCAGGTGGTCATCCACAGCTGACCCCTGGACAAGGCTCACCTCCTCGTGCTGTACAGAAAACCTGCAAGAACAGCCACAGGCTGTGAAAGAACGTGACCTCCCATGGACAAGTGCGACAGGCGCGACCATCCCATGGGACACCCTTGTGCAGGTCACCCGGGTAACAGCCCTGGGTATGGAGGGCTGGCAGGCAGGAGGCATATCATGCCACATGTCTAGTGGGGCTGGAAGCCTCTCCCTCTGTGCGGCATGGCCAGTAACAGAGGCAGAGAAACAACCGGCAACAGACTGAAGAGGAGAGCCCCTCACAAGTTTTGGCGTATCTCCCAATCTGATCCACGGTAGGAAAGGGTTTCTATCTGCCTGAACTGGTGTAGCGCACAGAGGACCAGGATATCAAAATACTTCCCAAAAGAAAGACAAGTATCAATTGGCACTTTGCTGTCGTCTTTTCTTCCCTTAGTCTGGTATAGTCAGTATTCACACACGTGCATGTGCATGGGAGGGAGAGACTGCTGGGCAGGACAAAGCTAGAGTGAGAGGAATATTTTGAGTGGTTTCTAATAGCTTTTTGGTTTAAAGCTGACTTGTGTTTGGTTCTGAAAATGCTTTAGCTTATAATGATTCTCTCCAGAAATAATTTAAGGGCTCCTCTGAAAGCAGCATTTCAAACTCTGTCTTGCTTTCCATGTGAAGTAACCATGTAGTGGAAAGTCAAGGTGACCTCAGACAAGGTAACCTCAGAATGTCTCATACTGGTCTTGCTCCACCTTGTGATGTGCTTCTTCAGACAAATGAAAGAAACAGATGTGTGGGGCACCAACTGAATTGTGTGACCTCACCTCATGGAATAGTATTTACTTCTTGGTTTACATGGGAAAAAATCTATTTGCAGTTCATGTTGTTTGCATTTATTGCATTGTTACTTGCAGTTATTTCGTTCAGCTGTTGTGTGGAAGGGAATGTTGCATGTTGAAATAAGCATATCTATGTGGACATATGTAACAGAAAAAATCTGTTAATTTAGGATGTGTAACTAATACATATTTCCAAAATTAACAGGTACATTTCCTCCGATGAGAAAAAACATATCTGCACACTGATTCACGGAGAAAAAGACTGGATTTGATAAGTCTGTTTGTGAAGCTAAACACACAGCTATGGCTAACATATATTCTTCTCTTTCACGGAATAACAAAACTGTGAGCTCAGCTTTGTTTTCGCCCTGTGTAAGACTTGGCTTATTCACACTTTACTTTCAAGTTGCTCTAGTAAAGACGCGCAAGCTGCGTGACAGTGAGAAGGCCTGAACTGCGAGCCCTTGCTGAGAGCTGGGACTTAAGACAGGATCACAGTAACCACAGAGGCTCAGCCTCAATTTAGCTATATGGACAGTATTAAATGTTTTCTATTTCAGCTAAATACTTCCTATCATTTTTACATTACTGAAAGAGCTTATGCCAAATAATGCCTCCTGAAACATAGCACTCCAAAGTTGCAAACCAAAAGCGTCATTCAGGGTTAAAATAGGGGGAAAGGCTTTTCAAATCCATTTAATAAGCTGATGTGAATTGTATACAGACAAATCTGCAATATCAGGATCTTGTGATAAACTTACAAGGGCAGACTCTACAAAGATAGTGCTATTCAACAATTTTTTCTGTTAAAGAGCTACTTCTGGAATGCTTTAAACTGATTTCCCACTGCTGAAGCACCAAATATGAGAAGAGCTAAGGATGTGGAACCTTGGGACTTACAGCTGTGAGGAAAATGGAGCAGCTTGTCCACTGTGTCATAGAAGGAGAGCCTTATGTCTACAGACATAAGTTGGAATTTTTTTTTTTTTAGCGAATTAACGTGGTTGTACCAATAAATACACTGGAAAAGAGATTTAGCAAAGCTGGCAGTATCCATCTTTCTAAAACTGTTCTTACTTTTGGCAACATTTTCCAAGCTGCTTGTATTTGAACTCCCTGTGACCAATCTATCCAGGCTTTTCAACGTGGCCCCTAGTCAGGCTGCTGCCTGGGCATTCATCCATCTCATCCCTCATGTGCTTCAAGTTTTCGTGTTCTGAGATTCATCCTGTCCTGTCTGTTCTTGGACGGCACCTACAGCGCAGACCAGCTGCTTATGACCCTGTCAGGGAAATGGAACGGGAGACATCAATTGCCCCAAAGCCTCCTGAGTACATTTCTGTGGCTCCACTCCATGCAGCTTGAGCATATCCTTTCTCATCAGCATACCCATAACGCCTCAGAAGTCTGGTATTGCCAGGGGGGAGGAATGAGAAACAAAAGCAATTATGAACAGCAAACAGAATATCACTTGATACTTCAAGATTAAGTGCAAGTCCATGCATATAATCATAAAACAAGCACACTTTCTGATCACTCAGTCCCCTGTCCAAACTCCCCAAGCTCTCACTTGTCTTCCTTGCAGCTAACTCTGCTTGTGGGACTCCATGGGAGTCATACACATGGATTTCCCTACTACCCGAAGGGCTCAGGGCAGCTACCCCTCAGTTTCAGCTGGTCAAAATGGCTGAAGCAGAAAAATGGATGGCTTGTGTTTATCTTGCAGCCCCTCTATCAGGTAACTCCTGGTAAGCCTCTGCAGATGACCACAGACTCCTGCTAGGTGACATGCTTACCACAGCCAAGCGATCTTTCACACGCCATCTTGCCCTGTAAGAGTTTATCATCCGGCGTGTGTGGATTGATGGTGGAGACATCTTGGTCTAACAGCACTCTGTTTACAATCCACATCGGCATTCTTAGGAACATTTGCATTATAGTTTCAGTGAAAATCATGCATTCACTTTGGAAGTGAATCTCCCAGTGGTCTCCTTTAACTGTGTTCTGGTTCACATCATGGGGCACAAAGCAAAGAAGTTGGATTCCTTTGGGATAAAATTAAACTGGGTGATGTGTCCAGAAGAAAACTTAGTGCATCCCAGCTGCTAATGGGAATTCAGTCCCATGTGGTTCTCTCTAGAGCTAACCTGAAGCAGGTCTTCGTAAAAACTCACCTAGAGGTTGTTTTCAACACCAGCCTTTTGGGTTTACAAATTTGTTCCTATTGGGCTGCATTATTTACTAAGCTGGGTATAGCCATTGCGATGATAGACTAAATGCTACACAAGAGGGAAAGAGAAGGGCTGTGTACTCAAAAATAAAGCTGACTGCTTGAAAAAGGTATATTGGACAGATTATATTCATCAAGTTTTAGGAGTCTGTACACACCATTAATTTCAGTGAGCCATAAGGTGCTAAATGTCTCTCTGAATCTGGGCTGGAACATTCATAACTTTCCTCAGCTACTGTGTAGGTTGATTCTCCAAATCATCATACCAACACAGAGTGGTAGCTCCTTCTGTTACTCCACAGTGGTGAATGTGGTGGTGCCCTCTGGACCAACTCAGTGGCACATTCTTTCTATTCCTTTTTATGCCATTTACATAGGATTCCTTGTGTCCTCCCTGAAACTGGTGTAAATCATTATCTGCAAGTTGAAACTGTCAGAGACTGCTCATAACTACCCATCTGTTTGCAGTTAATTCTTAGGAGGCTCTTAGTGAGGAAAAAATGCAGCGCAAAGCATTGTTAGCTTTGTTTCTGCTTCGTCTCAGTACTCAGTAAGGCTGAGTACTTACAAGTACTTACAAGGCTCTCTCGCTGTGGTTTCTAACGTGCACCTAAACTGTCCAAGGCTGAGGTGTGCCTGAACAACCTGTTACTCCCGGGCCAGTAGGAACAGGAAGGTCTTTCCATGTTCACTTGACCTATTACCTTTCTTACAACAAAATGTCTGCTTCCGGTAAAAAAGACAGGAAGACCTGTACAGCCTTCAAAACAGCATGTGTTTTCTGGTAATATGAGGGAGACAAAATTGGCACACGTGTTTTACGGAGGCCTAATGTTATGTTTGGAATTGTCACCTCTAATAAAGAGACTATTTAGCAGTGACCTCCTGAGGATGCTAATGAGGTGCCTTAATTTAGACTGATTACTGCTAATTCTATATAACCTTATGTGGGGAGATTTTGAAATACAACAAATAATGCACAAACTCCTTGACTCCTCAGTAGAGAAAGAGAAGGAGAAAATGTTACATAAGGGGACATTATTGTAACTTAGCTTTTGTGGCTTTCTCATGCTTTGTCAAGAATTAGGGAAAATAAGAAGAAAAAAAGCCCATCCTACAACAATAGCTGCTTTATCTGAAGAAAGTCACATTCTTTTTCCTTGAATGAATTCCTGTATCTTGTGCTCTAATCCAAACACTGATTAACGATGCTCCAGCTCTTTGTTTGTTTGTTGCTTTTTGGCAGACATTGTGGCTTTCATGCTTTGCTCCTTAATTACTTGTCATTTCAACCCCTGATTGGTTTTCAAGACTCTCTCAGCACAGCTTCCACAAAAGATCCTCTTTCAGAGTGTCTTTTAAAGTATTATTTATTTATTTGTTGCCAGGCAATGCGTCCCCTTTACAAAGCCTTTATGTTGTATTAGAAATAAAGCTGGCTGCAGAAACGTAGAAAACATTTCCTGTACTCCATGAATATATTTAGAGAAGAATTCTGCTGCTGCTTGGCACTAGGTTCACTAACTTTGCCCCCTTTGGAGGACTCTTGTTACTCCAGTAATGTGAATGGTACCCTTCCTCCTGAGGAAGAAAGAGGTCCTGGAGAAATCGGCCATCAGAATAATACTCCTGCATGACCCATGGTGCTGCACTGCCTGTCATGCTCGAGTGTAAACTATATGAAAGGTGTGTTCGGTCCATGTAAAGCTGGCTTAGGGTCGCAGGAGATGGGCTTTTATAGCCCAAGCACTTATCCTCACCGTCTCTCCGTGCAGTCTGTTGCTCATATGTTTGCTGTGAAAGGAGATGCTCAGCTGTAGCAGGGCATTCTGGCTTGTCTTGGAAGAGGGGGCCCTTGCTGAAACTAAAAGCTGTCTTCCTCTTTCTCATCCCATTTGCAAAAGCAGGAGCAGAAAGCCATTCCCTTTGGTGATGTCCTCCGGCACTGTGGCCCAGCCTGCGTCTATTCTTGTCCTGCTACAGTAGGAGCATGATCTTGCCCAGGTCCCTTCTTTCTCCTTTTCTTTCAAAGAAACAGAGCAGAGGGAAGACAGGTGTGCCTCACAACGTAAATTCCTCTGGTGATCAAAGCATGTCAACAGTGTGCGGGGACAGTATGTTAAAGGCTACAGTCCTGTACCACAACAGAGCAGAGAAGAGAAATCCTGTGGAGGGGAAAGAAAGATCCCCTGCCCTATACATTGCCCTAAGGAACACCTTTGTTTCCTTCTGTCTCTCCCCCTCCTCTATCAAGCCCCCAGCCTTGCTTTGATGTTGGGAAGAGGTGCAGACATAACCAACAGTATTGCAGTGGTGGCAGCTATAAATGCCCGAAAAACTCATCAGGATAATAGGAAGAAGTAGTAGTGTCATGGTTTAATGACATTAATGATGTGGTTTAAATTCATTTTCTGTGCTATAACTTTAAAATTACCATGTTGGACAAAGAAATTTAAGGATAACTAGAGACAAAGTGTACCTATAATAACCCAATCTGTGAGGACATTTTGCCAATCATAAAGGAAATAAACGAGGTATAGTTGGAGGATGATGCACCCTCATTAAACCTCTGTAATGGATGAAGAAGGTAATTGATTCAGTTGGAACCAGGGCACAGATAAGTGTATTAGGTATCATATTGCATATCTCTAAGTGAAGTGTCTGGCCCCGCTTGCCTAAAGAAGTCATTCCACTCAAGCATCCCCACTCTTTTCTTTATGAATGCTCTGTGCCGGAATATTGCCCAGACCTGAATAATGTTTTGAGTGCTATCGAAATGAGAAAAATTATCTTAGAAGTAAAGGATTATTATTAAAAAAAATAATACTGATAATAAAACAGCAATAGTAAGAAAAATAATAAAATGAAGACGATAATTATATAAGTTGCCATTTTCTTGTCTTAGCGTCATAAATTAGGGAAGTATTGAACCTACTGACGTAATCATGAATCAGTCTGTTAATATTACACTTAGCATATCCGTCCTGTGATTTTCTCAAAACACTTTTCATTGAACAAGAAGAGTTGGCTCCAGGTTAAGTTGTTTTCAAATGACTGACCTGAAGAGTTGAAGGATTTTGCTCATGTCTGAATAAATAATTCAGAACAGTCGGTATGAAAGTATCCATGGGCTCTTCACTCCTTTGTTACTCTTTATTCTAAGGAGGAAAAACAAAAGAGCATGGAAAAAATGTTCTCTGATGGCACGATAGGGTGAGAGGGTGAATCATGATACTAGAATCAATTTCATGCATTATTATTTCTAAAACCCCACATCTAAATAAAAATGCCCTTAAATTCAGGAATTGATTTGAGAGCTCTCCACTGACTACAACACTGGAGGGTTTGGTAAAGGAACCACATATTTTTCTCCTAGTTTAAAATAGTATTGTGTATAATCTCATTATACTTGCTACTTAACTAAGTTCAGTTTCACACAGTGTATTGTTCTTCTGGATTCACTGAAGAGTGAGACTTCTTGCATGGATGTGTCTTGCAATGGCATGTGCGAACACAAGCAGGCAGCAGAAAGAGAGGAGACAGACTGAGCTTTCGGCCCAGTTCTTGAGTAAACCAAGTAACATCAGTGCCATTGAGCTAAGCCTAGGAGACCACTCCACGTATCACAATCTTACAGAACTTTCTCAACAACATGTCAAAGCTTGTTTGTCAGCTCAGAGACAATGTTCCTCCTCCCTTGCCAGCTACCAACCAATATTGAATCCTTTCTGTCACAGCTAGAGCTGCCATGAAGTAGTACCTACCAATTATACTGTATTTATTCATCATGAATTTCTTTTGCTGCAGAGTAAAAGCATGCTCACTTTTTATCAATTGCACAGCAGTATTTCCGTAGACTATGAAAAAAAATTGAAAAAAAACCCCAAAAAAACAACGTTCATCCAGACAGCAAAGCAGATCATACAGCAGAGATATAAATTCAGTGAAAACTGGGAGGTGAGCAAAAGATGAGGTTTGTTACAAGGAAAGTTAGTACTTTTTGTTACCTTCAAACAGCGCTTGAGTCCCTCTCATCAATAAGATATCTAATAACTGTCACTAAAAGCCAGAAGCAGTCATGTCACCAGGCTAAAGGTGGGCTAACCTAATCTCTCGCTGATTGATCAAACAGCCAAATTCATCATTTTCTCGTCATGCTGCTGTCTAACAGCATGCCAAGGTGTACGAAGAAGCAGAATTGGCTGCACTTTAGGAGTCCATCAGGATGGTATTGAGGGGAAATGTCACCTATTTTTCTTGTGTTCTTCTCTTGTCAAAACTGTAGTAATTCTGTCTTTTAAAGGACTGGAGAATTATAGCTGTCTCAGTGTCTAAGCTTAGCTTTCCATAGTGACTGTCAATGATATTTCCCAAACCATCCCTATTTGCATCCAGAGAGCTACCAGATGTTCACCACGGTGAGAATTTAGAGGATTTAGCATTACCGATTCACTATATAGGTGACAGGGGCAGAACCACAACATTTGGTTTTGCTCCATGAATTCATTTCCTCTATGAACTGTCTCTATGTGTCTGACATATTCCATGACTTTCCTTTCAGTTCAGTTCCTTTTCTCGGCAGGGAAGGTGGACAAACACCTAACTGTACTGATGCTAGGAAGTGGGTCTGCTGTCAGACTGAAGTGAAACAGGATACCCAGCATCCCATTGTAAAGACCAGGAGCAGCAATTGCAGTAGGCAACAGACATGTAGGGCCAATTTGGGAAGCACCAGGAAGGAGGTTGCCTTGGCTACTGGTAAGCTGATATATATGTGTATTCAAATACAACATTGTCCCAGAGACTATAATAATATGTAATAACTGTATGTTATTTATATGGCTGTATTTGGGATATGGCCTGTAGCATGGCATTCCAAATATAGACACAGGTATCATTATCTTCTTTCCCCTGTATCCCTGAAGGATATCGATAGCAACGATGATGGAAAGGGGGAGGAAATTTCATGCACTTGAATTTCTACAGCTGCATGTCCAAGGAAGTATAAGTGGAGTCCTGATGCCACTTAATTTATCCCATTGATTTCCTTTAAGCAGGGATTTTATAGCTGATAAAACTAACCTACTACAAAAAAATACATATAAAAGATATTTCCTAACTCTATGTTTCTGTAGAAAAAGAAAAAGCATGATTAGCATCATAGAGGAAAAGCATAATGGTAAATTGATAGGCAAGAACACTTACAAGAAACTCTTATTTGAACATGATTTGCCATAGTCTTTTTGTGTAACATTTATGCATCTGATCTTAAGAGATGCTTCTTTATTGTGTAAAAAGGGGAAAGGAAAAAGAAAAATCCTCCTAAATGAAAGTTATAAGCAGAAGGAATAATGAAAGGAAAATATCTGAATAAGAACAAAAATTACAGAGACTGAAATATCTTCTAAATTCTGGTTTGATAGCCAAATAACTAGAATTCCCTTGGGATGAATTATTTGCCATTATTAATCATAGACTCATAGAATGGTTTAGGTTGGAAAGGACCTTGAAGATCATCGAGTTCCAACCCCCCTGCCATGGGCAGGGACACCTCCCACTAGACCAGGTTGCCCAAGGCCACGTCCAGCCTGGCCTCAAACACCTCCAGGGATGGGGCCTCAACAACCTCTCTGGGTAACCTGTTCCAGTGCCTCATCACCCTCACAGTGAAAACCTTCTTCCTAATGTTTAATCTGAACCTGCCCTCTTCCAGTTTAAAGCCATTCCCCCTCGTCCTGTCGCTACATGCCCGAGTAAAAAGTCCTTCCCCAGCTCTCCTGTAGGCCCCTTAGGTACTGGAAGGCCGCAAGAAGATCTCCCTGGAGCCTTCTCTTCTCCAAGCTGAACAGCCCCAACTCTTTCAGCCTCTCCTCATAATAATGTATCTCATTAATTTGGATAATTAATTAATTTGGATAATTAATAATTTGGATAATTAATAATATCTGATTAATTTGGATAAATACATAATAATGTATCTGATTAATTTGGATAAAACTCACTGGTGATACATACATAAAGCCATCCTCATTTTCCCAATTAGTCATTTCCTGGCAACCTTATTGTCTATCATCTCAGAACAATGCAAATACACATCTGAAAAGCAGAGAATGACAGGTACACAAACCCCAAAACTCTGACTTTTACCATTTCCTGTTAATCAATCCCTTATGATTTTCCTCATCCTGAGTTGGGTGACAAGACATTCGTTAACATTTCTTACGGCTGTGCATTATTGTTGAAGATCTTTTACCATCAATATGTCTGATATAACTTTTTTATACCACACTCCTCTGTTAACCAGACTTCAACCTATGTGCACTCCTTTATCCCTCAGCTACAACTACCAAAAACTTTCTTCTAGTTTTCCTATTAGATTATGCCCATTTCTACAAAAAGCTGCACACGCAGCTTTCTCTACCTTTCCCTGTTTTTCCCTTTAGGTTGTTTCTTCCCTAATACACCACAAATCTCCAGTAAGACAGGGTCTGAATTCTTATTTACAATACAGTTCCTTCATAGTCCCTTAGAGGGAAGGAAAATCTGACCCTCTGAGAGCACTCCTATGAGAGACGTAGCTATGCTGCATATCTTGTGGTGTTTATAGAATACAGAATAATATCTGAAAAAGGACTCTCCTCTCCTCTGTAGGTGTATATACCTGTCTAAGTGCTCCGGTACAACATCAAGATGATTGCTGCAAAATGGCATCATCCCATTGAGTGTTCACAGTTATCAAAGGTCAACTGTCTTTAATAAATTGCTCGATCTCCATGGGCAACTTTCCTGATGGGGAAAGTTGCTGGTTTCATTCTGTTAAAGGTTTGGATTGCATTCAGTTCAGTGGTAAGTAAATGGATATGAGCATTTCTTGGAAAGAAATTTTACCTGTTGCCATTTGTAGAAGCAAAATAATCCCCGCATAGAAAACAGAACTAAAATTGTCTCTTGTTTCAATGGGAAATCACACCTGCTCTTTGGGGTCACTTGTCACCATAAAACTCTGGATTTTATCTTAACAGATATAAATAGAGTTACCATTAATCTAGTTGTGTTTGGGCTCATATGCTATCACTATAAGAGTCTTAGAATGAAGAAAACTCCCCCCAAACCTCAGAAAAGATAAGATTGATGGTGGATGAAGAGCTACGAACCCCATTCCTGAGAGAAGGATGTATTACTTGGCTGGGCTTAGTAAAAAATCTCAAAGCGGTATATAATATCCCGTTCTATTGCTTTCAGACTGAACATTGAAGAGACATTATTCCATTGTCACGAGCCTGAGAAGAAATTTGGAAATTTGCTAGTTGTGACTATGCTGACTTGTAAAGGAATATTTTGATGTGACTTCCATAATGAAAGGCAGCGTAACATACTAATTCGCCCTTGAGGAGGGATTTTCACAAGGGAAACCTGCTTCTGTGGATTGTGACAGTAGTGCTTAAGGCAGAGACAGCATGTGGGGAAGACAACCCAGCTGATCTCAGCTCACCAGGGCTACTTGGGAAAGGTGATTGTAGGATGCCCATCTCTTTAATTATGAACCTCCTGTATTGTTAATACCTCCTTGTGGTATGTCTTCAGTATGCTGGCACATTAAGCCACTTAGAAGGAAGGAGTATTTTTAAGTTTCCCATGATTGCATCACAGAATTGCTAGCCCTGTTTAATGGTTGCCGGTTAATTTTTCAAGAAGCACCCAGAAATGCAGTGTAAGCCTTAGGAAAGGATGTGATTTATTGCCTAGCAAATCAGATGGTGTTTCCCTACTTGGGACATTTTACATGTTGCTGTGCTAGTCAGTCACAGAAAAGGGGGTGGGGGGTGGATCTTCCTTTGGAAGAAAGCCACTTGAGGCTGCTTAAAATAGGTCTTCGTATGTGCAATGTCAAATTGTCACACTGAGCAAGACAAATAACTCAATTTTTTTAGGGGCTAATAAAGAAAATCCCACCACTAATCAGGACAGAGTTGGCTGTTGTCTAAACACTAAGACAAAAACCCACCATTTGCATATTACAGTCACCATATTAAAATTGAATGAATTCTGTGAATATTTAAAGCTGTGGAAAGATTCCATCTCTGTGTTTTCAGATGATGGCTTCTACAGATCTATTCCTAAAGTCCAGATATGATACCACAGTGTCTCAGTCGGTGTTGCATTAATGTCTGCTAGTACACCAATTGCCTGAGAAGGCTGGAATACAGGAACAGAAGAGACTGTGAACTGATAATTTGTTGCAGATAGAGGTTATGAAATGTTAATTACAGGACAGGAAAAACACTCTCCTTTATGTTATCGCTTTTGCCTGGGTGGCCCAGTGAGATAAGATATTGTTCTAAATTCAAATTAGTCAAAGCAAAGCTGGATTTACATAGCATATCAGTGCCTTAATGGGAGAGAAATGAGCTGATCCAGATAAAAAGCATGACACCCCTGATCTGTTTACACACTGGAACAGATGGCAAAGCTACATTTAGTTTTACCTACAAAATCTCCAGCCACATTCTTCCCCTGCTCCCTGGATACTGCTCCTCTTTGCCGGGCTGTGCCTGCCTTAGCACTGCAGCAAACGCACAATAGGCCTGTGTTTAACTTGTCAGTCAGGGCATTCGGAGGAACTACTGAAACTCAGCCAGGTGCCAGTTCCTCTGTTTTAATAGAAGTAATTTTAACCTGTTACATTTGAAGGGCACTTCTGCTTTTGGCTACAATAGGTGCACTAATGTCAACTTATTTCATGTCGATGCATTAAGCCAAGCATTAGATTAAGCTATTCAGTTAAAGCAACTGTGAGGTTCTGCTGCTGCAGACCTTGCGGTAAGACATTTTTGGAAGGTACGTATATGAGAAGCTGTGGAAATACGACATGTAAGGGGTTAAAACCTAACCTATTTCCAGCGCAATTGTCATCAAAGCAAGTTTCAACCTCTTTGCTGCCTGATGACACATGACTCAACCTCTGACCATTAGAGTGACCTGACTGGAAGCTCAGTTTGTGTTTATCACAGAGGAATTTACCATCAAAGCATTTAATGCCCTCATTTATGCCACCTGTGTAATGGCATTTCTTATTAATTGTGCTTCATAAGTCATTAATATTCCAACCTACTAATATTTTACTCTTTTAAAAAAAGGAGCCAAATGGGAATGATGACCCACCTACTGTTGGTGGAAGTGGTTGCTTATTTGGCTATAAATATATGTCTGATCTCATATTTTTGCCATTTAATAGAATCACAGAATAGTTTGGCTTGAAGTGGTTGCTTATTTGGCTATAAATATATGTCTGATCTCATATTTTTGCCATTTAATAGAATCACAGAATAGTTTGGCTTGGAAGGGACCTTTAAGGGTCACCTAGTCCAAACCCCTGCAATGAGCAGGGACATCTTCAACTGGATCAAGTCATTCAGAGCCCCATCCAACCTGACCTTGGATGTTTCCAGGGATGGGGCATCTCTCTGGGCAACCCATTCCAGTGCCTCACCCCCCTCGTAAAAAATTTCTTCCTTATTTCTAGACTAAAACTCTGCTCTTTTATATTAAAACCATTACCCCTTGTCCTATTCCAACAGGCTCTGCTGAAATTTTTTTCCCCATCTTTCTTATATGCCCTCTATAAGTACTGAAAGGCTACAATAAGGTCTCCTCGGAGCATTCTCTTCTCCAGGCTGAATAACCCCAACTCTTTCAGCCTTTCCTCATAGGAGAAGTGTACCATCCCTCTGTTTTTGTGGCCCTGCTCTGGACCCTCTCCAACAGTTCCGTGTTGGAGGGCTCCAGAGCTGAACACAGTACTCCAGGTGGGGTCTCACAAGAGTGGAGTGGAGGGGCAGAATCACCTCCCTTGACCTGCTGGCCAGGGTACCGTTGGCTTTCTAACCTGATGCTTCTTCCTTGACTAGATGCACCATTGTCCTAGTTCCAGCAAGGATGGGGTTAATTTCCCCAAGGAGCCGGCAGGGGAGGCAGGTATTCCATACCACGTGACCCATGCCCGGGCTATAAGAGGCGCTAGCCGGGAGGGGGGTGGCAGTTGCCACTCGGGGGCGGGCTGCGGTGGTGCGGGTCTGGTCGGTGAGCGGGTCTGGTCGGTGAGCGGTGGTACTGTAATCGCGTTCTTATACTCCTTTACCAGTGTTATTGTTTTTCTTTCTTCTTCCCTTTGTCTGTTCTGTTAAATTACACTATAACCCACGAGTTTTGCCTTTTTCTGACGATTTTTCCCACGGCTGTGGGAGTCGAGCGAGCGGCTGTGTGGTTCTTTGTTGCTGGTTGAAGCAAAACCACGACAACCATCCAGAATCAACATCAAGTGTGCCATCATTAAACTGAATAAGACATTATATTATATATTTGACGTCTCAAAAATTTACGTTCAACTCAAACTACCTAATACATTTTGCAGTTAATCTACTCACCAGTCATCACTGACAGTTAACAGCACTGAAGGCTGGATGCAATATCGCCAAAGTGCTGTAGAGGTAAGACAGCAAGTGCTTGGAGTACGGGAGAACTCCTTAAACCATAAGGAGGTGTGTCTGCTAAGAGGCAAAAGTACCTACTGATATGGGGTTACTTGAGGAACTCTGAGACAGTTTGGGTATCTGAAAACAAATGCCTTCTAAGTTGGTCTTTTGATTTTTAACTTCTCTGTTCCTGGGTTCTGTCAAATTGTGATAAACCATATACATAACTAGAAAGTTTAAGCTTGATTTTTTTGTGTGTTTGGATCAGTGGATTCCCTGCCTATTCTGGCTGAAATGGTATTTTTGAGGGCTGCATATTGTTCACACTGAGGTGTTTTCATCTGTCCCTATTCTCTGTAAAGACGTTTTCCAAATGCTACATATTCCTCCTTGCAATCTGGTCAGTCTGTGGGCCCGAGGCTCTAGCCCATTTCATTCAAGCGCCTCTAAAATTATCTCATGATACGTTCACCTTAAGTGCCATAGCTTTGGGTGTATCTTCCTGTAATCAGGTTGCCTCACTGCCAATTAGAGACATCAGAGCATGTGTTCAGAATGTTCTAGGACATTAAAGTGATAAATGGCAGAAAACAACCTGTACTAGTCCTCAACAAAAGTTTTCCTTTCATTAATCCATTTTCAAAGCAAGTAAAAAGATATTTTTCCTTGTGTTTTAGTGCTCAATCTATTCAATCAATAGATTTAAAAAGCTTGATAATAAGGCATTAGTTCTTTTTTTTTTCTGATCGGTTATCTGAGGAGATTTATTCAAAACTCTTCATAATACCTGTATTTCAGGCTTATTAATCATAAAATAATGAATGATTAGGGTTGTGTTTTCACAAATAGGAAAATCAGGCCCTGATTCATTCCCAGTTGAGTCAACAGACTCTTCGCCTGATTCAATGAAATGTTGAATCAAGTCCTTAACGCCCATTTCCTGCGCACAGTCACGCACAGAGATAATAACCTGTAATGCGGGTGAGATTCAGAAAGCTACAGTGGTGTCTCGCTGGTACCTTAGTGTTCACAGGTAACCTACAGAAGCCTAATCCCAAAGGTGCTCTTCTATTGGTTTCCATATAAAAGATTGATTTTGTGGAAATATGCTTCTCTTGTGCATGTTTAAAACATCTCCAGACCTTCATAGATCCTGCTCTGTTATCTAGTCACCTAGCTGTAAGGCAGGGTGGTGCTAGGTGTCACGACGTCCAAGTGTTTGTGTGGCTTGCAGTTGACAGAGAAGTCAGCTGTCATGAATCCTCAGCCGAGAACATAAATAATAAATTTAGAAAAAGAGAACACTACTGCTGTGATCGATGGTGGGCATGAAATCTTCTTCTTTTAGACAGTAGGAGAGTTGTCTGGCATTTGAAGACTTAACTTTGCTGACACTACTTCAGAAGATATGTGTTTTAGCTTTGTAAAAGTGTGTGTCTTGTACCCGGGAAAGTTAAATCTCTCAGAATATCTCATCTCAAAGTAAAAGGTGCAGAAACTGAAAGGTAAAGAACAGGTAATGAAACAGTGAGAGAGAGAGTATTGTGGGAACTGCAACTCAAATAAAAAAAGAGACCTACAAAGATTCTACTTTGTTTTAATTACAAAAAATATTTTAAAAGACTTAGTAAATCAGCTGCAGACAAATCTTTCTCTTAGAACCGGAGCACAATGCTATTGGAGAACATGCGATGAAAAATTGAAGAAAACCATAAAAGAGGTATTTTGTTTCACTGGACTGAAAATGCATGTTAGAGAAAATGGAAGACTTGTCAGAAATGTGAAGCTACTTGAAAACCTTCCATATGCACTGACACACAGTGGAATCGATGGGGCACTTGGGGCAACACACATAGTCAAAACTTCAAGGATTTTGGAAAGGTGAGTCCAAAGTGAGGAAAAAAAAAAAAGGCAGAAAATGGTGGAGATGCCCCACAGAGGTACGGGAAGTTGCAGATACTAGTTTTTATGGAAACATGGGGAGAGAATCTGAAAGAAAGTGTGGAAAGAAAAATTATATTGTCAGGAGGAAGCTCAGAATAAGCTGTAGCAGACAAGAGTTTCATTACAGGGGTAAGGAGGCAGATGTGAGCAACTGAATTCAGTGCTGGAGTGATGCAATAATGGGAGGAGTCCAAGATATGCTTAGAGGATTATAAGTTTTCTATGGGATGCAGTAAAATTGGCATTACTAAAATTTAACAGGAAGATTCGTTTGAGTTGGATGTGAAAAATCTCCATTTAAAGTCTGATATTGTTATAGTTATTATTATTGTTGTCAACATCATAATCATTATGTTTGTCACCATTATGTTTGTTTTTTAAAAACCTACCAAAGCAAGCAAATTTCTGTATATATTCATATTCTGAGCAAATGAAAAGGAATAGGATGTGTCTCAGATAAGTAGCAATCTATCACCGTGCTAGGCATTTTGGCAAAATGAAATGGTAATTATTTCCTTTCCCTAAGAGCTTACATCTGAGACAGGCAGAGACATGCAAAAATCCAACAGACAGACAGGGTGAACAGGGTGTTACTGTGGCACATTAGTTTCACTCATTTTCCGCAAGAAAGACGAAGGCAAAATGGAACTAAAGGGTACAGAAGGACACGGGAGCTGGAGTGGGTAGGCTGAGGGAGACGCTTACTTGATCAATCTCAGAAGGGAAGAGCAGAAGACAGTTCTTCTGCAGAACAGACGCTTCCTTCAAATGAACTAATTTTCCAGAGCCATGGAAAGTAAGGAATGAAACTGATAAGGAGGAAATTAGGGAAAGTAAAAAGCTCAGCTAAGGTGTCTGATATTTCAAGTAAATACTCTCAGCGTGGCATCATTTATGTTTCAACAAATTAGCATATCCAAGGTAACAATTTCTTAGGAAACTTCTGTCCAGTTCTCCTTCTACCACATAAACAAGGAGAATGTTTTATCACTCTCTAGTAACTTAGTTGTATACTGTCAACTAGAAAAAAAAAAATACATGTGGCATTCCCTAAGTATTTTCTGAGAGATGTCTGATTTGTTAAATTTCAGCTAAAATGTCTTAGAACTACAGCTACGCTTCAGAGGACTGGAAGAACATCATGGCGCTGGCTAAAAATGGCAGGACTCAACTGATACGAGGTTGAATTTTTAAGGAATGAAATCATAGCAAGGTGATTAGTGCCAACCGACATAATGTTGCATTAGACCCAGTGTGGTTTATATTGATGACTGGGAAATAAATATGATATCGAAGCTGCGGCACTGTGTGGATGACACAGAGTCCCGCGGAGGAGCAGGTGCTACGGAGGAGCAGGCAGTTGCATGTTACACTCTTGCTCCCGAAGGCTGTTGAAATCCTCAGTGGGCAGATGCAGTGGGTAGGGCCAAAGAGTGATTAAAGCAGACTGAGCACAAATAAGACAAATCTGTTCTGGAGCCTTCTTTGCAGTGTTCCCCATTTCCCAGATGACCTTGAGTCGTACATCCTCACTTTGTGACTCTGAGAAGAGGCGTAGCCTCCAGTCAGGCAGAAGAAGGAGCACGGTTGTGAAGGCAGATCACTCCATGTAGCTCCTATCAGGTAGGATGGATACAGAAACAATCTTTATTCTCTCTTTTCCCCATTTTCTCTTGCACAAAAAAAATCCTCCAGGAGCTTCCCACAACATCTCAGTTCCCCGTCTGTATTTTTGTTTATTTTTAAAATTTGCCTTAAAATTGGACCCCAAAAACCAAAGCAAAACAAAACACCCTCAAAAACTTGCTCAAAATTAACCATGAATTGTGAATTAGAAACAAAACCAAGCCCAAGCCCTGTTCATTGAATTGTCATTTTTCAGTTTTCCCTTGAATTAGCATTTCCCATGCGAGACCTGACTCATACCATGTGAGAGTCACAGGCCCCGAGAACACGTGCACAGTCCCGGAGTCCCAGTCCTGCAGAAACAGGGGCTGGGAATATCGAGAACTGTGGCTCCTCCAACTGTGCTTCTTAAAGCTCCCTGGATTCCCAAGACTTTCAGAATGGTGCCTCCACAAGGTCTATAGAATCCCATGAACAACCCACGTATGATCTCTCAAAGCTTGCCTGGTGTATAGGAAAGATTCCCTTGAATGAAGATATCTTGGGGTCAGTGATTCAATGTTTCCTTGAGAAACTGTTTCAGTAGAAATATTATCTGATATGATGTTTAAACCAAAAATCCAGTGTCCAAGCCCCCTTTTTTTATTTTTCTTGAGAACAACCCTTTCTCAAATTATAAAGAATGCAGCTAATGCAGCATGTTTGTTCCAGGCTCAGAATGTGTTCCATAGCTCAAAAAATACTATTTAATGAAAGGAGCACTTGATGTAGCTGTTGCCATAGTAACAAGACATGTTTACACAGAAGCCGAGATGGAGAGTAGTGTGTGTGAGTGGGGATGCAGGAGCTGGGTGAGGTACTGGAACCGCACAGTTTCCACACCTCTATTTATTCTGGATTTCCTTCTGGATTTATTCTGTGCAGGGATGATTTGTGTGCAAATGTTATAGTTGGTTGCATGGAGCTATAGAAGCACAATTACCTGACCTCAAGATTTCTGCTTCTTGCAGAGTTAAAAAGTATCAGCGATCAATCACATTTTTACTTGGCGCCATCTCCAAGAACTCTAGTGCTAACATTTTAGCCCTCAGACTCACCACCAGAAGTACTGACATGTCTTTTAGGGTTCCAAATTCAGAGGCCAACTTCTCTAAAGCTCGGCACGTCAGGTCTTGAGATTTTTGAAAAGGTGGCCGTAAGTGCCAGAGTAAAAGCTACAGAACAGGGTGGATTTAAAAGTTACCTAACTTTTCTTCCCTGCATGAAAATTTCAATTTTTTTTAATTTAGCAAATTATATTTGCAAAGTATCTCTATCTTTGTGGAGAAACCACCATACCCTTACCCTCCCGGAGACAAATTTTGTACATCCAGTTAACCCAAAACAATTCTCACAGACTGACCTGGAGCTACTAATTTACTGTTTTATACGGCTTTGTGACTCAACTGAGGACTACACATCCCAGCAGGTGGGCCATCAGCCTCCTACAAAAGAGGCCTCCAAATCTCATGTTCTGACCAGCTGTTTTAAAGAGGGAGAGCTTTTTTTGAAGTCTGAGTCAAGTCTTATTCTTTGAACCACTAGAGGTAGATCAGTGCTTATCTGCATAAAGTGCTGGTCTTGAGTGTTTACTTCCTTCCTGCTCTCTTTTATGACTCAGTGCAAACATAAGAAGAAGTCACCTGATTACAAGACTATGACATGGAGTTTTTTGTTCTCAACCTGTTTTTCATAACTTTCTAAGAACAGGCGTATCATACATCATCACCCTGCCCTAGAACTCATCTTTCAGTGAAAGGGATAACTACATGCCCATCAAATTTTTTTACTTCCAAGAAACCAGCTAGCTACTATTCATAAAGTACTTGAAGAGAAAATTGCCTCACACTGAACTTGATTCATCGCTGCTTTCCTGGTCTAGCTTTGTTAATGGAGTAACAAGATGCTGAAGTAGGATCTGCATGATCTATTCCAAAAAACCAAAGCCCACTCCAAAATTAAAAAAAAAAAAAACAAAAACAAACAAAACCAAAACCAAATCACAACCCAAAACCCCAAATAAAACCATTTGTTTCCTGTTTAATTTGGATGTGCAGTCATTACACTTTAGAAAAATAAGAAACACTCCAGAATATTTGCATTCTGGATATAATTTAAAATTCACTTTTTGAATATTTTTGACATTTTTGTCCATTCTTTTTTTTTTTTTAGAACCATGTGTCATCCAGCAGTTTGTTAGGTTTTCCCACAGCAGCATCATTAACGATTTGCTTATACTTCTATCGCTTATTTAAAGCAACAAGTCAAAACCTGTAATTTTTTTTTTTTTTGTTCGCAAATCAGAGAGGAATGAGAATCACTGTTCATGTTACCTTTGAAAGATGTCCAGATTCAAAGCATGTCACTTTCAGACACATAGGCAAATGAGTCTATGTCACACCTTTTCAGCTCTCAGCCCCTCCAGGCTATTAGCCTGTTTCTCCATGGCGCCAGGACTCTGCTTGCTGTAGGATGCCCCTTGCCTGTAGCTCCCTTTCCTTGAGAGCTGCCCTTGGTCCCCACAGCAGCTGTTGCCTAGCCAGGTGACCTACTGTCTTATTGTCACAGTATCTTCAACATGCCTATACCAGAAGATGTTTGGTACAGAATGGTGTCTTTCTCTTGCATTCCTCTTGAGTTAGAGAAAAAAGCAAAGATACAGATGGATGCATGACCAGTGGTGTCCCTGCAGAACATCTAGGGGCTAAGCTCTAAGTCTTATGGGTTTGTGCAATGCTGGCCTTGAATCCTTTCTTGTCATTTGGTCTGTGGTTCTCCAAAAATTCATTTCTAGTTTGATGAGCTCGCTGATCTAGTCCACAGTTTCTCAAGGCACCATTTTGCTGGCAACATTTCTCTGTGGAGGAAATGCCTAAGTAGATCCCATCATTCAATTGCCTCTGCCTTGGGAAGAAAGGGCTGGCTTTGTCAGGACAAAACTGGTATGGTTTTGAAATCACAGGCTCACAGAAGATAGAACTGGACTTTACACTTGGGTTACTTTGCCTTTTTCAAGGGTAGGATTAAGTATCCCACTTCTATCACACTTTTTTTCCCCTGACATACCCTTAAAAATCTTCACTGCTGTGGACTCCATTGCTGCCTATGACAGCTTAGTGCTTCATCATTAGAAAATGTTCCTTAAGATGCAGCCTAATCTTCCTGACTTTTCCCTCCTTGTCCTGTACGTAGTGGATATTCAGTGGATATTCAGTACCTTCATCAACGTGTCATCCTTTAGCATATTGCCACAGAACTATCCCATGTTTAAAATAAAGAACAACACTTCTTTCAGATGTCTTCAAGTGGTTCTTGATTGTCCTCTTTGCTCTTCTCTGGCTTCTTCCTGCTCAGCTCAATCAACATCTCTCCACATATGCAGTGCCCTAGACTGGGCATATTTCTCTAGCCGAGCATGAGGAGAAACAACAGTGTGATTGTTCCTGCATGTTTACATTCATGTTTCCGTTTCTTCATACAGACTTCCATTATTTCTGAGCAGCTTGAGTAAGTCATGCTCAGCTTGTGATCTACTAGAGATGATAAGCAACGTTCTTCTATCAGCCGGTGTTTTCTAGTCCTCAGTTAAGGCATCTGATAATTCCCACCAAACTGATGGTCTTTGCCCTTGTCCCCATCGAAGAGCATCCTGTTTGTTTCTTCTTGTTGTCAGGAGATATATTTTCATTTAAATTGCATCTCCTGAAAGTGGATATTGACTTCCTCTCTCCACTTTGTCCTCCTTTCAGATTTTAACAGGGGCATTCCCTCTTCATTACCTAACCAAAGACAGAACCCTAGTGAATATTGTTTGATATATTCATCAGTCTGCCAAGCACTGGTGACTTGTTCCTCAGGTTGCAGACCAGCACAGCACCATTTGTTAACAATTTCATCAAGACCGTGTTTCTCTAATGTGCTTATTAAGAATGTTGTGTGAAACAGCATCAAGACTAAAATGAAGATACGTACCATTTGCAGCCTTTTCCCCTGCATACAAAAGTAAGAGTAGAGAGGATTTGCCCTTGACACCTGCATGTTGGCTATTGCTTATCTCTTAGCTGCTTAAAATGAGACAGCTGCATTATTTGTTCCAGCATTTTCCTGGGCAGGGAGTTACCTGAATTTTCCTGTGTCATTTTTCTTTCGCTTTTGAAGACCAGTACATCTTTCTTAGTTTTCCGGAAAGTCACCATTCCTTCAGGTTCTCAGAGGCACCTGCTTCAACCAGCTCCTTATGTACTCTAAGGTGAACTTTATCAGGTTCGCTTATGTATAAACATCTGATTTCTCTGAATATTTCATATCTTGTTCTTTTCCTCTTCCATCTAAAACTTTTGTACACTTCTTGCTGATGTTAAGCGACTAACCCTTTGAGTGAAGACCCTTAAATGGCACTAAATGCATCAACCTTCCCAGCATCATCAGCTATTGTTTCTCCATCTAGCTGAATAACAGAGCACGCCTTTCCTTCATTTTACTCTTATTACTCCTACTAAACAATTTATAGTTACTCTGCATTTCCTTTGTTAATATTGGTTCATTTGGTACCTATTCAGAGGCTATTATGTTATCACAATAGACCAAAGCCACTGTCTTTTTTTTTAAGCAAAACATTGGGATGCAAGCAATTGCAATTATTATTAATAATCTAACTGCACCTCGGGTACTTGTTGATCTCCTTTCTAAGGTCTTGGTGCATGGTCTGTTGTTTTCCCTCAGAGGGGAACACTCTGTCTCTCCCACTCTGATACACAGCCCTGGGCTGCAATGGCCCAGCACTAATTGAGATTGTCTCAGCACGCCTAAATGCTGTTTTGCACTTCTGTTCTTTCCAGAAGCAGTAACATGTTGTTAATAAACTGACCAGACAGCCTTCTTAAAGCCAAGTATTATTTGTTTAGAACCAAGGCTTTTCAGAGAAAATCAATCTCTATGCAATAAGCTGTCTACTCACATGTTTAGCTCAGTGGTTGTCTACACATGGTGATCTTGATAGGTCGAAGTTTCCAAGAGAGCCACTCTAAGATCTGGGCACAGTAATGTGTTCCTTTAGCTCAAGGATCAACTCACTCACCTATGGGATAGAGACAAGTATTTTTTACAGAAAAACAGACTTTTACATCGTCCCCTTCTCCAGAGATAAAAATGCTTTATAAATATTTTTTCATAGCTTTTGATTCACCTGTTCCCAGCACTGGCAAAATGTTTTTCTAATATTGGGAGATGCAGCGCAGAAAGAAGCTGTTGCCATGGATCCCCCCCCTTCTCCTTCACTTCCCGCTGTGTTCATTTGGAAGCAATTTATCCAGATCCAGCTGTTCCTTTCCTGGTTGATTTTTTCCAGTGGCCTTCTATCAAGCAAAATCAATAAATTTTTTACAGGATATGTATCTCATTGACAAGTTTGCATGTAATGCTCCCAATATTGCTGCATGGTACTTATTCAGCTTGTTGTCTCGTGTTATTCCTGCTATCGTACATTATGAAATTAATTGTAATGACAGTAATTTTCCTGCTTCAGGGAATGTGTTGCAGCTGTTCCAGAAAACTTCTTCACTTTGTTGCCTAAAATGGATCTACATAGACTAGTAAAAGATAGAATTCCAATTTTCCTCTTTTTTTTTTTTTCCTCCCTGTTCTGCATATGCACTTTCCCAGCTCCCTTTTCAGGTACCCCTTGCATCTCAAAGGAAGGGAAAAAGGTCACTTGGGATGTTATCAGTCAGTGCTTTGAAAGGGGGAAAGGCTTCTTCAAAGGTTTAATATCACTTAGGTGACTCCTCTTAAAAGAACATCGTTGGAATTTATTCTTCAAAGAGGAACTAGAGAGCATGTGGTGAAAAAGTCATTCAAATGTTTATGATTGTAATGACCCACCGCATATAAAGAAAAAAAAAATCAACGCATCAAAGCAGATACCTTCTGTAGTGGAATTGTAGTTACTGCTGTAAGTCCATATACAAATGCTGGTTGTACACTGAGAGAGGAAGTATGAGGCCCTATGTTATTACACCAGCCGAGAACTCAGAGCTGTTGCTATAGCTGTGCAAGAATTATTAGCAGGTGTGTCTCTAGGTGCAAAGCCAGAATAGGAGGTGGATGATTCTTGCTTAAAACTCGCTTTTTGTTTCTGGGCATACTGAAGTCATGCAACGGGTTTATGAGAGGATTTATGGCTGGACTGCCAAATTCCTTTTGGACAAAAAATGGTCTTGAAAATTTGAAAAACTTTAAAATAAGGCCTGCAGCTATTAAGTGAAAGCACAGGAAGAAAGTGAGAGGCCCAGAACTGCTTAGGATTTAATTGGGGGTAATCCTCAATTGTTCAACACTCTTGCCAGGCAGCCTTTCCCTTTGTGCCTATGGACTTTCCTCTATAATCTTGATGCAGTAAAACATCCTCAGTGCTCAGACATAACACTTCAGTACATGTGAATAATATAGCCTTCCTGGGCTTCCCCTAATGCATCTAATTTACATAAATGAAGTATTGTGGTGTTAAAAGGGACTTCCTGCTGACCACATGAGTTTAAACAGCTGCTGCTTGTGAAGGGGAATAGGCTATTAAAATATCAGAAGTGGACTTCATATGAAAATTTTAAAGGGAATCATAAACACTCGTTGAGACCACTGCTTATTCCTAGTATTTAGGCTGTTCTGAAGGCAAGGGGAAGTTCTTGTGGCATAATTTTAGGCTATTTACAGAGAAGGCAAATACTGCGACTTTCTAATAAATAGTTTGTACCTTGAATTTAGATATATCAGTGTCTTTAGTTTACAAATTTTGCTAGCACTGACTAGCTGGTGCTTACCTTAGTACAGCTGTACTTTTTTTTTCTTTGTACTTGAGTGGGATCTGGATTTCTGTGACATTAGCCTGCAATAAACTCTGTGATTCATCATTCTGAATTTGGTTGATTCACTTCAGCTGTGATCCTGAGCGAACTATATTTAGTGAGTAACACTGTTTAACAGATTTCATGAGTTTCAAGCAAGTTTCTGTTCCATAGGCTGCAACTTGGGACCAGTAAAACCGTCATGTCTTACAGCAGTAGGTCCTAGTCTGGTAGGGACACATCCAACTTTTGAGATGTCACTGAGAATCTGTCAGAATAACGAGAGGGCATCTTAAACATATTTACTCCTTCATTTCCTCCTCCTCCTGCATTTCATCAAGATGACAGACTGCATTGCAGAAAGTATATAACAAGAGAAGCTTTTGTAAATGGACTGTGTGGCCTGTCTTCCCTCTGAGATCATGGTATTTGAGCTAGGAGTGCCAGGTGACTTACTATCTTCAGGGCCGCAGAAAGGGACCCAGCTCAGGGAAAACTGAGAGGATGAGAAGAAGAAACCAGAGCTACCACCAGAGTTTGGAGGGACACTGATGAGATCCAGTATTTGGGAAGCTGTCATCTTCAGTCAGGCAGAGCAGAGGGAGGTTTACTGGTATGGATGTGGGGCTTTGGGAAGCATCTCCATGGCCTGGCCAAGCCAGTCAGAAGCCTTCCTTCTCCTAATTTTTATCCAAGCTTATTCCTTCCAATATATAGTTGAATCCAATACACAATTGACAAACCCTTGCGTGCAGAATTGGGGCAGGTGCTAGAAAAGGGAAATTTGGAACTTTCAGAATGTGGTGGGCTAACAGATCAACCATTCAAGTTGCAAGCTTGTCATTGCTGTTTGCTATTAGGGAAAAATCCTGACTGCAGGCAAGGTTATTGAGGTATGTTTAGTGCTACTGTTTATAAAAGCCAATGGAGCTTACCCCAGGAATGATACAGCGCTGGCTGGATACAGTGCAGTGTCTATTATATCCTTGCCATCCAAGCCATGAGACAGTGGCTAAAATATATTCATCTCATAGCTCATACATAGATGAAACACTTGAGTACAAAAGTAGAACTGTTTACTGAGTGTCGTTGCAAAGCTCATACATCTCAGGCACTGTTGGCAGCTTTTTGTATACAAGCTGCTCTTTATATCCCTGGGTGGAATAAAGATCACACAGCAGCTAAGATGCTATTAAAGCTTAAAGAGCAAATATGTGTTTGGCTTTATTTTGCTGTTCTTGCACTTGCTACTGTGATCACTACTGAGCCAACTTTAAAAGATCAGTGTGAGAAAGCCATTTCACTCATGTAAAATGTTTGTCTAAACCCTGGCCAACTGATATTTCTTACTAATAATCCTATCGTTATGAAGTCACAGAATACTGTGCCATTGTGACTGTTGAGGAAATACCTGTGATATATGTTGTTATCAAACAGAGAGAAAAAACAACCATTTAGACAGGAGCAGTGTCAAAAAAGGTCACAAGTTGAAGTTGGTATGTATTCAAATAGGCCAGAAAAAGAAGCATCGAAAGTAAGACAGGCAATACATGTCATATTAGGAAAATTGCAAACATTTTAAAATGGATATTTGGGTAATGAGATTTAAGTGTTCAAATGCATTGATGTTAATTTAGCAGTAAATTTTAAGTTCACCCAATTCAAGCCAGCTGTAGTATATCAGCTCAGCTTTACATGCCTTGTAATAAATTTTGGTAGTTCAGCAGAAAACAGTAGTAGTGCAGCTATTCACTAACCTGCAGGAAACTGGTAATGAATTCGCGTGTTCCTGTAGAAGGATCTGCTCTTTCCAGCCAGGATCTGTAATATTGTTGATACAAAACTGTCTCCTAGTGGAGCAGGATGAAGCCTTCTGTCGCGAGTGAACTTTGTAAGGGTTGAGTACGACTTGTGGGGGCTGAGCAGAGTTCTGGGGAAGACAAGGCCTTTTTGGTATAAGGTATATAGAAAATTGATCATTTAAATATCTGTGCTGGTTTTGGCTGGGGTGGAGTTAATTTTTTTTCATAGTAGCTAGTACGGGGCTATGTTTTGGATTTGTGCTGGGAACAGTGTTGATAGTACCAGGGGTGTTTTAGTTATTGCTGAGCAGCGCTTACACAGGGTCACGGCCTTTTTCGCTCCTCACACCACCCCGCCAGCGAGTAGGCTGGGGGTGCACAAAAAGTTGGGAGAAGACACAGCCGGGACAGCTGACCCCAGCTGGCCAAAGGGATATTCCATACCCTATGACATCATGCTCAGTATATAAAGCTGGGGGAAGAGGAAGGAAGAGAAGGGACGTTTGGGGTGATGGCATTTGTTTTCCCGAGTAGCTGTTACATGTGATGGGGCTCTGCTTTCCTGGAGATGGCTGAACACCTGCCTGCCCATGGGAAGCAGGGAATGAATTCCTTGTTTTGCTTTGCTTGCATGTGTGGCTCTTGCTTTACTTATTAAACTGTCTATCTCAACCCACGCATTTTCTCACTTTTACTTTTCTGATTCTCTCCCCCATCCCACTGGGGAAAACCGAGCGAGTGACTGCGTGGTCCAAGTTGCTGGCTGGGGTTAAACCACGACAATATCATAGAGGTAAAAGGGGATTAATAAAACAAAGCCAAGAACCTGAGGAGCTGGTTTTCTCAAAGGCGTGATCTTAGGACTATTTGGAAACGAATACCCCAATTTTGTGCTGAAGAGAGATGCCACCGACAGGATACCACATGCTTCTTTGAATTCATTCCCTTGGTGTTTCATTGGCCGGAAAGCAGAGATGGGAGTTATGCTGAACACAGACACCCTCGGTCCATGGGTAGAAAATGTTCATTATGTCTGCAGACCTCCCCTAGAGAGCAAGCACAAAACTGTGCATGGATCAATGTTGAACACTCGGTGGTGGCTCTCAGGTCAAAATTAGATGTTGAGTTCCACTGAGAAGGTAATGAAGAAACTGTATGTCCTTGTTTGCTCCAGTCTTAAGGAGGAACCTTGCAAAGATGCAGTCACTGCCAGTATAAAGAGTAACTAATGTATAAGAAGTGTGGTGCCTGTAGGCCTAATTTCATTTTCTCCATGTATGTCTAAGTATGTAAGATGATAAATAGATGCTTTGGGGTTTTATTTCTTCACATTACTGTTATGCCAGTGTTGTTATAACAATAATAACATGATTTCACCGACCAGCAGGTTCTCCCATATTGTTTACTCACTGAGGTGCTGTTACATTGTGCCCATAGCCCGGCATGTCCTCAAGGTTGCATGAGGTGGGTTGCTGTGTGTGAACAATGGAATAATGTGATCATGCTTATTTGAACTGATTGCAGTAAGGTGTGAACATTAATTTAACGGTATGATTTGTGGAGGACTGTATAAAGAAAAACAAACAGATAAGCCTGCATTCAGATCTGCGTCACCATCAGAGGATTTATAAGCTCATGTGCCTGATGGAAATTTGTCCCTAAGAGAACTAAAGCAGAGTTAAAGCTTCAAAATGAAACCTGAAATAGCACTTTCACATTTAAAATGCCTACATAGAGTGACTGGCACTCTCTTTCATACCCTGTCTAGAAGCAGAATAAGTTCTGAAACAGAAGTGACAATTTCAGCTGATTATATAATTCTTCTTAATTTCATTCCTTATAAGCCACTGTTGTGTTTTGTGCCTAACAGCCACTTATCCCATCCTGAAACAAGAAGTAGAGAATTAAGCTTATATATAGCTCAGAAGAAAGCGTGTGATCCTTGTGGAATGATAGGTGAATGTAAACAGGGAAGATGCTTCCTCGCTGCTAGTGTTCAAACTGCTCAATATTAACTTGGGAATATTGTGCCAACTGTTGCAATGAACATTTCTGTAGCGTGAAGGAACACTTCACAGCAATGCCCTTATCAACACACTGAAAGGGTTTCTGGAACACTCCTTTGTCAGTTCCCTGACAAAACTTTCTATCATATAATGCTCTTTTTTGAGACACACATCCATAAAACTGACAGGAAAGAAAACAAATTGGCTTTATCCCCCTCTGTACACATATATAGATCATTGTGTTCCTGGCAATTCTCCAATGCCATCTCCTCCTCTTATTGGTATGTCTTTCTTAGAGACAAGTACTGCTTGGTGCTGAGTCGGGTGTTGTTGTTTTTATTATAATGATAAAAAATATTTTACGAAAGCAATCTCTGCATTTTTTTCTCCCTTGATCTGAACATCTTGGTGTCTGGAGGTAGAGTCAAGGCTGGGTTTCTTTGATTACCTCTTTGATTACCTCTTTGATGAGGTAATATATCAGGTATGTTTCTGAATAGATCTAGTGTCAGACTTACAGGACTACTACAATATAAATCATAACTCAGGATAGATTCTCCCTAATCTACGCACTGGATTCTGCAAAATCTTTGCAAACTTTTTTTCTTGTTTTCCCTGTGATGGAAATGAATTGTACAAAATCATCAAGCCTTTCTTTCTCTCAAAGGTACAAGAAACATCAGGAAAATCTTGAGTGTCTTTTGTTTCTGAAAGACGGTTCTTAAGCTTTTTAATCCTCACTGGACAATGGCCACAAGCTGTGATAAACAAAACCTGCCTTTCAGCTATCGAGTATTGGCATCCCCAATTTTTCTGGTTTTCGGTTTAACTAGACTATAACGAAGATGAAAAAATAACTTTCCAGGACGTCTGGTTGTTTTGATCCCGACTGAAAAAAAAAGTCCTTTCTAAATCACAGAAGAAGCTCCTGGAAGCCATGGGCTACAAATTCCTAAGAATGTTTACCTTATTTATATTTATTTATACTAATTGAGAACTGATGGAAGGGACACAAAGTTTTCCTCTCTTCCTTAAACTTGCATTTTAGTAGTGTGAGAGCCTTTGCAAGGGGAGAGACTTTCATTTCGCTTCTCCGTATGTGTTTTTGCTTCCTCATTCACAGTTTTATAAACGTGTCCCACCTAGGGAGACTGATAGGGGCACTGAGCTAATGATAATCCCATGAGAATGATGTGTACTCCAAAGTGCCGCACTGCAGAAAGAATCAAGCTGAGCTAGTCAGAATATTTTAATAATTACGCAGTTTTATCTTGTTTGCCAAAGTTGAAGCAACTTATGGAGATTCGTCAGTTCTGATGAAATTTAAGAAGGGCAGTGACTGAGGCTCTGGGATCTCTGGTCTTTTCTGTTGAGAGAGAGAAAGAACAGGAAAGCTTGAAGCTAACCTTTGAAATCTGAAAATAAGCTTTTCGATGTAGTTTCATTTTGTCTAAGAACTTTGGGTTTGTCTCATCAAGGAACTATTTTTCCTGAAACCTCAACAGCTGTTGAAGTTGGAGTTAGCATCCTTGAGTCATGTCAGTTTTCAAAATCAATGAAAAAGCTTCCATAGGCTCTAATGGGCTCTGAAACAAGTCCTCAGTGGAAGGCAGCTGAAGTGCTATAAAAAAAATTGCTTCTCTCCTGTATTAACAAGCAGTTTTCTCAATTACATCACAAAATGAATCAGTAGCATCAGATGATCCAACATGAATGAAACTGTATTTCTGTGAAACCATTGATGAGTAGAAATTCGGAATTCAGTGAATGAATATAGGTTCCATATCAGAATTTGTTCAGCACAGAATATCTGAAGTTGTAAGGGGCAAAAGCTGTGGATCATAAAAGATCATCCCAGTTTGTCTTCTGGATGTTTTTTTGTTTTGGTTTGTTTTTGTTTTTGTTTTTGTTTTTGTTTTTTTTTTCTTTTCTTTTCTGTAGCTGTTTTAGCCAGACCTAACAGGAAAAAACCCTCAAAACTTCAAGACTCTTTCCACACACTTTTTCTTTTTTTAACACATATTGGTGATAAGTCATTTTGCCAGAAGGTCATGAAAGAAGTTAACTCTCTGAGATGGAGGAAAGTCTAAACCCACCACTCAATTTGATGGCAAAAATGTAAGCATGGGTGACACATCAGTGCATCAAAAGAAAGTCCGAAGGACAAACTGAAAAGTGCTCCTTGAGAAGGGAAAGCCCCACATAGGTCAGAGCTTGCAACCAAACGAAGGTAGAGCAGGTCCAAGCGCTGCACAGCAGGAGCAGCAGTGACTCTAGTGGAGGGTTTCACTGGTCCTTGCCAGCCAGCTGGAGGAGGAGCAGCATGTTTGCAGGGTGGCCGCAGGAGACTGGCTGAAGTTATTGGTTTGTGTGAACACTCAGGTCTGGGCTTGGATGAGTGCCATGGTGGGTCCCCAGGGTCAAATCCTGCCCTGCAGGATACCAGCAGCCTGGTGAAAAGAAGGCTCCTGACTTCAATTACCCTCCCTCACTCCAAACTCAATGGCGTCGGTCCAGGATTTTCTTTACAAAACCATTTCTACTAAAGCCAAGTGAGAATTTTCCCCCTTCTTAATCCCTGAACTCTTCAGTTCTGGTAAATAGAACTAATCATGATTTTTTCTGGTGTTATTAAATAAGCAAATATGTAGCCGAATGATACACTGCCTGTCATTTTATCTCCGTTTAAGACACAATATGCTTTCTAACCCTATGACATCCCTTTGTGTTTTTCATAATTAGAAAAAATAATGGCATTTAGATTCAGCACAGCTTTGGATATAAAAAAATGCCCATTTCATGTAAAATCTCTAGCTCACTAATTAGTTTCTGAAGTTGGAATCAGGTGTTTATAAGCCATTTAAGCAAAACAAATTAGTATTCTAAAGAGACTGCTGTTGGCCATGCTGTTAACTGAGTTAAAGTACTCCTTGAAAACTTTGCAAAACTGAAAAGTATCAGCTTTATAAATATCAGACCTTCTGAAAAAAAAACATGTTTTGTTTCTATTTAGTACCATCCCTAAGTCTATTTATCGGTCTCTTTGAATAGACACCTTCTAATTATTTTTTATCCAGTCTCAAAAGTAATGCTTGCAATGAAAGTGTGAAAGCAATGGAAAAAGATGACCAAATAAATTCCTGAAACGTATTTGAAATAAGCCCATTTATAGTAGAGTGCTCACCTAATCATAAGGACATTTACCATTGGTGAAAATTGTAGGTGTTAGGCAATTTCAATTACTCTAAGGCACCAAGCCGCCAGTCAGTGGCACACATATTTGACTTCAGTTAACCACATTACAGTGTTGAAGTTGCAAAAAAATGTTTGCAGAGCTGGGACATAATCGGGCATGTCTTGTTTCATTTGCACACAGCCACACAAATACACAAAGTGACTGTAAAGTAGGCATAAAAATGAATAGATCTGAAAACTAGCAGCTTACCCCCGCTTCACATTCGTTTAGTCCCAGTCTATTAGTCCCCTATACAGGACAAAAGAGTAGCTGTTTTTTTACATTTGTTAAATAAATTGTGTGGTTTGGGCCTGTAGGTGACAACCAGATGTTTTGTAAAAGCAAATCAAAGGAACCTCCCAAACCCATTCCCCTTCGGTTCATGTTTATACCTTATAGGCGGAGTTCTCAGGCAGCTGCAGGCTATGATCTCAGGGCAGTCAATGGGGTTGCCAGACACGTGTGAAGAACGTGAAATTGAATCTGTGGCAAAATCCTATAGTAAACTTGTTAGTTATGATAACGTTTGGAGTCATACCTTTACCATCAAAGTCAAAGAACAATTAGATTTATCAACGATTTTGAGGTGAAACAATATTATCTATTCTTGTCAAGAGTGCTCAGTCTTTTCAAATATATTCTAAATGAAATTCTCACAAGATATACATTATTGCAGGTGAAGTAACCTAATCATCATTTATTGGGCAGTTAATATCGAGATAAATTCAAGTATAACAGATTGTTGGTACTATTTGTTTGGGATGTGGTGAAATGATGTGACTAGAAACAATGTTTTGAATTCCCTGGTTCCTTCAGGCTTCATCATCCTTGAAACTGTCGGTCAACCCACATAGATGATCAGATGCAATTCAGTCTGTACCTTGAGAAAAAAGTGGGGGAAACTTCCTCTTTTAAAATGATCATTGCATTTCTGCTGTTTCCAGGGTTTCATTTCTTTTCTCCTTCTACTGAACCGCAACATGATAAAATGCGTCCAGTTTCATTCTTTTTATTTTGGACTTTTCAGTCTTTCTTTAGTCATTGCTCCCAACAGGACTACAAGAGTTGTTTCTCATATTTTCAGATTATCAGTGGCGTAGAGGAGAGGACTTCTATCCTGTAACCTTGAAGAAATTACTTTCAACTTGTTGACTCAAACTTATATGGGAATAAAATAACAGAGTTTTCAGTTCACTGGCTAAACAAAAAACTGAACCTCTATAAAAACAGCAGAAGTCAAGCCAAAAGGAAAATACTCTGCTTTGTTTTTTAATGAAAAAAGTGATGCACTGTATTTAAATTAAAACTCAATAACTCCTTTTCTTTGGAGAGAATGGAACCTTTTTATCTATTTAAAAATTATGACGATTTCACAATTACAATGCTTCTTAGGAAGAAAAATAGCCTCAAAATAGTTTGTTTCTTCCTTAAAAAAAACCCCAAAGCTGTCTGGAGGAAAGATTTATTTTGCTGCTAAATATCTGAATAATGCTATTTTCTGTGAAGCTGTTTTGGTTAGCAAATTTACTTTTCTCAAAGTTAAAAATGACCTCCCCAGCTCTCTTTTCAAAAGTCATTTAGTAAATAGGGTTCTGTCCTCAATGAACAGCACTGGAGGAGGATTGTCCTTGTGCAGAAAATTCTCACCAGACATTTTTCTTCAGTCAGAAGAGGGAAGATTTAGATTAGGTATTAGGAAGAAATGCTTTACTGTGGGGGTGGTGAGGCACTGGAACAGGTTGCTCAGAGAAGTTGTGGATGCCCCATCCCTGGAGGTGTTCAAGGCCAGGTTGGATGGGGCTTTGGTCAACCTGGTCTAGTGGGAGGTGTCCCTGCCAATGGCAGGGGGGTTGGAACTAGATGACCTTTAAGATCCCTTCGAACCCAAACCATTCTATGATTCTATGAAAATGTGTGCAAAAAAGGAAAAGCAACATACCCGATCCATCTACGTCCTATTTAGATAGCCCAGAACACACCCTATTTTCACTTCCATTCATCTCAAATACCAAAGTTAGACCGTCTAACTTTTTATTTCTGGCTAGTCCTCTGATGGATAGGCTTGCTGCTTACAGGGACTGTTGTATACATCAGGATTACCTCCCATGTCTTTCACTACACTTGCTCTCCCTTCTTAGATACGAGTTGCTCTTTTCCTTTCTCTAAATGCATTTACTTCTCCTGGGAGCGATCAGCTTATTTCCTTATCTATAGAACTGCATTGTTCTTACCAGTATTTTCCTCTGTGAACATCAGCAGGGAAATATGTGCTGGGAGCTTAATTATTCATTACCTTATAGCCAGTTTCTTCATACAACTTCCTCTGTTATTATTTCAGCTGATACAATAACAATTAGCCAATAATATTGTGCCTAAACCAACTCCCCTACTACGAAAGAGGTGGAAACAGATGCTTAGATTGGATGGCTGGCACATTTCGGAAGTTTTTCTTCTTTTGCATGGAAAGCCCTGGGTAGCCTTTCATTCAACTTAAGCCAAATAACTTTTCTTGCTTTAAATTGCACACCATCTGCAATTTGATGCCAGGAAACCCTTTCAGAAGAGTTCATCATTTGTCTACAAGGGGAAATTATTTTTCCCTGGTGAGCTGCTGAAGCTTAAAAATATATCCCCAGAACAGGCCCAGTAGCATACATACAACATGAATTTTTTAATGCACCCATTGTAAAACAGCAAATGAGATGCTGTCGACTATACTGTGTACTCTGTTTTTTCAAATCACATGTGAATATGAGCTTTTCCAGCTGTTGTTTGTTTGTTTTTAACAGAATCATGCTTAAGTCTGAATTCCCCAACACGTTCAGTTTTTAAATCTCACAAAGTATTCACTGGTGATAGTTGACCTGGTAGATCGTGTCAGTTCTATTGAGCATTCCTTTTACAGTGCTCTGTTTTCGCAAGTTCCATGTTAAAAGTGTGTATATATATATAAAAAAAATATATATGTGTGAATATATATTACATATATTTGTGTGTGTATATATACACATACATATAGATGTACTAGCAGTTCTTGTAAGCATTCCTTCTTTCCTATGGTGGTGACTTATTTGGCTATGAAGCAGGACTGTATGGTCAAGTAATGGTAATATCTAGATTAGTTTTCTTTCCAGCTGCAAGGTTATGAGACATTTTCAGCAAGCTTAGACAAAATGCATCTTCTAATGCATCAAATATTTCACTCTCTACTAGTCTTTCAGTATATAAGAATACGTTAGAAAGAGGACAGACATCATTTGTTTGCTGGGTATGGAACTGGAAGAAATTGGGCTGAATTCACAACAAATAATAAACAGACTAGGTATTGGGAAAATACCCCAAATAAATAGAGTGAACCTCTGGAAGAGGTGACATGGAAATGTTGCTAAATCTCTTTAACAGTTTAGAGAACAGGTCAATAAAAATTTGTCAGCCATGCCCTGATACACCCGATCCTTTTTCAGGAGAAAGGGACTCTATGGTATACGGAAGTTATTTCCAGAAATACAGTATTCGCACGGATGGTTATTTACAATCATTTACAGTAACTGCCATCATGTCCCTGGCTTCTGCTGGTTATGTAGAAAATTTCTTGTTTAATTGCAATGTTAATCATCCACAACTGATAATCCAAATTTAGAAAATGTTATTCTGAAGAGTTCACTGATTTGAGGCACATCGCTGTTTGGGTGCTCAGTTTAAGCCAATGATCCTGTGCTTCTCAGGGAGATCTGAACTTCCAAACTTGCTGGAGCTTCTCTGGTAGCCCAGCCTGATCAGGACTTTTGAAAATCAGGGTTTAAGTGTTACATAAAGATAACACTTTCCATTAGAGACCTATTTGGTCTTCAACACCTAGCTGATGTGTCTGCTACTCCCTGTCTCTTACCTGAAGCCCAGGGAAAGGGAGTCTTTCTATCTTTTTGCTTGACATTATGAGGCAGATGAAACTATGGGATGGTTAAAGCATATTTGGACAACTGCAATGTGTTTGTCATTGGAAAATCAAGCATATCTGTGTGCTCCAAAATATACCAGCGTGTGGCTGAAAAGGAATAGGAAGAGAGAATCTGGACAGACTGTTCAGGTACATATTGAATATATAAATTTTATTGTTGTGTGTTCAAAGGAGTTAAATGACATGTACAGACTATCGCAGAGCAGTGTATTCCAAGGACTATAAAAATATCACAATAGAGTTAAATGAAAGAGAGAAGTCACTGATCTTTTTGAACTAGCTGTTTTATAATTAAAAGTCCAATTCACTTAGGAGAAATATGTTCCTTAATCATTTCATGTCCTCTAATGACCCTTCTTTCTCATCCTGTTAATAATTCCATTTTCTTCCAAGTAAAAAACAATAGAAGAGATGCATAAAATGAAACTCATAATGCAGCCCTCGAGCAAGAAGGTCTCAAAGCACCAAAGAAATCAAAGTGCCTGTTGCCATCTGTGGTAATTCTGCTGTTTACAGCTGATACAATCACTCAAAGCCTTATCTGTCAACACTATAATGACATGGTGATTAAGCAATAGCGATATTAAAAGTTCAACAGATTTATTCGAATATGGTCTGCATAAAGGAGCTTATACTCCCTCTGATTCCTAAAAAACTGGCTTATCAGATTATAAGATTAGTGACAAACCGGTTATACTTCATCACTGTATAAGAGTGGATGCCTGTTGTTAATACAGCAGTCTGTTTCTTCTCATTCACAGTAATTCCAGTGATGTGATGTACGCTGCCTCTGCCTAACATTTTTCTAAAGTGTTTTTACTCTACAGGGGAAACCATACCACAGCAAAAAAAGCTATCAGTTGGAAGTCAGCTGTTCTGAGCCTAATTTCCACCTCATATTATAGAAGATTCTGAATATAAAGAGACATATTAGTTAATTTCCCAGATAAATAATTTCATTTAGAAGAAAGAGCAGAAGCAAGTGGAAATAGGATAAGAAAGGGCAGGAAATGGTCTTGCCTGCCCCTACAATTACGATGAATAGTTACAAAATGCTCATCTAAAATCACTAATAAAATCGCCAAGTCTTTTAAAAGATCCTTCCAATCACAGGTGTGCAGCCTAGGTCACAAAACGCTGGTTGTACATTCAGCTGACATAAATTGTCCAAGTGCTATTCATGTCAGTGATACACATACAGCTTATAGAGGTGGTCTAAAACTTGACAATACGTTTTGTGACAAAATCTCTATTTCCCTCACTTTCATAAAAAATCCAATTTTCATTAAACAAACTTTTTTTTTTAACGCATAGCTCTTTGATATGTCAAACAGTAGCAGGAAATATCTGAGCACGTGGTCATTTCCTATAAATTTTTATATTTCAATAGAGCATTCTAAGCTTTATGAAATGCTCTGTTTGTTTCAGTGACCAGTCCAGCCGAAACCATGACACTTGCTGACCTCTTGGCTGAGTAATGTCTTTGACTGTAGCTTTTTTTCTTTAATGAGTCAAATCCCATGAATTTTTAAAACTGATATTTAAATATCAGTCAAAGACAACTTTAAAAAAAAATAATCTTCAATCCTCTTTGCAGACATTTAATTTTTTTCTTCTAATTTCTCAAAGTACATGCCTAGCATTGAATGACCTCTAATAGGAGCATGCTTGCTAAAAACCTGGAATATATCTATCAGTGGGCAAATACTGAATGGGAAAGACAGGTGTATGACTTAAATTATACCTCTGTATAAGCAAGCCATTTTTTCTCACTGTCTGGGATAAGAGGCAGAAGTGTTGTTGCCAGCAGAAAGAACGTTCCCAGAAACGAGCAGTGCACGTGGCCAAGTCGGCAGTACTTACAGCTCCGGTTGCTGCCCGTGCAACTTGTCCTGCTTGTGAATAAAGGAGCTCAGCTGACCTGAAAAGGACATTTCAGGCAGAGATTCTGTCATGCTGTGCTTGAAAGTATGTGTAATGGAAGGAAAGCGTATAATTTCCATGTTGTTTACCAAATCAGTGCCTAAGAGGACTGCTTCTCCATTGCACTTCAGTGCCTGAATGGAGCGTTCCTTCATACCAAACCTCATTCGGAGTGCATCCATATGATTACAAATATTGAAACTCCTGCAACTCCTTTTGCATAATTCACTTCACCAACCCCTCCGCCCCCCTTACAAACAGGTTTTCTTTTGCTGTTTTTGGCTGTATGTGGATTTATACATGAGAAGCCCTGTGGCTGCATTTTATTTGGTTTTGCAGGCACGTTAGTTATTTGATTGCCAAAGTTTATGAAGGTAGAGGTGGCAGATGCATCCAGTGTCAGCATTATCGCAGTATCTTACAGACTCCTAAACAGACATAAATTATCTGATCAGAAATAGAAGTGAGAACAGTCCTGATGTTCTTCAGAGATTTCAGAAATACTTTAGTGCTTTTGGCTTTAATTCAGCCAGCTGAAAACGGCTGGCTGAACTGAGGAAGTACTGTGGTGAGGAGGAGGATAAACTTTTGGCAGTGAGCATGTTGCTGTGATTTAACACAGATATGAATGACTAGAACTCAGACAAATCACAGAAACATTTTTGAGATTTTCTTCAAAATGTCATCTTATAAATTCATTTTAAGAAAAGACCAGCAGCTTTTTTTCCCCCTTAAAATAAGTAGAGAAATTACAGATAATATTTGCCAGTGATGTCATTTTGTTTTGATCAACTGTGTGGCTAAGTTGAAATGACCACCAGAAATGAAACCCTTTATAAAAATATTGTTTCTTGTCCCTGCTATAAAAAAAAAATATGAAATATTTTTAGTTAGTTTGCTTCTTAAACACCATATACCTATTTTTCTTTAAAATAGAATTTTGCGATTTAAAGATGAAAAGAGCCTGGTGGAAGAGAAAGCTTGTGAAAGTTATGTCCTATGCCATAAGATCAAAAAAAGTGTATCTTCTTTTTGCAATCCCCAGTGGGGTTTTTTTTGTGTTGTGTTTTGTTTTTGGTTTTGTTTTTGTTTTTAAAGTTGCTCTATAACCCAGAAAGCCTAGCTCAGATATCTGGCAATGGTATTCACTGGCCCATTAACTTATGGTGCACAGGCAGATAGGAAGGAATTTCAACAGAAACTAAAGATACCCGCATTATTAATAATACATTTTCCACCTCTCTTTCCAAGGACTGGATGAGCCATAGCTCTCTGCATACCTGAGCAAGCCGTGTAGGTGCCGAAAGCATGGCAAACTTGCGAAGCCTGAGAAAGGATGTAGTCATATTTAACGCTGCTTTCTGGATATAGATTTTCCCCTGAAGACCCTTCAAGCTGTCAATATCCTACTAAAAATAAACAAGCCTATGAGCAATGCAGCAATGCCTTTATAGCTGGTGATGAGAACGAGTGCCCGAAGGTAAAGGAACGCCCTAAGCTACTGACACATTGCACTTTTAAATTGGTGAGAGGAGACACCTCCTTCCCCCCAAATTGTGACCCATGGGCAAAAAAGAATCAAGTGTACTGTTTTATAGGCAGAAGTGACACTTCAAACAATTGTGGGCAAAGCCCCAACTCCTGAAACAAATAGCTAAGATGAAAGATGAACAAATTAATTAAAACAGTGAGAAAAAAAAAAGGGTCTTTAATTTGGGCTGAAATTAATGTTGCATGTGGTAGATGAGATAAATCAGGATGACACAGAAAGCACTTGTTACACAGCAGCCAATGTCTTCTTCGACTTCAAAATGGTTCAACTCCATTTTAAAACAGAAAATATAACTCTTAGCAGGACCAGCTCCTGCAGAAGTTGATATATGTGCTATATAATTGCTGAGGCAGTGACATTACCTTTGTAATCTGTACATGTCTTATAAAGCTGTCAAAAACTTTGTAGGAAAGCCATAACACAATTGGTGTGCAAATGAGGTGGGAGCTGTTTGACTTCTTAGCATGCAGAGAAGAACAAACTAGCTTTTTCTGCCTATTCCTTCCCCCATGTCATTCCCAGAGGTCAGACTCAACCCTTTGCTCTTCCAAGATCTTTCTAAAAGTGCCTCTATTCATACCTCTAATCTCAACCTCTCTGGACTCTCCATTGTTATTACTTCCACTTCTAAAATATGGAGATTTTATAAAACAAAACTATTCTCCACTACAGGATTCTACAACTTCATTTTTTTTTTTCATTTATTTTTTATTTATTCTATTTCTGGCTTTTACACTGTAAACTGGGGCACTGTGTTACTAGCCCACAGAAGAGCCAATGCCTCTTTGAATTTATTTCAGGCTCTGGCCTTAGATGACTTTTTGTTATTTTGACTAAAAGAACGCAGAAGTAATACTAAACAAAGCAAGTTTCCTGTTCTAAGCAGCTCAGTATAGTCTCTTTATGTAGGAGGCTACTCCTTGAATAAACTTGCTGCTCAGCAAAAGATGCTTGGTTTCTCCCCAGATGAACTCTGCATTGCTGGCTTTAAGCTACAGTTAGCAGTTCCAGTTAGAGCTATACATTTTAGGACAATTATTCTTGTCCTTGTTCAATCACCATTCTTTCAGTAGCAGTGACAAGCACTTTCAGAAAAGAGAGCTCTAAAGTCTGTGCTCTTATGAGAAAAATCCTGGTGAAAGCCTGTGAGTATAACCAAGAGTTTAATTTCTAGTGTATATAGGTTTATTGTTGGATTTAAAGATCAAGTGAATCTTGTCTACACAACAGAAATGGTGTAAAACTGGCATTTTTATTTAAAATCTATTTTCTCATCTCTATGCTTGACCTTTCTCTTTTTCATTAGTGTAATTCATTTGACTTCAGTTGGGCCCTATTTCTAGGACAGGATGAGAATGGCAGTCAGGGTTTTTCCATCTCTTTTGCACGTGGATGAAGTACTTTTACAATCAGAAGAAATGAAAGGACAGCTAAACTTAATATTCTCTCCAGTCCACACATTCTTCCCAAATGTATATACGGAAATGTATATATTTTGTTTGTACAAGATAAAGGTAAGTGACCTGACAGGCAAAGCTGAAGAGGAAAGCAAAGCAAAATAACAAGCAGAAATCCAAGGGAAGACAACAGCGTGGTTGTGGTTATGCAAAATATAAAGAATTAATGAAGAGAAAATATGTATTGGTGCCACCTACCAGCTGAAGCAGCCTCTAGAAAACTTAGTCTTCATGCTAGTGGCAAATGCAGGTTTATGTATGCAGAAGTGATAGATTGAGGAGAATTTGGTTGCTTAGATCTCAGTGGAGTGACATGGTTGTAGAATTGTTAGTTTGAATTCTTCCAAAATATTTCCAGATATTCCTAATTTTGCGTCTTGGCCAGCCCTACTTAAAACACATTTCCGACTATCAATTTAGTCATTGCATAGCTTTGAAATAAATTGTAATGAAACATACTGACATTGTACTGTATTATTGGCGGCCTATTATAAATCACTCGCTAAACTGTAGCATTCATGGGCTGCGGATAAAGTGTATGTAAAAGTGCATTATCAGCACTTGAGATTTATGGTTGCATTTCTTCGAGTTTTTAAATACAATTTCTTTTGTCACTTTAAGCATTGTTAATGGCTGCTCTTCAGTCCTACCATATGATGGGTTCTCAGAAATTTTAATCATGAAAACAAGTAAAATTATTCCTTTTCACTTCTTCCTTCAATATTTGGATACAAAATGTTACACAGGGTTTCATTTCTATACATGATTATTCCTTTGTGACAGCCAGGCTGTTCAATTATTTAACAACATGCCTATAAAACTGTGATTTAATGATAACGTATTTTTCCTTATTTCCAGGAGGACAGTTGTCTTAGTGATGGGAGATTAAATAACAAGCAGGCTGTGCTGCAAATGGACCACAGCCTTTGAATCTTTCATGTAGCTGCTAGGATGTATATCACATCTTAAAAGAAGATTGAAGGACTGAACAGACATGTTGTACCAATGCAAAGGGTTTAATTATGTGCTTAGCTTTTAGAAATGGTTCAATAATATATTATAAAGGGTATTTTGCAAGAAAAGCACTTGGCGGTAGCTTCAATTGCTTTAGAACTGTAAATATTTGATAGACCGTCTGTTGGTGACACCGCAGAAGAAAAAGAGCTGCAGCATTTTGACTCTTCGTGGATTCCTGAACAGTTAAGCAGAGACACTTGTGTCAGATCCTGAAAGTCAGGCAAAGATGGAACTTGAATCTGAATCTTTCATACCGCAAGTTATGCCGAGATTTACAAGGCAGGAGTTTTCTCAACAAATCAACAAACGTGGTGCAATTACACAAAACGGGCACGGTGCCTCACGCATTATTTTTACCTTTGGATCAAGCCAAGTATGAAACGCAGTGGATCGCTTCATTGGGAGCTACAGCTGGGAATACGTTGTTTGGATACGTCACGTTATGAAACAAAGAATATTTGCTGAAAAAGAAGGTAACTGGAAAAAAAAAAAAAAAAAAAAAAAGAAAGAAAAACAGATGACCTGAAAAAATCTGAACTGACAATAAGACTGCCAGCATGTTTGTTTCTATTTTGGACTAACCAGAACAACATCTCTATGGGAATGTTTTTGAAGAAGTCCAGTCTTCGAAGCCTATGGCAGAAGAGACACCATTACTTTTCTCTGCATTGCAAAAAGTCTGCTTTAAAGTGCCTCATTGAGGCTGGTGACTTACCGCGTTACATTTAAGCTCTCCATTCTTGCTTCCCAAGCTCAGCAAAATTCCACAGTGTCACCTACAGCTCTGCTTCAGTTTAATTTCACACCCCCTTCTTTGCTGCCTTCATTTACTCTTAAATGTCACTTTTCATGTCCCTTCTTTACCTAAGGACTCATTTTAGCTTAGCTTATTTGTGAATCATTCCTCAGAGGCTGTGTGTACTCTCTATTTTTTGCTTGTGTGTGCAGTTGAATTCATATGAATTCTAGTCTACTGTACCGTCCTCTGGGTAGGGATCTATCCTCTAGGAAGCTGTAAAATACAAGGCACCCATACAATTGTACCAAAAGTGATGATTAATTCTAAATAAAGTAAGATAAGTTTAAAGTAGCGTTGTGTTGGAACTAAAAGACTAACATCCAAAATGCATGGCTGATAGAAGCAAGTTAATGGCACTTAGCAATCAGTCCTTCTTAGCCTTCCTCCTCCCCTGCAGGTTTTTAAACTTATTTGAGCATGTATCCAGACACTATGACTTGCAGACATTTGTGTTTGTTGTGTTTGAGGAGGAGTGAGATGACTGTAGAAAGTGCTGAAGAAGGCAAATATATGCCCTGGCAATACCAAGTAAGAAACCAAGTGGGCTTACTTTTCACCTTTGTTTCAGGTGGTGGCTTACTTCTGTATGTCTAGGTAGAGACTTATTCACTATTCATTTCTGCTTAAGTCTCCTCCAGGGAGAAGGGAAAATGTGCTGGGCTGGCAGGTATAAACCCCCAAGCAGCTATTGTCAGAAATATGATTTCTGCAATCCATTTCTTAAAGGCTTCATGGTTTAGTCTCTGTAGTCAATTAGCCAGTCCATTTCTTCTTGGTATAAACCCTGTGACCTTCTCCAGTCATTGCATACCTAGAGACCATTTAAACCTGGTTACTTTGTCCTTAGAAAGAGAAAGATCAGCATAAAATATCTAGAGCTTTCTAACTATTTATTTGTCATATATGACTTCACTGAATGGGCATAATTCAGATCTTTGTTCTGGGATTAAAAGTAGAGAGGGGAGAATATCCCTTTTGTGGGAAGCAGGCTTTGAAAACTCATACACAAGTGTGCTGATTGATTTGGAGCAATGAGATTAACCAACCAGGGCTGCTAGCTGTCTCTCTTTCCTTTCAGCCGCATAGTTTATGCAACACACTTCCTTTCTTTTTTTCTTTTTCTTTTCCTTTTTTCCTTTTCCTTTTTTCCTTTTCCTTTTCCTTTTCCTTTTCTTTTTCCTTTTCCTTTTCCTTTTCCTTTTCCTTTTCCTTTTCCTTTTCCTTTTCCTTTTTCCTTTTTCCTTTCTTTCCTAGGTTGGAAAAACAAAACCAGACAAGTACTAGTTAATCTGCTTGGAGCTCACACTGAACAATTGTTCTCAAGTGCTCTCAACTGAGGAAATTTTCAAATGTGCTGCGTCAGTTCACCACCTGACCACTTGTAGATTAGGACTAACACCTTATTAGCACAGGTGCACAGGTACAGGATGAGGCTGTATTTATCCTTTGTATGTCGTCGGCTAAAAGAATAGTCCATTTAATTATTTGGATGTGAACTACAGTTTATGAACCATATTGAAATGATTTCTGGTTTTACTGTCTTTCATGGATAATTTAGCAGCTGTCATGATTACGTCTGAATTAGAATTTTGAAGAGAGAATTCATTTTCTTTTGCTACAGCGTGGATATTCTTCCAGTTGCACCGTGAGCTCATACACACTATTTTTGGTGGTTCATGTTTAGGATTTGTTTATTAAAAGAATTCAAAGTTGAGAGAAAAGACATCTTTCACTGCAGTTTTAGTTGTGGGCTACATCCTCTGCTGTTGTGCCATGATTTCTGGTCCTAACATGACAGCAGTGAAAAGTGTCTATCGCAAACTAACTCGTATCAGATGAGGAGCTGATGCTTATAGGTGGGTGTTTCTTTTTTCTTTTTTTTTTCCCCAAGCATGAGTCAGATCTGAAAAAAAGGGGGAAAAAAAAAAAAAGCCAGTCACTTAAAAGGTTTTGTTTTGTTCACAGTGGTGATCAGATAAAATCCACAGCTGGCCCCTGAGCTCAGCTGCACACATCACTGGGGTGCTGAGTTATCTCCCAGCGTGGATGAAGGCCAGAGGCTGTGAGATGAAGCAAACCTCTCCTCTATCTCCGAGTGAGGAAGGGTGAGGCTATAGTAACCTCATTCCCAGCTGCTACCGAACAGCCCTACAGCCAGGTACCCAATTTGGTGACGACAAGTACAAACTACTAGCAATGAATCAATGACCTGCAGACAGGTCATTTCCAAGAGTCTCATCCGTTGGAGGCACCTGGCTGTGTTTTTTACACAAACATGTCTGATCCCTATATGCCAGACACATATCACCAAATACTGTTAAAATACTGAATTAATTACTAGCTGCGTGCTTCGATACTGGTGCAATTTGCATTATTGTGACAAGTGCCAAAGATCTTGCTGTGCTTCCAAAGACCGTGAAAGCAGCAGGTTTTTTTCCTGCCCGTCTAGGGTAGCAAGATCATTTTATTTATATTTATTTATTTATATTTATTTTTATTCAACATTAGCTCTGTCTGAGAAGGCTCAGCAGACACCTTAATACAGCATTCTTGCACATTTTGAAACCGATGAAGCCCATAGCCCAGCTTCTCCACGGGTTCAGGCACCAGAGAGCTGACAAATCAGTTTTCAATACAAGAGATAGGTAAGTAACAAGGGAACAGGGGAGAATGGGAATTTGGTTCAGTAATTTCCTAAGATGAAAAGCATTTACAAAATGATTTGTTCCATGAAAAACATGCTGAACCACACTGACACTGCTGTCCTTGGGGCCCCATGGGTGTAAGTGTGGACTTTTTGGCAAGGTAGTTACCTGAATATGGAAAAGATAAGGTTCCCTCAGACCATTGTCGAGATCTAAGTGAGTATTGCCTCTCAACTCTAGATATTTATTGCAAGTGGCAGTTTGGGTGATTGGACAAAGCAGGATTTGGGACTTAATTTCCCTACAGTCAGCATTTTGAAAACCCCAAGTTCCATTTTCTGAAGAAAGGCAATAGGGATTGGACTTGTCGGTCTCAGTTACACTCAAAAATAGGCTTTTTGCTTTGTAAGCGACATAAGCACTTGAGGTGCTTCCATGTTCCTGGCTCTGTGAACCTCACATTACTTCTCTTTTTTAATTTTCTCTCAGATGGAGAGCTGAGACTGTGGTTCAGAACCACTCTTCCAGCACCACGGGCTGAATACCCACAGAGACAACGCAGGACTTCCTGACGGCTATTCAAGCGCAAGAAGCTGTCCGATGGGATGAAGTCAGACTGTCATAAATAGATGCTGAGTGCTGTAATGTGACAGATCAGGTCAAACATTTTTATTCTGTCAGTTTGAATGATATTGCAGACCCGGAGGCTTCCGACTGGCTGAGTTTTAATCACCGAGGTAATTTTCTGTGCGTGTTTCTTTGCAACGCTGCATTGGAAATTCCACGGCACTGAGCACAGGCTGTTACTGATTCCATTTATGAGAAAAACCTCTGCCTAATTCAAGAGCATAGTGATTTACCAGAGACATAAGGTATAAGCATGACTTCACGCTCTCGCCATGTACTGAAATCACTGAGCCTAGGGAATTAGGCAAATTCAGTGGTGTTTAAGGACCCCGTTTGTGGCAGACACTTGAATGGAACATGAGAGGAGAGCTATATTCTGTGCTGAATTTCTGCTATAGCAAGGAGAATTGTGAAAGTTTCCTTGCTATGAGGAGGTGGGGTGGTCAATGACTGCATTACTGTACTACTCTTCTCACATTAGGGAGCGCGGACTAGGAGCAATAGGAGCACAGCAACCATGAAAATCCAAGGGTGAAGTATCTAAGTACACTCCTGAGACCAAAGTGTGGTACTTTGTGGACCGTGGCAGGTTCAATCTTCTAATGCTCACAAGAAAACAAGCTTTAAAAGAGTAGGAAGTATTCTTCTGAAAAGTCTTCTTTTCAGATGGCTAAAATACATTTTGAGTGGTCTTAATAGATGACTAGAAACAGTTCTGCTGCTATATTAACTTCATGATTTAACTTCAGCACTACCTCGGACATTGACATGGTAGAAGTAAGAGAAGTACTTTGACACGTGGTATGGAATTGCTCTAAGAATCACAAGAGATCAATGGACTCAGAAGACCTGGGCTTGTCTGCTTTAAAAACCTTGTGAAATCTGAAAGGTAAAAATGCTTTGGTTATTACTCTTTATTGACGCCCATCTATTTTATTTTGAAAAAGGGTCTTGTGAGAACAGATGTGTAACTTCTGACTGTGTTTGCAACCTCTTATTCTTTTTGCAGACAGGGTAGGCAATATTGCAGAATGGCTGATGGTCAAGCAGGCTGAGGACCAGAGTCAGATAATCTAAGGTTCACTGAAGTCTCTGTGTTCTCCTGTCCACAAAGATTTTGGGAAGGTGTGTCTGCATCTCAGCACACAAACGTAAGTTAAGTGACCACAGAAACACACGTCTGTGGCTTAAAGCTGGGTCTCATGGTTTATTACCAAATTCTACTCAGTGTCATCCCCCAAACTCAAGTGGATTATACAGCTATTGACTTTTTCTTTCAAGCGTCCGGAAGTCATGGTAAAATTAAAGTTTATGCAATTCTGATGGCTGATAAGTGGTCCATGAAATGTCAGTGAATGGCAGGCCACCATAAACTGCTTTTAACGCTTGTTTTCATTCTAATTCACATCAATGACTGTGAGCAGTGAGACTATTATCAAGCTAATACAAGACCAGCGTTCTAAAACTTTGGCGGGTCAATTTCTACCTTAGAAACACTCAGCATTTTTTCTTTTGTTTTTCCTTTCCCGCCAAAAAGAGATTTTAATTCCCCATGATGGACACCAGAATTTCTCAGAGGTCTTGATCACAATGTTCTAACTTCACTGCAAGAATAAGAGAAAATAACAGAACATTATCTTCTCCATGGTTTATAGAACTTGGAAGTCTCTCTGAGTGGACAGGTAAGCAGGTTGCTCATGTTTCCAGTGACTCCCCAGGATATTTAGCTTCGCTTAGAATACCGGATCATTTTTAACATCGGGTGAATGCTTTCCCTTTTCTAACTGCAAGGGTTATAAATTATGTTACCATTTGCTGTCATTCCAAAGTAGATAGTTTAGAACATGCAGCCAACTCAATAAGTTTACAGAGCACCTTTTCTTCTTTGGCAACGTGAACCAAGCACATAGGGCTGTCAGCCGGCTGTATGGCAGTAGTACTAAAGGGTACTAACAAGGAGCTGTGGGAGCTGTGACATGCAGCTGTAGTGAAGCTGTGCCTTGGCAATAAAAAAAAAAAAAAAAAAAAAAAAAAACCAAAGGAAGAAAGATTGTAACCCAAGAAAATCCATAGTGTGAGACATGATCCAACACAGGAAAGATAAACACAAATCAAAGTGGGAAAAAGACACTCTAGCGGTGAGGGAATTGAATGCCTGGAACAAAGTGCCTCAGCCAAAGGAGGGGATTTGATTTGCTGATGGTTACCTGGAGACCTTCAGGCTGAAGTTTTCAAAATATATGTTCCACAGAGAACCGGCTGCCCAACTCACTGCCTTCCCACCCTGAAAGGGTCTGGACCTCTTTCGTAAGGGATGTACTCACTGGTAGTGTAGAGAATATATTTCCCCACAGGTGAAATCTCTGAGTGGGCCTATGATTCATCAGCAGAAAGGCCGTTTCTGACCTATGGATCTGTGCTTACACACTATAGTACATATCCTGATGAGCCTAGGCTCTTTTTTTCCTTTGTTCTGTCTCATTCCTTTGAATGAACATTAGAGCCACCTAAACCCTGGCTGTTCTTGAAGGTCATACACAGGAAGGCTCCTTCAAAGAAGCATTCCCATAGCAGCCAGAGAAGGAATAGGTATAATTTCTGAAGCGGTCGCTGCTTATTCCCCTAGGATATGCCTTTTTTAAATACATGGTGAGATTTTCCCCCTGATTTTCCTAAGCTGTTTTTTTATTGTTTGACATATTTTAGACCATTTTTTTTTCTTTTACTCTTTTAAGTAAACTTTTTACTAGTTCATTAAAAGAATGCAGTAATGCCCTCATATCTCTTAAGATTTTCCCTTCTTCTCAGAAGAAGTCTTTGGACTTCAGAGAGCTCTCTTTTAAAGCAAAATAGGGTTTTTTGGGTTGGTTTGGTTTTATGCCTTATACACTCAAATGCATGGTGCAGTACCTTTATGAAGGATTCCTTCAACCTTTGTAAAGGTTACAAGGAGAAAAACATGGAGAAAAAAAACAAAAAACAACCAAAAGTTGGAGGATGTTCTCCAGCAGACAACTGACTCATTTTTTCCTTTTGCTCTTGTCAGAAAGTGGACAAAAGAAAAATTGAGTACTGTTGACAATCTGGACCAAGTATTCAAACACACACTAAAGAGACCAGCATCACTCATTTATGATGCTTTTACCTCTGTATTTTTCAGTCTTTCAGGTATCTACAGGTATGATATGAGTCCTGGGACCCCCTCATTTCTTGTTCTGGTGTTATTGTATTCTGTCACCAGTATTAAAACCATGAAACTGGCAGTGAGCACAGAGACGCAGTTGATGCTTTAGAAATAATGAAATGTCACTCCCATTACAGAACAATGTGGCATTTAATGATTTAATGGGACTATGCAAAGTTTATTTGCATTATTATTCCACTGTAATGATTTTTCTTGGCAGTCAAAGCCGCCAAAAATATCACTGAATGTTAATTCAGATGAACTTGAAAGGCAGCCACATAGGGAGTGACCTGAAATCAAAGCTTTTGGTCCTAGCCTTCAAAGGAGGCTGCCCTGGAGGGTATCATTAGAATCTTCCCTTAACCTTACAGGCTTCAAATTTGAGAAGAGGACATTGCAAAAAACCCCAACCCACACTGAGCAGGACCCACGTCACTTTCAGAAGCAAAAATTAGAGCTCCGTAATTAGCTGGCAGAGAGAGAAATACCCCTGGATTTAAATATCATTAACACAGCTAATTAAATATCAGAAAGTGTTATATGACAATATTCTGAGGAAAAAAATGAAGATTCTATTTTCCGGTGACGGTAATTTTATTAAATTTTAATCATCTTACAGTGTTAGCTCTACAGAACGTTAGCAATTGTAACTGTGTTGATCCTTTAGTTGTTTGAGTGGAGGTTGTCAGAGCGCATTACTACTGAGCTTTACAGCTGGAATGGTTTCTCGTATAAGAAATATAAATGAACTTATTGGCATGTATATGATGATTGTGGCTGAAAGGAATAAACCAGTGACTTTTGAAGTCCCTGTTTTACCTGGCTCTCCAAATAAATATACACTCCAGAGGAGGGGTTGCGACCAGGGGCTTTTATGTAATGACCCTGTTTTAGTATTGAACGAGGTTTGGTTGGGGTTTTTTTTGGTTTGTTTTTGTTTGTTTGATTGTTGTATTTTTGAGGGTTTTGTGTTTGTTGTTTTTTTTTTTTTTTCTCAGATACTCATTTTATTGAATTAAAAATGAGGTTTCAAACAGCAAAAAAAGACTGGGTTAATTTGTGAGAAAAAGTGATAATTCTTTGGATGTGGAAATTTTTTCCTGTTATTTTATAAACATTTTTGTAGTTTTGCTAAGCACAACTACTTTACATTCAAACTTAGCTAATGAAATATTAATCCCCATGAAGTTAAAACAAAAAGCCTCCTTGAAAGAAAGACAGTTAAGTGTTATAAGAAAAGGGAAAATGGGAGAAAAGAGAAGGAAGGGAGAATGTTTTCTTTTGCAAACTATTGTTTTATTTTGGAAGAGAATAAACAGTTTTACTCTGCCAATAACCAGCAAAAAAAAAAAAAAAAAATGCTGCTATAGTCCTGCTCCAGTCCCATTTGTGATCCCTTGGGTCTGTAACACAGATGACACAAAACAACATTTAAATCATGTGTGAGGATGCCAATCAACATTCAGTAAACCCCAGTGTAACCAGCCTTCAACTCTGTGGAATAATTGCCTTCTCTTTTCAATACAACAGACAGAAAACACAAAACCAGATTTCTAACAGTTTCTTTTATTCCTTTAAGTTAGAAACCAATTAGTACCAGCCCTACCTAAAACCAAAACAAAAGGAAACAACCCCCCCAAACAAACCAGCCAAACAAAACAAGACAGGATATTATATCTCCCTAGTACCTGGAAACTAAACAAGTATTAAGAACATGGATCTGAAAATGGCATGCCAACATTATTATAGAAACAGGACCAAAAAGAGAAGAGAAGAGTGAATGTGTGCATAAAAGTGAAGAAAAAATGTACCCACATGTCTGTGTTCTTTGTTATCTTTTTTTTTTTTTTTTAAAGCAACCTCTCAATACCTTGGTTGGAAGGCTAATTAACTTAACAGCAGGATCCAGGCTGAAATCAGCGCTTTACCCACGGTAATCATTAGGATCACAGTTTTCTCAGGGCCTATGGAAAGCAGCCCATGCAACTTAACTCAGCTCCCCATGCGTATGCATAATGACGGAGTCTTTAATTACATGCTGGAACAGTATTTTTCTGACTGGAACCCTGGTGGATGAATGGCTTTTGGAGAAGGAATGGAAGACATTCTTGGCAGCAGGGCCTCTACCTTGCTGCCTGCAACAGGGAGGACACAGCAAATGCAGCAGGGGACATCAGGAGAAGCCGATTTTGTGAATGGGGAGTGGGATTCTCTCCTTGTCCCTGCTCACGTGGTAGCGGCAATAGCCTTCAGCCAATCTGTCCCGAGGCGGCTGTAATTCTCCTCTGCCTATTTGTAGGTGTCCCCCTAAAACTGCTGCTTGTCCTAGGGGACTTCTTTTGGCCAAAACCCTAAAATTAGGGTTCATTTATTCGGTCTAGCTATTGAACTAAGAAATATATTATGTGCGGAGTCACAAGTCCCATCTACTCAGCAACTAAGTACTCACACCTTCGTGTGTGCCTGCAGGATCTACAGTCATAGCCTGTACTGAGAAATTAGTGGGTTTGCACAGAGAGTTGAAATCAGAATTTTCAACTAAAAACAGGATTGTGAATATTTTTTTTTAAATATTCTTTACTGCGCTGAGGATTTGAAATAGATTACTACTTTTCCATGGCATTTAGTATTACAATAGATATTAAAGGTCTGATATTGAACCACGTCGCTCCTGTTGTGTGCCCGTGAGACTACTGCAACCAAGAGTGGTAAATAAACTTGTAGTGATGTCAACAGAGATCAGAGCCAACCCCAACGTGTGCATGTTATTATGTATAATATATGCAGTTAGCCATCATGCCACAATAGCTTGTCCTCGGCTGTCACACTTATTACATCAAAGCTGTGTAATTTAGAGAAGCAATTTTTTGCTTAGAAGAATCTAATCTTACTATGGACACTAAGGATTACCGGGTACGGAGTTATAAAAAGACATAGCGAGGAGTCAGGTGAATTTCCAGACTCAAGATAGTCACTAAAGTCATTTCACCTAACTTTAGCCATTTAAAAATTAGGTCTTTGTAGTAGGAGTCAAAGCAACTAGGCAATAGCAGGAGATCTGTACTTCCAAAGAGTGATTCATTTAAACTATTTTAGACACTTCTCTTGAGAGGGGGTGTATTATGCTCTATAAATGCACTTCTGTATGCCCTGACTGTAGCTGGGCCTGGATGACTAGATTGCATTAATCACCTGCGTTTTCATAGCTGAATTTATATTAAGTGATGCCTAAGTGTGCGTATTCTCAGCGTACTGTAGTGCTCAGGTACCGCAGAGCCTCTAAGAGAATGTCACCTGTCACCTTCAAAAGAATGAAACCCCATTTATTTTCCAAAATAGTTAGAACCTGAGTGCCTCGAAAACATAAAGCAAGACTGACAGGAACTATGGCAAATCCACAAGTGGTTTTCCATCCTGTGTTTTGTAATTAGCAACTCTTTTCCACAGGGCTGCTTGCAAAGGAATAGTGTTGGCTTTTATAGCTGGAAACACTGGAATCAATACAATTTTTATTTTGAACAAAAAAAATTTAAAAAGAGAAAAAGAAACAGTGATTAAGTCACAGGTCTGTTTAACTAAGTGTTTCTGTCAATGATTTCTGAGAAATTACTGCTTTAAATTGAAAAAGAGAGGGCATGAAAAATTGAGCAATCACAAAGAAGCCTTGAGTATTTTAGAAAATAAAAATCCTCCATACGCAAAAATATTTTAAAATGACATATAAAATTCACTGCAATTTCTAGTCCCAGAATGTCTCAAGCTTATAACAAGAGTCAATTGAGATAATTTTTTCCCCTTTAACTAGTAGGAAACAAAAGAAAACCAAAAAAAATGCAAGTTGGTTTACTTGTGCGCTGATACTTCTACCATGAAGAAAGCTTTCTTATTCACAGAAATGAGGAAAACTAGCCCATAAAGCACAGAAATGAAAATCTTTCATGGCAATGCTTTACCGGTGAGAAGCAAATTTAAAAGCCAACAAACAAACAAAGCCCCCAGCTACCATTGCATTTGTGTCTCGGTTAACAAAGTGCATATCACAGACCTGCTCAGCTGCCTTGTTTCTGAACGCACCAACAGACAAATGAAAAGGCAGCAAATGGGACTTGGTATATCTCCACTGAGGTCAGCGGTGTTTCTTAAATTTACAAGCAGAAAAATTGGCTCGGTGGTAACACCTTTTCTAACCTGCATGCAAAAGCTTTCATGAAATACTATAAATCCTTTTAATAACCCACCGACTTATATGCTTTATTACACTCTGCAGTGGTGTTAACCTCTGAAAGATGCTATAATGTGACCCATAATTAGAATTTGACATATAAAGTGAACTGTAATAGGACTGCTGAAGTACAGTTCCCTGACGTCTAGCTTCTAAGAATTCCAAGAGAACGATCAAGTGCCAAGTTGCCTTGCTCCTTCTCAAGTAATTGGAACCCACAGAGGGTGGCGTTGGCTGACAGTAAAACTCCCTTTTGTGCAGCCAAGCACAAGGTCTGCATATCACACAAGTACTGTGTTTGCCAAATTTTGAAGACTGAAATGAGCTTAATGTGGCATGGGGGCTTACGCTTGCCCTTTGCACAGGAGGAGGCTGCCTGGGGAGGCTCTGACATATTTTCCCCACATTTTTACTTCATTGTAATTTGCTGGGTGTTTTGGCAGTCAAAGCTGAAACATATCAAAGAACACTTTTGTGTTCTCACACACAAACTGTAAGTTACAATGGTGCTTCAGTTTTGTACAGAAAGCATTCATACCTATTTGAAACGTACAAAAATTAGTTGAAAAAGGAAGAACTTATTTTTCAGATCATTTCATCAGCTGAGCTACCTATCCAGACAACCATCTGTCAAACATTAGTTTATCCTCACATCACACAACTGAAAAACTCATAGAGGTCACCTTCATTTCACACACAGAGCCTGATCTATGGGGATAAAGGCTCAGTTCAGCTACTCAAATGTGGCCATTTAGTGCCATCCGAGATGCTGCCTGGCCTTCAGTTACTACTCCAGGTAGGTTTGTACCCCCCATAGATACATGTTTTATCAAACCAGCCCCACACAGATATCTTGACATAGAACTTGACACCAATGTGCAAGCAGCTGAATCAAACTATAAGTGACTTTATAACTGACCTCTGTGACAGAAGAGGGAAATGAAATGCATTTCATGAGGCATAAGACTGGTTCTTACAAATGTCCACATATTCTTTTCTCTAAGTATTCTGAAATTCTCAATCACTTTCAAAATTGGTGTGCTGTCTCATAATTACTGAAGTATTGGATGGGATTCTGCTCCAGACTCAAATGCCTCAAATTAGGTGTGTCTGCTGACAAATTAGGTATCTACACTCTTCTCAAAAGGCAATGGGGAGTTAGTGAATACTGTCAGTGGAGTCTAAAGCACAATTCATCTCACGCTAACACTAAAGATATTTGTTGAGTTGATCTCTCCCCTGTTTTACAGTCAGTGTAGCCAAAACTACTACCATCCTTCACATCTTAGATCAGTTATTTCTTATTTGAGGGTACCATGTCCAGCAAAGACTTTCTTGTTCTTATTCATTACCTGCATCACAAATTTTCTTTAACACACTCCAAAAATCTCCTGGAGAACAACTTTGGCCCTCTTGCCCTTTCCTCTATGCCGGAGAGCCCTGTTCATGGTGTGTTAAAGTTTTCCTTCACCGGTATCATTGATTATGAGGGTCCATGGGCTGGACAAACCCTTGGCAACTTCTCCATGACATCCTGGATCTGGGTGACAGGCAAGCAGCAAACCTTGGGCAACAGCAGGTCTGGCCAGTGGATGGGTGCAGCTGCGCACTGGCTCTTACCCGTGGATCAGATCAGCCTCCCAGATGCCTCCCCCACCAAAGCCTGTCCCTCCTCTCCTGCTGCCAGCTTGCACTCTCCTTCCATGACTGCACATCCAGCAGGAGATCACAAGCTCCCAGCCGGCTCCCATCATCATGTGACCCCAACCCACTGCCCCCAGCTATGCTTGGTGCAGGGGACCATATCCTGTGGCATCTCCCCGTTATTGTGTTGACTCACAATCTCATCTAGTTTCACACAATGCCCCGGGGCTCACAGCATGCCCTGCTCCAGGCCAGCAGCCACATCAGCTCATTGACTGCCCCCTTGCACTCCCTGACGTCCTAGGTAGGAGCCTGAGCACCAGCCCACTCTAACCTTCCCTAGAAGATTACCTGCCTTGCAGGCAACTGCTTGTGCTATTTTCCATTTCTCAGCCACGGTGGTCGCACCAGCTGTGTGCCCACCCAGTCTGCCATGCGTAGCCTCTTCCCACACACGGGTGATTGAGCTGTGCTCACACAGTCGGCAAGAAAGCCGTTCTCCTGAAGTACACATTGCTGAACAATAGAGGGTAAGGATGTGTGTTGTGGAACAAGGAGAGTGAATGATGGGTGGGCCGAGCTGCATTATTCTCTTGGCTTTGGAAAAGTGAGAAATAATCGTTGATTTAGCTTTTGTACGTGATATTTTTACTTGGTAGCCATGGCACCTGGAGCTTTGGTTAAGTGCTTCTTCTCTATGTTGTGCAAAGAAACAAATAAATAAATATTGCTGCTGTCTTCCACTGAATACTCCTTGGGGCTGACAGAGACACAGATACACTTTCTGACAAGAAGGCTTTGTGGTCTGTTTGGTCTTGGTGGTTTTGTTGTTGTTTCTTTATTCCCTGAATAGCAACCAGTGAACCTCAGAAGTAAAAGACAGGCATATTTATGCCATTTCAGTTACAGCAGAATAAATAACTAGTTGTGACTACTGCCTGTTTGTGCCACATTAACATGTAAATCATCCCACACCTGAGCTCAGAGTTGCCCTGGGGCCCTCAGCCTGGGAGTGGGAAGAGATAAAATGAGCATTCATTAAAAGAAAAGAAAAAAGTCACCCTGTCACGATCCATCACTCTTTCTCGTGCAGCTCAGTGCTGTACTGCTTTAGTATACCTGCCTCCGAAGCGGAAGAGTAACCTTTGGGAAATGTGGTACGATGACAGCTTCGTATTTTTGGTACTTCCATGCAGGGGTGTAAAAATTACAGAGACTTTGTGCGTGCCTGCTCTCCAGGCTGTGCTGGGAGATAGCCACTTCATTTCTTCAGCATAACAATCGAACCAAATGAGCGTGATTGCAGTAATCAAGACATTAACAGAATATAAGTGAGGTAAAGTTTGCAGGGAAAGAAAATAGCCACTCCCTCAGATGCTCAGCTGATACTTTGTAATGAATAACTCCTATGAGACTTTTTGCCACTTTTTCTTCTTTGTGAATCATCCCTAAATAGATACAAATTTTCTCTAGTGTGTTAGTTAACTAAGAGTACTAATCTTAGCATGGTATCTTTATAATTCCTCTTCTGTACCCAATTCACAATCAGTTGATTATGACTATCTATTATTCTGTATTTCAATTACTCAGGTAATTTTTCATTCCTAAAATATTGATTGTCTATTGATGCTCACAACAATTTTAATCTTCACTTTCTACAAATATTCTCCAATATTTGTGTACAACTACAGTATTGAATATTTTTGCAAGGAAATGCATTTGGTAAAATATTAATGGAAAAAAACACTCAGAAGACATACCTTCACTAAAAATTCTGGGCATAGTCTTTGCTACGTACAGAACAGTATTTTAAAGGAACATTCAAGTTACAGGGCTTTAAAACTTTGGAAATGTTAGATTAGTGGCTATCTGAGAATTATACACCAGCCTTCTACTGGGTCTTTCCTGTAGCCCCGTTTTTGTTTGGTTTGATGGTTTGGTATGCTTTGGAATTTTTATTATTATCATTATTTTCTTCTGCATTATCTTTATTTTTGTTTTCCTAACCCAAGTAATATTTATTCCGTTTGAAAAGAATTAGACAATTGACCAGGTCACGTTCTTTTAATTTTGCCCATTTTTGACATATGGCTACCAAAGCTTTGCAGCCATCAGGAAAAAAAACTACTCAACAATTACTAGTCCTAGAAATATCGTGATGCAGATATAATTAAGATTAGACCTTTTAGCTGAAATTAATAATTTAATCAATGAAGGAAAAATGTAGCAATGAATCATATAGACTCATTTTCTCTAGAAATATTAGTAAAACATGACTATGAAAGAAGCTGAAGAATAAAAGATCATGTAGAAAAAGACAATTTATTCTAACGAAGTTTAAAAATGAATGGAACTTTTGGCAATTCAGATGCAATAATTCTTGTACAGAAGGTTTCCAAGAATATTACATACCAGACATTTTTCACCAAATTGTCCAACTATACATGTAAAATGTGCATTTCCATGTGCAAACTGGATTTGCAGAACAAGTATTAGCTCATAGCAAATTGCAACTTCATGTATCGATCTCTGCATTGAACAATCTATACTATAACTGTAAACTTTCCTCTTCTACATGAAATTACCTGTTTTTTTAGTGTACTATACAAAAACGTTCAATTTAGATGCCTGTGGGAAAACTTCTCCCTGGATGTGTTTCGGAAGAGATTGAATTGGAGCTTAGTTAACCGCAGAGTTTTTGCAATCATCTACATGCAAAAAAATATGAGGATAACTTTATATGCCCGTGCTTCTAAAAAAAGGCTGTCAGCTGCTGCCATCAAAAAAGAAAGAAAAAATCATAGGAATACAAGAGCAGTAAATGTGTTATGTTGTCATGACAACTGCCATTTCTAGTCTAGAGAGCTGAGAGAGAAAACATGCACGCACAGAGGAATAAGAGAAGAAACTTTATAAGATGTCCAGGCCAAAATTAGAATTGACCCAAACTGTCTCAAATAGTTCCAAGGAGAGATGAAAAGCATTTGTTGTATTTATTGACTGATACTGAAAAACATTAAGAAACATGCAAGTACAAAGGCAAAAAAATCATTGTCCTGAAATGTTAAGTACTTGTGGAGTGTTTGGTAGGAAAGACAACAGTATTATTAGAAGAAGGAAACCTGAATGCAAGTTTCCACCATTCTAGGTTTTCTGAAAGCAAGAGGATTTCCATGTTATTTTAGCTTAATTATATCATGGACACAGTGATGATACATTATTTGTAAGGATAAACACCTTTCTTACATTTCCAGAACTTGCCTTTATTATGAGCACAATTTGTGACATGCACTGGGATTGATTCAACGTCCAGGAAAGGAGATGCCCTGCGTAGCCAGGGTTTATCCTTTGACTTATTTCACTTAGGTACTCTAACAAGGAGGTAAAACTTTTGATGCCGCTTTGGTGCCACTGTTCTCAGAGAAACTCTGAAAAGTTTCAGAAATTTCAGGGAAGTCTTCTCAAAGTCATAACACTGAGTCAGATTAAACAATATCCTATTGATCACATCTCATGCCATGAAAGAAATTTTTTTCCCCTCAGTCATTGAGTGTATTAAAATTATTCATACTTGGTAAGCTTGGATTGTAAAGCTCAAGCAAAAGAAGCAGAGGCGAAGCTCAAAGAAGCCATATGAGGATAATACATGCCGTAATCAACACTGGAGCTTCATGGTTGGGTAACATTTATCCTTGTAAGTGTGGAAAAATAATAAAAAATTAGAAAACAAAATTGTCTAGAATAAGACAATGTACTTTAAAATACTTTTTAAATGACATGTTGTGTGCTTTGTCTTACGGCTGAGCCAGATCATCTTGCAAGGAGTAGTGAAATGAATGCACGTTACTATATCCCTTATTTTTTTCCCACTCCCAAAAATGGTATTTGGAAGATCTTTATTCTGCTTGTGCAATTTGTACATTTTATATGAAATTCTTCAAATTTTGCCTGAAACAAAACATTTTCCTGTGCTGAAGCTAGCCTTACCGGCAAGGAAAGGAGAAAGCTGGGGGTATTAATAATTAAGCAGAGGACCTCTGGAAGCAGGAGGGAGCCCGGAAATCACTGAAACGTGTTTTAGGATCCAGAAGACAATTACAGCTTTGATAATAATAAAAGATTCATAAACAGCAAGGTCTATAAAAGGCTTTGCAGATACTTCCAAAGTGAAAGGAAGAAAAAATAAAAACAGATTCATTACTTAATAGAACAGGAAGCTAAGTAACGAGCGATGCAAACTTATGTTCTCAGTGAACTCCCTGATTCAATTTTTACACAAAGACATTCAGATGCAACCAGATGCTTAATGCAATTATATTAACAGTGCACAGGTGTGCAGATCAGAGTAGGAAAAAAGAATAGAAAATTTCAGTGTATTACAGAACTTATGGTAAGCAGCATTCTGGTGTTCAGGGCCTGATGAAAATCATTGGGAGGGCTAGTTAAACTTTTAACTTAGCATTTGATTGTTGTTGTTATTGGAAGAAGAGGAGGGCCCAGGAGACTGGAAAAAAGGGGTCTTTATTTAAAAAAAAACAATATAGAGTGGGATAAAGAATTATGGTGATTCAGATTTACTATATTAACAGGGTTAAATGTTTAAAAAATAATAATATGTAGGCATGTAGGGGACAGTAATTAGTAAATAAAGGAGCAAACAGTTTGCTTGAGAAGCAACTTCTCCAAGTAAATCAAATATTATTTTAGCATGGTGACCAATACAAACATAAATATAGATGCAGTATTGTCTTAACTTTAGTAAGGCTTCTGATACCAGCTCACAGAATTAGGAAATATGGTCTGGGTAAGGAAATATGGTTTGGGAAAAATTGCCGTAAAATGGACATATACTTTGTCGAAAAATTCTGCTTAGACCTAACTGTAATGGATTTCTGTCAAAAAGGAAGGCAAATAAAATCAGTCTCTTCTATGCCCAAGTTTGTGCCACTATTTCCATTAATGATTCAGATGATAAAAAGGATAATATACTTATAAAATACACAATTGACTCCAAAGAAGAACAGACCAAAATATTTTAAGAAGACAGGATCAGATTCCAAAATAATCTCAGTAAATTGGAAAAATAGTCTAAAATCAAGGACAGAAAATTAGATAAAGACAAGAGTAAAGTCTGTAAGAAGGACAAACAAAATGCATAATTGAAAAACAGGGAGCTTGGGGCTCATTGGCAGTATTGCAGAAAAAGTATGGTGAAATATACTGAATTCCAAACCAAATATGAATAACCAGCAGGAAACAGTTACAAAAACTCTCAAGTCTCATTCTGGGATATCTTACAGATTTACAAGGCACAGAAGACAACTTTTTCATTAAATTCAGATGAAGCTTTGCCTAGAATACTGTTCAGTTTGGAAACGCAGTTTTGGGGATCATTTGGAAAAATCAAAAAGTCACAAAGAAGAATCAGTGGATTAAAAATGAAGTTCAAAGGGGCGATATTTTAAAGATCTGGTTTAATTCCAGAAAAAAGGAAGACGAAGAGCAGTGTCTGCGTTTAACCCATTTTCCAATATGGCTACGCGCAAAGGGAAGAACAAATTGGCTCAATCTTCAAAAACATTTTAAATCAGAAAGTACAAAGTATATCTGTCTGTAAGCACAGTTAAATTCTGGAAAAAGAGAGTTTGGGAGGGGGGCTCTGGAATCTCCTTCTTTACAAAACTAAGAAGACGACGAAGAAATCACCAGTCGAGACAAGCATGTTGCTGTGAGCATGCCATACACATTGGAGCTGAGGGAAGAAGATGGCCTGAATGGTTTTCCCCAGGTAGGTAGAGAACCTCTGACTCCAGGTTAGCCCAGACCCTGCTCTGTTTCACAGCAGTTAACAGGAATAATCCAATTTTCAGTTGCGTGAGCAGGGGCCTCTCACCAAAGGGCAGGGAGTAATAGTTCTCCATGTCATTGTGGTGGCACTGGGCACAGAATGTCACTTTCTCATTAGTGTAGATATTTCCATACAGGGGACTGCCAAAAAAAGCACACTAAAAATTAGTCGGGCGTTTGGACTTACTGATTTATTGGAAAAAATTAAAGCTCTGATTCATGAAGATACTTAAGCAGTGTGTGACTTGTACATTTGAGTCATCTCCTAAATTGAGTATGTTTTATTATAACTACATGTGGAGAATACAATGACTTCCATTAGGGTCTGGTACATCCCAAAATTCATGGTAGAACTCTCTTGCCTTTTGTATGCAAAATCAGGAGAAGCAGAACTTCAGAAAACACATTTCAAGAAATTATCATTGTCAGAGAGATGGACTGGATTGACAGAAGTGTCTCTATCCACCTCTCAGGCTTCATCTATCCCATGTGCTGTGTTCTTTTTAATCCTATAGCCCATGTCAATCACTGTAATAAGACCATAATCATTCTGCATCTTTCCCCTCTTCTTGTTTGTACAGGTAGATATGCGTATGTACCTATCAACTTTACTTTCCCACACCTCAACTCTCTACATACATCTTTTCCCTCCTACTCAAACTCAAAAAACTTGTGACTCTACAGTAACAAAACCCCCAATGGTTTCTTCATACAATACAATGACAAATATTTTAAAAACTCTGGGAAATAACCAAGTTGTTCTCACACATTCCAAGTTAAACAACCACTATGTTTCTTCCAGCTACTGAGTTTATTTCTTATTGCTTTAGTCCTTGCTTAATCATTTGTCCCTTTTAATTTCTTGGGTTTGATGTCTACTTTGAACCAGTGTAACACCCATGGAGAATACATTGAACAGACAGGAGGCCACGTGAAGTGCCTTAAAAACCTCCATGGTTTATGATACTGAATGTGGTGCAAGGAACCACAGCACGAATCTGCTTAGAGTCAGAAAGGTTTGTTTGTGTATTTGAACACAAAATGAAATTCTAACTTCAAGTTATATCCTGTGAGATCAATGATAATTATGTTTGCTTTGCAAGGATAAACATCTCATCTCATTTAACGTGCCTTCGTTTTCATCTTTATTGCATGGAGCAGATTGAGTATCCCTGTGTATTGCTTTTGGAGGTACCTGCCAGCAAATAAAAGGTCAATGCAAACACACACTCTGAAGTATTCTGTAGCACATAAGGCTTACTGGCGATTATATCTCATAAAATTCAACCCACTTCCTAAATACATAAAATCGCTAGTTTTTTAAATAAATGATGATTAAAAAAAAAAAAAAAGAAAGAACATGATTTATTGGTCATGAGGAGGAAGAACAAGAAACGATAGCAGGTCTCTGATTCACTGTGAATGCACATACCTATTAAATAATCTTGATGAATGTAAAAAGCAGCCACATAATTTTCACTCAGTTACAAAAATAGAATAAATTGGAGGTTTCTAAAGGATAAAATGAAAGAATAAAGTATTCAAATTTATGGCTCATACAGGACATTAACACAAACAATCCTTAAAATAGTTCTTTTTAGGAAGACAAATACATTAGCATTCTAAAATAAGTATCTGACATGGAGACATCATATAAATGGAGGGGTTGACTGTACTTCTCCCTGGTCTGATGAATTTTTGATAATTTGAGAGTTCAGGAGAATTAGATAGTGGCTTGACAGCTCTCTCATTAGGTGTTAGGACATAAATAGTACGTTGCACATATTCGAGTTGCGGAATTACCAAAGTATGGATAAAGTAACACAGAGCAGATCTGTCCCATGCAGCAAAATAAGTGCAGGGGTCGACAGCTCCTACTTATGGAGCCTGTTTTGGAACCAGCCAGGAGTTTCAGTCTGGTACAAACCCTGTGTGAGTGCAGCCACCCTGATCCTAGAAGCAAAGCTTCTGCCCATGTCCATAGCATTGCGCAGTGAGGGTGGGTGCACTGGCTTGATGGTGCTGGCAGGGTAACTGGAGTTACTTCATAGCTCAGATGTGCCTCTTGTACAGTCAAAAAATGAATTCTTAAAGGAAGGGAAGTCGTGGTGCACCATTCCATGAACTCTCTTTGCTTGCTCTGGCTGGAAAAAAGACTTCTAGAATGCAAAAATGAGGAAGAAACTTTTACCACAAAAGTATAGGTGACACAGTGTACATATTTGTTATTTTTTCTATACTGGATTATTACTAAATGCTAAACCAAGATCAGGGGGTTGGTTCTAGTGTTCAAAGTTCTCCGGAAGTTTGGCCCAAAGCAATCAGCAAACAGATCATGCAGTCTCAGTATGACCTCCCATAGTAGGTGCTGTCCTCTCCTATGATGGTACTGTTGAATTTACCAGAAAAAAACACAGGCCTAAGACAGGAAAATTGTCGTTTTGTGCTTATAGAGATGTAAAGAGCCACAGACCTCATGGATGTCTGAACAAACATAAAAGACGCTTCTCCATCCTAGCTCTTGGCAATACAAATCCCTTCAGTACCAATGGATGAAGAAACATATAATCCTGTATATGGTGATAAAGCCTACGGGATTATGGTGAGTAGACAGAAAGCTGAGATGAGAAAACTTTGCCTTTATTCAGGCCAAAATCAGAAAGCCTGGAATTATAAAATGAGTAACTATTGTTCTAAACATTAATTTTCAGAGATCCATCTTCCACAATTCACATAGATTTATTTGGTTCAGCAACTGCAAACAGCTTTCATCAGAATAATTTTGACTTTAAATACCATTTATTAAATATGTGGAGAAGGCCCAGAAAAAAATTAACAGTCCCAGGGTAAAAGCAATTACATCAGAGTTCTATAAATTCACAGTGTGAATGTTCTGTAGGCAGAAAGTACATTTATGACTAGGAGTAGAATGACATCTATTTGCTGCTGTGAAATGTATTTTTATTTGTTGTTGTAGTCTTGTGTGGGTACCTCAAAAATTTGTGGTTTTAACCATATTGTGCAGTTGATACATATAAGTTGTGGGGGGTTTCTTGTAGGATTACTTTTGATGATGAATAATTGCATAGTATGTTCTAGTATATCATATTGTGAAAACAAAGCCCTTGAAGAGATTTTTTTGTAGTGAATAATTTGCTATATTGCCTTTTATTTTAAGATTACAGATGTTAGGCACAAGTTAATACTTGGCTGGTAATAGTATAAGAACACTGGGAAGAACTATATCTCCAACTAGAATTTAGCTCGATCAGTGCAAATTAAGATTGGTTTTACATGCAGAGTTTTAGTAAATAAAAGGCTGCATTGTTTTTAGGTATCAGGAGGTTCTGTAGAACAAAATACAATGCTGTTATTGTTTTTATAATTGTCTTTGCAACTTGGCATAATTTTTAAAGCCTAGTCTAAAAACCCATTCGCTTAATGAACTTTGGATCAATATTCATCAACACCATAGTAACTGATGGTCTAGTCAAAGAAGAACAGAAGATATGTTTTAATGCATGGCAATCAAACACAAGATGATCAGTTAAAGCAGTTCACTATCTGAATTCTGTAACTGATTTAAAAAAAAATCTCTGCATAACTTTTTCTCACTTCTCAGAGCTTAATGTAGCTGCATTTCAATATCAGAAGTCTTTACTCTCCAGCATGATACACACACAAGAAAAAATTGAAAAAAGAAATGTTGCACTGGATCCTCAGTTGCATGAGTGAAATAAGAATTCTTCCAATTTATATTGCATGACAGCGAATTCTCATTTCATTCGTCGCCAGAGCCAGAAATCTATTGAAGTCTTTGGAGTCATGTCAGTTTATATTGGCTGTGATTCAGGGTTTTAATGTACAGACTTCTGACTGTGAGAATGCATAGTGATCCTGAACACGTTAGCATATGCTGGGTGCTTAAATTTAAGCCTTTTTAAGGTACGGAGGGTTAGACATCCAAAAGTTGAAGAAGAAAAAAGCCAATTTAATCATGCACTGAATTGTAGTCTGGCTATCAAAAGTTTTGTGTTAAGGGTCATTCTGTTTGTTTCGTGAAAAGAAAAGAGAAGGGGCCACAGGAGAAATCTAACAGAATTTAAGTATACTGCCTTCCCATTAAGTATTACAGTGCCAGCTTCTTGTCCAAAAGAACAGAGCAGTGTGAAATGGGAAGCTCTGATTTTTCATGTAAGGAAATATTGTATGGTTTGTTTCCATTATTGTTCCAATTCAGCCAGTCTTCATTAGAGACCATCCCCATTGATATCTGTGGGGAATTATATAATAACTTCTTTGTATGCCTTCTCTTAAATGTGAAAAGTAATTATCCTGTCCCTTCACAAAGCATTCTACCATTATTCAGAAGAGATCTCAAGAAGTCATGGCCTTATCATAGAATGAACTATGTTTTGTGCACAGCATACCTATTATCTGTGAGAAAAAAGGTATAATTTGTCCTTTTGCCTAGGGCTTGCTGGCATATATTGCACAGCACAAACTCTCAGGGAATAACTTCATTTGTACTGCCCCATTTTGGCTTCAAAAAAGAGGAAGAGAAAAAAGGGATGGGGTAAAATCCATCCAATCTACAACTACTCTCTCATTCAGGCATAGAATGCATTCAAACCCCTCTTAAGTGTATCAACATCATCTTCATGCAAGACAAAAGGTTTTCTTATTATTAATATTTATATTCTGCTTCAATACAATTTTCTCTGCTGCGGTGATCTAAATAGAACACTCTCCTTGGTCCACAGGAGTTCTTATTCTTTGTTTTCATTTATTTTAAACTTGTGTGACTCTGAAGCTTGTGGTCCAGCCTAAATCCCAGTTTTCAAAAGGAAAAAGAAGCTGAGGAGGAGGAGGATGGTGTTTATTATTATCATTAATAATAATTTTCAAATTCTTACAGTAATCCAGAGTATGTGAAATTGTGAGAGTTTGTGTGCATGTGCATGCATTAAATCCGTGGTTTTCAACCAGGAGCCTCGGGGCATTTATGGAACTCTACACTACTACTCAGTTACATAAGGCAATGGAAAAAAGAAAGAGCGTTAACAGTAGGCTTAATTTTGCTAAATAATGGAAACAGCTGCACATCCAGTAGACTTCTTTTAGGCATCTACATACCAGTACTAGAAGAGACTTTTGTAGGCACCAGAACGATATCTGGATTTCTCAGCCTGTCTTAGAATTATGGCATGCTTTCTGAAAGCTGATCTGCACCATTATTTTGAATGCCTAAAATACATTTTTTTATTAGACCTTAGGCCTTATTTGTTACATTACCTTAAAACAATTTCTAGAAGATGATCCCTAAAACAATGACAGACAGTCTGCTTTAAAAAAGGGTATGTGGTAACATCTACCTGAGCTTTCTTCCACTCTTGTGAGAGAGGATATCATAGGTATAGGAGGTTGGTGGAATTGGTGCTCTGACACATGGGCCACACACCTGATAGAGGCTTTTATTACTAGGATTGACAGTGCAGTGCCCAGAGGAAATGAACCGTCCACATCTCCATGTGCAAGTTTGACAGAAGGGATCTTCTGCTGTTGACACTGTACTGTGAATTAGTCACACACCTGCATAAAGGGCAGGTTTATGAAATAAATGATTCACCTGCCTAAACTGTCATTCAGAAGTTACAGAATCCAGTAGATTGCTCAAAACCATCTCAGAAACACCATTCCTTAAACTTTCTCAACTGAAAGACCATCTAACCTGCTCAGCAAAATACCCCAAAACTAATTTTAGAGAATACTTTCCACCAAAAGGGGAGTGACAGGGAAAGGAGAAGAAGATGTTGGCTGGGAATGATGCAATAATGGTTTTACCACCACCTGTGTAATCATGAACACCTTGCATGGACATGGAATGTGGAAATGGGACCATGAAGGTATAGTCCACAACAAGATCCTCGCACATCACATGATCATCAGTATAGGTATTTAAAACTGCCTTCCTGAGCTCTCCTCTGTCTCCCTGCTCCTGACAGAACTAAGTGCTGCTGACTGCTCCTTGTTCAGCATTGTAAAGGAATGGAAGTTTTAGCTGATGGTCAAGAAAATGCAGACGCATCCGCCATGGTGGGTAGTGGTTAGGCTCACATTCCAGTGCTTAGTAGACTACCTTTTGAGGTTTTCCAGACAACCAGTTGCGAAGCGTCACTGTGGAATGACATCTAGCAATGATCTGATCTTCACTATGCATCTGTAACACCCCTATTTGCTTTCATAAATAACCACCTTTTCTCTCACCAAAAGGTTTACAGATAACTCTCTCTCTCGATGAAAACTCAAGGTAAAGATCCACGTGCCTCACTTCAGTTTTGAGACCAAAGTTCTATCAGCTTTCATGTGACACAGAGGAGCATCAGCAACTGGTAGTAAAAGGCAAAAAAATGCACTTGACCTCCAAGCTGAGTTCTGGCAGCCTCCCAGTGCCTAGATATCAAAGGCATAGACAGTTCAAACTATTTCATAAACTCAACAACTATAAGAAACACATTGAATAAATGTGAGCCTTCATATTCAGACTCTTTCAAAATAAAAAGAGAAAATTGAAGGAATTTAGACATCAGGAAAAAGTTAACAGTTAAGACAGTGATGCAGAGGATTAGGCTGCCCAGGAAGGTTGTGGATCCTCCATCGCCAGAGGACTGTCAGACTAGGTAAGCATACAAGAGCACACATGGATGTTGTACAGTTCATGGCAGGAGGATGGATTACACAACTTCTCTTCCATTTTATTTTGTGTGAATTTTTTTGGTATGATTTTAACGCATGCAATGCCTGCATTTTCTAGACAGCTGCTCAGCAAAGTACTCTGAAAGAAGCTGCATACCCACAGGACTACAGGTCAGATACTGTCACAGCAAGCACTTTTCACGTTTTTACTCAAACTATAATTTTTCCAGGAGAAATGATGCCCAAGAAGCACTTATTTTGAACAGGCTATCATGTAATAGGTGTAAATTATAAAAAAAACTTGCTACAGTTGTTCCTAAAAATGCCCACAGGCATTGTGTGTGATACCTTCTGTGATCACTGGCAAAATGTTCTGTTGCTAAAGAAAACCAGAGCAGTAAAATCTGCATATAGCAAAGATTTTACATGGTAGATTTCCAGCAGAGAAGCCTGATATCAAGAGATTTTGCTTTCTAATCAATAGAAAAATTCATCAGGGACTAGGAATATACTCAGTCTACAACTCATTTTGCTTTCAGTCAACAGGGAGTATAGAAAATGGGACAGAGCTCGGGTTAGCATGACCTCCATAAAACACGGTGTGAAAAGACCATTAGTCCTCCTCTTAATCAGTGAAAAAGCAAAAGCTAGTATTGGCAATTGGAAAATCACATTCTGGATTGTTTTGAGGTTATCTGCCTTATCAGCAGAAAACACAAGCCTGTAACTTTTATGAAGGGGTTCTGTAAAATGCTTTGCCAAAATTTTTGGTCCATACTCAAACATGGAAAAGACGGTTCCAGTTCAGGAGTCTCCAAGATTGGGACAGGGCAGTCTGGGATTTAAAGTGTGTCAGAGCCTTCATCAGGTACAGGAGAGTCCTGGAGTATAAAAGCGAACTTCCCCTAGGCTCCTTCCTGTCCACTACCATCTGGATGTCTCTTTGCCTGGCCATGGGGAATATTTCTTAGGGATAAAGTCTATCCTTATCCATGGAGCCATTGCCATGAGGAGTCTGAGAAGTCTAAAAATCATCCATTGTTAATAATGATGGTTAACGTTCACATTTTTTGCACCCCATTAATACAGATTACTTTCTTTCAACTACTGCAAAATCATTTGTGTTCATATTTTATGAAGATTCTTCTTCAACTTAGCTGATTTCAGATCTGAAATTTACTTAACGGTTGTTTTTGTTTTCTTTATTCTTCTCTTTGTCTCATTGATTGGGGTATATGTTGTTGTGAGTATAATTATATCACCGAAGGTCATATTCCATCAGTTTTTTTTATGTTACAAGCTTCCTTCTTCCACGTGTCGACAGAAATTCTACATTTTTAAGATTAGAGTCTAATCTTCCTGCTCCTGAAACTGATCATCATGAGAGCAGTTATCAAACATCATTTCACTTTTCCAGCAGTCTGGCAGCAGGTATTTCGACAATATTACCAACTCCCCCAACAGTGCTTTTGTATCTGTTGCCTCCACACCTCGATACTTGCACTTTTAAAAATCTCAGTTACTGGCACATTTTCAAAACTTTCTGAGGCATCTTAAATCATAGAATCACAGAATGGTTTAGGTTGGAAGGGACCTTGAAGATCATCTGGTTCCTAACGCCCTGCCACAGGCAGGGACACCTCCCACTAGACCAGGTATATGGACTGATGTTTCCCAAATTCAGTGGCTATATTCCCAATAGAGAGACTATAGACGGGACAGTTAGTATTTACAGGATGTAGAAATGGGACTGTTGTTCATTTACCTTAAATTTTTATGCCAGTATAGTATTTGTTCTCTCCACCTTGGAGTTTCCCCAAGCAGTCCTGGCTCTGAACAAACTGTGATTTATTGTATCGCGGAGAAGAATGTCACATGGCAGTTCAAGACAGTTGGGAAATAAATAATAAATTACATATTAAAAAAGGTCCACTTTTAAACAATTTGCATTTGAAAAGAACTTCTAAAGTGCTTCGTTATTAAAGTACTTAACAAGCATATGAACAAATTTGGTGTGCCCGGCAAAACAAAAATGGTAACATTGCTAATTATGTCTGCCTACCAGGGAGTGGGTTATAGAACATACTATACCACTTCAGAAGGGTGGTCTTTGTTCTAAATAACTTATAGCTGAAGGAAGAATGGACAGACAAGCAGGCAGAGAGCAAAGGAAGAAAGATATTGAGTAGACAGACCCTTAACAATATGTTCATTTAAGGTGTGACAGGCCAGAGAGACCTATATAGGAGAGAACAGGGGAAAAAAAAATGTATATTGGGGCTACACTGAGCAGTCATAACAACACCTAAAGAATAATCCGAGGTTCTCTAGTGTATTACCTTTAAGGATAAAACCTGCGTGTGGAAACAGCGTGGCTTATTCTGTTTTCACGCAAACTGTTTTCACAACAGCAAAAATCTTTCCACTGTAATAGACTTAATGAGGTTGCGTTAGTCAAAGCAGGGTGTTGAGAGAAACGAGGAACCCATTAACAAAAGCAGTAGTCTGCTGCAGGATGTGGTAAGAGCACAGAGCATAAATTATAAACACTTTGGATTGAGTGCAGGTGTATTAGTTAAGCATTAGCAATACTACCCGTGTTTCGTTAGCTTACGGTCACAGAAACAGAAGGCCTATGGAATATAATCGTGCAGTAAAGTCAGGGTTTTCTCCAAAGTCTTATGTAGAATAAAATCAGAATTTTGCTACCGTCTACAGCCATATTTTTCCTCCTCTGTATAACTCCAGGGATACAGATGCTGAATACAGACAGAGAGGGTAATACACCCTATTTTGGAAACTGGCCAGTGAATAGGAAGGGAGTATGGTCAGACACTTTTACAGTCAATGAGAGATCAGATGAAAACTAAAAAGTCAGTGAGTCTAAAATCCTTCTCTGTCAAGGATGAATAAGGAATGGTGTTGCTGCAAAAAGGTAGGGCTGTCTGTCCATCTTTAAGAAAGTCAGGATTATTGCCATCAATTAATCAGATGCTGAACACTAAATTTTGCTGTCAATACCACTATTTTTCTTTACGTGGTAGAGAGGGGGCAATTTCTCATTACATGTTTTCAGCCACCTATCTCATAAATGTCTTGTGAAAATGACAGCTACAGAAATGCTTTCTCACATGTTTTGAACCCTGAGGATTTGAGCCCAGAGCTGTCCCTGTGTTCTCCCACTCCCACCCAGCTGGAGACAGACCAAAGTCACAAACAGAAAAAGAAAGGACTTCTGATGGAGCTGAATGATCTATTAAGACACAGGGGAAAACATTCACCCGTGCCATGACATGAAGAGTACTTTTCTTTAATGTAAGGAAAATGTAGCCAAATCAATCTGCTCAGTGCTGCGGGAGGCTTAGGGAAAGGCTTTTTAGCAATTCAATATAATTTAGAAAATATCCAGAGGCTACTTTAAATGGTTTATATTTTCGCTGTGGTAACAGAGTGTTCCAAAGCTGAAGGATCTTCTATTCACCTTTGGAGCACTCAGCAGTTTAGCTCCAAAGCCTTCCCTTGGTTGCACTCTTATAATCTTACCCCCACTGTGATAGCATTGGCATTCAGAGCACTTGAGTTAAAGGTGTGCTGGGTGGTACCTTTCCTTGTCGGGAGAAACATCTTACCTTAATACGCCACATCAGATACCGGCTCCACTTAGTAGAGGTACAACAAATTGGTTAATCTAAGTTTAGAGACTCCTCTTTCCCATAGCCTACATGCAGCCTTGCTGTGGATACACCATCTGTTGATGCGATGTTCCCCTTCAGGCTACAGAAAGCAGGATTTTTCCCTTCCTGGTTCAGGATACCAGTGTAAGTGAATCAAAGTCAATAGGTATGCGACGTTTCAAGAAGGAGATGGTGACTGGATCACACTGAATCTCATCTAGCTTTGCTCAACCATTAACTCTCTTACTCTGTTAATGGTGCTAAAGAATATACATAAAATATGTTGTTATAAATAAGATCAGTAAGCTTTTATAATATTAAAAAGGATGAAAAATGCCCTGAGATTTCACACCTATGAAAACAGATTAAGGAGAGACAGAACAGGTCAGTCATGCAAAAATATGGTCAGGTGTTTCACAGAACACAGTCTGTTATTTTCCATTGCCAGACGGCTTAGAAATCTTTCCCATACCAGGCGCACAAGGAAATCATCAGGAAGAGACAAAAAAGATAAGCTGAGGTAAAAACAAGGGTAAAGAATCCCTCTCCTTTGGAAGGATTTCTAGCAGATTTAGAGTTCTGGGACTACTACACCAGTGCAGAAAATGGGTTTCCACTCAAGACCTGAAAAATATTTCTATCTAACTGAAAATTTGGGCACAGAATAATAATGTTCTAGACATTTATTTTTTTTAATTTGAAACGAAAAACATTAATACTCAGATTGCAATCAACACTCTATATGTGTTTGTCCGGTTCACTGCAGTCACTGATTCTGAAATCCATTTTTCTTCTCTCTCTGCTGTAGCTTGCCAGTTTGAAACGAAAGCTGCCTCTGTTGCGTGGCTCAGAGGTATGTAATTCCTGAGAAAGGTCTTTTTGTTTGTCTTTCTTCATTCTGATAAGTGGTGTGCAATGGGAAGGTGGTGTTAGCAATCTGGGGTGGTCTTTTTTGTTTTTTATAGCAATCTGTTTTTTGTTTTCCAAAGGATGTAATCTAATGAAGGTTTCTAGTAACCTTTTGAACTGTTTATAAATTGGCTGAAGTAACCAGATTTTTTATTCATTTTTGCAAAGATTTCTCAGTAGAGGAGACTCTTCTACGTGAAACCAAACCTTATGGTGGTCCTGATCTATTTTATTTAAATGACTGAACTTGCCGGGCAGATAAAAGTTTGCAGTCTTAAATGCTTAAAACTGGAGATGTACCATCATCTTACAAAGAAATTAACAAGAGGAATTATAGCAGCTTCTAGTGGACAAAAAATTCCATTTTGGGAAACGGTTTTAATTGTGATGACCAGCTTGCTGGTGCCAGTTAAATGTTACAAGGCTAATCCTTCTAGTAGTTATAAAGCTATATTCACATTGCTTAACTTTAGCCACCTAAGTTAGGTACCTCAATAAGGAGCGGGGTGTCCTCAAGCTGCCCTGGAGCAAAGTGCATGAATGTAACTTAAAATCCTCTGGAGGGTAATTCAGAAAGTCTGAAGTTGAGGCATTCCAGAATCACAGAATCACAGAATTTTCAGAGTTGGAAGGGACCTCTAGAGATCACCTAGTCCAACTCCCTTCCAACCCATTCCAGAGAGAAACTGGGAAACTGGGATTAGGTGTCAAAATTAAGCAGAGTGACTATGCCATCCTTTCAGCTTGCTGGTGAGTAGATGGGGAGCAGCCTGTAGTACTGTACCTCTTGCTTTCCTTGGCGTGCAGCAAGGTCTATGGAGCCCTCCGCCCTCCTTGCACCAACGGGGCAGCTGCTGCTGCTGCTGCTGCTTAACGCGGTGCGGGGATGTAGAGTCTACCGTAGGTGACAGGGCACTGTAAGAGCTGCTCCCAGCTACTCCAGGATTGAAATTACCATGGATTATTTATGCCAGACCTATTTAAATGCCTGGCAGAAGATAAAAAGATGAGAGAGAGAAAACTGCCAGTTCAGTAAGGAATCTAAAAATTTACTTTAAATAAAAAAGCAAAATGATGAAAAAAATGTAAGTGAAAAAAGTGCTTCAGGGGGATCCAGTCACAAAACAGTATTATCCTGAAAGTCTAAAGCTTTTAATATTACATGAATTATAAATTATGAAATGCAACAGTCAAAAGATTTCCAGACATTTCCCTGCTGATGTATAATCTTCTATCACTCATTGTCACCTTGTGTTTATATCATCCTCTGCACCACAGAGTTGGCTTCAGACCATAACAGTTAACGCGTTAAGTGCTTTTTTTACCTAAAGATTCAGCATTGTTGTAATCAAAATGTACCAGAAAAGTGGTGCGAGACATATTTTAGGTGTAGTTGATCTCAACAGAGCTTCAGCGTTTCACCCATTTCAGAACAAAATGATACACTGAGCATTAGAAAGAAAGTCTAAACTTTCATAGTGATCAGCAAATTTACACCACTCACAAAATAACTTGACTAACAGAGTAAAAGATCAGCACATACACACTTCTGAATTTTCTGGTTTAGATCACAGCTGTTGTTAACTAGAATCAGTTCTTTAGCATTCTGACAGTTTATATCATTGAGGGATCTCCTCAAGCTTCTTTTGGGTCTTAGTCTTCTCTTTCTTTTACTCTAACAGAGTTTTCACTATAATTTTTTATCCTAATAAGAACAGTCCGACAAACTCTTGTTTGCTCACCAAATGTAAATGCAACTGCTCTTTTGATCTGTCGTACTAGCCGTTGTATAAATGACAGAAATGTACCGTCATGATTTTAAGCCTGAAATTTCCTGTCTCCCTTGGACAATAAATACATCAAAATGTTGAATCAATTTAGATCAAACAATCTAAACAATCTCTTAATAACCACCTACTCACTCATAGACAAATGAGTTCCATTTCCTTCTCTTCTTTCCCTCCATCTACTTCAAAGCAAAATAAAGTGGTAGTGCAGCCTATTACTTTCTGGATTTGCCTTTTTTTAATGAGTCCTATCTTTATGGACCCTCCTGAAAGCTGGGTACCACTTAGCCTGGGTACTAGCCTGTTTCATGGCCAACCCTGTGGTCTGATGTTTAATGGGAGTTCATTAGAGGGACACAGGCAATTTAAAAATCACAGTTTTATGACTCCGAAATTCAGCCCAACCCTTTTTTTTTTTTTTGTGACTATTCTTGTACTGGTTTATTAACCGTGATGCTGAAAGCAGGGAGAAAATGTGTGAATTCTGCTCCTGGCCCTCCCTCAGCCTCTCCAATTCTTCAGTCAGTTCTTTGCCCTCCTAGCTGGAGAGCAACCTCCAGCAGATGCCATGCGTATGTGTAATATGGTTTGAACTTCGGTTGGAGCCTCCCTTGTGTTACACAGCTGCTCCTATACCTACAACTACTGTCACTACAACTTTCTTCTTGTTAACAATTGCTTCATAGGATAGCTCATAGACAAAAGAAGTTTGAGGAAAAAAATCTTCTAAATACCTAGGTACTTTCCAGCTGGGTCACCATGCGTGTTTTGGGCACCAAACCTTTCAGCATTTGCGCTGCGGGGGGAGGGGTCCAGGGTGGCCCTTCATGACTGCATCTGGGCATAAAATGTTACATGAGGGAAAAAAACAACACTGTACTACAACTACAACTAAACATTAGATCTGTACCTATGTTTCAAAACAGGTGCTATCTACTTCAGCTTATTAGCTCTGCTTGTATTCCTTTCCAAATTACCAGAGAGAAAATGTGTTTTGTCTGAGGAAAGATAAAAATCTTTTAAACAATACAAACGTAATCAAACAAAATTGACTCACTGAGTGACAGAGTAATATTCTGGAGATTTTGTTTGATCAATAATATTCTACTTGTAACAACAACTTAGGTAATGAGAAAAGGTCATTTTTAGTTCTTGTAGGCTTTTAGTCTTTATATGCCACTAGATGAGATGATGAATTATACACTTTTTACGCTATCTTAAAATAAGGTTGACTCCTTATCCATTTGATCACATATAGGATCTCACACTATTGTATCACTAAGATGAGGAACAGAAGTGGCAAGTGTGGTACGCTGGTACTGCCTGGTGTAAACACTGCTGTTTCTTGAGATGTGGCAGTAGCACACTGCAAGTTACCATGCCCAGATATTGCAACAGCACCAGACTGGTGGATTGTGGATTTTGGAAATAAGGAGGAGCTGCTTTCAGGCCCATTTCCACACTCACATGATGTCAAAGTTACCTGACAGCCCATACAGAGCAAGTCAGAAGTTCTTTGTCAGTTGTCTACTTTTGGCATTCATACACCTCACCGCTAATTATTTAGCTCATAGGTTTGGAATGAGTGAAACTTGCCATTTACTCGGCTTAATGTGACCTGTCATGGGGTGTGTTGTTTGGGAGTGTTCCTACACCTATTTGTGCTACGTAACATTCATGGTTTTTCCTCTAGTTTAGCACTCGGACAGACTTCAATGAGTTATACAATTGTTTAGGTGTCCACAACTACCTGTTGGTGCCCATAAGTATCAGCATCCCATTGTGCAAAGCTCCTTTGCTTTAAGAGACTGCTGTTTTTACAGACACTGCCCAGAACTACCTTCTAGCGTCTGTGATGCTGCGATTCCTTCAGAAAGAGCAGAAATCAAAGTGCTTGCTCTCTGGAGCTATGGTCGAGAACATGCATAAGTTGTAATGTCTAAACACTGAAGAATGTTTCCTGATGCTCTGCAAATCCCAGCCTCTTCAGACAGTTCTACTTTGTTAATCTAGACTCTGTATTGTGTTTTTATATCTTTCTGATTTGGATGAAAATTTAAAAAAAAAAAAAAAACCAACAAAACCCCAAAACAAAACAGTCACCCATTGCAATACTCAAGTAATTTTTAGGGTCTCTCAAACTGCATTTGAGTTTTGTTTAGCTATCAGAGTCATTTACTTCTCTGCTTCTATATCTGGTTTGGTCAGACCACATAGAAACATTCAGAAGAAATCAGAAGTATTTTGTTGGATTAGTCACACAATTAATTCTACAAAAGCAAGCCAAGTCATTCCTGCATTGTGCAGCTCCATCACATGTGAAACAAACATGCTTTGTTAAAGAGCAGGCCAAATAAAAAGGGCATTTCTAATTTCATATCCTACTTTTGGGAAAGTTCTGTTGATTAGTGGAAAGATGGAGCACAAAGGTTTTCTACCACAGAAAGCATTATTGTTTGACCCAGTCTAAAGAGTTTTGATCTTTGAATTGCCAGATTATTTTTTTTTTACTGAACTGTAGTGAAATTACAAGTGCAATGACTTTGAGTGGAATCCTTTGGAAGATAAAATGTAAAATTCAGAGAAATTACTAATACACATAATTAAACATAAAATATGCAAAGATTAATAAAGTAGAGAATAAATGTTGCTGCTTCTTTCTCTTTTTTACTTCCTTTTTTTTTTTTAACCAGTCCTTTGTTCAGGAAAAAGAGTAAGAAAAAAAAGAATCAGCAATGTATGATAAACTAGACTGTCTCATTGCACTGTCATCTCTGAAGAGCACTTTACGTAGAAGAAATGATCCAAAAGATGTCAAATCATCTGAATTTTTTCACGACCCTCAGTGATCTTTAGATAAGGCCTCAATGTTATGCAAACTGCCTCCCCTAATATCACGAGGATTTTAAGTAGTAAGACTCCAGACAGAAATCCCTTTGAAATTATCATCAAAACCATCATTTACTTCTGCGGAAAAATCTGAAACCTGAAATGAGGATGGTTTATGCAAAAAAAAAAAAAAAAAAAAAAAAAGGTTACATGTGTTCTTCAGGTGTGTCTTTAGCTGACTCTTCTTTCTGGAGTAACCTTCAGGTATTATCTTTAACCAACTTTTTGGGTTGTCTCGAAGACTACATTTCTGTCATTTCTGCCTAAATAATTTCAGCTGTCACCGACATCAAGAGAGTACAATTGGTAAACAGCACAGAGATAATAACAGGCTTTCTGGGCAGTCCTCAGGAGGTCTGGTTTGACTGCTTTCAAACATCTGGGTGAGCAATTAAACAGAAAGCTAGATAAAACTGATTGAGGTTATGTCCTTGCCAAGTCTCTTGTTTTACTTTAACTCTAAAAAAATCAAGGAATGGGAGGTGCCAGGGAACAGTGTGCAAGGACGCCTCAGGAGGGGGTGAATCAAAGATGACCTCCTACTGGCTGGGCTCTCATTGAGGGGTCCGTCAACAACCCCATGCACAGTAAAGTGGGAGCCAGGGCCAGGGGCCACCCAGGAGAAGGGGATGGAGACCACCACTCCATGGCAGAGCTCAGGGAGGGGCTGAGATGGCCTCTGAAGCCAAGGTTTGGGGGCGTGGGGGCAGATGAGCCTGCACTTATTGCCTTTTTGTACCTTCAGAGCCCTAATGGGGGGCTGTGAAAGCCTCTCCACAGCATATGTGCCCTACACTAAATGGCAATGTGTAGAATAAAGTGGATGTTAATGTGAATTACAGGACCTTGCCTGACATCCTTACAAAGAATCCCTACTTAAATGTGGAAAAGGAATGTAGGGGGCTTTGGTGTCAAAAGCACGTTCTGGGAAAACCGCCTTAGTTCATTGTAACAGCACTTAGTCATGTTGACCTGACTTCTCTGAAAGTCATGATAAAAAAATCTGTCATATACAGAGACTGTAAAAATCTGTGATGTTGAAGGACGTCAAGGGATGTGGTGGTGAGAAAGGTGCAGAATGGGCAGAGGGGTTCAGGGCAGCAGGACAGGGAGAAATGCAGCATGGATGGGAGCCTGTACCAAGAGGGATAAAAGGGAACTGATGAGTATAGGACAGGGTCACCAGGAGCATCAGTGGCCTACTGTGTGCAGATCTGAGCTGGGTGGGTGTCTTGTGTCTCTCTCTCATGGCATGACCATTTCTTGATGTAGCCATAGAGGGCAAGCATCACTACCCCATATGTCCTACCTAAGGAAGAAAAATCTACTGCAGCTTCCAAGCCACATGAGCTTTACCATCCCGTGTGGTAGCAGGATGGATACAGCCATCCAAGGGCATTGGCTGCTCCGGGGGACAGGCAGAAATGATGATGAAGTCATGAAGCTGTGACTGTTTTCCCTGTGTTTATGTTATGTGCAGGACCAAGAGCACAACACTTGCCTTCAGGCTGTGCTGTTTTGCATGCTTGCTAGCCTGTTGTAGGATGTTTGGTTATGCCCAACAAACCAGATGTGACCGATATCCTGATAGATGACAAAACCCAATGTGGGTTATGGACTTCAGAGGTAGGGATAATGATGCTGCTTTCCAGAGGTATTAAGAAAAATACCTTAAAAAAACCCCCAAACAAACGAGAATGAGTCCACTGGGAAGGCTGAAGGGTGCACAGGAGACATAAGGCAATGGCAGACACATTGTAATTGTAAATTAGTGAATTGTTAATTGTAAATTAGTGAATTATTAATTGTAAATTGTAAATCAGATGTGGATTCAAGACTTTTCTTGACCTGAAGGAGATCAAACCCACAGCTACCTGTTTTCAGAAGCACTGTGACTGATTGTGACTTCACCTGATTGTGACTTCACCTAATCCTCAGGGTGGTGGATCCCAGGCATCTGCCTACGTGCCTGACAGTTGGGCATAAACATCCTACTGGGACAGGCTGGCATTTTCTTTTGAATAAAAGATGTTCAGGAGGGAGGGGTAGCTCTGTGCGTCATCTTCTGAAAGACTGGAGATGAAAGCTGTGTTTAAAAAACGCCTTCCTAGACCAGGTGTAGAAAGACAAGAGATAGTAGTCAAATCGCTACGGAAAATGAGGATTTTATGGATTTTTACAGTTTGGATTATTTTATGCATTTTTAAGAGTATAATATTTGTTAGAATCTCTTTAGATTCTTTTGGGAAAAAAAAAAGGTTCATCCTTAATAGAACCAGCTGACATTTTCACATCAATGTTTTAAGAGAAAAAAAGTATATGCATATGCATATGTATATGTATATGTATACATATATTTACACACACCTTCTGAAATGGTAAAGGTTGCGTAGAGACATTAAAAAGGATAGTCATTAATTTACTAGAGCGAAGACAAATTTGTGAACCAAGGGATCATTTCAATTTAATTTTTTTTTTGTTTTGGAAAAAATAAATTAACCCCAAATCCATTTTGTTGTTTTAAAATTATTCTCTACATAGAAATGACTGCAGTTTTCTTTCCTTCAGCTATATTCTAAAATATTGAATATCTTTAAGAACACTAAGATCCAGAACAAAACATTTTCCCTGTCCCTAAATTATTTTTTCACCTTGCCTATCACCAAAATATTAAACTGTTTTGAATTTCCCTGCCTCAGGGAAATCCTTCAGGATTGACAGAAATCAAACAAATTAAGCATTGGTAGACTTTAATTCCAGATGGAATTTAATGACTTTTTCATCCTACCTCCCTAACAGTTGTTTCGCAGTTTACATTGTTGGGTTTTACATGCATTTTAAAGACACAAAATTCAGTATAAGTGGTATAAATCGTTACAGCATGATGGTAAATGTAGGGGCAAAAAAGAATGCCATGAATAGTTCTGAGAAAACAAAGTATTAAAAACTAAAAAATTATCGAAAACATTCTTCAGTTTAAAGGGATCTTGATTTAGGCAAATGACTGTCCTCTTTTAAGAATTCACCAAGGTCATTCATTTACAGTTACTGATCTCTCCTGTACTTAAAGACCATTAATTCCTTAGCTACTTAAGGTATAATTCCTCACAAAATTTCATAATTAATTCATGCACACATTATTCCTTTTCATTTATCATACTTGCAGCTAATTAACTGATATGTTTCCGTAAGAGCCTTAGAGGAACAACCTATATGAAAGAACTGGCTTTTTTTTTTTTTGCTATGAATCAGATAAGTCAAATTGATAATTTAATTAATGTTCTGGTCCAGATTTTTATCTCAATTACATCATGGTGAATAGCAGTATTGAGTAAATGAGTGTATAGTTGAAATCACAACCTGGTCTTCAACAGCAGCAAAATTCAGTATTTTAAGTAATACCTTCTAGCACTGTGCATTCACGAATGCTTACGGGTGCCACGAGGACAACCAACTGTGGCAGCTTTAACAAGTCAACCAACTCCAGAATTATACTTCTTTGAGGAGTAGAAACTCCCCTTTGTTATATTTTTTTCAGGTGCTTTTATTTTTAAATATTGTCCTCAACTAGTGCTGCCAGAAACCATGCAATTCTGCTTTTCCAGATGAATCAGAGTAGGAAATATTGGAGGGACATCTACAATCATGGCCTTTATGGATGAACTCAGTATTATCTGCTCTTTCAAGTCAACCATAGGCAGAACTGACAAACATCATTCAATTCAGTGGTTGAGACATAAGATATCTTCAGTTGAAATGAAGGTTATGATATAAAAATTGTAGAGAGATGAGAGGGAAAAGAAAAAAAAAAAAGTTGGATCAACCCAGAACAGTTTGATCCTACTGAAATGTTTTGACTTATTAAATAACTGTTTTAATGTGCTTTTTCTTTTTAAATGAAAATATTTTGAGAAGAAAAGTCAGTCTTTGATACATTAGCCAAGCATTTCCAAAACAAAAAAAAATCATTTTTAAAAGTTTTAAAATGAATATTTGAATTAATATTTCAAGCAAATAGTTCTTAAACAAATGAAAATAACTCTTCCTTTTTTGTCACCCGAAATGCCTTTCAAATTCAGAGGAGTTTTATAATTATTTCCAATTCCTTTGAAAGTTTTGTTGGTAAACTCAACAGTCAAAAAGCCCTTTAATTTTTATCTTTGTTGTAGTTTGTGCCAGACCAGCCACTGAAATGAATGACAGATGCTCTCCTGCAGCTCTCTCTCTCAGGAGTGAGACAGAGAAAGAAAATTGTGAATTTAGAAGAAACTAAACTACTTAAATGAAAATATTAATAAAATATTTAAAAGAAAATAATGAAATATATACGAAATCGTATCGAGCTCCTGGGATGACGATCACATCACCGGTAGACACTGGGAAAGTCTCAGACTGGACTCAGCGACCGACAGGAACTGGATTCCGGATCTGGATTCAGGAACACACAGATTGGGATCAAAGGCAGATGAACAGAGTCCTCCTCGGACGTTTACCATTGAAGAAAGAGGGCTGACCCTTTGATCTCTCAGCTTTTATACTGAGCATGAGGCAGATGGGACGGAATACCCCGTTGGTCAGTTTTGGGTCACCTGTCCTGTCCGCTTCTCCCCGCAGGTGGGACCCCTCTACACTTTTCCTCTTCCCACCCTCCAGTGAGGCAAGTAACAAAGTTGGTTGGCCTTGGCTGTTATAGCAATAAGTATAAGCAAGAGCCTCTCTGCATACCGTGCCTGGGCATAAATTAGAAACAATCAGGTCTTATCAGTTTGAGAATGAACAGTGTCTGGGCAATACACTGTTAATTTCAGAGAGTTCAGTTAGTTACAAAAGGCTTAGCTAAAAAGTAAAATTACTGAATAGAAAATTGGTTCTGTTTTACCTCAAACCAGGACAATCTTCACTATCAGAGTAAATATTTTTTTTTCCTTCAAATTTACCTGGATTTAGTTTAAAAATGAACCTGAGATTTTGCACAAGACAAGTAGCTTTTGTTGTTTTAAAATTTGCTTTTATGTCTCCTGGTTATAGAGAAAAGCTTGAATACATGCACTATACAGTGTCCACGAGCAGAATAAAAAGAGAAAAGACAGTGACTGCACTGTCTTTTCAATCTTAGATCTAGACATCGCTGCTTGTAACTTTGGGTATTTGACTCACAGTTCGAACATTTGCAGTTGACCCCGAGTTGCACTAAAGTGGAGAGCAGTAATCAGCGGCAGTAGACGTACCCCGGTGCTCCGCAAGGACAATTCTCGTATTCCTCCAAAAACTCAGAGAAAAGTTTTCTGCTGAGCGGAACTCTTCTCAATTTTTATATAACATATGACGCCCAACCGCCTCTCTGACTGCACTTTCACTTTTCATACGAATTTCTAGGTCAGACTTTCAGACAGAAAAGAGATTTTGGACAATTTAGTTTTGTTTCAGATGCGTATCAGCATGTCTGAGTGCCGGGTGTTTGGGTATATGAACAATTTCAAGTGCGTGCTACACCAGTTAGAAACTGTGTCAATCTTCCACAGGCTGATTTATCAAGTAAGGCCCTCAGCCGCATCCCGGCCCTATCTGCATGCATAAAAAGGCTAAAGCAGCACGCAGCGGCTTCCAAAACCCATTCTCCACTCAGGACCGTCACCTCGGCAGCGCAGGCAGCGTGGGAGAGAAGCTCACAGGAGCACCTCTCAAGCTGTGCTCCAGGTGTTGCGCCAGAGTAGGAGGTGTGGGCAGCGGGCCGAGGCCTTAGCTGAGGGTACCGTCGCCATTTAGGTGGCCTTGTGGAGAGCTCACGGATACGGCAGTGAAGTTAGGCAGGCCTGAACGTCTGGGTAAAGAGGGGGGAAAAGGAAAAGAAACTCCCGAGCTGCCAGAGCAACCCAGCTGCGGCAGTGCACAGAAGTGACTGAAAATCATCTTCACCGCCCCAACTCAGCGCTGGCGGCTTTAAAAGATAGGTCTCAGAATGACACTCATTCTGCTTAGGTATGAAGAAGAATTTTATCTTTTTTTTTTTTTTTTTTTTCCCCAGAGGACATGGACTTTGCTATATATGCAGCTGCTGAAGAGAATACAAGCCTAGAACGGCAACAGAGCAGCCCGGGGTTGTTTTTTTTTCTCCAGTGGGAGTTTTTCTGACTTGTGACATCTTCATAAAACACATGCTACTATTAAAAAAAAGTATCAATTGTATTTAAAAAACCCCACAATCTGAAAAAGATGGCAGCGATGTGTTTGTAATCTCACCTTTCTATTATATCCATATTCTAGATTCACACTGAGGATAATTTACAGGCCCCTCAAGGAATCAATTCACTTTACAACATATACAGTAAATCAAGTTGTCTTTGAAATACATTAGTGGTATAAATGCTTAATGTTTAACTTCAGTCCTAATTCATAGTAATTCCTTACAATGCAAATTGGATTCATTAACTGACTAGTATTTCTTGTGCAAAAATCATCTATACAACTTCCACATATCTTCCAAGAACTAATTATGTGGATATATGTAAGTTTTTCTTAGAAAACCGGGTTTAAAGCAACCTCCTGCTCTTTTCAGGAACCAAAAGGTACATGAGTTATAATTGCTTCGTTCTGAATCGTTCAGTCATCTTAAAGTGCAGTATAAAATATTAAGGGCAAAACTTTCTTTTAATTAATTAGTATTAGGTACTTTTTTGCTTAGTTTCTGATTTCAGCGGGTTTACATGGATAGTACGTCCTGCACAAACTATACTGTCATGGTTTAGGCCAAATCGGCTACTGGGGACCTGGGGGACCCCAGATGGGACCGACAGATGCTCCCCTCTACCCCTCTTCAAAGAGAGAGGCAGAGGAGGGAAAAAGAGACTTATGAGACTCATCTATTTAGTGTCATTTTACCTTTGTTAGCACAGCATCACTACGGAAAGGAGAAACCATTCTTTTCACACCTATCCCCTTAGCAGCTCTTTTCTCATGGGAATCCACCATCAGTGGCCTCCGGTTTTGACCAAAGGAAGTGGCACCCAGAAAGGAGAGTTTAACAGGCGCTTACAGGTGTGAATACTGTCTGACCGGGCAGAGTTGCTCCTGGGAACCGACAGCTTCACTCGTGTCACAGCAGCAGCTCTGCTCCCCTGAAGACATTACGCACTTGGGTGAGACATGGAGGGAGCGCAAACCCTCCACCCGGGCAGCAGTCAGGGCAGCCTGAGGAGCCGAAGCGGGAGTTTGACAGGGAGGGAGCCGCCATCCCCTCCCAGCTGTGGAGACCTCACCAGCTTCCCCCAGCAGCTGCCCAGCAGCTATGCGGGACAACGACAGAGAGAGAAGGATGGATGCATGGGTGCGGGCTCTGAAAAACATCATTTGAAGTGAAACATCGGTACTCGGTGGCCAATTTTACTATTTTGCTAGAGATAGGCTAATAAAAAAGTAATCGTTCAGAAGCGACTTTTACGTGAAATTTTATGTGAAAATGGAGATTCATTTTGAAGTCAATATCGTGACGCTAACTTTGTGATATTGGAGTGAAAATAAGAATTCCAGCTTTTCTATATCAACTCTCACAGAATGATGCACGCTTTCTGGAAGCATGACACCATCTTCAGGACGACATGAAGTTGTCTGGGGCTTATTGGTGTTATTTCAATTGCATTTGGGATAAATTTAATATTCTTGAGGGGGCATGGGGTGAAAGAGGAGGGGTCGAGCATGTAGCACTCACTTGGGTTCAGGAGTTTTTTAAGATTTTCTGCACAACCTGATGGACTAGAAACCCATTTCAGCTTTTCAGAGAAACACTTATTCTTGCATAGGCCTTTGAGTTGGGATATTCGAAGGAAATGCTTATGGAAAACATCAAATGTTGAACAATTGTTTTAAAATCTGATTCGACAACAGTGGAATTATCATGAGATTAGGGAATGGTTTAGCTGTGGTTTGTAAGTCTTTGCAACATGACAAATGTTCATGCACTATTACTGACTCAAGCTGAAGGAAAACAGAGAAAGAGGCATGAATAAAATACAGAGACAGAAACACCAACCCTTGGACCCAAAAGGGATTTGTGACCCACCGCGCACATTATTATTTTTTCCTTGTGGTTTAGTCTTCTCTTGCCAGTGACAAAATTACTTACTGACCTCACAGTGATACCGTGAAAAATACTGCTTGCTTTCTTGATTAAGAGAGGCTTCTGGAGCTCCATATGAATGCCATCAAACTGCATCTAAATAATTTACTGATGATAAGGTTCTATCAGAAGGCAAAGGAACAAGGGGATGTTCCCTACTCTGGCCCAGTGTGACGGATAATGCAGGGATAGAGAGAGAGGTATGATTTCTACATTGCCCCATGGAAAAAGAAATATATCAGGAATCTTTCTTACTTCCCATATACCTGAATCCCCCCATATCTGTCACAGAGCAAATGTGACAAGACTGTGAATTACGTGGATACCATGCAGTTTAACCTTTTTTAATTTCCTTCCTCAAACTTTCAGTGAAGGGGGAAAGCAAACAAGAACTATTATGGCCGGAATAAGACAATTTCAAGAATCTCAGGATCTGACCTAGCTTAGATTTTATGTAATGGCAGTGGCTCATTAGGTGAAGGAAGAAGTTTATGTTTTCTTCTTTAGTTTTAAAATCCCCAGTTCTATGAATCTTTAGACTGGCTATATTTCAATTTGCATAGAAGAGGCTACTATGGTAACCCTCTTTGTGTTGCTAGGGCAACCATTTAATAATAATGAGTTCCTTTAAAACTAATTCACCTTTAATAGAGCGTTAAAGATTACACACAACACTTCCCAAAGGTGTGAACTTTCTGTGGGAAGGAGTCATGCTACCATTTATAACACATCAGAAAGACAACCTTTTTGCTTTTTGTTGTTTTTTTAAACAAAGTGGCACCACTACTCCTCTTGCCATACCCACATATATTTATTGTGCCTTGCATCCCGTGTGCAGTCTGGCAATATTTTTGTGCTTGGAAAAGATACACTCAATATTATAAAATTTCAACAGGGCTGCACCAATTCAGATCCTTCAAATTAGTGAGTGTCTTCAAGTCCTTACAGCATTCTGCTCTAGCAGAAAACTTCATGCAGGAAAACTGTTTTTCCACCATCCTCAGTAAGAAGCGATGAGGTCTATTACTGTGAACGGGCATGTGTTACACCGCACCGTGTAGCAGAGGCACCTCGGTCACACATGGCCATGAGATGGTTGGGTAGGGCTGTGGGGAGAGGGATGTCTCGGGGTGGGGGGGGGTATGGCCGGGCAGGTCTGGGCTGTGGGAAGCTGGAGACCAGCCCTGTTGTGGCATCACTAGGGTGGGGTTGGATAGCCCTAGGAGATGAAATGGGGTCCTGGGCAGAGTGGGGGAAGCCCTCAGGTCCATGAGTGAACTGGGCACCTCAAGCAGCTTTCAAAGTCAGGAAAATTTGAATTCGGGTCTAAGATGCCCAACTCAGATGCGAACTTCATAACGTGGGAAAATTCTGTCAATGTATATTCAGTTAAATGACAATTCAACAGTTGTGAAATTTGAGTCTGAATCCATACTTGCTCCTAATTTACCCACGGGGAAAACAGCTTTTACAGACAATACTCTCTACTCGCCTCACTGCTCAGCAGGGGTTGGAAGTTAAGGGTGAGAAAACCCTCCCACTGATGACATTTTACTCCTGATCCCCTCAGTTTAGTGGTAATATTCGACTAATACACTTACGACCCTGAACTTTCCCCTCGGTGCTCCGGAGTGTCAATACCTCCCTTTAGAAGACCTACCTGAACTGCCATGGACAGTCTCTCGCTATACCTCTGCACAAAACTGAAAGGCGGTTCGCACTGCCCTTTCCTTAACTTCCTGAGGATTTTGCGTGCAAAGTGGTTAGCATTAATTGCTTTCAGGGGTGAAACTCAATGCCTACACTGGGGCTTCCAGTACCTGCAGGCAGTCACAGGTTTTGCAGTGGCCTGGCATTTCGTTTCGGATAATCCTGAGTCCTGTGCAGAATTTCAGATCCAAATTTTATCGGCTTTGTGATATGAGGTTCGGTTTGTCTGGTGCAAATGCAAACGATACTCTGGGCTGCATGAGAGTGCTCAGAAGCAACATTTCTCCCTCTTCTCCCCTCCTCATCCACACTCAGACCACAGCTAAGGAGAGGAGAGTCTGTTTATCTGTCACTCTCCCCTGCAGCCACCTGAGGAGGGAGATGATGAAAAAATGGGAATCCCTCTGAAATGACTGCCCCTGTGGCTCAGAACAGCTGGGGGAGTGCAGATAAAAGAAATTACAACAGTGTAAAGGAGATGGGACTGAAAAGAAAAGCACAGCTGAGTCACAGCTATTTCTCTGATGTGTTCAGACACTCGGCTGAGCCCTTCCCAGCACAGTGACACCACACAGGTAAGCAGACTCCCAACCCCCAGAAGCTAAAACGGCTAAAAAATGCACAGATCTGTCCTTGTTGTAACATGAGGCTGACACAATTAGCCTGACAGTCTGCTTTCTGATGCCTGTAGCTACTATCGAAGACGTCCTTTGAAATATAACCAGAAGAATAGTGAGAACACAACAATTTTCTAATCACCATCAATTTATCTGGCTCTTCATCTGTCATAAAATATAGGGTAACATCTGGTAAAAAAAAAACTGTCTTCCCCCTCTGGCACTTCTTTTAAAGCGACACTGATGAATCTATCTGACTAGGGGCCGTAAAAGGAAAGCAGATGGCACACTTATCACCCAAAAACCAATCCCACAACCTTGTCCTTTACAAGCGTCTCTGGTGAGGAGGCAACTTGCTAATGATAGCAATTAGCATCATAGAAATACCAGCAAGGCCAGAACCTTGCAGACAGCATTTCTGATAAGCTCGGGGATTGATGCTTTCGAAACCATCCAGACAGGTAGAAACCATTAGCGTCTAATGTTAATTCATCACAACTAATCAGGTCCTATGGGTTTTTACTTTGGTGTAACAGTAGCTTGCTAGTAAATGCTAAATCAAGGAGAAAGGCTTTTGTCTTTTGTCACAGTACAGGAGTCTTACATTTTTGTTAATTACTCTCATGCTATACGGACATTCAACATCAAGCTGTCCTGTGTATATTGTGGTGTGGTGAAATTCACTCTTTCTCCTTCAAAGTAACTTTTCCCACTAAAGGAGGGGAGAAACAGTTCGCAGCAATTTAGTTGAATGAGCCTTTGGCATAGCAACTAATTTCAATATTGGTGTAGCCTGTAGTTTTACTCTGTAATTGCAGGACCCCTTGAGAAGGACGCAGTGGTAGGGACAGAGGTGCCTGGTAAGAGCAGGACAGGGCTTCCAAGAAACAGCAGTTTGCAGAAGACTACTTTGTGAGTGTCCTTGAAGAAACCTACATAAACTGAGCACTTTTCCTCATCTTGATGTATTAAGATCACTGATCAAGAAAATGAATTTAGAGGATGCAACATCTGTAACTAAGTTTCATTTTGCCCTGGTAGCTCTCAGTTGGATAAATCCAGAAAATCATAATTGTAAAGATTGTCTAAAATTTTTAGCAGTTTGAATGGTGAAGGGCCCTAACCACCTTCAAGGAGAACGCCAGCTTGCTGCTGAGAACTCATCTTCCATTTAAAACTGAATGAAAGTTGATCTCTATGCAGCTTTATTGCACAGGTAAAACGCAAACTCTACAACACCCTCTAGGAAAAACATTTGTCCAATAAAATAGAAACTAATCATGAAAATCTGTCGTGAATTCAATCATGTTTGCTCTCTAAATGTTCATGTTAGAATTTTCACCTACAAGTTACTTTTATGGTAATTCAGAGCCTTCACAGATTCATTTTAACCTGAAAATGTGGTGCTTATTTTGTTAAGGTGGATATTTTATAGTTGCACCGTTCCTCACTTCTAAAAATGGGGCTCAGGGAAAATGAATACCTAGGCATGAAATAATGACCAGACATATGTACACATAAAAATATATCCATATACATATATTTTCCACTTCTGTCAAATGTTTCAGGTCTTGGGACAGGTCAGCAACCTGTGGTGAAATTAAAGCATTGTCTCCATCATGTTCCTGACAGAAATTCATCAGATAAACTAGGGACCGCAACTCAAATTCTATTCAATCCCTTGTGGTGCTCCCTCCGGTCAGAAAAGCGGTACATTATCGAGACAACATCTGGCATCTCACACTGTCACATTTGTTCAGAAGATCAATAGAAGACCTCTGTTCACAGGGCAGTCAATCTGTTACCTTTTATAAGCCGTAAATTCACTTAGCAAAGCGTGAAGAACAGGAATACAATAGAAATTCATTTATTTTGATCACAGCCAGATCTTGACATTTAGTTTCTACTGTAAGGACAATAATTCTGAATGGTTTGATGTTTTTCCCCTCTTGAGCTATAACAGTAAAAAGTCAGTGTTAGTAAGTATATGAAATTCTAACTTGAAAAATATGAAAATGTATCCATGTTTCCAGACTTCCTAAGCCACGTTTAATACGGCTTTGGTCTTGTTTGCTGTTTGGTTGGATGATCTCTTTAAAGTGCTGTTTTCTACCAACTATCTAGTTAATAAATTACACACCTTTATCAACATTACCATGGCATACAACCTGTCAGTAAAACTCCTTGAAGTTCTCGTGTTGTTGTTTACATTCACTCAGTAAACATAAATAGTTTGCAAATCGAAATTATTGCAGTTATGAACTGTAGGACCTACTTCATCAGAGTAAAACAGTAAGAAACTCAGTGACATGAGAATAGAGAGTACACGCCCCCCCAAAAAAAGAAGAAAAAAAATTCTCTATGCTTGTTTTTACCTCCTCCTCTTGAAAGACCACAATTTAGACGACCTTCCACTAATCCTTGAGGTGGCATTACAATTTAATTTCGACATGGCTGAAACAAACTAGCTATATCGCCTTTCTTGTTTCACAAATGTCTGCCCTCTTACTAAGCAGAGTATCAGCATACAGTTCTGATACAGTAAGTACGAGATATTGGTTATTTTCCTTTATTACCTTGAGCATAATTCTGGTGCCTTAAATACAAGACATTCAGAATAAGGATATTCTTTCCAGAAATCTTATCTTTTAGTAAGGAATACTCCTTCAGAACATGATGCAAGTTTCCTCATGCTCGTCGAATGGTGGGGTTGTGTTTTTTTTTGGTTTGCTTCTTTCCTGTAAGAAAGTCCTTATGTGTTAATGTAATTTTAAAACCTTTCATTTGCCTTGGCTTTTGTTTTACTAGCACTTGCCATTTTGCAGCCTCACACGTTTTGGCTGCTAGTTGGAATGATACCAATAGGAACCTAATAAGTAAGCATTACTCAAAAATCTCTCGCATTCACAGTTTAAGATTGCTTGCAGCTCTCAGTGAACATGCTCTCAACAGGAAAATGCCTCTCCTAGAGCTATACCCCAGAATTTTAAAGAGTACCTAGGAGTCTGAAGCATCTCAGACTTTCGCAAAGATGATTTAACGTACCCTCCCAGATTTAAGAGCAGCCTAGATAGTCTAGCCAGTTTCCCATTTGCAGTTGCTTACTCCCAGAGATACTCTGTACTTCCCCACAGTTTCAGTTTAGATTAGGTCGTGGCATTTCTTTTGGTTTAATTGACTGCATAGCCAGACTCGCGTGACCCCTTCATGTCCCTCTCCCTCCCTTCGCAGACTGCCCTCTCAGCCTTCCCATGGTCAAGCTCCCTCTCACTTTTCCTGTTTTGTATTCCCAAAATCTTATATGGCAAGGACCAAATACGCTTCCTTTTCTTCCTCCTCAGCTTTCTACGTACTGTTTACTGTATTATGCTTTTATTTCCTTCCTCGCAGGTGCCTGAGCTCATTTCTCTCCCCCACTGTCCAGTCTCTCCAGCACATACAGGCTGCACACCTTTTATTACTTCTCTCCAGGCTTTCCAGCCCTGGACCTAACGTAGCTTCTTAACAGGCTACTCACTGAGAACTTTTCAACAAAAAAAGCTCCACATTATCAATTGACCCTATTTAGTGAAGTCTTCAGCTGAGCTGTAGCTGTTTAATTAAGTCTCTTGCAACTGAGAAACTGTATTTGTATATTGACCCCTTTGTGACTGGCAAATACTAATAACTACCACTGATCTGAATAATAATTAATATAACTCGCTTATAGATGATCCTGCATCTACAGTTTAATTGTGTCTCTACAGTTTAAATGCTTGTGTGCTTTCTATTTCTTTATATTGAGTACAGGTTGAGAGATTTGGGGTTGTTCAGCCCGGAGAACAGAAGGCTCCAGGGAGACCTTATAGCAGCCTTTTGGTACTTAAGGGGGGCCTACAGGAAAGATGGGGAGGAACTCTATCAGCAAGTGTAGTGTTAGGATGAAGGATAATGGTTTTAAACTGGAAGAAGGTAGATTTAGATTAGATATCAGGAAGAAATTCTTTATTGTGAGGGTGGTGAGGCACTGGAACAGGTTACCCAGAGAAGTTGCGGATACCCCATCCCTGGAGGTGTTCAAGGCCAGGCTGGATGGGGCTTTGAGTAACCTGGTCTAGTGGGAGGTGTCCCTGCCCTTGGCAGGGGGGTTGGAACTAGGTGATCTTTAAGGTCCCTTCCAACCCAAACTATTCTATGATGCTATGATTGTTTCTTTCGGATTTCTCTCCCCACATCAATAGCTTATGGCTCATTAGCACTCTTAAGTTGCCTGAAATTTAGAAATGGATAATTGGTATAGAATGTAAAATGTTGCTGTGCCCAGACCATCCAGTGGCCTGATGAAGTGGCAAATGCCTCAGAATTGTGACTATGGTCTCACTTTGCTCAGTAACAGGAATCTGGCCTTGGAAGTTTAGTAGCACAAACCATGGGAATCTCATCTAGCACAAGTAGGAACAATAAAGCTCACAAACCCTTACTGTAGCTTGATTCAAGGCAGGTATTGGTGATGAGTTTCAAAATCATGACATAAACAGTTTGTCTTTCATGTACCTCATGGGTGATTAGCCCATTGTTTTCCACCACATGTTGTCAGACTATGATTTTTCACATATATATATATAAATATATATTTAATAAAAATATATACAATAAATCCCAGGCTGTGTTTGTCCCAACAGCCTGCTGCAGTTGCAGCTCATGTTTCTGCTTCAATTCCGAGAACATCTGTCAGAAGCTGTTTGTCAGCAGCTTATGAAGTAGATAATACCAAAAACCAGATCAGTCGACAAGCTGAGCAAAGCTCACCTAATAGCAGAGGTAACTGTAAGGCTGCAGTTACCAGTGTTACCGGAGAGGCCTTTGATGACATCTCCCTAAGGGATACGTTGCTGAAACAACTGTTTTGGTCAAGAACAGGAACCAAGTTGTACTATGCTCAGGATTTTTCTGCATCAAAGCATTTAATCGTGAATAAGAGATAATGAAAGTATTGATGACTAGGAGAACTTCTGTTTCAAAACTAATTTCATGAAATTGGCTTACCACGATTTGGAGATTTTCCCTCTGAAGTTTCTATAGACTTGCATTATGCATTTAACTGTGCCAGAATTTAAACCATCATGTTTCGTGCATCATGTCTCTGAAACGTATTTTTTCTAAGCTGCTCACCATGCAGTAAATGGAGTTGCTTATTAAGCTTGTAAGTCTCTCTGTGTAAGTGGTATGAGCCTACCACTTCTAGCTACATCTATACTAATAGCTTACTTATGAGTTTAAGCTTTCATTCAATCCAAAAATCTTGTTTTGGCCACAATACATGACAGCTTGGGTTTGGCTTTAGACCAGAGCAAGCCAAAGAACTGCCCTAGCGGGAACATTAGTGCTTATGGAGAGGCTGGCTTAGGCGGAAATTTTGCTTTCTACAAGCTGTACTGAAGAGGTGTCACGATCAGCTTGGTGTTGCCAGCCAGAGCCCAGGTTTGTGCCAAAGGTGCTGAGAGGCTATGTGTGTACAGGGTGTTGGACAAACGGTTCTTTGAAGCAATGGCACCTTAGAGAAGCAGCCAGAAAGACCAGCATTTCTGATGGAACACAGTGACTATGCTCTTATTTCCTAAAAGCCTAAAAGAATTATTTACTTCTGCTTAGTCCTGCTGAGCCAGCACACCCCCAGGGGGGTGAGCTGCACTCGACCAGGGCTCCAAGACATGCAGCAACATGAAGTGTGAGTTTGTATCACAATGTTCTCATGTGAGGGTGACCATGCCTGTCTTGGTAAGTACTCACTTGCCTTTCCCATCCCAGATCAGGCTCCCAGGGCTGGCAGTTAGAAATACTATTCTTTAAAGAGAGGTTAACTGATCACAAGCTTTTTATGGAAATGTATGAAACAATTGAGTGAAAAAAGTATATTTGCATAAACTGTCTACAAATAGAATCAACATGGTGTCTTGGAGATGAATCCAGCAGAGTTTCGATTACGTGTTATTTGAGAATTGAAGGTAAATATTAAACTTGAAATAAGCTGAATGTAATTCACAGAATATCAGATTTGTTTAGCCCGGCTCGATGGTCCTATCACCCTTTCTTCTCATGCATCTTTTGTCAAATCTCCGCTTTACTGATTTCAATGTTAAGACAGACCTGCACCTGGAGATTCATAGACTTGCATTGGAAATTGTCAGAAGAAAATAAAGATGAAAATGACTGACTGAATGACTGCAGTAAAAATGGATGGGAAAAAGAGCTGTGAAACCATTGAACTATAAAAACTGAGAAAACAAATATCAGGTTTGCAGGTAGAATACAGTGTTCAAATCTGAGATGAATAAGTGGTGCTAACAGTTTCTTTTTCCATTTCTGTGTACGGCGCTGGTACACTGGAGGCAAGAGACATTAACCTAGTTTCCAGATGTGTTGAGCTACCTTATTTCAAGATCAAGTCCTGAAGTCAGAACTGAATGAGACCAACTAAGGAAAACATCAGATACTGACAGAAAACGTTTTGTCTTGTTCCCTGTAGTTCCAGTTAGAGATATATGGAATTATAACCCCAAGACTACTTCACCTCAGTTTCCTTGTAAATCTTATTGCTCTGTTTAACTGGAAGAAAGATGTACTGAGTGAAATAGTTAGCAGAAAGAGATCACTGAGAAAAAGACATTTTCCAGGCATAAGAAAATAAAAAGCCGGTAAGAGAGGAATAGAATAAATTAAAACAACATTTCATAAACATGGAAATAAATGTATTTTATCTTGTGAAGAAGTATGCAGTAATGTGTGGCATTGCACATAATGAATTACAAGCAGAATTCAAAACACTTTAGAATGGGTGAGGACTAATTTTCTAAGTGACTTACTTGTCTCCAATGTTCTCTTTTATTCAGTTTATTGTTACAGCAGAGCTTCTGTTGCCGCATTGAAATATAGATCAGTTATAGTCAAACGGCATTGTTTTGTATGAGAAGGGATTCACTTCATTTTATTTTTGCCTGCTTTTTGTTCTTCTTTTATGAAAATGAGCTTTGCTACTTCATTTATTTTCCAATTCGGTTACTGCATTGCTAAAATATTGTTGCTAGCTTTTTTTTGGTTCTTTTTTTCTTCCCAGCCTTCACTCTCTTGGTTATTTCATGAGAAAAAAAAACCTGCCAAATCCTATTCTTCCCATTATTCTGAACCTTCAATTTCCCGTTTGTGGTATCATTTCCATGATACAAATTCTTGCTATTGCTAAATGAAAAGAACAAGCCGTCTTTATCACACCAAACTGCCTAATAGCAAGAACAGTGCTTAGCTATCTTCTACTGGCTTGGTCTCAAAGAGTTTGGGGCTGCAATAATGCCGTGGCCTCACGTTCCACCAGGTACCTCCTCCTGGTGTTGCCCGGCCCCTGGCAATTCTCTCTCAATGTGGTCCTCCCTGCTGTGTTCGTCTGGATACTGAGGAGACAGCTCTTTGCTGAAACTGGATGGGGTGAAAAACGGGGAGAGTTTTTGCCTCAGCTAGCAGTCCTTGTCAGGTTTTAAGATGTGCAGAACAGGAGTCTAGCGGAGTTGGAAGAACTTCTCTGCTTGTGAGAGGAAGGAGGGGAGAAAAGGAGAAGACAGCAGGGCACCCTCAATCCAGGGCATCCAGCAGTTGGCATGCTTCAGAAACTGCCTTTCTGTCTCTTCCTGCTATTGAAATGCATCAAGTCGCTTGATTTTTTTATAGTCCCCACAAATGCAAACCACCTATTCCCTCTATGCAAAATAAATCCTATGAGAAGAAGCCATCAGGGTTTAAGACATTGAGGAAAGTATCAGAAGGGGCTTAAGTTGGCTTGTTCTCTTAAAATAGAGAAGACGTCAAGGTATATAATCCTTCCCCTGACCCCTCTCAAAAAAAAAGTGACTTACTGCCATAGGTAATGGACACCGTTGTGGTTTTTCCACAGAAAGAGCTTCCAAGTATGGGGCTTGTGCAAAGGACACCACAGCGCCCACCAGTAACACCTGCCACGTGTAAGGACATTATTTCACCTGACTGATATACTTTGTTCGGGTATATTTAAGCACTTTTACAGAAACCAGTTACACTTTGGAGACTATTTTAAACCATTGGAATTGAATTTGCAATTCCTGTGCAGTACAGTTTTGACATGGAAACGAGAGACTAATACAGATCTATCCTTTGACAGGGAAAAAGGGATTTTTCTGAAGTAAATTCCAATGAATTCTCAAGTGAGAACAAAGCATGGGTTGTAAAATTGGGGGAAAACCGCAAAATCTTAAAACCAAATTGAATATTACTAAACCACTGTAGAAAATTTAAATGAAGTTCTGATAATATTACAATGTTGTTTACAGTCTAATAACAATAGTGATTTTTAAGCTTGTCTTCATAGTTTATTGGTTCTCATATAAACACTGCATGTTAGAACTGAGCTAAAGTCTATGATGAGGGACTTGATAAATACTTAAGCAACATAGATTTGATAGCAACATGTATGTAACACTATAGAGTTAGTGAAATCAATGGATTTAAAGCTGTACACACTACCTATGGACTAGGCGTTATTCGTATAATTGATTTTCATCAAAATGGAAGGCTGGGAGCCACTCTCAAACATTATTTCAAAAGTGCCTTCTCCTGGTTCACCTCTTGTCCTGCTTCACAACACACTTTATCTTCTCAAGCAGAGAGATTTCTCTTTTTTGGCTTTCCAAGAACAAGTAGTGAAAGAATTAATAAGATAATGTGAGCAAAGCCTTTTTAAGTCTGAAATCATTGTATTAAGTATTCTTTTGACTCCAAGGCTGAGGAGCTTCCATTTCAACCTTCAGCTCAAAAAAAATTCATATTAGAGCAATAATAGCCACAAAAAAAAAATATTTAATTTCCTAACTCTGTGCTGAGGACAACCTCTTGATAAAATTACCTACAAGAAGACTTTAGCAAGATAAATTATACTTCCACACCTGGAATGGGGTTTTACAGATTTATTCACAGGGGTTGATAATGGGTGTCTATGTCCCCTTTTCAAGGATCTCATAGCAAGTCTGGGAGACTGAATAGACTAGTTCTCTTTTTTGACTACTAGAAACATGCATAGCAATTATTCCTGTATATTTGGGGAGACTAACTTTTTAAGTATAACTGCAACATAATATCTGCTGTCCTTCATAACACCCTCTGAAAAACTGTTACTGGGTCTTTCTCACTATGTAAATGCATTACAGTGTGACAGTAATTTCAGTTGTAAAGATCTCAAGGTTGAAAAAAAAAATTCAACTATAGCTGGAATCCATTTTTCCCCCTTTCTTCTCTATCTTCTGTTATCACTAAAAGGTTCCTGTAAAAAGAAAGGTATTGATCTGAACTCCAAGTGTAGCCGAGGTTTTGATTCATCCTGACACCTCTGGCAAAGACAGTCCCACAGCCAGGGACCTTCAGATAATTTCAGAAGGACTCAAGTATTCCTTGCTGTTGCTGTAGCGTCTCAGGTGAAAAAAAGGCCAGCAATTATTTTAGTAAGATTTGTACTCTTTTGGTGACAAAGGTGAGGAACCCTCAGCGGAGGATGAGACCAAGACGTCACATAGCTCAGTATCTCTGCTCAGCGCAGTGCAGGCTTAATTTCCTCTGACTGCTCACGTGACATGGCTAGCAGAAAAAAAACCTGCAGAATCTCATGTAAAATATTGAAAACGTCCTGGCACAAGCCAGGGTTTCACACACTCACCCAGACATGTTGCATCTGATCTTTTTTTAGCCAGGTTTAACATCGATGTGACTCTATGTAATTTTGAAGGTTTGAAGCTGCTGCCCAATAGATTGCTTCTGGAACCGCTTCCTAAGTAAATTTTACTGTTACTGTACAGTGTATCATCAGCTGCACCTACAGACAACTTTTCATAGTTGACTAACAGTATATCCGATCTGTCTTAGTGATACTGGTTGCATTACAGCTATCTACATGGTATAGCATAGCGTAATATGACAGGGCTGTGGAAAAAAATTCAGGGTTCTTGCTAGATAAAGGGTGCATGAAGTATCGAAGATTATTCTAGCAAAAATCATTGCCAAACAAACAACTAGTTCCAATGCTGAAAAGGTCACTGGCAAATGAAATGTTCTTTAAAGGATTATGTAATTCCTCATATGGGTTTTAATACCAATTTAGTGAGCACTGCCTCCAGGTTCACAGACCTTTAGATCAGATTTTCAAGTTAGTAATGGATAGAGATCTATGTCACTTCTGCAGACAGAAACTGCTTGAAGTAGAAAGCAGGAAAGCAACATGAAATGAATACAGTGGGCATTTATCTTCACAGAACCAGTGCTTTCAGCATGGCACATCAGAAAGCATTACATTCAGGTTGTCCCCATCATACAACATAATTAATATGGCATTGACCTTTTGCATTCCTTGGATAGCTGCAGTGTTCTAAGGCATTGAAATAAATAAATAGATGCTCTCAAAAGATGGTAAGTGGCTGCCCTCTGTCTCTTCTGTAGGTAAAAAAAAACCTTCCCATTAACACTACATCTCCCATTATTTTGTAAAGGGTAGACAAGCAAAGATAGCGCATCTTTCTTAATTAAGAGACCAGTCTACCAGCCAAATAGCTTGATCCATCCAGAAGTGTAGGATTAATCCTTTGGTTTAGGTTTTGTGTAATACATAGAAGACTATACCATGTCTCAAATTAGAAGAACTGATTGCATGTTAAAACACTTTCTATGTAAAAAAAAAAAAAAAAAAAAAGAAGTTCTGCTTCTGGATTTTTAATTAAAAGTCTTTAAAAGGTCATTTACAGAACTTCTTGCAGAGACTATAAATGAAACTTCAGAATTTAAATGAGAAGCTTTTTCTTCCCTGCTGTAAGTAAGAATATCCTTACTGGCTATAAATTTGCTATTTTCAAAGTATGGCTTGATCCCTTGATCCTTAAACTCTTTATCTCTGCAGGTCAATCATTTGTTAGATATACAGGAAGACTGTTACTTAATTCTAAATTAAATTAGTGCTAAGCAGAAAAGATTACCTGGCATCCAATAAAAACCTGTTTATAATCTTTCTCTTAAAACACTTTATTATTGCTCAAACTGATACTCCTGTGTACAAAACATCAGTTTTGCATATATAACACAGAGTTTTGGTACCCTACTGCGTTTTCTCCATTCTCTCCCAGCTGGATTTTCCCTAGTTAATGTCATGCATTTGTGCTCTCCTGTCTCAAATTTCACAACAGTTTTACAATATACCTAATAATTTCCATTTCCTCTGCTACTTTCTATTAGTTCTGTGTTCCAAGATGTTTGGATTCACTTGATTTTAATTTTGCTTAAAAGAATAAAAAACATTTTCCATTTTTTATAATATCTGTCTCTCATCCTTTGCTTGGAAACGCGAGTCTGGACACTTACCATTTCGGCAATGTCGATAAATTCCCTCTGACACTTGACAGAGGCCTTACACTCTTTCTCCTTGACCTATGGTTACTTGTGTGCTTGAAAAGTATATCTAATTAGGTATTTAAGACGTATTAATATCTTCCTTTCGTTCCTTAGGGTTTGCTTCCCCAAAACTTCCTTCCTCCTCATCTCCTTTTGTAGTTATCCCCCAGTCACATCTCCCCTTTTCTTCCTCCCCAGGATTTGTGGCTCCAGCGAGAGGAACTGCACAGTTTGGCATAGCAGCTCTATAGTTTGAGTCACGACAGGCTATGCATATTTCTTCAGCGCTGAGCATTTTCCCTGTCTGCGTTGCCGCACAGCACGCAGTGGAACCTGCAGCTTTAATTCTGACTTTGAAGACTATATTTAAGCATTGATCTGATTTACAAAATCTCTGAATGCCCACCACTACCGTGGGCTTCAAAGTCACTCCCAGCGCAGCTGAGAACTTGGTACTGGAACAGAGGATGTCCAGATAACAAATATGCAAATGTTGCTTTTGTAGGCGTGCATCTCATCAGCAACTGCTGCGTTCTGAGTGCTTTGGAAAATCAAGGAGACGTGTGACTGCGGACTTCAAAAACCTAACTTCGCATTTCCGGTTTTTAAACTCTAGGCCTGCAGGTAAAACTTGCAGAATCTCGAGTGACTTAGGATCCTCATTGCTGTTCATATTCTACGCTTTTGGCCTCATGATTGCCCGATCAGTACACATCGGCATTTCTTTCTCCTTCTATTGATCGTAGTGCTTCTTGTTTGTTGGATTAAGAGGGGAAAAGTTACTGAAGAGAGCAGTACTGAGTGGTTGTATAATGCTTCTAATGCTGCTTTCAGGATCCCTTCAGACACAAATCTGAACCTTGATTCACTTGTTAGCAGTCACTACGAGACAGTAAACTGAGAAGGCTTTTCATACTAATTGTATAGAAAGCAAGACTTCAGTTAAAGTTCACAAGCCTGGGTGAACACATCTTTTATTATAAATTAGTTTTTATTATAAACTATTTATTAATTAATATTAATTTTTATTTTCTGGGGCTTGGAGCTTCAAATTGAAAGAAATCCAAATTTCTCTTTTGTCTAGTTTTCCCATTTTTTGCATAGCTGGTTGCATTGAAAATATTCCGTTACCTGCAAGAAAATGTGTTTGCTTTTGTGTCGTCCTTATGATTTTAGAATACAAGTGACTCATAAGTACTCATTAATTTCTTCATACTATAACTCTGAAGGCTGAGAACCAAATGACATCCTACAGAACTGACAGAAAGGCAAAACCAAAGTTCTTTTGTGAGAACTTTTGTGAGTGTTTTTACAGTGACTTCAGACCAATATCTATAATTTTCTTAAAAAATTTAAGAGCATTGCAACACTAAAATTCATTTTTAGGGTTTTTAAAGTTATTATTTGTTTAATCAGGATGCCTCTAAAATGTAGTTAATAGTAATTGCAATCTTTCATAAAATGCTTCCAGCTATTAAAATGAAAAATAAACCCCAAACCTATCTTTGCTCTCTTTGTGATATATTGGTCTATTGTACTACTCGTACATTTTCTACAGATTACAGAAGTCTTAGAGCAAAACTTTTGGTATTCTTCTATCAAGTTAAACATGCAAGAATAACTTAATATTCTGGAAGTCGCCAGCTACAATTTCTGTGCCACAGCAGAGGGTGGAAATTATCTTTCTATTTCCAGAAATTATAGGAGGATTCTAGAAAACCAGTTTAAAGATTGAACATTTAACTGTGTATGGCTAAAATCGGGGAAGACAGATCCTTCCTAGGTGACAGGCTGTGAAGTGTAGCTGCAGAATTGCTATTGGTATTGAGAATGAGATTTTCAAATGCTGGAATACTAGCTCACAGAAACAGATGCCACTGGAATTTTAACCAAATGGCTGAAGAAATTATTTCAGAAATAAGCATCAGGCTCTCCTGCTCGTTGTCTTTGGAAATGCCCAGAAATTAGTGATTTAGGCATTGTGACTGCTGTCTGAAGAATCTTGTAAGAAAATGTCTATTTGTGAAGTATTTTCAGTCAGACTGAGGTCTTTTAACTCTACTTCCACATCTGCTTTCCTCTCACTTCCAGTATTTATGAGCTCTGCAAAAATTCCATGTAATGCTTCAAGAAAATGACATGAAAGATATTATGCATGACTAAAAAGGAGGAAGGGATGCAGAACAATAATGGCAGGTGACCCTGAATGCAGGCAAGTGCCAATGGAAACATATTAGAAGAATTTAAAATAACCATGGACATTTAGTGGTTCTGAAAACATCCAGGCAGTGAAAGACAGTGGCCAAACTTGGGGGGGGGAGGAGGGTTGAGGAGATGTAGAGCTCACTTCAGAAAATACTGATTGCTGCCTCATCCCACATACAACAGGTGAGGGTCTCTCATTACAGACAGGGAGACACGTTCTCACCCCAAGGAATTTGAGCAGCACTGGTTCCCTTCCCTGTCTTCTCCCTTTTGAGTCACTTTTATACCTACCTCAGATGCCATTAATTCATTCTGAGTCACATTTCATTCCAAATATAAACTCTTGAGCAATGAATGTGAGATCCAGAAATACTAAGATGACAAAGACTTGCTAGTGCAGCCTAGGTTAGTTTTGGATATTTAAACTTAAAATTTTCCTTTCCTATGTGTTATATGTGGACTGTAATAGAACAGAACAGAATTACATTTTTATAAAGTATGTTTAATTCCATTCCCCAATGCAGGCTTCTCTTAATACTGGCCTCCTGATGAATTTTTCATTGTTTTTCTAAACTTAACTTTTGACCTTTGCAGCAGTTCTGGACTCATGGCTTTCATACCACAGTCCTTCTCTTGTCCTTGAGGCAAAAATGTACTATGCAATATTTGCCTACTGTCACGTCAGAAAGAGTTTTGTTCACAAGGACTCCAGTTTAGAAGGTGTCTATGTTCTGTTCAGTGACCCCCTTGACATTTGTTACTGGCAATCACTGGAATCATATATTTCTTTTTTAGGTACTTTTTACTAAAAGTCATCTTCAGCAAGTAGCTCACCTAAGGTCATGTAGGTACCTACTGGTCTCCTGCCATCATCCTTTTTTCCTCCCAGTCTTTACAGTTTAGCCTTGCATAGGTTTGCTCTTCTTTCTGATTTCCTTTCTATTCTCATTCCTCTGTTAATATAGTTGTCAGGATTTTGCTTTCTTTCGTACTTAAATCTTTTTGGCCCCACTGTAGTCAGCGCTAGAGTCAAACCCTGGTTCATCCCCATTGCCTTTTCCCCTGGGTCTTCTTTCTGCACTCTGCATTTCTGCATTTATGGAAGAATTTCTGCATTTATGGAAGCTTTCTGCATTTATGGAAGAAATGCCACAAAACATTTACTACATCTTTTCTGTCTTTGTTCACCAGTTAACTACTCTTCTCCCATTTAGTGGATTTTCTTATCCCAACCATCAATCACCTTGTCACTGTCTTCAAGACTCCCCCCACTGCAGCCAGCATTTTACTTGTTCCACAAATAGTCCTCTCAGCCTCCCAAGAGGAACCTGACCAGAGTGCCTTTGCATTGTTTTTGTCTTCCTCTTCTTAAACTAGTAAATTTGCCTATTAAAAACAGACGTTTCTTGACTGCTTTTCCCCTAAGTCCTTTACTTGTTCCAATGACCTCACCTGTCTTCCTCATGCTCTTTTTATCTTCCCTTTTGTCTGCTCTCACTACAGAGAAGTGCTTCCTGGCATGTTTTTCCTCACGAATGCATCTTTGTCTTTTACCTCTGAGACACCCCTTTTCTGCATCATTGCAGTTGCAAGTGATCTATCTTTTAGGTTTGTAATCTAGGTTTAATCTTTAATTTAGAGTGCTTTTTAACATTGACAAGTAAAACCTATTTTTAAATGTGGCAGATTGTATTTCAGTGGTGGTGGGAGCTTGCAGAGCACTCCAAAGATACAGTTTTATTGTCCATTTAAATTCTTAAAGCTTTGCTATCTTACAATTCAGTTGCTGTGGCATCACGTTGTCTGTTCCTGTCAAAGGCAGTTTTGCTCTGCCAGTGTGCATGTAGAAGGCTGTCGCTAAGGTCATTTTCCTGGTCCGTCACTTTAACTTTCACACTCTGCAATTGCTCTCTCTGTGTTACATCAAAGAAAGTGCTTTTTTAACTTTCCAAGCTCTTCAGGTCCTATTGCAGTATCAAGTTGTCAGTTCCCTCCTCCAGGTGGTCTTTAAGGCCGACTTTTATCACACCCATGTTAAATTCTGAACTGCATACATTCAGGCATTGAGAGACACCTCCACCTATCTTTTATTTCCTACAATCTTCCATAGAACTCTGTGTTATTCCCTTTCAAACCACCACTTAAACCACCATTCTTCTTTGGTGTGGTGCTCCCAAAAGTGGGGATTGCGGGGCTTTTGATGTACTGAGATCAGAAGCCAAGCACACCCACAAATGTTGCCTCATTGTTTTCCTTTACTCCTCCCATCTGTCTCTGTCCATCTGTCTTGTCATATAGTTTAATTGTATTTTCTCTGAGCAGAAAACAGGTTTATATGTCCACAGCACCAATACCTACAGCACTTGGCACACCAGGATCCTGAACTGTGACTAAAAAAGAAGATGACGGCCATAAGTTAATGTAAACAAATAAAAGAAAAGTAGGTGTAACTATTTGAAGAATTTTATCAATATTTTACCGAGGATTTTTTTTTTTATTTTCCTGATGATGACAACGTTCATGATTTTTTTTTTTTAAATTATTCTTGTCTTTTTCCTAGTAGTTTAGAAATGGTGGTGTTGGGTTTTCTGTCACAACAAACTAATCAACTTTAATTTTTGTGCGTGAATTCTGGCAGAATTTTTCCATCAACTGTTCATGAACATTTTCTCTAAAACAGTCTGTAATGTAATGACACAACAAGTGTTAAAAGGACACATTAGCATTCCTGCCAATAATGACAAGAGGGAGTTAATCCATATGTTGCTATGCTGTCAGTCAAAAGCAAACTAAAAAATAAATTTGCTTTTAGGCAAAAAATAAAGGGGACATTCCTTAATATTTATTTTTGTTTGTTTGGCTGTTGTCCTCCCCCGTGACTTTGTGCGGCAATTGTGCATAAAAATAAATACCATGGCTCATGGCAGACCAGTTGTGGTCTACATGTTAGGAAGGTAATGAAATTTGTGTCTCTTTTTCTGTAAGATGTTTTTCATATTGCGTAGTCTAATACTAGGAAGCAGAGACGACAATAAGTAGCTTGGTGTCCTTTCTTCTGCCATTTTCTCAAATCCTTCAGTGGAGACCCATATGCCTACTATGCCATTTCTACACACAATTACTTTCCCTGTCCAAAATCAGGGGCAGAGATGTGTTAGGGACCCTGACTAGGATGTAAAACCAGCAGAGCAGCACTTTTAAAGACCAAACCTTCCTACTGGCTATACTAAACACATTGGTGTTTTAAGCGACTGGGTTTTTAAAATTTTATTTTATTTTATTTTATTTTATTTTGATATATAATATCAAGGTTTGAATTTCTAGTTTTTCCAACATTTGTGCCTCTCTAGGTGGCTACTGTGTTCTCCTAAAATGCTTACTGAACGTCACGGGACATAATCATGTCTTTAAAACATTTGCTGGATTGATCATGTAGCTTTATTCATGAAGAGTTACGATAATCTTTCATGTGTGTGCCCTGGTTAACAAGGTATTTTGATAGAATTTTCTCCCGATATATAGCATCAGAGCCCCTGATGTCCCTAACCTCTGAAACAATTTCTAGGCCAGATAATGAAAGTCTGTGTCTGCGTGTCATTTCTGTCTTTGAAAATGTCCCCTGAAGCCCAGCAATAGAGAGGAGCGCTGTTTTGATACTGACTGCTCAGAAGAACAGTCAGTCAATGGTTTGACATTTTCTAATCTGGATGCATGAGATAAGTCAGTTAACAAAGCCCAGTGAGCCCACTATAATGGCAAATATCAAATAATTTTGTCTTTTGATGTAACCAGGCGTTGTACAGAGTTGGATCTGGTACTGCATTACATGGGTAACTTTGGAAAGTGCTATCTGTTTCACCTTAATTTGTATATGTGTATATGAAGTTTCTAACTAATGAACGTCTCTGCTAACTTGACTACGCAAAAGGTTTCTCTCTATCAGGCAGTAATAACTCAATCAAAATGTCTAAGCATTTGTACTTCCTAATGATCAGAAAATACAGTAGCCATAAAAAACCTGATGGAATTACTTAGCCAGACCATTTCTGGTTTGCATAAAAAAATCATAATCTATAAAAAATACCTATCCATATGAATTTATTGCAGGCCTCTTTGGACCTAATTGTTCCAAAGCAGAAAGTATGATCTGCTCTTGAGAGAAAGTATGTACCATTGCAACCCCCCTCCTTCCTCCCTCTGCCCATTCAAACTGTGCCTAGATCTGACACTGATGGTCAGTACCCCAAACGTATCAGAGGAAGTAGTAATAAATCCTAAACTGGGAAGTTACAGGTAGATGTGGTTACGAGTAAAGGTTCATCTCTACCTCCTCAGTTAGTGGTAGGAATTTTCCTCATTGACTTTTAATGCATTAGGGCAGAAGCAAGAAAAATCCTGAACCCAATTCAGAGGCATATTTCTTCCCTGACTTCAGCGAGGACAAATTTTGTCTCTGAGACGTCCCTCTTGGATTTCACTCTAAAAGGCTGCTCTATCCGTATCCCCGTGAGAAAGCAGTCCAACCATCTCTTGAGTCATCAGCAGTAGCAGAAATAACCTCTAAGGTTAATCAGGGAATTACATGGAACACTTACTGCTTTAACTCTTTCTATTGTAGTCCTGACATTGATAGCAAACAAGATACATACCACTTCTTGGGTGAAAGGCAAGATACTTGGATGCGTCATGATTATGATATTACAGGTAGCTTTTGACAGATACAAACAAGTATACAATAGGCAACAGATGAAAAAGTAACAAACAATACAGCCCTCTAATGGTAAAAGTGAATGCTAACATTTCAAAGAATAAACAATAATTGCATGAGGGAAATATATTTCAAAAATCAGATAAAATGTAGTGCCCATAATCCTTTCTCTGGTACCACTGATACCAACTGGATTAAAGTAAAGAAGATGTTGAATCCAAATAGTGGATGATGATGAATCCCAAAGCACAGCAAAAACATGTAGCCCTGATCTTAAGGGCCGGTAGAACTGAAAGAGGCAGGAGAAACGTGAAGGGTGCAGCGTTTTCTCTGTGGTTGCTCTCCGTAACTGCATAGCTCACAAACTTGCACTGGGCTTTGGGGGCTCCTTTGCCTGGTCTCAAAAAAATCGTCGCTCCATTGGGGACATTCTTCTTTCCTAAGCTACACTGGGATCTGACTTTGACCTGAACCCTACTTTTGAGTGCTGATGGTTGAGCCTAAAAGCTACTGTTGTTGTTGACTGTACGTATGGTAATGCCCTTCAGTTTCCAAGGCAGTGATCCCGTGGTCCTATAAAAGCAGCAACTGAAATGGAGAGATTTTATTCTCTTCATGAACATTAGAAAACACAGCTGTGTTCAATTAATTAAAATGGAAGGTAGTTGGTTGCAGGAAGTACACTGGGAGAGGTTCCTGGCTCCGTTCTTTATCCAGATCTCTGATCTGTTTGCTTGTCACGCATGTTCCCTTTTTCCCTTGTGGAGCAGTCCAAGGGTGGGCAGAAGTGATGTGATGAACTGGCTGAAGACATGTACTAGTAAAATTGTTTATGTGGAATTATTTCTGTTGTTATCTGGGGATAAAACCTCGGTTTTATGGATATACGTCTCCCTGCAGAGTTTTCTGTTGGTTTTCTATTTTGCCGGGGTCTGTCCCTAGCGAAGGACTACAATTAGTGATGAAGTCCTGGTTGTCTAAGAAAGCTAAGAGCCTCATCACTATGCCAATAACCACATTCTGCTCTCATGCCCCCAGAGCAGCCTCAGCAAGTCCGATAGGCTGACATGGAAACACAGGCTACTTCCCCTATTACTTCCTATTTATGAATGAGGAGTTTAATGTAATTTCTGTGTTTAAATCCAGATCTCCATTTACCGGAAACCTTACAGCTGTGTTATAGCTGGCCAACAGAGACAGCCAGTGTATAATATAAAGATAATATGTGAACTACATTAAAAAAAAACCAAAACAAAACATTATTATCACTTTTCTCTCCTTCTAGCTGCTACGGCATCCACATATTACATCACACAAATACATTGCCAGTTCTTTGTAGCAAAGGTCTTCCTTTCCCTTGTGTTTGTAGAAGAGACCAGTGACCCTTCAATGGTATGATTGGGTGCTACTACTGTGCAGCTAAATACGTGAACGAAGGGCTAAACTCTGCTCTTACTCACAGCTATCAGTAAATGGAGCTGTTTCAAATTGCGGCAATGCTTTGATACGTATAATTTGCTCTCTATACAATATAAGCTGTTTCAGGGCTGATACAGCCTCCAGGATATTTATTTAGGCTACTCTTTGAATCCAGACATTTGTGACAAGCCTGATTCTTTTGGGGGCTATTACAATTAGAACTGCACATAGAATCTCATAAGCATTACTGAAACTCTTTAGTTAAACCGTGACTTAATAAGACATACAAGTTTGCATCGGACACAATAGTTTTGGACTAGTTTGCACATTTTCTAGAATGGGAAGAGACAGCAAATAGAAGTGTCAGTCAGTGTAATTAGAAGCAACTCCAGAAATAACTCCATTAGAATTGCATCAATGGCATTTCAGTGCATTTTTCAGCTACTCTGAGCTTGAAATACAGGACAGCCAGGCTTCTGCAAATCAGCTACTATTAACATTTTTTCACTTTATAATTCAAAAGAAATTCAGGCCAAATATATCATATTTACGTATGTGAGCGATACTAACAGTGACACTAACATGAAGACATGGAATTTGTCATACTTTCCCACAGTATGCCCCACATTGTACTACAGAGTACTTATTTTTCACCTTTCTAATATTTCTAATAGCAAGGATTGTGTTTTCATTCAGATTCATTTAACATTAATACGGCTGTATCATCCGTGAGCAATTCTTATTAGGAAAGCAAATTAGTTCTTTTTATTTCATGTTTTCCAAAGCTGTTCAGCAGTTGCAAAGGAGAAGATACGTTATATGGATCATGTCTGGAGAACTAGTGATATGCGTTCTTTTCTGTGTATTTAAAAGAGTTGATCTATAGGATAGAAGGGCCTCGACAAGACAACTTAAGTTTTCATCCTCTCAATAAGTTGTTCTCTGTTCACATCAATTGCGAATGGCTGTTTTCCATGGATACTTGATACTAAAGTTCTCTCTACTGATTGTGTGTCAGTACCTCAAATAGCTTGTAGTCCTTTCCAGATCAGGGACTTACACGGAGCTGTACATTACAGTTTGTCTTCCCAGCTGCTGACATACAGCACACCATATTTTATGACAAATGTATTATGTTGTATGTAGAATCCCATAGATAACCTTCCATTATATGAACTCATTCATGCGAGAGGCAAAGTCTATCGATTCCTTACACTTTTACTAAGTATAACTATAATTAGGCCAAATTCCTCTGCCTCAATTGCATTTACCTGAGAAACTTACGTTGGGAACTGAGTAATGCTAAGTTCGCTCAACAGTAATAAAGCCAGTCCAGACCTGATGCACTCTCTGGAAACATCTCTATCATTCTGCTGATTTCACAAGGAACACAGAGAACTTAAGCTCTAAATTTAGGCATTTCGGTGAAGTGCCTTAAATGAGGTGAATCCAGGCTGAAATTCCTGAACTTCTGTTAAAGATGTTCTCCATTGCCATCTTTGTTTCTCTGAAGGCCTTCTTTAGTGGAAGAAAATCGTCTTGACACCATGAGCTGTATGGTTTGCAATATGTAACTTAAAAATGATTGCAATGTAACTAAACTTAAATTTGATTTTAGGATTCAGGACACTTGGGATGCCAAACAGAATTTTTCACCTTTGTTTGCAAACAAAGCAAATCTTCATGGGACAGTTGTAACGGCTGAAAAAAAAATAAAAAAACCACCACTACCCCCAAAACCAAGCAAAGTTTATATTTGTAAAACACAGAGGCACATTTCTGCCTGCTGAGAGTCTTCATCAATTTGCTGCTACGTTGTTCCCAAAAACCTTACTGTCCCAGTTGATGATGCAGCAGCTTTTTCAGGAGGAACAGCACTTAGGAATGGGTTCTTCAGTCTCCTCATATCATCACACATTACGTTGCAAGGGTCAATTTTCTTTCACCTCATTTGTCTGGTTGTACACTGTCATTACAGGATCCACTGTGTAGTTCAGGAGGAGCAGGTAGGTGGAGACATCATTTATTTCTCATCACGAAGACACATAATCGTGTCTAATTTTTTGCACGAGTGCCTTTTGCAAGAGGAATGACAGACTATTGTTTTGACTAGGACTTTTTACATACAAACCTGGTTTGTGAGAGGTCCACCTTTTTGCTGCCTACCCTCACTAGGTCACAGGAAACAATTTGGTCAAATATAACTTGTAGTTTGGATTTTTCACTGCAAAAAGGTATAATTTGAGCTGTAAAAATGCCAGACATAACATTTCTCTCTTTCCCTTCTTTGCAAAGGTGAATGAAATAGACAAAAAGCATCCTGACACTTCATGGTCTCAAAATGTAAATGACGCATCAATGTATTTTCAATAGCCTGCCCTGACATTAGATAGAAAACACCTGTAATTTCCTTCACAGAGAAATATTTAATTTATTTATAGTAACAGTGTAAAGCCTTTTCATGTGCTTTGTCATTTCTCTTAGAAAGTGTTTATTACAAATTGTGCTGCCATTTCTAGGACTTTTAAAGGTCTTTTATTTTGTTTGTTTTCTTTTGGCTTCACCTTTGCTCCTGCGTTCTCATTTCATCTGTTACATTTTAAAAAATCCCACTAATCAGCTGGAAGCTATATAAACATTGACTGCAATGAAAGCCATATCCCATTTTTATGGCATCTGAGAGACTATTTTCAGGAACCCATCTGCACGAGTGGGCTGGCATACAAACACAGGAGACCTTCTTCCCCGTCACACTGCAGTGACCTATAGAGATTGAGATCCTTTATAAAGAGAAAAAAAGGGGACATTGCATTAGGATACCTTCTTGATAAAGGTAAGTACTCTGCACCATTTTACCCCTTGCCCACAGAGATGAAAGGAATTTGCTCACTCACTGAATACTGGAGACAAGGAGAAGTTCTGCCCAATGGAGGTTTTGGGAGGACTCAGACAAAGCAGTGATGCCACACTTGGAGATAAGCCTGCCCATGGTAGAAAGGGAAGACATAGCAGCCACCACCTGATGGAACATCCTCTGCATATGGATGGGAAAGAAGCAGTAGCTGCTACCCTGGTAGGTTCAGCAAGCATTGGGGCAGCACAACCAGCTGTGGCTAGATCTGCAGCAATTTCCATGGAAAGAGCCCGAGAACCAAAAACTGCTAAAGCTCCTTTTTGAGCATCAAATATTCTTCACAGTAACTACAAGAGAGATTCTGCTTCTCAAAGAGCAGTCTGAACTAGTTGGGTGAAGACTGTCATATATGGCGTGAAAGGGCAGTTAACAAAAACTTGGTTTTGGAAGTTCTGAAAGATGATCTGAAGTATCACTTTTAGACACGTCTGAAGATATCTCGCATTGTTGCTGTTTCCTTTGCTGCAGAGCAAGTTGCTAGAAAGTTGGAAAGTTTACCTGAAATTGAAACAATCATTGAATCCCTAACTGAATGACTGCGAACTGCCAGAGGGATGTGACAAAACAAAATATTCAAAATATTCAAAGTACGCTTAAGGAAAAAGGAAGATTAAACCTCTTCTTAATAAGGTAAGAGATTTAAATGACATGTCCAGGTCCTACCATTGACAGTGCAAGTAAACTCCTTTCTGAAATTAGTAGGATAAAACTGATTAGTTCTAATTGAGTTTCCAGCAGACACAGTGTCTTTAATTGATCTCTTGTGTAACAAGATATTTCACAGAATGAAATTATCACCTGTGTGTGCAAACATGTTTAATAGGACCAACTGTGCTCACTGAAATGCCTAATGCTTTGAAACTTGGAGGGTACCATGGAATTAATTTTGTATATAGACACCTGGGGAAATTTAAGGCCGTCCACTCATAAGCATGTAAGAAATGATGGATCTTACTGTATCTGAACCAAAGATATCCAGAAAAATAATGTATGTGATAATAGAAAAAAAAAATCCCACAGCTAAGGAAGTCAGTTGAGACCCTAAAATAGTACCTGCAATTGGGTTCTCTAGAATTATCACACACAAGCGGAGGACAGCCCCCAAACCATCCCTCTGCTGTTTATCACCTTAGCCTTCTCTGTCATTAGGATGTCACAGATCAACTGCTACGAACACAGGTTCACGTGAATGAACTTTTTTTTCACCATAAGTTACAGGGCTGTTGAATGAAGAGTGAGTCTGATTCAACTCTAAGGGGGTGGAAAGGAAAAGGGAAGGTGTGTAATTTAGTCCTATCCTCACTCCGAGGGAGGAAAACATGCAAGAGGAAAAGCAAGAAGGAGAATCTGAGGAACTACAGGCTGGTGAATCTAACCTCAGTTTTTGGGAAGGCATTGGAGTAAATCCTTGTGGAAACCATTTCCAGCACATGAAGGACAAGAAGGTGACTGGGAACAGCCAGGATGGATTTAGCAATAGAAACCACAACTGATCAACCTGATTTGTTTTCCATGAGATGACTTGATCTATGGACAAGGAGAGAGCACCAGATGTTGTTTACCTTGACTCCAGCAAGATTCCCAGCATGGTATTCTGTGTTGCTAAGTTGAAGGGATATGTTTTGGATTGATGGAGTATAAGGTGAATGGAAAATTGCTGGATTGTTGGCCTGAAGGGTCAGACGTTCAAAGTTCAACTGGCAGCTGGGTACGAGTAGCGCTACTTGGTGGTTGATATTGGCACTGATACTGTTTAAATACTTCATTAATTAATAGCAGCATCGAATACCCACCCAACGGGCTGGCAAACAAGAGTAAATCGGGGGGGAGGGGGGCGGTGGTTGATACGCTGGCCATTCTGAGGGGCCTTCACAGGCTGAAGACATGGGTCAACAGGATCCTCATGAATTTCAGCAATGACAAATCAAAGTCCTGCACTAGGCCTGTAATAACTCCAGACAACACAACAAACTGGGGACTGGCTAGCTAAAAGAAGCTATGGAAAAGAAGCTATGGAGAAAAGGGTTTGGGAGGCCTGGTGGACAACCAGCTGAACAGTAATCACCAGTGTGCTCCTGCGGTGCAGGAAGCTGCAAACTCGATAGTATGAAAACAGGTGGAAAAAGAGATTATTCCCTTTTCCTTGTTTGTGTAGCACACTTTTTATTCAACACCTTATGCTGGTTAAAAGCTGTGGGAGTGTTAATAAAAATGTGACCTAGGCAAATGACCAAGTGCTTTTCCAGTCTGATTACTCAATAGAAAAAGTGCCTTTAATTTGAACACTTTTCTTCATTTATGAGATTCTATTATTTTGGTAGGTATTTATGCTTCACAGAGAGAGGACTGGTTAGGAGAGATTCTAAGAAGCAAGCAAAAGAACTCAGAAAATAGGTCATAAGGTTTGTGTGTTCACACAGAAGTTCAGATAATTTGCAAACTCTTTGTTGCATCTGTTGTATTGACTGGTGTCTGGCCAAGGAAACGGAAACCTCTGATAGGAGAGCTTCTCAGCATGGACATGAAAGGAGACATGAAAGCTGTCAAAATAAACACCAGTTATATATTCTACATATCTTTCAATGCTACAAGGAAATGGTTCCTTCCAACGTTTGCATCTCCCCAAGGAATGCAGGTGATTCATCACCTATGACATGATCAGCTCCTGGGTCTCTGGATTGCATCCGATGTTTAAGTCAAGTCACTGGCAAGGTTCATCAGTACTCTTACCACGGCCAGAGTCCCTGTCACAGTGGGTACCAACTTTTCCAATACTATCTTCTAGTGGCTCAGTGATGAATGGTTTTCAGCTATATAGCTTAGGACAACATTGGATTGATTCTTCCTTTTTGATCCTACTCATATCTTTTCTACTCCTTCCTTTCATGAGATGTTGATTATATTCTCCTTCATTAATTTATCTCTGAACATTATACAAACTGGGATCGTAGCCATGGCTTGGTAGAGCACAAAGAAGCAACTGAAGTAGTCAGAAAACAGGATGAGATTCAGGTCGGAGGACCTTCTGCAAACACCAGTGAGCAGCTTGGTGTAGCAATCATCTACACTTATCCTGGTAAATGCTTTCTGCATCTAGTAAATATCAACAGATGTTTTATAGTGTATGTTAATATGCTTAATGCTATTCAGCATCAAAAGAAAGGGGAGAGTAAAACCAAAGCATTTCCATACACAATAGCTGACACCTATCCATAAGAAACGTTTAGTGGAGATGACCCACAAAAGGCAATAACACCTGCAATTCTGTCCCATGCCAAAGATAGCACTATTTTTTCATCCACATCCAGTTTTTGGATTCAGTATGTTCCAGCAGTGCACAGCTGCAGGCTGAACATAAGTCCATAGCTTTTATGTACAGTATAACTGGCACAAGAAGGAATCCATATGGCCTTTTCCATATGGGCCAGTTCAAAGCTTGTGATAGTGATCCAAACTGAAAACCTGAGCTAGGTTAATTCCTTCTTTTTATTATTCTGTTTCTTGTTCAGAAGGGGGCCAGCACATGGATGGAGAAGTTTAAAGGTAATTGTGAAATAAAGGTTTTAGACACAAGATCAACATCCTCCCCCTCTGCTTCACATGAAGTCTGGCAGGAAAAAAAAAAAAGGATAATTTTCAGCATGTTTCTCTTCTTTCTACTTGTCAAGCTACAAGAGAAAATCTCTGGATTCCCAAAGCCCATTTGTAGCAGAAAAAAATGGTGGATCAAGCAGATATACCTATATATTTTTAGAGAAACAAATGTTGTAAAGGCATCGAGTTACTGCAGCTGATACCTTCAGAGACCTCACACTTCCACTGTAGTTCTCAGTAGGGTCCTGGGAGTAAAAAAACATTAAAAAGCACTAATTACACAAGGAAATAGAAAAGCTATAGGATGTTTTAACCATACTTTCCTTAGAAATTAGTTAGAGATTAGGCTTTCTATGTGAATTTTGCAATATTTAATAGTTCTCTAGCCGTTCGCTAGGTCCAGGAGTCATGGCAGTCATTAGTACTTCCCAGCATAACAATATGACTCTAAGTATATACATATTTACCTCACGGTTTTTACCCTCACATTTCACATGAAACAGTTCTCCTCCCACGCAAATTTTGCAACTCTCTTTCCTCTGCCTGACTTTTTACTCCCTGACTGGACTTCTAGTTCTACACGGGGTGTTTGTTGAAACAGACTTTGATTTTTCTACTGTAACGTAGAACTTCAGTCCTGAGGAAAAAAACTGTTATTCTGCCAACTCTTTCTGTTATGCCTGTGCTGCGTTGGCCATGGAAGCTTTGGTGAAGCTAAGCCCACCTCTCCTTACCTAATTTAAGTGATCTTGGAACTAGAAAATCTGTTTGCATAGTATTAGGACAGTCTATATGACCAACAAAAGCTTGGTTTAGTCTCATGTAATTTTAGACCTTTAAGCAAAGATTCTGCTTAGTAAAAGCTCCTTTCAAAGCTGTGCAGAGCCTTAGGGCCTCAGTGGACTGAATCAATGTTTTGCAGGTACCTCTCTCTTTCCAGTGACTATAGAGGAGTAATTTAAAATCACACGGCTGGTGAATTCCATGCATAAATTTGACTGGAAGGAATTTGGGATAAAGTATAGTGTCTGAAAATTAGGTTATTTTAAATACATGCACTTAGTACTGAATTTTATTTTAATAACTACTTTTGTATAACATTTATTTTAAAATAGCTCACTGAACAAATAGCCCAAATAAATCTGTCTTTGGAGAGGTGCAAATACTGGCACTCACTTAGTATGGTGAAAAGAAGAGGGTTATGGACGAAAGAGTGATCTCACTTGAACTTACTGCATTTTAAAGGCTTGACTGTTGTCATCCTAAATGGTATAACCCAAATGAAATTGAGACATACTTAGAATACCAATAGTGGTATCATGGTAGATTTCCAACCTCAGGAAATACTAAGTAGCACAAATACTTAAATCTCATAGAGGAAGATAAGGCTTCTCCTCAGTGCAAAATAATATTCACCTTTGCCTATTTTTTCTTTGCTTTAAAACAAAAAAAAAAAAGAAAGAAAAAAGAAAAGAAAGAAAAGAAAGATTAATAGTTATAAAAAATTCTAGCAGAATAGATGGGCTGGACAGAAATTATATTTATTGAGCCAGTAGTCTCCAAAAAGTTCCATGTATTATTCCTGCTCCCAATGTATTATTGAGATGATTTTTCCGAAATAAAAATCATTGAAATTGACATTAGAAAAACCAGCAGCACAGAATAATAACCAGCAGCTAAGCTACTGGGTTCTGAATAAAGATTTCTAATTCTTCATAAGCTCTTCTCAAATTCCTCTTAATATGGCCAAAGACATTCACAAATTGGAAAAGCTTCAGCCAATAGAATATGGCTTATGGGCTTAGCATGAGAAAGAGTCGGCACAGCTTCACAAAGCTCCATCAAGGCGCTCTCAGGAGAGTCTGAAGTGACCAAAGACAGTGGCTTCTCAGACGCTCTTGTCTTTAATAAGTAAATCCAATATTAGCTCATCATCCCTCTAAGAGTGTTTGTGAATCCTCTGGCAGCTGTACTGCTCCAAAAGCCCAGGATTTTTGAAGCAAAGTGGATTTCTAGTGGAACACGTAAGAAAAGCTGCAACAATTTGGATGAGAAAAATGAATTTCTCATATACACAAATAATAAACAGTGAATTCTATAGGCCAGTGAGTTTGTGAGCACAGGATATGTTGCATTTTGCAGGACTCTAAATGCCCTTGCAGAGACTAGTTTCAGTTTAACAGCTGTGTAGCTCTATTGTCAAGGGAACTATTGTGCCGCTATTGTCGCACAATTTAATTTTTCTAGATATTACTAGGTAACATATTATCTAGTAATGAATCCTGTTGCACAGATACGGTCATTTATATTATAAATGGGGACAATAATTTCTGTCTGTGAGGCACTTGTACATCATGCAAGGTATTGCACTCTCACAGGATTAAGAGTGCTCTCTGTTCCAAACCACTAGCCAACATAATTTACGACATGGGGCTCCTTTTTGCTCTATTCAGCATCTTCAAACCCCTTTATCTGTTTAGAAGACACTGGCATGTTTTCTTCTGTATAGTGTTCTTCCCTCCTAGTTTTCCTAATTTTGTTCGTCTTTCGATTTGCATCAATAATTTCAATATAATTAAAAAGAGATGAAGAAAACCAACTGGTGTGAAGAAAAAAAAAAAAAATCTAATGATTTCCACAGAACAGAGTAATTGTGGTTCAGCTTCTTTTTCCGTGGAAACGTTCTGGCATCTGATACCATCCTGAACTACCACCTACTGTCTGGTGGGTTTGTGACTTGGTTTAAAGCATTCATTGTGGCAAACATAGTTTTTCATGCAAGGCCTTGATCCTGCTGCGAGCTGTCTTGACAATCAGTTATCCAAAATTCCCTGTAGGGCAGGAAGCTAAACCCCTGAGGCAACAAAAGGAAAATGAGGATGTGCACACAGTTATCACTTGTACTCCCACTGTTTCAATGGAAAACTCATGTGCTCCGAAGCTACAGACAAAATTGAATGCGATGAGGAGGAAGGACTCAAGCTGGTTGACAATTTGAACCACATATAAGCCAACGTAATATCTTCTTGCATCTACAGGTCCCTTGAAACAATAGCTCAGAGTGGGATCAACCACTGTGCTCACCTCTGTTTAAATGTACATAAACATAGACAATAAAAAGACATTGTTAACTGTAACCCTCGTCCTGCTGAGGGATGCAGCTCTCTGTGGCCCAAGGCTCAGCTCCAATGCAGCCCGGCTGCAAAACCTGGGGATAAATGTCAGAGCAAATCGGTTTATTGTGAAAAAAAGATGGCAGGAAGTGCACAGAGTCATGCAAGATAAAGAGGCTAAAACTGCAAAATCATAGCAGCTTGAGGATCGAAGAGGAAAAACACCAACATGGAGACTTGGTGCATAAAACCCTAAAAGAAGAATCAGGGAGTCATAAGACAGCAAAACCTCAATATCGAGCACCAGTCTCTTCCACAGAGCAGCGGAGGCTGACCCTTTGCCCCCTCCTTGACCACTGCCTGGCCTGCGAACACTCAGAGGGCTTCTTATTAGGGGTTGTGAGCGTATGAATGCTTAGACTAATAGCTTGGTAAGTGCAGTTTTTTGTTGTGTGTATTACCTAATAAATTCCATCTTTTAAGCTGCTGAGCACATGATCATAAAGCACTGAACAAAATGATCCAGGGAGAGTTAAAACAACGATACTGAAAAGAACTTTTTAATTTGCAGTTTGCTTTTTCCATTTCAAGGGAGTGGGCTTAGCCATTCATGTAACCCTACTTTGGAAAATCACTATCAGCTTCTGCTTTCTATGCTAACCTCTGACTGGTTAGATGGGAACAGAAACCAACAGAGAAAAAAAAAATCAGCCTTGTCAACTAAAAGACTTCGCTAGAGTCTTTCATTTTGTATTATTCCCTACAGTATGACAAAAAAGGAAATTTGGCAACCCTTCTTCCACATATTTGCAACCTTCTGTATTTCTGACATATTCGTCATTGCCCTTATCTGGGTCTAAAAGTCTTAAACTTGATATACAGTTCACAGATAGGAAAAAAGATTCTAACATGCAAGTGTGTACTCTATGGAGAAATAGGGGAAATATAAATGAAATGATACCTACAAAGGTGTTCTTCCGCCCAGTGGGGGGAAATATGTGAATTAATCTGTCTTGCTGGTTGTCTTTGAAAAACCCATGAAATTGAAAAGAAAATAAAATTATTTTCCGCATTATTTCTATCTTTATGTACTTAAAGGAATTGAGAGGAATAAAGCCAAATCTTATTTGACCATCAGAAGCCCTTCAGAAAGATGGCAGCTAAACTCTGAGGAACTTATTTAACCTTCAGACTCTTTTCATTATAAGAGCATTTGTTTTATTTATATTTTTGCTCAGAAAGGAAAAAGATGGCAGAGGGAGATAGAGGTGGGAGACAAAAAAAAAAAGTCACCTTGTTTGGATGAACCTTTGAAAGTTCGTAGGCTGAGTTGTGGAAGACAACAGAAAATGCTACTTCAGGTATAAAATGTAAAACATATTGTGTGTCCTTCAGTTTACTGCAGTAGAATAGACAACAGAGAGGATGTCCTTTGGGATGAAATTGCATACTGTCTGCTTTGAGTGCGGGCAATACGGATGGAAATATTAAAATGTAGTAACGCCTCTATTGAAAAATCAGATGAGAGAAAAGTTGTCTGCTGCTATTTTGTTCTCAGATCTTTACGTGGTCTGACATTTCTCGCCAGACTAGCAGGAAGCAGCTGTACAACACTGGGAGCTACACCAATAAAGAATGCTCTCCTGTAGAGCTGAGCCACCAGGACAAGCTTCTTAACATTTCTGGCATGAAACGGAGACCTTTGCTAAGATTCCTCTAGAGCCTAGACAGAGAAGAAGCTGACACTGCGCAGACTTCCTTTAAACAGTTTTGAAATACACTGTGCTCACCTGTGTGTGGGCTTTCACACTGTAAACAGTACACTTTTACATCTTTGATTTTAACACCTCTGGGGTTGAAACATCCCCATCTCCGATAACAGGTTTCACACCTCACCTCAGCACCTCTTGTTTCCTCTTTCTTGTCCCCTCCACGCCCAGGAGCCTTTCGAGTTCTGCCTTCAAGCTACCTCTGCCTGTGTTAGAGCTGGCCAGAAGAGCAAACACACCCTTGTGAATTCTGTGACAAAAAAGATACTTAGCAATTTAACTCTACTGGGCTTTCATTCAACTCACAGCAAGAGGCATGCCATAGGGTGGGTGCTGAGGTCTGATACGATCACTTTGAACGTGCAACGGACAAAATATAGATCCACAAACAGTCAGAGATTGCACGGCAGAATCACCTCACTCGGAAGAAGCCCACACCAGTATGGAGAGAGAACAGCAGCCCCTGTTTTTCACTACGTCACCTGTCTGTGTGTAGGGTGTGACGAGATTTAAAGGAGACTTTATATTTGGCTGATGCCCAGAAGTAATTTCAGTGCATTAGGTCTGTTAGCAGTTAGGGTAACCTAACCTCACCGACAGCATCCCAGTAACAGAAGAGCTTTCCACAATCTTTGTGAATTCCCCCTGACTGGTGCAATGTGCTTTTCAATGACAAAAAACAATTTGGTCCTACAAAGACTGCCCTTTTTGCGTGACTCCAGCACTGTAGGTCTTCTGTACTTTAACACAAACATTTCTGAAGTAGGACCCTGTTAGAAATGAATGGAGAAGTTCCATTTCAGTTCCGTTCCTGGGCTTGAATCTTTCTATTCCTCCACAAAAATAAGTCTAGTGAATCACATGAGAAAGCTGTCCCTTGCACGCCACGAAATACAGTTCGAAACGTTTTTCTTCATGAAGCTAAAGGTATCAACACAACAACGTTCTCATATCACTTGCAAATAAGACACAATTTTGAGATTTAAAGTAAACCTGAATGAGATAGTAAGTTTGCTTCCCTTAGAAATGATCCAGGGATTTTGGAGCAAGAACCGAATATAAAGTTGGAAGTTTTTTTCACTAATGCAATATTCTGCGTCACTCCTTATTGTCAGATGAGTATTTTGCAGACATTTCTTTCTCCAGACACTGTGATATCCTGAGACTGTTTTGAGATGCTTTGTTGTCAGATTTTTAAATGGAGATGTACAGAGAAAACACTTTCTGAAAATAATATGCTATAAATTTAAAATCAATGTTTTCCTTGATTGCATGTCTACCCAGGAGAAAAGTTCTAGTTCATTTACAGGCTATTAGGTTCAAAACAGGAATGACTGGATGAAATTCAGTGAGTCAGATGAAGTGGTAAGTCAGAATAGATAATGCTTATGGCTTAAAATCTACTCAACTGTTTAGAAGGAAACTAAGTAATCTAGATAGATTTGTAACACACAGTTGTTTGCTTTGTTTTTGTTTTTGTTTTTTTGAAGGGAAAGAGAGAAAGCTCAAGTCTAGAAATACACACTTCCCCGAGAGATCTGTTTGGTTTATTAAAATAACAATGTAATTCTACATATTCTGAAGGCCAAGAATAGGAGCAGAAAACTTGGGCACTGACTCAGCAAGGTACTTAAGAATGAGATCAGCTTTAAAATTGCTCTAATCAAAGACAACATTCCCGGTGCTATTGCCTGATTTTAGAGAGCAAATTTAGCACTAATGAAAAGATGCCAGAATGAAACAAGTGAAGGCTGTCATCTCTTTCTGTGCAGAAAAAGGCCACGGGAAGCAGCAAGGCAGGCTTTTTTAAGCCTTTCCTGCCCGCCCCATCCTCATCACCCCTACCCCCATGTGTTTAAATTTAATTTTATTCCTGATGCAGTCCTTGAGATGCTTAGCAACAATTTTAGTTGGCACCAACAATGGCAATGCTGTATTGACACCAATTCAAACTAATAATGTAGAAGGCAGTTTGGCATCTTTTTTTCCTCTTCTTGTCACAAATTCACCGCTTGAACTTCTTGTCTATGGTTCCCACATTAGCAACACCTCAGCACGGTGTCTGCTACCTTTTCTCTCACTCGGAACATATCAGGATATTTGCCTGACTGACAGATTTAATTATGACTAGCTGGAGCATGATAGGATCAAGGGCACAAAGGTGACAAAGAGAAATGAGATTTGGGGTGAGCCTTGTGAGCCTCCAAAGGTGTTAGGCTGTGAAACAAAGGTTTTCTTGATAGGAATTTTTTGGAAGAGGTGTTCTGGCTTCTTAACCAGGGGACTGTTTTCATAAATAATGAGTAGTTTAACTGAGAAATAAACTTTTATTTCCCCACAATTCCCTGTTCTTGTCATTGATAAACTCCTCATCGATACCAAGTACCACTGTGTCTGTAATGCAACACTGACAAAAAAAAAAAATTCTTCTTTTTGTTATAACACAAGAAATAACTTTGGTGGGGGTTGGTTTGGGGTGGTTTTTTTCAAGGCGTGTTTTTTATGGTGTCCTGCTGTGGTGAACAAGAAGTCTGCAGCTTCCAGCAAGATCTTACCCGCTTTCCATTAAGACATTCTTTGCACTGTCATGCACTAATAGGACAGAACTGAGATTCATCCTATATCTCTCACATGGGACACAGGGAGACTGTCCTGAATTACCGTCCCTAACCTGAAACACTGCAGAATTTCTATAGTCTCCTCAGGATTCAGGGGTGGGTGGGGATAGGAACACGAGCCAGACCCAGCTCTTCTCTCCCAGCTTTCTGTCTCTGAATGTAGGGAAGACGGCATCAAAGCAAGGAGAGAGTAGTTCTTCCTGGATATTTGCCTTGTTTGGGAAATGAGTAGTTACAGGATTTAGATTAATTTCTCTAACTTTTGAACGTACTACTACATTTTTTTCCATGATGTTCTAGAGAAATAAGTTCCAAAATTGCCAATGCACCTTTCGAAAAATAACTTCCTTGTGTTTAAGTTTGGAAACAGATGGGAGCAGCACACCTAGCTCTTCTGCTTTGAGTCTTGTATCTCCCTTCAGCTGTTTATCTCCAAGCTGAAAAGTCCTAATCTTTTTAGCCTCTCTTCATGTTTCATCATACGTGTTGTCGTTCTTCGCACCTTTTTTATGCCTGCTATATCCTTCTCGAGTAACTACATTAAGTATTCAGTATATGGAATGCTAACATTTTACACCATGGCACTATGATATTTTCCAAGCATTCTGTTTGATCACAATTTTTTTTCCTTATGTAGGTATTTACATATTTGGTTTTTTCTATGCATGCATATTACCTTGCATTTGTTAACACTGAATTTCATTTCTTATTTCATGTATCTGCAACTCAGTATCATAGATTGGCCAGCAAAATTTTAGGCAGATTTAATTTTTACTATGATGACTAATTTTGTGTCAGCGGCAAATTTTATCACCTCATTTATTTCCCCTTCTTTCAGATTGTTTATGAATATGTGAAATAGCAAAAGCTCTAGAAAAGATTCTTGAGTGAAAATATCAATGGTAAACCATTTATTTACCTTTGCAGTAGCTTTTCGGAAATTCAATAATTGAATCGAAATTCAATAATGCTGTATTTAGCAGGGCCCTTTTATCCCTTGCTTTTTGACTGCTCCAAAGGTTCTAACAGATCTCTGCTGCATGACAAACATGTCGATTTTTCCCCAATGTTTTGTAGTTATACATAGGAAACTATTCCTGTTTTATTATAATGTCTATCGCTTTTCCTACTGCAGAAATCAGATTTACTGAGCAGTATTTTTCGGAAATCTCTCTTAAGAATTGGCTTAACATTCTCTGTCTTCTGATACAAAGCCTATGTGTCATGTGCCACTTTATGTTCTTTTTTGCATTTCCTCATTTGGGCAATAGAGGGAATACAAATACTTATTTTTCTTCTGAACCATCAACCATTGTCTGGCAATATGTTGAAGGGGGTACACTGGCCTCTTGGAAGAAATCTCTTCATAGAAAAAGTAAGGAGGTTGGGGAGGCAAAGTTTCTTTGAAGGGAAAGTAGCTTCCCTGGGGGCAATTGCCACCCCTGAAATAGTACAACTCTACACCATTCCCAGCACTGCAACACATTGGGAAATATAGTTTGTTTTAAACAGTAGGTTTAACCTTTGAGTGGAGATATTAAATACTGCATGAAATATGAACTGCTGAGTGACATTTGCCTAAAATGTCACCTTCTAAAACTCCTGGATTAGAACTGAATCCTTAAAGAGAGCATGGAAAACTCTCCATCACGCTGACAGTCATGTTTGTTACTAATTTTCCTAGCTTTTTCATGGAAAGTGGGTTTTGTAGATGATATTCTTGGGGAAGGTATGAATTAGTCAAGCAGTGGTAGTCACTGAAACAACTTCAGTTGGGCACAGCAGCATTAGAAGGAACAGACCTGAATAGCGGGGGTGAAAAGGTTCCTCCTCACTCCTCAAACTTATCACAGCAGACACTACATGGCTCCTGTCCAACATGGTCATGGTCTTCCACTTACTTCTTGCTGCTGAATCTTTCCTTTCTTGGTTTAATTTCTTCTACCTTTCATATTGATATTCATCCACAAAAAATGAGACCAGAGATCAAAGTCAAGTGAGAAACAAACCCTCGAGGGCCTGATGAAATTTCGCTCTTTTCTCAGCTTTCAACATCATGTAATCCATATCTAATAAAATGCCAGCATAGCATTTCATATTCCTAAAAAATTTGTAAGCACTTTACTCAATTTATAAAATATATTTATGCGTAGCTTTATGAGGAAAATGGTTACCCTAACCAAAGAAACTTTGAGTGATCACAGCAGTATGACCTACAATGCCTCATGGTAAAACCAGGGCCTTTACAAGGATTCTATGACAAACAAGCAAGCAAGAGCATTTGCAAGAGATACACAAGCTCCTTGGGGTTTGAAACTAGACCTGCCACATTTCCAGTGAGTCCCCTGGCATTATTGGAATTCCATCCTACAGATCCTACAGATCCTACAGATCCTACAGATCAGATTGATAGGATGAGAGGAAATGGGTTCAAGTTATGTCAGGGAAGGTTTAGATTGGATATTAGGAAACACTTTTTCACTGAAAGGGTTATTAAGCATTGGAATAGGCTGCCCAGGGAGGTGGTGGATTCACCATCCCTGGAGGTGTTTAAAGAAAGGGTAGATGTGGTACTTGAGGACATGGTTTAGAAGTGGTTTTGTCAGGGTAGGTTAATGGTTGGACTTGATGATCTTAAAGGTCCCTTCCAACCTCAGCAATTCTATGATTCTATGATCTCTCCCCTTCAGTTCGATCACACATTCCATCTTGATCCTCCCCAAAAGGAAAAGTTTCTGAAAAGCACCTCCAACAACCCTGAAGCTTTCTTGGCAACTGCTGGTAGTTGTCCCGACCAAGGGAATAGGAGACCTCTGCTCAGGAATATGGGCTCTAGGTTTATCTCAGGAAGTTGGATCATGCTAATGACTCTACCCTGCTTCAGCAAGGTAGGCTTTTGCATCTTCCACCCACTGCTGATATAGCATTCATAGTAGCAGCACTAGGGACTGAAAATCCATCAGGTTTTAAATTGTGCAGTTATGCACAGTGCCATTTCTGCTTTGTCTTCTGCTACCACAGCTATGCAGTTGACAGAATTAAGTTGCCACTGTAAGGCTCTTGAATCTGCTATACTGATCGCATTTCAGAGAGGTATATTTGGAATTAACTTCTCTTGCATTTGTAAGCAGCCTAAATTGATAGAAATCAAAGCACTTGACATTTTAGATCATTTGGTGACAACTATTTCATTGTGCTGGTTTTTTTCCCCATTTCAAGACCAGAAAATAACTACATGCATCTTTTCCTTCAAATTATACAAAACTCTTCAAACGCGTGTTCTCAGAAATTCACAGGTCATATTCTCATTTTCCACAGGATTTACAGAGCAGATGCATACAAACAGCCTGTGCGACAAAAGACCTGCATTTCCTTCCCAATGTACTCATTCTCTCAGGTTGATGCAAATCACAGCATATGAGGTCACAGCCACCTTTCCAAGGCTGATAGATCACCTCCTGAGACTAGCACTCAATACAAAGCTGCCTGCTTAGCCGAGAGAAGCCATCTACGATGAAGACTGGAAATGCCAGCTGCAGAGACTGATGGCTGTTCTGTAATCACTGCAAAACACCGGTCGTGCTGTTAACATGGCAAAACATTCTACTAGCTGATGAACTACCCCTTATCTAGGATACTTCATGAGAAATGAGGGGGGGGGGATGTCATTTATAAAACTGCTCCTTTGGCTTAGAAACTGATCACAATAGTAAAAGAAGCCTGTGGTGGTTTAACCCCGGTGGGCAGCCCAGCACCACACAGTCGCTCACTCACACCCTCCACCCAGTGGGATGAGGGACAGAATAGGAAGACCAAAAGTGATAAAACTCGTGAGTTGGGATAAAGACCATTTAACAAGTGAAGCAAAGTGGCACATGCAAACAAAGCAAAATAAGGAATTTATTCACTACTTCCCATCCACCCACCATGGCAGGTGTTTAGCCATTTCCAGGAAAGTAGGACTTCATCACCCATAACGGTTACTTGGAAGACAAATACGATAACCTGAATGTCCCCTCTTTCTTTCTCCATCTTTATTGCTGAGTGTGATGTGATTTGGCATGGGATATCCTTTTGGTCAGTTTGGGTCAGCTGCCCCAGAAGTGTCACCTTCCAGTTTCTTGCCCACCTCCAACCCATTCATTGGTGGGGCGGCATGAGAAACAGAGAAGGTCTTGACTCTGTGTAACCATTGCATAGGAATAGCTAAAACATACGTGTGTTATCAACACTGTTTTGGCCACAAATCCAAAACGCAGCATCACATGAGCTGCTATAAAGAAAATTAACTCTATCCCAGCAAAACCCAGTACAATCTCCACCCCTTATTCTGTGCCGTTGGACAGTGTGGGACCTGAGCATGATGTGATCAAGAAGGTGCAGTTAGGATGACAGGGAGTTCAGAAGTATCACCAGCCATTCTTCTGGTGACACTGCTGTGCTCTGACTCTTTCTACTATATCTGACAAATCTATTTTCAAATAATAGCTCTCACATTTAATGATACATCTGAAAAAGTTTTGCAAACTAAGCTGCAGGCGACTGGCCCTGCTGACAGATTCAGATCCCTTTTCAAGTGTCCCTTTGAAGGACACCTGTTGGAATTAGGTTCCCTTCTGTTGCCTTTTCATTTTGTGGTCAAAGAAGCTCCCTCCTATAGTTGCCCCTGTATGAGATGCAGTACAATTATTTTCCTTTTTTACATGGGTCCAACAATTTCATTTCAGCAAGGAGATTGTACCCATCAGTACCTTACCTGATGAAGCTGCAAGGTCTGTAACTAGTTTAAAGCACTTTGATTTTGTACCTTTTCTCCGTTTACTTATTTTGTCTAATATTGGCTTTATTGTTAATGTATGCAGATGAACTTGGTTCTTGAATATTCATCCAAACTCACAGTTGCTGACTGCCCTAAATATAAAACAAATAGTGGGGTTCTGAAGACTTAAAACTTCTACATCGGTACTGGCAGTACAATGATATCATATACAGATTTCTCACTGTTGACCCTGAAGGAGGGAAAAATGAAAAAAGGGAAAAAAACCCAACTTCAATAAAGAAAGATACTTCCAGTAGCCTTATGCATAAGAAGTACCAGAGGTGATCCATGTGATAGAGGGACTGCAGAATCTTTAACAAAAGGGAAGAGAAATTAGATTTGCATCTTTCTGGAGGACAACAGTTAGATATCTGAGGGCAACAAACACAAGTGATGCTGCAAGACCAGGTGACTGTTAAATAACATGGGAACATAAATTATTGTTCTAACAGAACAGAACCAAACATAGATTGGAACAGGTTTATTTTGTAGAACATAAACTTTAGCATAAAATACTAACAATGACATTCCAAGAAAAAAATTGATACACATAAGAAAGGGAGAAAAGAGGCCACAGGAACACAAAGGAAGCCTAAGACATGCAGTAACATGGACTGGCCTGTTGGTTTCATTCATCTTCTAGTATTTTGGAGCATTACACAAGAGTTCATGCCTGGGGCAACTTCCTTGAAAAAGTCAAGACATATTTTTCTCTTTTTTTTGTATTACAGGATTCCAGTATACAACTGTGTTTCTCTCACTGAAGACCGGCACAAATCCTCTGCCCTTAGCAGTCTCAGTCAGAGCTCTAAGAGGGAACAGCTGTACAAGTCTCAATGGTGATTCAAGTATCATGCTTGCTCCACATACTAATTTCATTTGAAAATCAGTATTACAACCTTTGTAGTGGAAACATTTTAAGAGATGGCCTGAATTTTGCAGACAATCTAAATTTGAAGTGAGTACAAATTTTGTACTTTTGAAAAGCAAAAATTTTCATGACAATCCTGCATGTGTTCTTCACAGTGTTTTGAATATACTGCGATATGCTTTATTTTATCTAGAAGATTTAATTCATCACTAAGTTCCTAAGCTGCAAAGGGAAAAAAAAAAAAGTATAAATGCTCAGCTTCTCTATTACTCATGTAAACATTAGCATAATCTCTATGCAATGAATTTTTGTTTAAATAAATCTTCCCAGGAAGGGCAAGAAATTCTTGTATCAAGATACAGCTGCAGAGCTTTAAAACTTTGAGATGCAAGTACTGACAGGAGAAACTGCTTAAAACTGAGTTTATTACTTGCCTCCTATAACGTGCCTGAAGTCAAATTTTCCAGAAAGCAAGCTGGAAAAAAGGTGTTCGTTTAGAAAGAAAACCGGGTTTGCAAAATGAAATAAGGGCTCTTGGCTTTTTCTCAAAGCGTTGCTAACACTTGCTGCTCTTATTTTTGCCACGCACAAACAGGCACACAACCTTCCACAATCTCTTTGTACCCTGGTGCCAGTCCTGGCAGCCAGCCCCCCCCAGAACCCAGTCAGCTATACTGTTCACCTTCTGCTCAGCCTTATGCTTCCCAGTGCTTCTGGCAGTGGCCTCCACCACACCAGCTGAACCACCAAATGCAAATTTACACGAGGCTGGATGGGTTTGGGCTCCCTGGACCCATTAGTGACAGCTGCTCTGGCATGTGCTCTCTTGAGTCATATGGTAGAACCGCTCAGCGCTTCCCATTAGAGTGAGGCTCCGTCTATCCCTGGCTACCCAAATGTTTAATTGCTCCTTCAGTTTACCCGAAAAGGAGAGTATTTAGTTTATCCATTGGCTTTACTTAGGTCACTAATTAGAAGCAATGATGAATAGATGTCAGTATAACACGATTTGTTACATATAATAGAAAAAATTTAAAATATCACCTTTTTTCACAGCAAGTTAATTCAGATATACTGTCAAAATGCCTGCTTTACATCCAAGATTCCTGATAGCAACATCCTGAAACAAATTAAGGAATATCTTAGCAATACAGTCAAGTAGAAAAACAGATTCATCACTTCTAATTTGGATGATAGGGCATTTGCTTACTGCTCACTACATAGCTTGAAGAACCAAACAAGAGAGTTTGCAGGTTTTGTCTTTATCTTTTATCTTATCTTTACCTTTATCTTTATCTTTATCTTTATCTTTATCTTTATCTTTATCTTTATCTTTATCTTTATCTTTATCTTTATCTTATCTTTATCTTTATCTTTCTTTATCTTTATCTATTTTATGTGCGACCATAGCTTGGGACTACTCAGCAGTGTTTGATGATAGACTGAAATTTGGGGATTTAGGCACTTTGAAATAGCCTACAGAGTTAATTGCTTAAGTATCACCTAAGCATTAAATCCTCTAGTACTCCTAGGATACTAATTATACCTTGAAATCCCTCTAGCATTTGGTCCTGTAAGTACCTGTCCTGGTACTTATAAACAACAAGGCATATAAAACCCTTGTGAGGTAGATTTCATTTCATCTTTTAAATAGTTATATAAAATGGTCTGCAAAGAGATCAAGTTCCTTGCTCAGTGTTGTGCTGTGAATCAATGATAGACTCAGCGACGTACCCAAAATGACCTACAGCAGTTTCCTTTCCTTTAACTGACAGGCTGTATTTTCTCAGATAACGAATTATGAGATGCACAGGTCTTTTCTTTTCCCCTATAGAATACAAATTATCAGTACTTGGAGTTAGGCAGATGTTCTTTTTTTATGAAGCTGTATAATGTTTCACAATTAGGCAGTTTCCTGATGGAAAACTTCTGGTTCTTTTTGCAAAGTTTTAGAGCTCCACCGAGCATTGGCCTATTCTGTTATTTTAGCTCTTATTTTTGTAAAAAAGAAAAAATAACAAAACAAAACTGGAGAACTTTTGAGGCTGTGCTTATGTGTTTTGGCTCCCTACTTTAAAGACCTGGCCTGGAAGTTGAAAATTGGAATCTTCAAACATGTTCTTTTTAAAAGGTAGTGATTATGAACAAATTGGTTTGGGAGAGGAAGAGAGGGCAGCGATTCATTATAAGGACTTCAGAAGGAGAAACTGCTGCCTTAGAACATAATGCAGGTAATTGCTTCTTTCTTTCAGTCATTGTTAATAAAATGGAAGTACTGTTTTACAGAACTACAGGAGAAGTAGTGTCAGAAATCTCTCTTTAGTTGAGACATCAATATAATGTATTAAAACAAATTCTTCATTCAGATCCCATTCTTCTCCTCCATTAGGATTGGCACTATTTTTAAACCCAGATTGCCTCAGCAAGCACTTACTGTCAGGGAAACAGCTGTTACAAAACGAAATGCAAAGTCTAGTGTGGTCTCAACAAAGTACTGCGCAGTCTAGTGCTATAACGGTGAAGAATCTCTTTCACCTCGTATCAAACAAGCAAAACTGTGGAAAACAGCCTTAGCACTGAAGCTACTCAGCTTTTTAAGCACTGAGTGTTTGTTTCATATCCTTTGACGATATTTGACAACCAACTTCTGTTATGCAATGTAACAAATGGTAGGAGCCTGGTTTTGCACAGCAGACTCAAGCTGTCTTGCAGATCCCGTGACTGTGAGCTATAAATTCGGTGGCTCTTCATTTGCCTGCTGTCTGGTATCTCCTGCACGTTTCCTAGCTGACTGCTAGCTTTATCAGACCACCAACCCACTGCTGACTTCTAATCACTATGAAAAGCATGTTCTACACATCTGGAAACAGTATTAGGATGATTCCCAGATACATTCTTCTTAGAGTACAAGTGCTGTCCATTGGTTCATGCTAGCCCTCCACTGGGCAAGAGGTATGTTCAATCAATTGATGAATGGTCAGCAGCCTTTCTTAGTGTCTTGTTACTCTGTCATTCACAAAAAGGGACCCCGGTGAGCATATTCGGTCTTTCCCATGTGACGCATGATGACCCTGTTTAGCAACCAGATGTGATAAAACTGTTTCCCAAGCCAGTAAAACTATAGTGCTATGTTAAAAGCAAGCCTTAACCTTCAGAGTATTGCTTGGCCTTGGCCTATATCACATGCTTTAATGTACTCCAGTGATCAGTCAGGATGCTGGCAACCCAAACATCTACATACCTGCAGTGATGGGTATTTCCTAGGGACAGTGAATAAGGTCAATTCCCATTACCGCAGCTATTGCTTAAATTGTGTTTCGAAAATAGCAACGCTTTAAAGTGGTGATCAGACATCTTGTTGGACTACAAAAAAGTTTTGTTTGGGGATAGAACATCTCCTCATGAAGCCCTTGGTCTAGGCTTTGAAAAGATGATTGATTCCTTAGCCAGGTATCCTGCCTCCAGAACCCAACTTTTCTTCCGCTCCAGAAATGAGACTGGATGGAGGAGGGAGGGGGGATTAGCTCCCTGCCTCACTCTCCCGGGCTATTTTGAAGCATTTATGTGAGTTCTCAATGGTGCTGGCAAACCTATAGAATAACTCTGTATTGTACAAAGATTTGACTAAACCCCCCTCTGATTTGTGTAAGACTTAGCTGCACAGCCTTGCAGCACGGCACACGACGCACAACCGGCTTACATGTATGGGCACATTTGAAGATAGACACAGTCTTGTGCAGTAGTGGAGATATACACAGAGAGGTTAGTTTTTCTGCACCGGACAGACCTTTTTTAACAGCAAATAATGATTCTACTGTGTTGTTTTTTTTTTTTAAAGGTAATCAAAGCTCCAATTAATCCAATGTATTTTTGTATAACATAGAATCCTACATATTTCCCACATACAGCCACTCAGTAGTTCGAAAGACTGATTGAGGGAAACTTGAATTGGTATTAAGGAAGTTTAATACATTTAAAAAAACATTAATTTCAACTGAGAGATTTAGAGGGGAAAACAGGCTCATGAGAATTAATAATTGTTTTTCAAAAAGCCTTTATGACTTAGGAATCCAAGTCTCACTGACTTGCAGTGAAAATTACACACTCACAGGACCTGGAGGTTCTTAAAAATTAAGACAAATGTTCCTAAATTACTAGGGCACTTTTGAAAAGTTTCCCCTAAATCACTGTTGTGGAATACTGCACACAAATCAGATAAGGATTATGTTTCATATGCTTGTTTCTCCTTGATAAGAAAAAGATTTTACCTTTCTCTTTTCACGGCTATAAACATCATGTATCAGTATAACTTCAAGGCTACAGGCTTTTATTCTCACAATTAGCCTGTGGTTTAAGTGAATTATAAAGGAGAAAAATGTTGCCAACAATTCAGTTCACAGAACCCCTAGAGTTACCTTATGCGGCATTTTAAACCTAGCATTAAAGCAAACAGTCTAGCCTTGAAAAAAGAACGATTATGGATGTTGTAGTACCTGAATTATTGAGGAAAAATATTCAAGCCAAGAAAAATCAGAGAGTACTGAAAATCATCCTCTTATTCTACTTCTGTTAAGTCAGCTTAGATCAAATAAGGTGATTTTAGGCTTTGATCAAAGATTTGTTTCTTTTAAGATACAATTTTTGCTGAAATATTAACAAAAGCCTATCTAGCCTTTCAAGCTGGATAGCACAGAGGGCACCGCAAACGATGAGGATTTCACACATTCCTCTTGTGCAGCTACTTCTGGGGTAAACACTGCAGCCCTTCTGCTGATCGGCATTGAACACAGGAAAAGCTAGACTGCTCTTCTCAGTCATGCTGGTACCCCAGACCGAAATCTCAGCTGACTGTAACAGGGAACATCAGGCTTGTCAGCGGTGTTAAAGTGGGAAAGCAAAAGCCAACAAAATCAGACCTTTTTGATCGAGAAAGTAGGTTACTTATTTGGAGCCAAATCCTATGACTTTTGTGCACGTGGAATGGCATCTTGTCCACATAATACACAAATTCCATGGGCTTCCTGGGAGACACACTGCTACCCAGTAGAGGTAGCAAAGCCTGTACATGGCCAGTAACTGTTCGTGCCTCATCTTACCCATCTGGAAAATTAATATTCGAAACTTCTACGTTCCAGGTCTGATTTTATTAAAGTTTTGATAACACTTAGAGATCTTGAGGTGCAGAGATTCAAACAAGCAACAGATAATATTTCACTTTCCCATTTCTGCCATTTAGTTAGGTTTTCTGATTGCTGGTTCCCAATAAGGGCAAGTATCATAGAATCATAGAAGGGTTTAGTTTGGAAGGGACCTTGAAGATCATCGAATTCCAACCCCCCTGCCATAGGCAGGGACACCTCCCTCTAGACCAGGTTGTTCAAGTAGGCAGAGCAAAACAGAATGGAAAAGATGAGCCACACAAAGCCACGCAAAGAAGACAGGCCTGAAATATATCTATATAAAAATGCATACAATATACTTAAGGACAAGACTTAGGCGTGCAGATACTTCCTTTAAATTGGAATTTCCCAAGCTCTTTTTTCCCGTACCGCAATCCCAAAAGTACACTTCTGCCTGTGCCTCCTGCTTTGTTCGCACAGTCAGAGCCTTCTGTCCCTGTAGCCGCACCTCTCGATGACTTTCGGTGTCATCACCTCCCCTGCCACCTCATGGCACAGGCAATACCCGCGCCTGCCGGAGTGGGTACCTCAGCCCTGCTACCAAAGTTCAGGCGAGCTTTGGATTTTCTCCCCTTCCATGATCCCTTGCTGGAAACTGCGTAACAAGGAAGTGTTTTTGCCAGACCGCAAAGGATGGCTTGGTTCTTGTTTGCAATTTTCCACTTGTATTTATGTATTTTTGCCTTTCATCTGAATGCCATGCTTTGACATATCTGGATAAACACAGACAGCGTGTGCCCCGCCTGGGCCATATACCCAGCACGGCGATGTTCTCAAGTGCAAGGCACCAAGTTCCTGCCAGCTTAAGGACGAAGCTCTCTGTCTGCCTGAAATGTCAGATACTATATTAAAAAGGTAGCAGATTGTGATGATAATGAAGTGCTGCAGCCTGTCGCTATGTTACCAACTGCTCTGAACTGACATGTCAGAAGGAGCAGCAAGGAAAATGCCCAGAATCCCTGTTTGGATCCCCTTCCCACGCCTACCACCAACTGAAGTATTTAAACTATTTACAGATATAGCCAGCATGCTTCTTTATAAACAAAGCCTAAAATGATAAATAGATAAATATATTACCCCAGCGAGCCTGCTGTCTAAAATCATCCTCCTGCCTCTCCGGTTTGCCTCAGATTGCATCCTGCACCCTCCGACAGAGAAAGATTGATTCGGGAACGGGCATTTGTCTGCCCGTCCTCTGTGCCTTAAAGAGGCCAAACTCCCCCTGACTGATGCAGTGTGTTTAAAAGTAGATTGAAACAGGAGGGGAGATATTTTCCTGCTGACTGAGGACGAGTTGAGAGCGGTGGATGCTCTTTAAAGGGAGGGGAGGACATTCTCCATCCCTCGGCCTGCTGATTCTACCTTATTGCCTTATTTATACGGTGTTGGTGTCACCATCCTGGGCAATGAGCCTCGCTAGAAAATAAAACTGGCTGCGGCTGGCCTGTGAAGGGTGGGGGGCAGAAGTGAGGAGGCTGGTGCACAAGGGCACAGCCAAAACCATCGCTCTCATCCAGCCCAGAGCAGCGCTCACAGCAGCCTTAATCCCATCCCCTCCCGCAGCAAACCCACCTACTGCGCGAAGCAGAAAGCACTCGCAAACAAACCACTTCTGCTCTCATGGAAATTTTTCGCGTAAACAAAGAGAACAAAAGAGAGTCCTTATCACGATGCTAGGGATGTACTGTGACTTGCCTGGTGATTTTGATAGGAGATGGGTCTCCAGCACGGGGCATGTTTGCTGAGAAGAGATTGCGTCTGGAAGGGCACTGGATCTGGATGTGATTCTGTGCTCATAGAGGCCAATGTCATTTTTAAAACTGTCTACTCAGTCAAGCAAACAAACTGGTTGGAGTCGCTTGTTTCCTGCTGCACACTACGCAGAAACGGAATCCTTAATTATTTTACCAGTTGTGGCTGAATATTCAGTTACATAAAATGGTAGGTCTTCCAAACATCATGAAAAGAGATCAGTTCCCACAAAAGCCTACAACATTTAAATTAGAAATAAGTTCATTTTCTGCTAAAAATCTACCGTATCATTATCTTAATTCAGCAGCAAAATATTTTAAACTGTTTTTGCATAAAAGTAAATTTGTGCTAAAAATACACGGCAGAAACATTTTCAAGAGCCAAGAACACAATTACAGAAGTATTTCCATTGTTTGTGAAAATCGCGCTCAACTAGCAGAGGCTGCTAGATATTCAATTTCAATAAAGATTTGTTTCAAGATGACGTGAAGCAAAGCATCAAAAGGAGAACGTCTGGATTTCTGCAGCGCACAGCTACGAAGCTCCAGGTACCAGAGGAAATGGAGGAAACAATATGATATGAAGGATAGAATTGTTAAGGTTGGAAAAGACCTTTAAGATCATCGAGTCCAAAGTACGTGCTGCTACTTGACAGGGTACTCCACAGGTAATGGAAAACTGAATTAAAAAAAAAAAAAAAAAAAAAGACAAAACCAAAAGCCCCTGAACCCCACAGTTCCAAGTATTTCTGATTGTGTTTGAAAAGAAATTGCTCAGAGCACAACTGAAGCCATCTACACCTAGGACAGTCCTACTCCTATCCCTGTCCTCATGGTGGTAAGGGCATGGGGTGGCAACTGCTGTACTGAGGAGGAGGGGAAAACAGGTATTTAACCACATTTCTGATTGATAGGGCATGAAAGCTTCATGGCCTATCACACTTGATCAACTATATTTACCCTCATGCCACTTGCCATCACTTCTCATTAGTCCTGCAGCAGAGCTTATGCAGCCAAAGCAAGGCTACAATAATATCTTACAGGTGGTGTATTTGCTCCTCTCTCAGCTTCATTTTCTGTTCCTCCATTTTGCACTCACACTTGTGAATGGGCAGAATCTAAACCTAGAATCTGAGAAAATATCTTATTCTTAGGCCCTGCTTAGTAAGAGCTGTCAGCAGGCATATATGACTAAAGTAATATTACATATAAAGGAAAGAGAGAGACTGACAGGACTAACTCCAGTGGTCTACAGTAGCTTCCAGCTGCACTGTAAAAGGCTGGTTTCTGGTAGATGAGAACAGGGCTTCTGGTAAAAGCCTGTGCTTTCTCACAAGGGACTGATACTAAGGACAGTGAGCAGATAGTCCAAAGAAGCTGCGGGATGTCCACTGCTAGAGGTTTTCCAGATGTCTGCCAGGTGTATTTTAGGCATGAGGTGCCAACATGATCCTGATGATTAACTGAGGTCCCTTTCAGCCCTATTTTCTATAACTGTATAATTTAATGTATTTTCTGCCTCCTGTGAAAGAGGAAATGCTGCTGTACGGTTTCTTTAATAGTATTTGGTGGTATATTTTTATTGACAGTGAGGCCCCTGGAGTGCAAGATGTCAGATGCATTGACTCAAATATAAATAATTAAATTGTTTTTTTCTCCTCCATTAATTCTACTCAGCTCTTTACTCCCATCCTCCAGATAGATTCCTGATTAACATAATTGGAGCAGAGTTTTGTTTTTCACTTTTCAGTAGAAAGTTTTGTTGTTCTTCCCCGCCCCCCATGGGAATTCAGGGCATGAGCTTGACAACATCAACCTGGTTGATTGAAATGTGCCTTTTAACTTTGTCTTAAGAGAAAACCTGGAGGAAAAACATGAAAGAAAAACAACTCTAAATGAAAAGTGCAAGACACCTTCTACTCCACAGCTCCTGTTTTGAGTGGATCAACAAAGGTTGATAGAATAAAGTCAAGGTCTCACTGCACTGGCGAGACTTGTAATGAATGAAATTGTCAGGGGCTTCAGCCAGTTTGTTGTAATGAGGAGAAGTCTTCTGTGGTCAAGGCTCCTGGCTCTCGTTGTTTTTATCCATTTGCTGGCAGTCCGTGCTTTATAGATGAACCATTATTGGTGGGAGGTAAAGCACATGTACAGTCAGTTGGACACTCAGGCGCCTCAGTAAATACTGAGATTATCCATAAGAACAAATGATTTTTGTCAGACAAAACATTGTCTAGATAAATTTTGACCATAGCAAAATCTGTTAAAACATCAGTCTGTCACATCCAAAGGCTTGATAAACATATATTACTGCCTACACAGGAGGTGATACCTTTATGCGCTCTGTTTTTCTGAGCCTGGGATGTCCTTTGCATTATTACAGTTCCTGGGGGCATTCTAATTTACCAGCAAACCACAGAATCACAGAATGGCAGGGGTTGGAAAGGACTTGTGGAGATCATCTAGTCCAACCCCCCTGCCAAAGCAGGTTCACCTACAGCAGGTTGGACAGGAATGCATCCAGGCGGGTTTTGAATATCTCCAGAGAAGGAGTCTCCACAGCCTCTCTGGGCAGCCTGTTCCAGTGCTCTGCCACCCTCAAAGTAAAGAAGTTTTTCCTCACTTTCAGATGTAATTTCCCGTGTTTCAGTTTGTGCCTGTTGGCCCTTGTCCTGTCACTGGGCACCACTGAAAAATTGTCTGGCCCCATCCTCTTGACACCTGCCCTTTAGATATTTATAAGCATTGATAAGATCCTCTCTCAGTCTTCTTTTCTCCAGGCTAAACAGACCCAGGTCTCAGCGTTAAATAAAAAACTTCATGGATGTATCCTCATCTTCACATTTCTCTTCATGCTGAGAGAGTTATAGAATTAATTTTCTAGTTCATAATCAATCACTACAACACCAGAGTGGGACAGAAAGTATTTAAATAATTTTATAAATACAATTTTGTAAATGCCATAAATATCTCTTATATACCAACTTATACTGTGTGATTTAATTTAACAAAGCCAGTGCTTTAGGATACAGGAAACTGTGATTTTTTCCTACTGTGCTCAGGTTCTGCACAGAGACTTCGTTCTCCAATTCTCAGAAGTGCAGCTCTTACGCTATGCATCAAAGAGAAGAAAATCTTGTTCCTTGGTGTTTTAGCTGCTCAAGTACTTTCTTGACTAGCTTGCTGCTCTCCTAGTAAGAGGAGAATTTCACTTATATGGTTAACAAGTTTGCCATCTCTCCTTTTTGCTTTTGAAGCACCAAAAATATAGGCCAGGGAGTAACATTACAGCGTGTTACAAAGAGATAAAACGGAGAGGCGATCAATCAGATCCAAAGATGGCATGGATGAGAGAGGAAATTCTGGTCCATTTACATTGCTGGTAATACACTCATCTCTCTCTCTGGAGCTAGATCTTTTCTCCTGGGTTCTCTGAGTTAAAAACATGACACGTAGATGCAAACTCTTTTGTGTTGGCCACTAGATGGTACTGAGGCTATTGAAATGGATTGCAGCCAGCCAGCCAGCGAGTGTGCAAAAGTTACGGCTTCAGAATGGAAATGAAGCGGTGGATTTTGTCTTGGGACTACAGACATCCAAACTGCAATGAACTGAGTTGGGATTTAGCAGATGCCCAAGGAAAACAGGCTGCCAAGGTGGGCAAACTGCGTAGCTTCAAGTGGGCTCAGCCTCTTACTGCCAGGCCTGCATCCATATCCTCCCCCAGACTCACTTAGTAATCACCTACAAAAGGAAGGGGATTGTTGCCACCTCCAACACCTCCACCGCCAGGAGCCTACAGGAGACTTTCAGCCTTGTCTGAAAGTCCTCGATCTGCCTCTGATAGCCCAATGGTGGGCTTAGAAATGAGAGTTTCTGATGATCTGACTTTGCAATATCCCCGGTAGATGTTAAGATCAAATTTATCCTCTGAGCATTTCACTTCAGTGCACGACTTTGTAACATGTCAGCTAGAAAAGTCCCTTGAAGATTAACAGTGATCTCCTCAGTAGGAAAGAAGTTCCTGAGAAGTTATGCTGCGACTGACTCCCACAGCAGTATGGAATAATTACACTGCCATTTCTAATGAAATCATAAACAACTACCCAAAGAAAGTGGATAAAAAAGTGATTTCAAGTGGAAATACTGCTACCAAATTTCTAACCAGCTCTGCCTCTTAAAATAACAGAGGATCAGAACAGCATCGCAACAAATTAAGTACCTGACAAGTGTAACAGGAGAAAGAAAACAAATCTGATTTGTTACTCACCAAATTAACAAGGAAGTTTACCGTGCTGGCACAAAACACTCGGTCCCATTGTATCATCCTTGCTACCTCCCCACCGGCCATTTCATACTTGAATGTATTCCTGTATGACTGGAACAGATGGGATCACCGTGAAGGTAAAAAGTAGCTCGATGACTTGCATTTGATAATTACTAAGTTATTATTTCTTTATAATAGCCAATATGACTTTAATTTTCAGGGTCCGCGATAACGGAAATATACCTTTTAAAAAATAAAAAAATAGATCACATTGTTCCCTTGGGACAATTTTAGGCAGGCTAACTTCAGCTTACTTAAATGGATTCACTGAAAGGGTAAGTTACAGCATTTACAAAAGTAGCCATTGTACCCACAGGCTGGTGTTGTCCTTTACTGTATTAGAGTATTTTCTAAAAGCATGATGAGCAGTAATCAAATATTAATATAAAAACTATACAAGTTGCATGTTCGTTTATCAAAAAAAGCCTATTTCATATTCTACCAGAATCCTGGCAGAAACCCCGTTAGAGCCATTTAGGAGCATATAAACAAATTAGCAATTTGGAAGACAAGCTCAGATCAATAAATGTCAGATCAGTAGGGTCTCTTGAAAAAAAATTAGATGGAAGGCACAACAGAGATGTGTCTTTTAATGGATTACAAAGGTGAAAGTGATTAAAGATTATTCTGAACCTTCTTTGGTAAGTTGTGCTCAATGACTTCCTGACAAGGTGATTGCTAGTATGCAATAGTATGGAATAATACTTCCAAATATTTCTAGAATATCTGCTGGTTTGTATCTTTGTGTATACATGTGTGTGCATCTATATGTAGAAATACACACACACACTTTAAATAAGATAAGATTGCAGAAAATGTTGGCTTCCTGGTTTGTATTCACCGTGGTACTGTCAGAGAGATGAGTGACTTTGAATCAAACTCCGTTACTTCTCCATGCCTCAGTTTCCCCATTTGCAAAACGTTGGCAATCATACTGTCTTTGTCATGAAGTGTACTGACATCTGCTGATGAAAAATACTTCATGTTAATGGACTGAAAATCATTTACAGCTATTTCTCACTGGTGTGAGCTAGTGAAAATAAGTCATGAGCTTGATTTCAAAAGAAAAGCCTGTGTCAGTGGCAGTGTTTTTACCTCCTAGTCAGCACGCTGCTTCTCACTGCACTTATCTTTCCTTTCCATTGGCATTGTGTTACAATTTAGAAGTCTTATCAGGTCACAACACTCGCGCAGAGAGCACAGAAATGTTTCATTGCCCCAAAGAACTCGGGGATCTATAATGGCAGTTTTCAATGTATTCGTGTCAGCTGCATTTGTACCCTTCAGCATTGCTTTCTCCACATTTCCAATACTGCTAACTTTCACGCTGTTAGTGGTTTTTTCCTCTGAGGCTCAGAAATACAAGGGGAAAGAAGAAGAGAGAAGAGAAACTCTCCCTCTGGATCTAAGAGCCTATTCACCCGTTCCTTTTCACACTCCCACTCGAGCAGGCCCCGAACAGCTACCTGCCTGTCGGGCCTCATGATTTTCACGCTCAACAAAAGCTTTATTGCAGGATGGTTATTTGGTACCTTTTTTAATGTTGCCATACATCTCTCTCAAAGCAAAAAGGAATCTGAATAATACCCGACAGCCAACAGATGTGCAGTCTGCAGACACAAAACCATTTTGAAATTCTGCTACTAACAACCTAACAACAGCGTTAAATTCTCTTTGTTGCAAGATATGAAAAGCAGAGTGAGATGAGAACACATGCATGAAAGGGACCTTATTTTCAATACTCAAATTTTCCAAGAAATGAAGAGCTTTTTATATCCAGTAATCAGTTACACCTCGCAATTGCGGGGCTGTGCAGGAACTCATCAGGCTGATTTTGTAGCTTTTGCACTCTCTCCATCCCACTGTTCCACCAGAGAATGAAAGAAACAGGACATAGACTGGTTTTCTGCTAAGGGTGAGAGCAACTGTACCTAACAGTGCAGTTCCACAACAGTTTTAAGCCATCCTAATGTAGCACCATGTCTCTCTTCCTGCTGCATGCTGCACCCTCCCACCTTTCTGATCCTATGACCTGGTTCAGGGAACGAAACCAAATGGTTCAGTGAATGAAACCAAGTGAAAACTCGCCCTGGAAGGAAAGCCTGATTTGATTTTGCCTGGTGTAACTTTTGAACCAGTCCACTGCAGGACCAAATGGATGGTGACACTATTGCAAAGGAGAGGGTGCAAATACAAGGCTAAGATAACACATAGGGCGCTTTCAGCCCCCTTGCTACCTAAGCTGTTCCTGGCTGTACAAGGAGTTGAACGTCCTTCAGCACCCTGATCCATGACACTTCCACAGCGTGACAGCCCTGCTTCTAAAGCCAAACATTCAGATCTTGATGCTCCTCTCTCCCTGTAAACTCACAGGCTACTGGGAAGAGTGCCCTGACCACAACAAGCTCTTAAGCTCACGTCTTAGACTTAACCATGTCTTGAAGAGCTTTGGTAGACTGCAGAGCTCACGCCTGCAACTATGTGGGTTCCTCAGAATGGGTTTTTCTGCTTCCACATTAAGTGTAATGTTACATGGGTCTGCTCGAAGAAAGAAATTAAGGACCACAAAAAGAACAAAGAACATCATAGCCATTACTGTCATCTGTGCAAAGAAAGCATTGCAGTGGCATCTTGCCTGTTGTGTCTAGTTTACTGCCTTCCTTTGAAGAAACATATTCAAATACCAAGGAAGAATGTGCTTATTTTGCCTAGTGTGGGTTTTGCAGCAAAGGCTCTTCTAAGGGTTTCTAAGCTTTAGGCTTTAACTCCAAGGAGTAAAGGAGACTGAAACGCTGAGGTAGAAAGGTCAGGGAAAACTGTCTGAGATCCTTGGGTAGAGGGAATGGAGATAACGATGGGAGAAAAAATGCCTAATTGGAATGAAAGTCAAAGATTATTTATGAACAACAGCAACAAAATAGTTTCTACAAATAAGACTTATTTGCATAATTTACTTCTTTTTTTGTGTGTGTTTCTATGGGCCTTTTTATTTGAGGTGGAATGGAACTTTGAAAATCAATTATCTTGTGTTGTAGTTTAACCTTAGCCAGTAACTGAGCGCCACATAGCCGCTTGCTCACTCCCACCACAGCAGGATGGGGGGAAGAGAATTGGAAGGGTAAAAGTGAGAAAACTTGTGGGTTGAGATAAGAACAGTTTAATAATTGAAATATTAATATTAATAATAGCAATAAAAAATGTAATGAAAAGGAAAATAACAGAGAGAGAAACAAAACCCATGAAAGACAAGTGGAAACAATTACTCACCACCAGCTGACCAATGCCCACCCAGTCCCCGAGCAGTGGCCCCCTGGCCAGTCTTCCCCCTAGTTTATTGCTGAACTTGACATCATATGGTATAGACCTTTTGGTCATTTGGGGTCAGCTGTCCCAGATGTGTCTCCTCCCAACTTTTTGTGCACCCCCCAGCCTACATGCTGGCAGGGTGGTGTGAGGAGCAGCTGTGTAAGCACTGCTTAGCAATAACTAAAACAACCCTGAATTATCAACACGGTTCCCAGCACAAAGGCAAAGCATAACCCTATAGTAGCTACTATGAAGAAAATTACCTCTAACCCAGCCCAAACCAGCACAGCTTCTCCTGAGACATTCACATCATAAATAATATACTGCATGCAAAATAATTCTATATTACACTGAAAAATTAGGGAGTACTAGGATTAAAGAGGCCTTTTCAACTGTGCTGCTTCCCTTTGTGCAATTCTGCTCCTGCATAATTGTGGAAGTTTTCATTTCATGCTTAAATACTGTTTTTCTCAACAGTCACCCTTCCCCCTATAAAGAAGTCTTAAGGCTCTCTGGAGACTGTGTTTAAGCATTCCTGCCTGGGGTCCAGGCCATCAACTCAATAGACCATTCAAAATGAACTTGTTTTATATGTTGCTGCACATCAACAGCCTTAACAGGAGCATGTGGCACTCCACAGCTGTGCTCTTCTGAGTGTTTTAGACCGAAGGAAAATGAAACTCTTGAAACACCAAAACAAGATTCTGAAAGGAAAAAAAGATACGCATCTGGGAAAATCTAAATAAGAGGACAGTGTCTAGTGAGGCTTTACTGACTCTGGGATATACTAACACAAACTGCTGTGATTGGTATTACAGCTCCAGCAGATGCACTTTATACAGTGCAACCTGCGACACATTGAAGTGTGGCTTTCCTATCTATAACTGCTTCTTACCAAGGTTTCCCTGCTAGCACTGGTCTGTCACTCTGGGATCACACTTTCTCATATCCCTGAGCAATGCCAGCACGAATTTTTAGTGTAGATATGGCTTCTGTTGACCTCATCTGATATCAGGTCTTTTAGGGGCTAGCTCAAGAAGACATGAAGGGGAAGCAGTTTAATTCCCTTTCTCCCTTTATATCTTTAAGATATAACTTACAGTGTACTGTGAAAAATTCCCTAAGTACAGAAGGAGCTCCAACTGAAGCTTAACATTTTGGTTCTTTCTTTCTTGCTTGCTTTAAGCTTTGACTTAATTCTCTTCACGCTTCAGCAGATGTGAACCGTAATAATTACAGCTAGCTTTTGGAATGAGCTGCAGGGATAATTGCCTGGGCATCCTGTGTACGGAGAGAGGACAGAGGGACCATTAACTTATCTTAGGCTGTGCCTGTGCTGAGAGACCGGTGTGCTCTGTGGTGTCTACCACAGCCTTGGGCTGCTGGGCTCCCAACCTCCCAGACCTGGCATGACCCCTTTTGGCCAACATGCTGGGATTTTCTCTCCCTGGAAACCCAGCTGAGAGGAGAATGAGAGGAGGGGTTGTTGCATAAACTGAAAAGTGTTCTTGGTTCCACAGTCACCATATGGAAATGTCAGAAAGGAGAAGGAGATCCATGAGTTACTTTCTCACTGTAACACTAAGACTGTCTTTGCTTTTTGCCAGTAGTTACCTGCAGTTTTCTGTTCTTCTGCAGATAGCTGGTGTGTTTGCTGAAGGTTACACTGAAGAAAGATGCTAGAAAGTGAAAGAGGTATATATATAGCCATCCTTCTTCAGTATGATTAAGTGGATTATATGTGCAAGCAGCTATCTGATGCAAATAAGGGACAGGGAGGGGAAAAGAATGTTATCTTTCTTTTTTGCTAACCACTTTGCTAAACAGGCATCAGTAACCTTAGAACAATATTTGTTTACGCGTGGGCTTCTACAGAAACTCATCCTCAGACATAAAGTGATTTTTAATGAGGCTTTTGACCCTTATGTGTAGGTTTCTTAGACAAAAAGGGTAGGGGAAAGTGTCCTGTCCTTAGGGTAACTAACAGGTGAACAGTGAACCGAGCCAGAGATCTGCTATCACGTTAAAAATTAGCTACCATTTCTTCCAGCAATTTTATTCAGGCTCTAGGAAATGTTTCCAGTTACTGTAATAGGGAAATAGCTGAATAGTTGAGGGTTAAATTTACATTGAATATTGGGTTAAGTTAAATCCTCAGTGGGGAACGAATGGTTACTAAGGCAACGGGAGCATGCATTCGATACCTGTGATTCAAGTCTGTATCCTCATGCTCATTAACTATCACATTGTTTATTAATATTCACTCTAAAATGGATGTTGCCAGAACCTCTTTGCTTTGACCTAAGTAGCAAGACATGAATTAATGTGAAAAGAACTCGCAACTACTATCAATATATTAAGAAGCCTCTCGAGAAGCACAGATCTTTGTATCTGAAGAAGAACTTTTCCTTTTATGGAATAAAACATCAAAAAAGCGCTTGTAAACAGAATTCTGAAGGGAGCTCTGCCCGGAAAACAGCAGGACCTACCATGATCTCCTGAAACAAGCAGTACAAAATTAGCAAAAAAAAGCCAGGCCAAAATAGCCATTTAGATACTAAGCACCCATACGTAAGAACTGCCACGCAGGATCAGGCTAAGAGCATCTGTCTGTATGTGTTGTTGAAGACCATGACTGCTATGAAGTGTTCTAGGTGAAGCTGGAGCACCTGTGTATCCCTATTTTTCTGTCCTGTGATAAATAAGAATAATTTGTTCAGAAAATATATGCTACTTTTGGCCTACGATAGTTTGCAGAGGTTGGGAACATTATGATAAGGACTTGCAAGAACTAGTACACATCATACAATCCAATAGCACTTCACAGATCTCTTAAGACACTTCTGTGTAACCTCCCACAAGAACACAGAATCAAATACACACAGCAATTCATCCCTGAGCTTACTCATTCCTCTTCCATTCAGAAATTAAATATCAACAGTAACAGATGCTTCAATTTGAAACAAAAAAAAAAAAAGTATATCTAAATTGCTTCCTTGGGAGTGAAAATTCTTCCCATTCAGAATCATCAGAGCCTGTTATTTGGTTTCATTTAGATTTTTACACCATGTTAAAATATACACAGTATTATATAAAGCTTACATGACACTTATACGTGAACATGGTGTGTTATTTTAATAGTCTACATATATGACAGTGTGACTAACAGTATCTGTTCACGGAAAGCATGAGCTTGCCTTGCTGTTCCGAGAAGTTAGGGTCAACAGGATCATCTCAGTTCATTACTACAGTAACCTTTCAGAAGGCAAGGCATAACATTAGTCCCACTGTAAATTTGGCCCTAAATGCCCAACACTCCAACACTTTTCATAATTTGGAGTTAGGCCTTTGAGTCTATTGCATTTTCTCATCCACAGAGTTTACAACCCGTGCAGCCGCAATGTTCCCAAGCGTAACAGAGACTTATCTATAAGTCCATCTTAAAAAAATTATGCTATTGAAGCGAAGGATCTCATTCTTCACATCTAAATGGGTCTATGAAAGCGGGAGCATTCAGATACTGAAACAGAACTAAATTGCCTGTTCTGAATGACATATTGCAGACAAGTATAGAGCACGAAGCTGATCTTACATTAATCAATATGGAAGAAAACGGAATATTTTTGCTTAAGCTAGAGTCTCATATCCTACAATATCCTTGACTTTAGCTGTCTGAAAGCACAGTGATTTGTACACTCCCCGTGACATCACGTTGGCCTAAACAGACGAATCATTCAAAGGATTAAAAAAATCATTGCAGGACAAGTTTTGTACATAGTATGAGTTCCAGACTTTTTGTTTCATTTTTATTAAATTCTTGTAAATATTCCATTCTGTAAGGATAGGTGTCACATGAGACCTGGCATACACTGGACAATTATGGAAAAGAGGTCAAGATGTCCTCATAGTTAGGATGCTTCTGAAGATCCCATGGGATAAAAATAATGATTATCAATCAAACATTAAAATCTACGGGGAAAAAAATATTTCTTACAGAGATTTAAGAATCCCTTGAAGTGGTTTTTACTTTCCTTCCTTTTCCTAGCCTCAGATGCTGGCTTTCTCAGACACTATAGCGATGAGAATGAGATTAGCCATTATACTAAATACCAAAATCTTTCTATGGTTAAGACCAGAACCTCAGAAAGGCACCTGAAGTCTTTTGAATTTTACTAGCAATTCAAACTCTAGATCCTCCTTGGGCTCCTTTAAAATACTTTGCCCAAACCCCAAAGCCAGGAGAAGGCTTGTGATGCTGTGGGGCTACAATTCCCCAGCAGCAGGTCTCTGTGGCTCCCAGGTGCAACAGGCAGGGGCAGGGCTGCCAAAGAGCATTCCTAGAACTTGTGCTTCCCAGATTTGGTTGAATGGGTTGCCTTGTTCAGTGATGGAAATTTGGGAAGAGCCAGCACAAAATTTCTTGGTAACTTGGTAACTGGAAGCATTTGAACTGTGATTGCTTGCCAGCAGTGACTATGACACTCATCAAAGACAGACAGAAAGAAAGAGAGTATCAAATAACTGTAATCAAGTGAGGGAGTTTCTCAGTTCTGCGTGATTTGTGCAGGTTTTTCATTTCCATTGAAGACCAAAAAGAAATACAAACAGGGCTCAGCAGAAAACATCACTGTTGATTTTCTTGCATCAGAGATTAATTGAATATTTAGAGCCACAGTCCTGCAAAAGCAAAGACTTCTATGGCTCGTCCCATGAAGTGACCTGAACTTCTCCCTATGCAAACCTGGAAGCCTTTCCAAGGAAAGAGTTTTTGATTTACTTTGAGAGCACTTTTAAAAAATCTCTTCTTTTTGACATTCTTACTGGAAGGAGAACAGCTGGTAAAATATTCTGACCCTACAGTTGATCTCTACATTCATTCGGGTTACTTTAATAAACTGAAGAAATTATGCCTAAGAAAATAACTCCAAACAATACAAGTTTTTTTGTTTGGGGTTTGGTTTTGTTTGTTTGTTTGTTTTCATAAAAAACAGAACAAACAGCCTTATGATAGAAAGAGGAGAGCTAATTAAAATCTGGACAGATAATCTCATCCTTTTTGAAGAACTGCTTGGTAAAGTGCACACCATAATTAGATTATTCCACCAAGTTTAATGAAGTGGGTCAGTTAAACCAGCGTCTCTCTCCATTATGAAATACGGTGGAAATCTGAAGTGACTTTTGGATGAAAAAAAAGTGTTTGAAACTTAATTTTTAATAAATATTATCTAACTGTGGGATAAAAAGATTGAAAGAGGATGATAATATTTGTGATAATTTGAAAATATTTCTTAAATTCTTACTCGGGAAAAGAGCACCACCTACTGATCATCACACTGAAATTCCAGTATGATGTTTCATTTACATGGGTTTTACTTCCATACAGTATCACAAACTTAGTTCCAGAAGCTCTGGATGACTCTCGAACATGGGTGAAGGAAGGCTTACGTATCTTCAGCTACCAGCTAATATCACTCTGATGTTTTATTGTTTTAATAATCAGTAACACCTTAGCAGCAGAAAGCATGCTTAAGAACTTCAGAACCTAGGGTGATATTAAATGAACCCCCATTATCACTAAAAGGTTGGTACAGGCTTTCCTAGGACAGTTGCTTGTTACAGATGCCTGTTTCTTGCTGGCACTTCTTAGTTATGTGAAGAACTAACTTAAGCAAGGCAAAGGTTGTTTTTTAAGCAGGACCTGTTTTTCAGCTGCCCCAAGGGGGAGAGGACAAGGACTGCCCTTTCCAGTCCCAGCACAGACTTATGCCAAATTACAGTATCGTTTAACATTGCATTAAAAAGCATCCAGCCCCTCTGCACTGAAGAGAATAGTGAGTTCTTGAGTCCACCTTCCTTTGAGGTTGCTTTTCTGCCAAAGGACCAGCTGTGACAAAGAATGTCACACTGAGGAGTATTCACCGGAGAGAACAACACTCATCCAATGCTATAAACACTCTCCCCACTTACACCCAGAAGATGTAGCTATACTTAAATCTCAAGTCATTACTCAGGTATTCTGCCAGACACATTCTAATTATATTCTTTTAATTACATCACATATGTCTTCTTTTTATAGGTGCTTTGAAGGCACTGACTTTTCTTCTGCAAAGGTTGCTCAGGCAAGTTCTTTTCTTTATTTTCTTTCTCTCAGGAACAAGTAATCACACTCAAGCTAGTTAGAACAAAGTACTGCTCCAGGAGCAGCAGGGTGGGCTGCCCAGCGGCTGCAGGGAGGAGTCATAGAGTCAGAATGGTTGGAGTTGGAAGGGACCTTAAAGATCATCTAGTTCCAATCCCCCTGCCATGGGCTGGGACACCTCCCACCAGACCAGGTTGCTCAAAGCCCCATCTAACCTGGCCTTGAACACCTCCAGGGATGGGGCAGCCACAGCTTCTCTGGGCAACCTGGACCAGTGTCTCACCACCCTCACAGTATTTCTTCCTAATATCTAACCTAAATCTCCCCTCTTTCAGTTGCCAGGCACTGAGGATGGTGGTCCAGCAGGCCCTAAGGGGGGTGGGGGGCAGAGATCTGGCTCACCAGGCAGCCAGGCTGTGATGGTGACCAGGACAGCTGCAGCCTTGCTTTGGACAGAACTGAGGACTGGAGTGCCCGTACAGCCTCTGAGCCAAGGCAAGGAGGTCCTCAGTGAGGTTTCTCCTGGCTCTGTCTCACAACGCCGGGGGTGGCAGTAGAGACTGCAGAGCTGGCTAGTGCACGCAGGGCCCTAACAGCAGCAAGCAAGCTTAGCTATAAATAACACCTTTCTCTTTGCTCATTTTCCTGCACATTTGATAGGACTTGAATTCTTAAAAAGCTCTAGCCCTGTTCTGAAAAGCGATTTCGGAAAATTGGTGTGCTGGTGATTGCTGTCATCCTATGAGTGACGGGGCTATTTTCCCAGTGTCTCCCATCCAATGTGATTGAGACGATTGTCTCTAAACCAGAACATGAGGACCTGAACCAAGAGTTCCCACAGCGGTGTACACAGCTATGGCTTGAAAATGCCAGCTAAATCTCCATGACTGGCACTCATGCCCTCTGCAGGTCTGGCACAGAGAGGAATTAATTACATGTCTATTATCTGCTCATGCAATTATGCCTCTCTGTGAACCACAGGAGAATCAAGGTCCTTCCCACACTACTGCCCTTGTCAGGCGATAGCCCAGCAGCTAAAGCGGAAAAGTATCGTGTCTCAATAATTTTTTCCTTGACTCAGCCTTCAGTGTTCTTGAATGCCTTGTCCCAGGGGCATGCGCTCATGGCAACATCTCAGTTGGCTGAGGGAGGTTTAGAGAACTTTTCTAGATTTTGTAGCTGCAGGGTAAAAACTTAAAACCATGACTCATTTGCATTCAAGATACTTCTTTACCCTGTCTAAACATAAAATTATCAGTCTTTTGGGTCTGAGGTTTTTCTTTATACACTGGAACTTATATTGGACAGACTTCTACTTTGCCTGGCATGGTAGACAGTTATTTCATGATTTTTGGATGCAAGGCTCGGTAAGACTGAAAGATCTGTTTCCTCCATTAAAAGGAAGAAATGAATGTGTGGGTATAAAGAGAAAGTATAGTAAAATCATAGGTTAGGAAAATTCAAGTGGGAAGTGACCTCAGAAGGTCTCTAGTCCAACCTCCACTTTCAAGGAGCAGCTCTGAGCTTAGACCAGGTTGCTCAGGGCTTTAAGTAGTTGAGCCTTGAAAAACCTGAAGGATGGAGATGGCATAGCCTCTCCAAGTAACATGCTCCACTGCCTGACTGACCTCACGGTGAAACAGTTGAAAGCTAAGTGACTCCAAGTTAAAATATAAGTTGCCTATACATACATATTGAAGGAACGACGAGAAAAGGATAAAGTAGAGCCATTTACATGGGGGAAACCAGAGCCACTGAGATGTGTAGTCAGATATTAAGCAGGTAGGTTAGAACCATCTGTAGCCTGTGTATATCACTGGGTAATGTAATTCCAAGATATATGATAAACTCATAGATTGAGCTTGCAGACATCCTTTTGTGGAAATGCAGAATTAAGTTGCAATGCTAGGGTGGAATGAATGGCTGAACGGGTCAGGAAATGCATTTTCAGGCATGTACAAGAAAAAAAAAAGTGAGGGTGAATTCTCTCTTTTTTTTTCACTCAAAGCACTTTGAAATTGATGTGGTTGGTTGGTTTTAGAAGCATCTCATTATTATTACTTTGCACATAAAGAAAATTCAGCTGGTATTTTGGGCGTTCTAGCTATTTCTCAAGTCCCTCTGGCTCCGCCCCTTTGTGCCAAGCAACTTGTGGGGTTACTCTAAAGAGGAGCAAGTCTTAGATTTTTAGGGTCATAGGTTGAATTAGAACATCCAACATCAGACAATGCCAAGAGAATAAGGACAAATTTCTCATTTTATTGGAAAATGCGGAAATAATCTTTAATGAAGCTAGGCCAGGCTCCTGCATTGTGTCACACCAGGACTGTGATGGACCCCCCAATTCCAAATTGAGTGTCACGCTGCCCTTAAGCCCTGCTGCTCAGAGACCTTCTGTAGGTTCTCTCTTCTGTTTCTCCTGGGGCTCACGCACCTCATGCTCTAAAGTTTCCCTTTTTTTTTTCTGGAAAAGAGAGCTTTTAGGATAACGGAAAGTTCTGGAGTTCACTCTAGAGACCCTTGGGCCAGGCGATGTCTGACTGAGACATCAGTCAGACTCTGAGTCTCCCTGTTCCAGCTGTGGCTCTAGTATAAAGTAAATGGTTTGACACTTTTATTTTACTTTTTTTTTTCTCTATTTAACTAGGCCAATTGTCTGTGTTTTATGGTGTCAAGGATTATCTTTGAATCTCGTCATGCTCTGTGTAAAAATTAGACTTTAAAAGGGTCAATATGAATCACCATAAAACAACTATCTCTTCTAGTCAGTAACTACATTTGAAAACTTGGTCTTAAATAACTTCAGACTCACATGGTGAGTTAGTAATGCCTTTTGGTTTTCTGTGAAAAATATACCAGCCTATCAATCGGAGAACTCCAGAGGATCTTTGGGTTACAGCATCTAAGAGGAGAGAGGAGGGAGTGGAAGCTACTTTGAAAAAGAAGTTTTCAACAGGTTTAAATTAACAATAAACTGCACCTCCACTGGAAAAGATTTGAGGACATGCAAACTGAAAGGTTATTTAGTTTTTTTCAGGTTGCTATATTTAAAGGCGGTAAATTCTGCTAAGTTTTTGATAAGCTGATTGCCCTGCAATTCTGATTTCTTTTTTCATATTGTTCTATACATATTATGTGTCTAATACGTTCTGTATCTATTGCATACTAAAACGGTGCATGTCTCCATGGCAAGACAAAAAACGTCATGGATAATTACAGCTCCTCAGAAACTGTTCAACCACATCACAGATTATATAAAAGATATTTTACTAAGGCAAGGAAAAGAAAATGGGCAGAATTGAAAACAATATCTAAGGATTAATTATAATAAAACGTAACCAGAAATGTCAATATACGGTTTTCTGGCTCCATCTGGTGTTTATTTTACAGAATTTCTAGCCCAAGGAATTCTGACCTCCACTCTCCTTTTGACTATACATTGGAAATGACAAGTGGTATTAAAAGGACACTTAAACTTATGCATCCTGAGGGCTTACATTCAAAGTCGTATATTAGCTAATGTGAAGTTACAAGAATAATATTTTTTTTAAATCAATGTTTATATCCTGTGACTTAAATCATATTCAGATCTGAGAAAGGGCTTCTATGGCGAACGACTTAATATTTTTCCTCTTGATATCAGTTAGATCTGGGACATAAATCTAGTCAGTCCTGGGACACAAATGAATTTTAGCACCATAGAATCATAGAACAGCCCAGGTTGGAAGGGACCTCAAAAGATCACCTGGTCCAATATTTTGTGTGAAAGGGAACCTAGATGAGATTATCTACTACCCTGTCCCATCGCATCTTGAAAACCTCTGGTGATGGGGACTCTACCATGTCCCTGGGAAGGTTGTTCCTGTCATTGATTGTTCTCGCTGTAAAAAATTTTTCATACACTGAGATGAAACCTCTCCCAGTGCAACTTGTACCCACTGTGTCTTGTCTTTTCCATGTGGCTCCATGTGAAGAGAAAACCTCCATCCTCTTTGTAGTTGCCTATAAAGTGCTGGAATACTGTGATGAGGTACTCCCTGAGGCTTCTCTTCTCCAGGGAGAGAAGACCTAACTGCTTCAATCTTTCCTGCAAAAACCATTGATCACCACCCTCCGAATGAGGCCTGTGAGCCAATTTCCTACGCATCTCACAGACCACCCATCCATTTTGTATCTTGCCAGTTTGTCCAGAAGGCTGTGGGAAACAGTGTCAAATGCTTTGCTGAAGTCAGGTAAACAATATTCACTGCTCTCTCCATGTTGATAGAAAATGCTATTTTGTTGTAGAAGGTGATCAGGTTTGTCAGGCATGATTTGTCTTTGGTAAATCTGTGCTGGCTTTTCCCAATCACCTGCTCCATTTGGTTTGTAATAGTTTCTAGGAGGACTTGTTCCATTACTTTCCCAGGGATTGAAGCAAGTCTAATGGGTCTGTAGTTTCCTGGGCCCTCTTTTGGGCCCTTCTTGTAAATAGGTATGACATTTGCCCTCTTCTAGTCATCATCAATATCCCCTGATCTCCATGACTTTTCAAATATTATAGACAGTGGCCCTGCAACAATGTCAGCCAGTTATCTTAACACCCTGGGGTGGATTCCATCCCAGCCCATAGATTTATGTAGGCATAAGAACGTAAGATCTTCTTTGTTAGCATTTCTGATCATACAGTGGCATAACACCCTTCTTTTTCTACTGGGCCTAACACACAGAACTGTCTTGTCCTGGTACGTTCATACACTAGCAGACTTACCAGAAAAAAGCGCGTAAATTAAATATTATCCTCTAAGATAGGGATTTTCACTTTCCATAGAGTGGAGTGTATATATGTACCTGCGCGTGCATGTTAAAAACAATATTAAATCAACACGAATGCATTTTCCAATATGATTTAGCAATTGAGAATAATGTAGAATAGCCAGTAGTTCCTGACAAACAAACTTCCTGCATACCTCACGGGCTTGACTATACTTGTAGAGGACCTGAGTAAAGTAGATAACATTGAGAAAGTCTTCACCAAATGTATTAAAAAATACACCTTTTTTGTCCCTATGTCAGTTAGAAAGATGAGTTTTCCAACCTTACTCATTTTAAGTAGCTTACTCTTCAAGATTCTTGTTTACAAGGGACAACCTGTTTTCAAAGACGTTGTTCCTTTTAAGTATGGGTATTACTGTGGCCTTTACAACTTGCCTGCACATACTTATTGTTCAAAATTATCAGACTATCTGTATGACTCATCTGCAGGTGACTGACGAACTCACTGTACTTGATATTCAGCATTTCAGCTTTGGTTTTGACCGAATGCATGCAGCAGCTCCTGAGATCTCACTGCTGCTCCATGACTTTTACATTCTTCTTTACACTGGAGGTACTCACATTTCTGGATTCGGACATGTTGTTTTCCCACACAAAATACTCCATTTCCTACAACATGTGTGTGTGACAGCAAGGTGGAAGGTGCTAAAGCAAAGATGCCATAAGTCAGTTGTCAGTCTCACTGAGCCCAGGTTTTCCTGGGGTAGTCAGCTGAGTGCAGCCAGCTCGGTATCACGCAAGCTCAATGCACTCCTCTTTGGGCTGCTGCTCCTCACCCCATCTTTATTCTCCACATGCTGTTACAAATCTCTGTGGCAACAACTGGTAGCTACAAGAGAAGAAGCTGCCAGAGCTACCTGAAAGAAGACCCAGACAGCCTTGAGCCCCTGGTCTGAGGATTATGACTTGTATCATCATCTGGCAGGACAAGGAGGGAATGAAAAAAGCAAAGCAAATGAAAAGCAGGCCATGTAACTGACCCATCCCCAAGCAGGCAAAACGAAACTGGTGTCATGTAGCACAATGGACTCCTTCCACCCCCTGAAGATTGCCCAGAATAGCATCAGTGGTGTTGGAGACACCACTTGTGTTGCCTCTTCCTGATTTCTTCTCTTCTTCAAGGTCAAATAAATGCACTCCAACCAAGTTATAGCCAATGCCCAGGCTGGAGTAAATGCTGCCTTCCTATAAGACTCTCTGGTCTGAGTTGAAGGCATACTTGGGGGAGCTCAGAAAAAGAATCATGGAATCACGGAATTTTCAGAGTTGGAAAGGACCTCTAGAGATCATCTAGTCCAACTCCCCTGCTAAAGCAGGATTGCCTAGAGCACATTACTCAGGACTGCATCCAGGCGGGTCTTGAAATTCTCCAGAGAAAGGGACTCCACAACCTCCCTGGGCAGCCTGTGCCAGTGCTCTGTCACCCTCACCGTAAAGAAGTTTTTCCATGTATTTGAACGGAACTTCCTATGTTCCAACTTGTGCCCATTGCCCCTCGTCCTGTCACTGGGAACCACTGAAAAGAGTCTGGCTCCATCCTCCTTCAACCCACCCTTTAGATACTTATAAGCAATAATAAGGTCTCCCCTCAGCCTTCTCCAGGCTAAAGAGTCCCAGCTCTCTCAGCCTCTCCTTATAAGGGAGATGCTCCAATCCCTTAATCATCTTAGTTACCCTACACTGGACTCTCTCCAGTAGTTCCCTCTCTCTTGAGCTGGGGAGCCCAGAACTGGATACAGTATTCCAGCTGTGGCCTCACCAGTGCAGAGTAGAGGGGGAGGATGACCTCCCTCGACCTACTGGCCACGCTCTTCCCTATGCAGCCCAGGATTCCATTGGCCTTTTTGGTAACAAGGACACATTGCTCATTCATGGATAATTTACTATCTACCAGGACCCCCAGATCCTTCTCTTCAGAACTGCAGAAGGGTCGTTTGTTTTGGTTTTGTTTTTTTTTTTTTTTTTTTTGTTTTTGTTTTTTTTTCCCAGCTATAAATGCACGATAGCTGCATTTATAGCTGTCAGAATGAGCTCTTCCTTCCAATAACAAATGCCATCCACCATACTCACCCTCTACAGTCTCTAACTCAAAATGATTCAGCGTTGGCTGATGTAAATGGAATGGATTTACTTTAAAGGAAAAAAATATTTTTGGCTGCCCATTAAATGTCACAGAGGAAATTCATGGCATGTAGGAAAACAACTGCGTGCAGTATTATTGAGTCAAGACTGTCTAACAGATGTTGTACTCATTATAGTCCAAGCATAATAACAACATTTTCAATGAGCAGAAAACAGGAAAAGCCATATCTCCCTGTGGTGATACTGTGGAGGCATTATTATTACTAAAAGCCTTGTTTCCTCCTTCTGATTTCTGACACGTGCTCAGGCTGGAGTCTAACATTACCTCAATGCTCTGATCCTGCACACGTGTGGAAGGCCTCAGCATTAGGAAAATAGGTATTACCAGGTGATTTGTTCCTGGTTTTGGAACCAAGCTCATTTTCAAGACTCCTGGGAGCGCCACTCCAGAAGGCGAGGAATCCCAACACTTGCTCTTGTGCCACATCCACCCAAACCTCTGTGTGCCATTTCCAGATGACAGCTCTGGCCCAGGGAGGGAAGCACAGTACAGCAGCTTTGGGACAGCCTGAAATGCAAGATAAATTTGTCTCAAGTCCAGCTCTTCCCTCCAGAATCACCAGGACCAAACCCAAAGTTACTTAGTATCTTTTTGTGCTTCCCTTCCTAAAATGGGTAGAAGATACTCCTTTGCCTCGCCAAGGTACCTGCTGCAGAAAGGCAGGAAGCTACAGGTTTGCTGCTGGAGCATCTGAGCTTTCTGGGAATGGAGGCTTAGTTTGAGATAACTTGGTTTCAGGGTAGAGTTGCCTAACAGTTCCACAATAGCCACATGGTTTGTTTTGGTTTATTCTGAAATGGTATGTGAAAAAGAGATTTATAGTACACTACAACGTCTTCAATCTTCCGCTGACTGTCAGCAAAAGGCATCTCCCTGACTGATATTTACTGCCCAATTCTCAATTAAGTGTAGCTATTAAAAGTGTTTAATAAAGGACACCTACTCTTAATTTTCTAATTGTGCTATTAAAAAAAAAATTAAAAAGGGAACAGAGGTTTCTTGAAAGCTCTTGTAGGATCATAGGATAATTCAGGTGGGAGGGGGACTCAAAATGTCCCTAATCCAACCTCCTACTCAGAGCAGGGTCAGCTCTGAGCTTAGAACGGGTTGCTCAGGGTTAACCCAGCTGGGTCTTGGAAACCTCCAAAGCTGGAGATGGCACAATCTCTCTGGGCCAACTCAGAATCAGAGAATGAATCACTGAATGGTCAGGGTTGGAAGGGACCTCTGGAAATCACCTAGTCCCACCCACCTGCCAGATCAGGGTCACCTACAGCAGGTTGCACAGGTCGGTGTCCAGGTGGGTTCTGAATGTCTCCAGAGTGGGAGACTCCACAACCTCTCTGGGCACCCTGTTCCAATGCTCTCCCACCCTCAAAGCAAAGAGAGTGCCTCCCGTAAGTGACAAAACACTCCACCCTTAAATCCAGTCCAGACCTCTCATTTCATCTCGTCTCTGCTGTCTCCCATCCTCTCATCGTGCACAACTATGAACAGCCTGGCTCTACCTGACTAGTACCCCCTGGTAGGCCCTGGGGGGTTGCTGTTAGGTCCCCCACTGCATGGCTGAACAAGTCACGCTCCTTCAGCCTCTCCTCGCAGGGAGGTCTGCAGCCCTCATCAGCTCCGGGGCCCTCTGCTGAGCTTCCTCCAGTTTGTCCAAGTCTTTCCTGCACTGGGGATCCCAACCGGGACATGGGTACCCTAAATGTGATCTAGCAAGTGCTGAGTGAGGAAGAGGGGGAGAAGGAAAACGTTTCCTTCAGCCTTCTCCAGCATCAGAGGCCAAGATTTCCCAAGCACTGAGGCAGGGGACACCCAAACCATACATGATTTTGCCCACATCTAGCTGTCTGCTTCCCCTGATCCTTCCTTGAAGGTCCCAGCTTGAAATTACCCGTTCTGTAAAAGCTCCAACTCTCATTTAACACCCCGGCACTCCCCGTGCAGACCCCTCAGAAGCAGCCGGCTCAATGGCTGGCAAGCACCGGAGGCCTCCCTGTGCAGAGGAAGGGAGGACTTAAAACATGGCCCGCCGCCCCCTCAGCGCGGTTCCTTATCCCAAAAAGCGGGCGGGAGCGGCCGCCCCAAGCGCGGCCCTCCAGGTTGTCGCCAGGCCCGGGGCCCGGCGGGCACAGGCCGCGGGGCCGCCCAACAGGCGCGGGCGGGCGGGCGGTGCTGGGCGCACCCCTCCCCGCGGGGGCGGCGGTGAGGGCGGGCCGGCACCCGGAAGAGGAGCCTCCTCCAGCCGCCTGACTTCCCCGGCAGGCAGGCAGAGAAGAGCAGGCAGGTGGACGCCATGCTGCAGTTCTTGGTAAGGCTCCGCGGGGCGGCGGCACCGCCGCCATTTCGCGGCGCGGCGGGGCGGAGCGAGGCGGGCGGGGGCGGTGGCGGGGCCTCTCCTCGGCGAAGGGTGGAAAGTCGCTGTGTGCGGTCACCGCCCGCCCCCGCGCCCCGCGGGCGGCTCCGGAGAGGCCCGGCGGGCGGGCGGCCTTCTCCTGCCTGAGGAGCTGGTGGCGGCCTCTCCCCTCAGCCCCACGCTGCGTTCTGCCGCCCCGTGGCGTGACTCCCCTCCACCCCCCTTCCCCCGACCGTGAAGCTGCTGAAACGGGGCGACTGCGCCCAGTTTGGGCTCTCCGGCTTCGCAGCATCCCGCTGGGTGCGGCTTCATTCAGGCCGTGCCCCTTCCCCACAGCTCCCTCAAGCCCGCCGCGGGCCTTTGGAGTCGCCTCGCAGGATGGTGCGCCTTAAAACGGCTCTGAAAATGAAGTTGCTGCCGTGGTGTGGGTTGTTTGGGGTGTTCCCCCCGTCCCCGGGTTGTGCCTTTAATTTGCCTTGGAGGTTCCGCAGGTTTGGCTCGCTGACGGTGATGCCCTCCTGCTGCTCCGACTGCTTTGTTGTGAGCGTTGTGGTACCTCCCTCCGCCGGTGGGAGCCGGGGGCTTCGGACCTTGCCGTTTTCCTCGTCTTTAAAAACTTGTCACCGGAGATGGGGATTTTTATAGGTGGAAGTTAAGGCAAGGGGGTCATGTTTCGTTACTGCCTTTCGTTAAATCCCCTTAACAACAGCAGAATTGCTAGACTTATCGTTTTTGTACTTTTCTCGTTTTAATATTCCTTTTTGTGTGTTCCCCCAAACTCTCTGGGTGTCTGAAGTTAGGTGCCTGGCTGCTCTTCATTAAATACTTAATGGGTGCTGGTATTCTTACTGTCAGGCTTGGAAATAAATTACCTGACCAAAAAAATGATGCTGGCTTATGCTGTAGCCAAGCATAAAAGCAGTCCTCTGTTTTTCATCCTGGTGATGTGAGGGATACTGTAGGGTTTTAGCTGTGTTCAGATATGTCCCTGTAACTACAAACAATAAGTGATATTCTTTCATCGTTTACTGGGGGAAGAGTAATTTAGCTGGCTAATAATTTTCATACCAAGTGTTGATACAGAGCAAGAAGAGATGGCATATTGTAAGCTGTCTCGCGTGTTTTTGTGAAATGAATAAATAAGGCCTGTTTCTTATCTCAGCTTCAAAATAAAATGCCACAAGTATGAAAGCCTCAGTCGTTTCTGTAGCTGTCTCGTGTAGTCTCTGCACTCCACTGAAAACACTCAGTAAATGCTCTTAGCCTGTCTCAAAGTTTCTGTGTTTATCAACTCTACTGCTTGCTGCTAGTGTTTTTTCATTTCAGTTGCTAGATTAAAATCTCTTATTAATTATGACTTCTTGATTAGCCCCTGAAAGTCAGAAAAAAGATATAATAATTTGGGGTTTCTTCCCTTTTTGGGTGTAGATTGGGTATTTGACTCTTGCTGTCCCTTGTTAAGACTGTAACAGGGAGATAAAAGGGTAATCTTTCAAACCATGTATTTTTGCTATCCAGACTTAAGCATAAGATAAACATTTGTTTAAAATGCGACTTGATATGATGGCTAGAAATTGGAAGACCCTGAACTCTCACCAGCTCTGTTGTCCTTAGTTAACATGCACATTTCAATTGGCTGTATGTTTTGCTAGCCACATAATTGGAGTCTAAATAGTGAAATGTTTCCCTCTGCTTGAATTGTCAACTATAAAAGTAAATGTAACTGGGTGGATTGCTCTTGAATGCAGTGCTAGACCTTTCAATAAAGGAGTACACTTTAAGGGAGTACTGTTACCAGTACTATCTGTACTGAATAAGTCTTATCACACAGCAGAATATGATAGGTGTCCCATCTTTGGAAATGTTCCGGGGTGAAGTCTAGAAAACTGCTAATAAACAAGGACAGGATTTATGTTTTCATGTGAGTTCTCGGATGGTGCTAAAGATATAGGAAATTCTCCTTTGCTAGGATGATGCTCTGCATTGAAAGGAATCACAAGTCTGGTTTACATCAGTGAAATATTTGTTAATATCTCTCAGGGTACTTCTTTAACTGATAATTGAAACTAACAAGAGCAAATGATAACCAGTGCAGTCAATACACGCAAAAAGAACTCTAATTTGTCTTAAATTGTTAAAGCTAAGTTTCTTAAAAAGACCAGTAATCTGTTTAAGAAGTAGTAAGACCAAAAATCTGTTTAAGAAAATACCGAAGCAACTTGCAGTCATGGTTCATTTAGCAGTTTTCAACCAATTTTAGTTTTCTATAGCTAGCTTTTCACTAGTGATGCTTATGGAGTCTGAATCACTGAAAAGATGAGCTGTACTGTGTCCTGCTTTGGGCATGGAAAAGATGTCTAGTCAGTATGTGATGGCAAAATTGTTATTGTGGACAGTGGTTTTATGTTTCTTAAAATAGTCTTATTTTGACAGCAGTGACCATAAGCAATAACAAATTTCTTAAATAGAACTGGCCTCAGCTGTCATAATGTGATTTGTCTACTGACAATGATTGATGGCACAATATTAGTAGTGTCTCCTTCCAAATTAGCTAAATGAGCCTTCATAGTATAGGGCGTACCGATTATAAAATGTAACAATACAGATAAAATCTAGGATCTTGGGGAGTTGCTGAATGAAAATCTCATCACCTGCCTTTGAAGAGAGGAATTTCTTTCACTCCAAAAGTGTTGTTATGCTTGAGGATTTTCCTCAGCTGGCAAACAGGTTCTGGGCCAGGAACTGTGCTCCTCTTTTGGTCTCGCTCTCCTTCCTGGGTGCATTTTCACAGACACCCCTCAGGAACTACAAGTTTGCACAGTTGTCAGAAGAGGTTGTACCCTACTTCTAACCAACAGTGCTTTCCTGCCTTAGAGGAGACCCTAGATCAGGGTGGATTTAGCTGAAAACTAATCCCTTGGGGTTGAATGGGTCTGGAAGGTGCGCAGTTGTTAGCTGTTACAGAAGAGAAGTAGCAGGTTTACATTAGTTTAAGTTGATGGAGGAGCTCAACCCTTATGCATTTTAAGGCAAGACTGGAATCTTTTTGCAATTAGAGCCTCTGTTCTGACTTTCAAGCTTGTGAACCTTTTTTTTTTTTTTTTTTTTAACTGTATATTACTGTGTTTTGTCTTTGTATAGTGTGTCCCTTTCCAGCACTGAGGACCATTTTAGTGGGGTGTTGTTTTAGGCTTTCCAGGCATGCACCAAGAGCTCTGTGAAGTGTAGGTCCCTACTGCTCACTCCCCCATTTTTATAGGAGTTACCGTCATTGTGTGTGTGAAAAGAGTTTTACAAAGATGGTTGTTCCCCAGGGGTCAGTACAGGGTCCAGTCCTATTCAATATATTCGTTGATGACCTGGATAGAGCGTACCATCAGCAAGTTTGCTGATGACACAAAACTGGGAGGAGCAGCTGACATACCAGAAGGCTGTGTCGCCATTCAGCGTGACCTGGACTGGCTGGAGAATTGAGCAGAGAGAAACCTTGTGAAATTCAACAAAGGCAAGTGTAGGGTACTGCATCTGAGGAGGAATAACCCCATGCATCAGTACAGGTTGGGGGCTGACCTCCTGGAGAGCAGCTCTGTGGAAAGGAACCTGGGAGTCCTGGTGGACAACAGGATGACCATGAGCTAGCAATGTGCCCTTGCGGCCAAGAAGGCCAATGGCATCCTGGGGTGCATCAAGAAGAGTGTGGCCAGCAGGTCGAGGGAGGTTGTCCTCCCCCTCTACTCTGCCCTGGTGAGGCCACGTCTGGAGTATTGTGTCCAGTTCTGGGCTCCCCAGTTCAAGAAGGACAGGGAAGTGCTGGAGAGAGTCCAGCAAAGAGCTACTAAAATGATTAGGGGATTGGAGCATCTTTCTTATGAGGAAAGGCTGGGGGACTTGGGTCTTTTTGGTCTAGAGAAAAAAGACTGAAGGGGGATCTTATCAATACTTATAAATACTTAAAGGGAGAGTGCCAGGGGGATGGGAACAGGCTTTTTTCAGTGGTGCCCAGTGACAGGGCAAGAGGTAACGGGCACAAACTTGAGCATAGGAAGTTCCATCTAAACATGAGGAGGGACTTCTTTACTTTGAGGGTGGCAGAGCACTGGAACAGGGTGCCCAGAGAGGTTGTGGAGTCTCCCACACTGGAGACATTCAAAACCCACCTGGATGCTGTCCTGTGCAACCTGCTGTAGGTGACCCTGCTCTGGCAGGTGGGTGGGACTAGATGATCTCTGGAGGTCCCGTCCAACCTTGACCATTTTGTGATTCTGTGATCATAGCCTGATCCAAATAGTCATGGAGATGTGTATTGAAAACACAACTGTGCTGTATTTTGGAAATGGTGGCAAGGTTTTCCTGGTGAAGAAGATGGGTAAAATAGCATCTCTCTGGAAGAAAGGTGAGAAATTAAGTAGAAGTGGACCTGAAACTCTTTAGTCTTTATGTGACTGGCAATATTCTTTTTTTTTTTTTTTTTTTTTATATTTTAACCAATATACTTTTGATGGAAGGATGTTAACTGTTCTTTTCTCCCTTTCTTCCTTTTTAGCTTGGTTTTACTCTTGGTAATGTGGTTGGAATGTATCTGGCTCAGAACTATGATGTGAGTATCTTTGTATTCTCAGAGTTAAATCTATTCTGGACTAAAATATAAGGCTGTTTTCCCTCAATCAGAACTGAATCTGTCTTTATTTTGATGGCTTATTTTAATTAAACAGAATGCAGATTGTACTGACTTTAGTTACAGATGAACTAGAAAGTAAGTAAAACCAAAACATCTACCTCTTTGACATCATCTCTGTGGTAAGATTAATGCTTAGAGCCTTAACTGGTGTTGTGGCCCTAGAGCACAGGGATGGTAAACAGGCATCTATATAGGTAGAGACAGGAGAAACAGAAAGGATTTAGCAGCTGCTCGTGGATTTTACTGGCACGAAAATACTGTTTTCCTGACTCTGATACTCTGTCTGCTTACAGTGTTCTCCACTCAGTACACCTATTAGTTATTTAAAAGTCCTTCAGAGAATCTGAAATGTCTATCTTCGGTACCAGTAATGAAAATAAGTTTTGCCAGCTTTTTTTGAAAATTCAGCACCTACTCCTACTTCAAACAATATGTTAGCCTGCAGTCTTTCTTTCCTTCTTTTCTCACAGTGAGAAAAGAATGAAAGTGAACTTTGTCTTAGTTCTCACAGTGAATGGAGATTTTTCACTGGGAGAGATAGAGTAGAAGAAGAAGAAGAAGAAGATTTAGATCTGAGTCTTCAATACAAGCTTTTTAATTTCTGCAGAGGCAGCAGAATCCCTTGTAAGAGCAGTGCCACTTAGCTGTTTACAGGCTGGAGGAGTCAACAAAATGTAACATATATTTTTTCCTTTCTTATGCAATCTATATTAGACTAGTTTAAAAAAAAAACAAACAACACAACAAATTATTGAGGCTCAAATTTCCGATGACGTTTATGTTTTGCTTTCCTTTCATCTTCAGTATTAAAGTCAACTTGCTTGCAGAATTCCTATTTTTTACTCCTTGCTCATGCGCAAACTTTTATGATGCTTCCTGTCCAGTCAATCCAGTAAGAGTATGAATAAAAGGCTGTTTTTAGTTCCCAATATATGTTTTCCAGTGTTATGAAAATGTAGTCACAAGAACATATTTGGATGTATCAGTATGTATCGTCAGTGTTTTTCTGGCAGCACTAATAAAGTATTGCCACAAGAGGGGGACTTACGCTTTTGATTTGCAGGACACGGGTCCCTGAGTACATAACACTGGCTTGCAGGATGAACGTGGTAATTTTATTGCTGGTCTTGAAGACGATTTGTTTTAGATGACATTTAAGATAAACTTGTTATAATGATAAACTTGTTATAATGAGGTCCTAATTCCACAGCTGTTCACACATGTGCTTAGTTATAAGTACGTGGAGGGTTCTGCTGACAACAGTGGAATTCCCTTGGTTTAGCTTAAATGTCAGGTGTGTTACAGGCTGGGCTTTTCATTTTGTTTGCTCTAACAGAACTTAACTTTGAAAGGGAAGCTAAGAGAGAAACGCACGATATTATCTGTACTATTAGCCTTAAATCATCCAATTAGGGAACTGCAGTCTGTTCAGATTAACTTTCCTTCTGCTTTGTGGTCAGGTTACATATGAAGTAAAAGCCCATGACTTTTTTCACAACTACCGGTGGGAACTTTGCTTTAGTTTCATTTTAATCAGTTAGCTTGTAAAATCCTATGTTGTCAATTCCCAGTTTTAGCTAGAATCATACGAAAATCTATACCCTGCCCTTAAAAGTTGCTTTTATTTTTTTTTTTAAGTTGTCAAAATTTACTGTTGGATTGCTTTATCAAAATGCTTTTATTTGCAAGACAAAGCTGATGTTTTGAAGTTTACAAGCGGTAAATTGAATTTTCATTCAAGTGTGAAACTGCAAAAGGTTGCCAATTTGCACTGCAGTAGAATTCCCCAGTGGGGAATTTTGGTTCCCACAAGGTGGACCAGGAGAAGTATTTCTTCATAAATTTCCTGAACATATTTGCTTCTCTTGAACATCTCTTTTCTCTTGGTTTTTGTCCAGTATAGTGCAATCTAATTTCCCCTCCCAAAGTCATTATTAAAATCTGTGCATCAGTGTTTAAGTCAGCTTATTCTTTGGCAGTTTGTATTCTTTCAGTGAGGAAGCCAGACCGGTCTTACTAAATTTCCTGTAAAGTGATTTTTTTTTTTTTTTTTTTTTTCCTCCCTCCTGTTCCCGTCACCACTGAGTGACTTTGAGTCTTAACAATCTAAAATATTTCCTGAAGCCTCAAGTGAGGTGTTTCCATCTGCTATTTGTTTGCTGTGCAAGGTAACAGATCCTGCAAGCAAGCATCTTTTAGAAATCAGTTTGAATGTCATAGAACTTCTTGCTGTGTTTATGGTATTGTCTTTCCTGCTGAGGCTAATGTAGATCATTTTTTTTTGTTAATTTTTTGGGGGTTTGTTTGTTTTCTGGTTTTGTCTTTAAAGATTCCTAACATTGCAAAGAAACTTGAAGATTTTAAGAAGGATGTGGAAGCTAAGAAGAAACCTCCCAGTGACAAGTCCTAAGAGAGCAATGTTACCCAGGTCACCTTTGTGCATGCATCAAGGATGCAATTTACCTTTCAGGCAACAAAGATCAAGTAAAGGGTTGGCATGGGAGGTATTTCCACTTTTGGTCTCCTAGAACTGGAATGTCCCGCTTTTGAAAGAGCAGCCATGAACTCTTCCAGGGACTGATTTTTCAAGGGTTTAAGAATTTGGATTTGCAGCTGATATGTGACTGGATAAGATCGTTTGTATTTTTCGTTTATTGCTTTTCCTAATATTTTGTAACCCATTTTTACCTGATCCAACTGGAGTCCTGTTAGACCTGTTACTATGCGTACCTTATACTTTGTAATACCCTTAGAACACTGCAAAAGAAATTAAATGCATCAAGAAGTAACTTTCTTGTCATTTGTTGTGAGCAGTGGTACGTCACTGTCCTTAAGATCTGCATTCCATTATTGGAGACGGGAAAGTTCATTTGTCAAACTATGAACCTGGGGGCAAGGGGGCAGCTCCTGGTTTTTCCATTCTGTTAAATGATCACTTCCAGCAGTGCAGACTCTGCACAAACATTGCTGATTTCAAAAAGTGTAAAAGGCCATCAACTTTAACCTACATTTCAAATGTATTGTTTCTTCTATTATTGTCTCTTCCTTTTCTTTCTATTCTGCTTGGTTGCCTGAGGATATCTCTGGGAGGATGGGAGAGAGGCGTTAGGTTCCATAAGGGGTAATCTGGGCACGTGGAGGTCAGCAGTTACACTGTAAATCCAAACCATTCACTTTATGTATTTATGTTGCAGTTTGTGTAATTGTTCTAAGTATGCTTTATTACGGCTTCTTGGTGTGGAGCAAGGACCGGAGCTCAGTATTTCTAACAAATATGTCTATCAAAGAGAGTGGCCAGCAGGTCAAGGGAGGTCATCCTCCCCCTCTACTCTACCCTGCTGAGGCCACATGTGGAGTACTGTGTCCATTTCTAGGCTTCCCCGTTCAAGAAAGACAAGGAACTACTGGAGACAGTCCAGATGAGGGCTACGAAGATGATCAAGGGACTGGAGCACCTCTGTTATGAGGAAAGGCTGAGAGACCTGGGTCTGTTTAGCCTGGAGAAGAGAAGACTGAGACGGGAAAGGGCAGGTGTCAAGAGAATGAGGCCAGATTCTTTTCAGTGGTGCCCAGCAACAGGACAAAAGGCAACGGGCACAAACAGGAACACAGGAAATTCCGTCTGAACATGAGGAAAAACTTCTTTACTTTGAGGGTGGCAGAGCACTGGAACGGGCTGCCTAGAGATGTTGTGGAGTCTCCTTCTCTGGAGATACTCAGAACCCACCTGGATGCGTTCCTGTACAACCTGCTGTAGGTGAAACTGCTTTTGCAGGGAGGTTGGACGAGGTAATCTTTGAAGGTCCCTTCCAACCTCTACCATTCTGTGATTCTGTGGTATTCCGAATACTTCCTCATTCCTGTGCATGGTTTTCAGCCCATTGCCTTTGCATTTGGTTCGGTTGTCTACCATGTATTTTCTTAGGATTAGAACCATTTATCTGCTGTCCCCCTTGTCTGTCTGGTATACTGTCTTCACCCATTGTTGCCACTGAAAACCCCAGGGAGTGAGAAAATACACATCATATTGTAGTACTGTCCTCTTCTGTTTAAATGGAAAGCAAATTCTGCATTTGGAAACCATAGTTTTGCACAAATTCTGTTGTAAATTCTGAAGAAAATACTGCGGTAATTTTAATAGATGTAAGTTTTATTAATTCAGCAATCTATCAAATAAAATTTATTTAATTTTTTTTCTGTAAAATGTAAGAGTCCTATCAACTCAGTAAAGTGGCTTAAATCACTGAGTTCCCCTTGACAGTCTTTTGCAGGACATGAAGGACAAAGAAAAGTACCAGAAAGATTCTCCTTGCTTTTATTAAGAGTGCCTGCTGATGGACTGCTACAGACGAGTAGGTGGAACAAGCACAGGGAATGAGCTCCTCCACTCCTTCAGGCTCTTGATAAAGCACACCTAGAGTGCTGCTTCTTCAGTGGTTTAGTTAGGATAAAGATTTCGCCTTCAAAGTGAATTGTCCTTTTTAGCGTGTTTTCATTCTCGTCACAGGCAAACTGTAAAGCACATGGACTGGATTCCTTTCAGAAGAGGCTAAACCAAAAGATGTGCTTTGATCTCTAATGGGTATTTAGTCCGTTAGATAGCCCTAGAGACATTCAGAGGGAAAGTATCCCAGGTTTTGGGCACTGTTTTGCTCTGTAGACTTAGCGGACTGCACTGTTTGAGATAGTGTAAGTTTATAAGTACAGGACTCCCCGTGTGCCCATTGTAATTTTCACCCTCTACCCCAAAGCCTTTAATTTGGATACATCTGGATGGATTCCAAGCTCAGGAATGTTCACTGAATCAGCAAAGACATATTTACGGAATACCATGTGCCAGACTTTTGCTTCCTTTTCCAAAGTTTGGTGATGGCAAAGTACTTCCACAGTGCAGTCCTGCAAATGAGTAAAGTATTTCTCATCTAAAGATTCTCCTTCTTAAAGAATATAAATATATACATATATATGAGAAATATTTCACCTGCAATTTCCCATCCTTCCTTAAAAGTTTTCGTCTTTCGCAAGTTTAAAAGCCATGTCAAGTAGACAATCTTAGTAGTTATGCTACCAAGTCACCCTATAGTAAACACTCAAAAAACTCAAATAGGGACAAATTATTTTTACCACTTAACATTAGTTACCAGAAACCTTGTGGTGGCAAGATACCAAGGATGTGCTTAGTGAAGGGAGTTCGCAAATAAAGTACAGCCATGTTTAGCTATTACTGAAATAGAAGTTTGGCTTTCACAGACTTCAGGCCACACTGAAGGAACTGTCTTCCACAGACAGAAACTTTTCCATAGAGTGAGACAGCACTGCACAGCTGTTTTAATGCTTTCATGAATGTGATGAACTTAGTTTCCCCCAGCTTCCCTTTGTTGTCCTATTCTTGAGCAGAGTGTTGAAGAATACTGGCTCTAACCTGTTTGTGTGTCTTTGCTTGTCATATAGAATTATGTTAGTGCTTTAAAATTGGATTATTCCTTTCCTCAAACACGCTTTATGTTCTTTTCTTTCTTTACACAGAGACGAGAAGGGAAATAATGTTCAAAATCTCTGTATTTGTTGCCAAACAAGCCTGTGTTACTACAAAAATGTAATTTGGAGCTGAAACTTTCAGCTGAGAATTCCAAGTAGATGTTAGGGTTTTTTTTCCTATCAGATTACGAAGTGAACCAGCTACAGCTGTAGTGCCATAAAACAATGTATCCTCATTAATGTTAAAGACAGGACTTAAGTGTTTCTCACTGTTTGAAACACTTTCCATTTTAGCTCAAACTGTCTTTTTTATCCCACATAGTAAGCTGGAGAACTGGATAACATTACAACACAGTTCTTGTCAAATTTGCAACTACTGTATAATGTTTTACCTAACTGATTCAGCCTGAGGCTATCCTAGATGATACTAAAGGTTAACCTTGTATTTCAGAGGGCAGAAAGTACACTCGGATGATGACTGCTTGACGCAGATCCTGCATCTGATGCTCAGACAGCTTTGGATGCAGTGGTGTCATAGCAGATTGCAAAGGATGGATGCACTTTCAAGATACCTAGGAGCAGGTTTCCACTTAACATGGGTACTGTGAATTTCTGTGCATTCAAAATGCCTGTGTGGATAGCTAGAATTGCCAGCTAAAATATGCAGTCTTCCTTTGGTAAAAGGTCTCAGGATAAGTGCAGTTGTATCCATTTTCATGTATTGATTCTTTTGAGACACGTCCTATGAGCTGAAGGTTAGAGGCAAAAGGGGAGGAAAGGAATATACGAGCTACTAACAGACTTCTAAAATATTTACTGTGGATTTAAACTGTTGTCTTGTGATGGAAAATGCTGCCCTAATGCTCTTGACCATCATCCATGGAAAACAGTAAAGAGTTAGTACTTAAAATATACGAAATGCCAGATAGCAAAGCTAATTATTAGCTTGCTAGGCACCAGAGCTCAAATAAAGAATCACAGAATCACAGAATTATCAGAGTTGGAAGGGACCTCTAGAGATCATCTAGTCCAACTCCCCTGCTAAAGCAGGATTGCCTAGAGCACATTACTCAGGACTGCATCCAGGCGGGTCTTGAAAATCTCCAGGGAAGGGGACTCCACAACCTCCCTGGGCAGCCTGTTCCAGTGCTCTGTCACCCTCACCGGTGAATTTAGTCACAGAACTTCACTACTGTGAATGCTCAGTGGTGCCATTTTTATGTCACAGAACCACGACTCCTTGTCTCATGATGCATGCTCCATCCCTTGATCTTTGTGGCCATTGGATAGGACTTGCTCCAGTACGCGCATGCCCCTTTTGTACTGGGAGCCCAGAACTGGACATAGTAGTTCAAGTGTGTTTTACCAGGGCTAAGAAGAGGGGAAGGATCACCTTCTCCCTCAACCTGTGGAGGATGCTTTGCCTAATGCAGCTCAGGGTGCTGTTGGCTTTCTTTGCTTCAAAAGCACATTGCTGACTCATGTTCAACTTGTCTACCAGGACCCACAGATCATTTTCTACAAAGCTACTTTGCAGCTACTTGGCTCCAGCTTGTACTGGTGTGTGGGATTATTCCTCCCTGAATACAGGACTTTGCATCTCCCTTTGTTGCATGTCATGAAATACATGTTGGTCCATTTCTCTGGCTTCTGAAGGTCCTTTTGAATGACAGTAGAGACATCTTTTGTATCAACCACTCCCAATTACATATTGCCAACAAACTTGCTGAGGGTGCACTCTGTTCTGTTGTCCAGGCCATTTATAAGTGTGCCAGTGGTCAATAATTCAATATTGGCCCTTGTATTTATTTTCCCTGGGGGTGCACCACTAGAGACTGGCCTTCAGCTGGACTTTGTGGTGCTGACCACAACCCTTTAAGCCCAACAGTTCAGCCAGTTTTTGATCCACCTTACCGTTCACTTATCTAGTCTATGCTTTCCCAATTTGTCTGTGAGGTTGTTGTGGAAAGCCATGTCAAAAGCCTTTCCAAACAACATTCGTTACTCTCCCCTCATCCACCAAGCTAGTCACGGAATCACATACTTTTCAGAGTTGGAAGGGACCTCTAGAGATCATCTAGTCCAACTCCCCTGCTAAAGCAGGATTGCCTAGAGCACATTACTCAGGACTGCATCCAGGCGGGTCTTGAAAATCTCCAGAGAAGGAGACTCCACAAAAACATGACAAAAAAGAGTTGTCATTTTGTTGTACAAGAGCCAGGCTGGTCAGGCATCATTTGCCCTTCATTAATTCATGCTGATTACTCCCAATCACGTTCTTGTCCTTCATATGTTTGGAAACAGCTTCCAGGAGGATTTGCTCCATCATCTTCCCAAGGATTGATGTGTGACTGACCAGCCTGTAGTTCCCAAAATCTTCCTTCTTGAAGATAGGAGTGACATTTGCTTTCTTCCAGTCCTCAGGGGCCTCACTGGGTCACCATAAACTTTCAAAGACACTGGAGTGTGGCCTCATAATGACATTGGCCAGCTCCCTCAGCATTTCTTCACATTTCCTTTCGCAGCTGGTGTGCCTATGGAGGCCCTTGGCTCCTGATTTTGTAACAAGAGGGGCCTCTATAGGCCTCCCAGGTGAGGCTAGTCAGGGCCGTTAAGGCACTCAGGACCCTGGCATTGGCTTTCCTAACCCTGTCCAAGTCAATTAAATCACTAGTACCTCCAGCTGTCTTCTGTAAAAATGGGTTATACTGCAGAGGAAGTACTCAAGGAGGGGGAAAGTTTAATGAAGGCAACTCTTTTTTGTCATGTTTTTACATTAGGTAGCGTCATCTACATCAGAAACTTTTATTACGAATTCAGGTAAAGATACATGATTCCTGTTAATGTATGGTATGGCTCTTCACAGTGATTTCTGATGGGTAAAGTAATGCAGTGGTGATCTGGTGGCACAGGACATTTCTCAGTGGTGATACTGCGGGGAGTTGTGGTATCACTCAAAAAAATTATTGCTTTTGTGAAAGCAGAATTTTTCCACTGTGGTTCTCCTCTGTGGTTCTCCTTTGCCTGTGGTACTGGCAGCTGTGTGTACCAACAGCTGTTACAACTCCTCTATGTGTGCTTTCTTGGAGAGATTGGTTATACATGTCGAACATCTGGAAATGTGCTTTGAAGGGCCCAGACTGCTGTTGGCCCAGATTATAGATGGCCCTTAGATTACTGCTGAAATTGAAATGTTGCAAAGGATGAAATTGGAATTTTCAGAATTAATAAGGAGTTGATTTCATAAGCATAGGTTATATATGTGTTTGCAGAAACATGATTGTGAATTGATGTTTGTATGTAAAAATCAATATCTGCTGTATGTGATACAGAATTCTTTTGAATATTAGGAAGTGATGGTGCATATCAGATTGTATATGTTACTGGTAAACTACATTGAGAAATTACCTGTACAGCTCTTTTTATTTTTGCCTCAGAGGGACAAGAAAGAGATACTTAGTTCTATTTGTTGCATCTCGGTGATATATGCTAACATTTACTTTACAAAGTCCTGAGCTAAGGTTATTTTTATTGTATTTGTACTGAGATAAAATACTGTGGAGGTTATTTGCTTTTTCACCTCAAACATACATTAATCAGAGATGGTCAATTTTACTTTCTTGAAAAATAAAACAAATTTCATAAGTTACCTTCAGAATAGATGTTCCCACCAAAATCCATTCTGGCTTTAGTCTTTCTCTAGAAAGTACCTAAATATCCCATTCCTATAAATCACTGACTCAAACCATAACCACACTAGTAACTTTCCTATTCTGTGAACCCAAACGCTGGAGTTTCTGTTGCTTTTCTGTGTGGAAACAGGGATTCTGCAACCTTTTATCACGCTGATTAGAGGCCTTCTCTGTCAACTCCACCTTTGGGTCCAAAGGTGCAACCCAAGGAGTAAGATACTAATCAGTGCATGGAAAAAAAAAAAAAAAAAAAAAAAAAAAAAAGGGGGGGGGCCTATTTTAAATTTTGTTACTCAAATTTTCTGCAAACCAGAGAGAATTTAACAACCCCTGTACAAGTATTAAGTACAGCTATCATGCCCTGTCTTTTTTCTGGGAAATAAAATATTACTCTATCAGCTACAGAATGAAGAATTGCTCAGTATAAATCAGCTGTGTACTTCAGTGAAATTCTTCAGGTTTTATATCACTGTGAAAAAATATATATGTAGCCTTAATGGGCTTCTAGTAAAAAGTAATAAAAAAGGTAATATAAAACTGTAAGATAAAATAATATGCTGCTACTAGTTAATGTGATTATACTTTTTGGAGAGGAATCTTAAATTCTGGGCTGAAAGTAGAACTTTTGGGTTTAGGACTTGATATATGTGCTGAATGTTTAAAGCATCTGGAAATCACTTCATTTGAAATCAGGCTTCTCTCCCCTCTGAAGAAAAGACTTCAGCTTTGGTTATTGGTAGAGCCAAATCTGAAGTTGCATGACAGTATGCTGTAAATTACCGGTGAAAATTTCCCACTTTTCTCTCTCCTTGACATTTATTTTCTTTTTTTTTTTTTTTAAAAAAAGGAGCAATCGGCACCCGTTGCTGTCACTCTATGAGCCGTGCAGCTTCCCAACCCTAAGCTTGTAGTTCCTCTGCTGCTCATGTCCTTGTGATATTCAGATTCTGCCACTAAATACTTTCCCATGCACTTTCTTATGTCTTCAGTGAAATGAAGATACCCTACATGTATATCTAAGGGCAGAATCGGGCTGTGGTGCATGCACTGACTGATCCGATATGGAAAAAGGGCCAGTACAGCACATTGCCTTCCTGGTGGGACATGGCAGGGACAAGTGCCAGCAGCTGTGTCCGGAGAGCACTGAAACAGAAGAGAAGACTGCTGGAGAAACTGCTTGCCCGAGTTCACTCCAGATTTGTCTGCATCAATCTCATGAGATACAAACTATGCCAGAGGAGTACTTACGGAAATATTTCTGAAGAAATACTGCTTGAGATGTGCAGCACAGCACCAAACAATTTCCATTTACCTGGTGCTATTGGTGGCCACCTTATTTGATTTGTGAGTAATCCTTGATCTCACTGAAGCTGATTGCCATGCCAGCTGCTCGTCTCTCTTGCAAATAATATCCTGTGTTCGTATCCCCTGGGAAAGGTGTGGGATAGCAAGGCCTGATAGGACCTGACCCGAGCTAAGAAATAAGTATTAGGAGGGTGGGGAGTGATTTGTTGGCGAGCAGCTTAGCGATTTGAAGATGGTGGTGGATGAAGCATGAAGTGAAAAGGATTAGAAGATGAGTGCACAGTAAAAGGTGCAGAGCGGCTAAAGCTTTGGGAAGACAGCAAGCCAGAAAAAGAGTTTCTTGGCAGGGGGAGAATGATTGAAACTAACTTTGAGGACTGTGAACAAAGAGATGTCCTTGTTGTGTGTGGGGACAGGACCCTTGGTACTGCAGACACCCCCACCCACTGAAGTGCTTGTTGCTGGAGAAAGTTGACCGTGGTGGTGGACAGGCGTTGCAGCTTCCCTCTCTTGCTTCAGTGGCTTTGGTGCTGGGTGTAGGTTGCTGGGGGACTGCAGCTTGTGCCGGGAGGGAGCTGGGACACCTCTGCTTTGCGCACCATGTTGGGATCTGTGCCCAGCAGCAGCAGCTTGCTGGGGAGCGGGAACATACCCAGGGAGGGCAGCCGGAGTGGTGTGGTGGATCTGGATCCCAGAGGCAGGCGTGAGGTTTGTATGCTGGGGTGCAGAAGAGCAGCAAGCACAGGATAGGGGGAACACAGGGAGTTGGGGAGGTGAGAATTGTGGAAAAAGTGAAGCTGAGGTCCTCTTTCATGGATTAGGAGGGCATGGGGATGCACTGAGCCATTGATTCACAGAAACACTTTGTTTTTGAAAACCAAATTTCCAGGAACAACTATGAATATGAATTGTTTCACTAAAGGATGCAGCCTCCTGCTTTTGGTACAAGGGCTGAGACGTGCTTTTGTGATTTTTTTCCCATTTTGCTCTCCCTCTGCCAACCTGTGACCTTATCTGTTTATCTCCAAGACAAGTGTGTGGGATCTCTTTGTTTTGACAAAGCAGTAATCAAAAGCCTCCCGCTGTCTCAACATTACTTTCCCTAAGGGCTTGGTAGATTATGAGGTGAAATAGATTCTATTTATAGTCTCACTGAGGACCAGAATATGCAGTAGTGAATAATTTATTTTATTAACAATTTATTTTTGCAGAATAGACATTCACACTAACACCTAGAGAGCCCAGATTATAAGTGGAAAGCATAAAAATTCATTAAAATATATATATAAAGAGTGTGATTACATGAGATCCAGTCGTCCTAATGTACAGCTTAAATGCATTGACATTAAAGAAATGATTAAAAACAGGACATAATACAAGAGAAGGTTTGCTGAATATCACAGGGATCCAGTCAGAAAAGCAGGGCATTCACGTTGCAGATGATAAAGAGATTGGCCTTTTGTTTTGGTAGTTATCCACTCCGTGTCACAGTTTCCTACATTTGAAATTCCTGTTCTCTGGGCTGCTAGAGAGCAGGTGGGGGTGATGTTCAAGTGAATGCACACGATGAGGAGATACACCAGCACCACTCCGCTTCAGCCCTCTCCCTTCTTACTCATGGAGCAGCACTGAGTGCCATCTTGGATGAGATTATACTTTCTCTCTCAGGGGAATTGTAACTGCGTAACTATCTAAACAGCAGCCAAAGAGAGAGGAGAGCAATGGGTCTGTTGGCCTGGTAAGCTTCTGCTGGTCCCAGCTTCCCCTGCTGAAAAAGCTCCCACTGCAGTACAATGGTAAGGAAAGAAGGCATTGAACAGAACTTTGTATCTGTTTCTGAAGCTCTTCCTTCCAAAGCAGAGATTGCAAGTACTGCAATACTGGAAAATTTATACTAGTGCTTTGGAAAAAAAACACATTCTCCTTCACAGGAGACTTCTTCCTATGTGTTTGGTGGTTTCTATTACCCTTTTGAAGTGCTGTAGTGGGTAGCTGGTAGCTGTATTTCTGTCCAGGCTGTATGGTTAGGTGGGAAAGTGTTTTTTTTCCAACACAATGATGAGTCACCTCAAAAGAAGAATAATAGTTTGCCTTTAAAAGACATAGGTTTATAAAACTCTGGGATTGGGAATAAGACATCCTTCATTCATTCTAGGAGTCAATGGTAGAACTGAATATCCTACTACTGAGTACACCAGTGTATGTGTACTTGTCTTCTGTGACTGGAGTCCTATATCCCCTCATTTACAAGCCCTACATAGTTGTTCTAGGGTGTGAAAAAGCCGTAGACAGAGAATTTGGGGGAGAGGTGTTTTCAGACTTATGGTGTCACAGGAAAAGCAACAATAGAGCAAAGCTAATCTCACCTTTTAACTCACGCTTTTTTTCAGAATGGAAAAGCTTACGCAGAAGACCTCCCTGTGGATTTTCTTCATGGTTTTGCTATGGATCCTGGTTCTATGTATACATAAGTTTTTCTCCTTTCTTTCATATGTGCAGTGTAGGTTTAATATTTTGTCCCAACTCGCTTTGGTCTTGCACTTTTTTCTTTTTTTTTTTTCGTTTCATTGGAGATTATGTTTGGCTAGTGACATTGCCGACCACTGCCCATTCTGGAAAAGTATTCAGCTGGAAGAGTCTAATTCCCCAAGTGTTGATTGCCACCATGACAACAGCCAGGCCAATTAGGTTTACACCCAAGCCAGCTTTCACCTACAAAAGCAAAATGCATCAGAGCACAATCAATGACAAGTTGATCAAAAACAGTTAACGTGGAAAATAGAAGGCAGTAGGCTGTGTGTATGTATGTATACTGACATATATATAATGATAAATTATGTATACTGATTTCTAGAGCCAAGAAAGGCACAATGAGTTTTATGTATTAGAGTATACGTTGTGAGAGTATTCAGGAATGATAGTCAGAGGTTGATGCAGCTCACTGGCAAACTGCTCAGTTTGTCACTTGAACTTCTCAATCACATAGTCAGAGCAGGGTGTTACACCACACATATCAGGGTGATTACTATATGACTTACCGGGGAGCTATGTGATAAATCTAATTTCTCATGCTCTCCCATGCTTGTCTCAACAGGTCAATGCAAATGATTGTGTACTCCTGTTCTTTGATACCTGTTTAGACCATTACATTCATAAAAAATAAACATGAGAAATGTGCATATCCTACAGCAGATGTGTGGATGTTCTTAACTTAACAGCTCGGTCACGTAACAGCAGTGCAGATCAATATGACTCTATATTAGCACCAATAACATCATTATTATTATTGGTTTGCTGGGTGTGGGGACAAGGTGTTGAAGCTGCATGAAGCATGGGAGTATATACCCGATCTCAAGACTCACCATATCTTTAATCTGGCAGTGCCCGTAACTGAAGACAATGGCATTTGGAGGATTACCCACTGGTAGCATCACCGCAAATGAGATACACATGGTGACAGGAATCAGGGTGTATAAAGGGTTTATAAGCAGGGTTTCTGACTGGAAGGAGAGAGGGAGAGAGGTGTTTCACTTAACCAATAAAAGCCACCGCTCACAATTAGGATAAAAGTACCCTCTCTGCTTCATGTGAAGGTAAGATTCTGCGAATCACAGAATGGCAGGGGTTGGAAGGGACCTTTGGAGATCATCTAGTCCAACCCCCCTGCCTGAGCAGGTTCACCTACAGCAGGTTGGACAGGAATGCATCCAGGTGGGTTTTGAATATCTCCAGAGAAGGAGATTCCACAACATCTCTGGGCAGCCTCTTCCAGTGCTCTGCCACCCTCAAAGTAAAGAAGTTTTTCCTTAGGTTGAGATGGAATTTCCTGTGTTCCAGTTTGTGCCCATTGCCTCTTGTCCTGTCGCTGGACACCACTGAAAAGAGTCTGTCCCCATCCTCTTGACACCTGCCCTTTAGATATTTATAAGCATTGATTTTTATAAGCATTGATGAGATCCCGTCTCAGTCTTCTCTTCTCCAGGCTAAACAGACCCAGGTCTCTCAGCCTTTCCTCATAACAGAGGTGCTTCAGTCCCTTGATCGTTTTCATACCCTTCTGCTGGAATCTCTCCAGTAGTTTCTTGTCTTTCTTGAACTGGGGAGCCCAGAACTGGACACAGTACTCCACATGTGGCCTCAAGCATGGTAGATTAGAGGGACAGGATAACCTTCTTTGACCTGCTGACCACATTCTTTTTAGTGCACCCCAGGATACAATTGGCCTTCTTGGCCACAAGTGCACGCTGCTGGCTCATGGTCAACTTGTCCACCAGGACTCCCAGGTCCCTCTCTGCAGAGCTTTTTTCCAGCATGTCAAGCCCTATCCTGTACCAGTGCATGGGGTTATTCCTCCCTAGATGCAGGACCCTATACTTGACCTTGTTGAACATCATGAGGTTCCTCTCCACCCAACTCTCTAGCCTGTCCAGGTCTCGCTGCCTTCTGGTGTGTCAGCCACTCCTCCCAGTTTTGTGTTGTCAGCAAACTTGCTGAGGGTACACTCTGTCCTGTCATCCAGGTCATTGATGAATGTGTTGAACAAGACTGGAATCTCACGTCCCTGGTTTCTAAACTGAAGTGTGGAAGTATTTTTGGGTTTGGTTGTATTTTTTTTTTTTTTTAGAGTAGTGCTGACCGGGGATTTCTCTTGAGACATTTCACATTGAGGGAGGGTAGAGATGACTACTATTAGGCCACCTTTGCTCTTTCTCCCAGTTGTTCTCTGTGTCATTGTGTTGTTTCTTCTGGATCTTAACACTGACTGCCACTTCAGTCTTCATCCAAGAGAAGTTACAACAGGTTGACATGAAGAACGTAATTCTTTCAGTTGCTGAAGATACTGAGACCATTATGTAAAGTCCTCCTGAATGGTGGTTAAGAAAACTAGTTATTCGTGGTCCATGATGAGAAGGCTGTGATGATGAAATATTCTTTACGGTGGTCTAAAGAATTGTTCTTCCACTGCAGCCTTCATTGGTGGTGAAATTTTGCATTTTCGTTTACATTGCTATGGCCTAATTTTATGTCAGAGGGAAATGGAGAGGTATTCATAAAGCTAACGTCATTTTGGAGAGGGAAGTGTCTCCGAGTTACTTTTACAGTCAAAAAAGAGAGACTGACTTAAGATGGTAGTTCAGGCTACTTATAGTAGATTACTGCTCTAAATTTCTCTTTAGGAGAGTCTCTTTCTGCAAGGACCAGAGGTAAATCTGAACTCATAAACCATTCTAACATAATTACTTATTTTCATCTGACCATATCTTCATATTACCTCAAGCTGTTCACAAAATGTGCTTTGGGACAATCCCATAAAATTGTTATAATAGGGAAACATGATTAATGACTTGCAGTCTTAGTAAGAAAAGCTTCACGTAACATAAAAGAAAAGAAATAAGATAGTTTTCTGTAACTGCTATTCCAATATAGAATGAAATCTGTATCTCTTTCCTCTGCCTTTGTCACCAGTCTCCTGAGTTTTTTTCCGTCCCTTACAAACTTCTCTACTTTCCATGCTGGATGATAGTATGCTCACCAGATCACCCCCTTGAACACATTTAAATCTGCTATAAAATTCACTACTACAGTCTTTTCTTACAAGTAGTGAGTGGGTGACTACTAGCTAATGAACAGCACATTTAAAAAAACATTGATAAGAGTATCTCAAGCTTTCACCTGTCTTCTTGTTTGCATCATCACCTTTTCTTGTGCTTAGACTGTGAATCCCCCAGCACAGGAGCCATGTTTTCATTTTGTCTGAGAGGTATTGAATAAATTTCTTGGTGCTAAAATATGCTTTTGGCTGCCTGAGTTTATGTTTTTTTCTGAACCCGAGACTGCGGAACAGTAGCTTGGGAACTGAGGCTGGGTTTCGTGTGATCAGAGTGCCAGTACCCTGACGTCCTGACACATTCCCACAAGCCTGTCAGGAAACAACAGACTGAAAATGTCATTGTTTTTACTCACCATGCTGCATAAAATAGGCAGAAAGATGGTTATGGTTGCTGGATTACTAACAAACTCTGTTACCAGGGACACCAAAATGCAGGCCAGCAGAGTTACAGCCCAGTAGGGAAGGCTGCTCAGGGAAAGCATTTGGCGTCCAATCCATGTAGAGAGGCCAGAGGTCTGGGGAAAGGACAGAAGCACAAGAATGACTAAATAATTAGTATGTTTTTAAAACAGATTCTTCTCTTTGGGGCAGTTTGCATTAGAGAATCCCGCCGGCAAATAAACAGAGTTTAGGTCAATGCTTTCTGCATCTCCTTTCGTTCAGTAAACTGGATTTCACTGCAGTGCCTAATAAATAGTTGACCATAGTAACAAAGAGATACATTTGGCAGTTAATAACAGTAAAGGGCACCAAGGCTGATCCCTCTTTCTTCAGCATGTGACCCGGAGTATTGCGAATTGGTGATGAAGGATTGCACAGTCTGGGTAGAATTCATTTTGAGATTAAAATACACAAATTTCGTTGTCTACATGTAGGAGTCTGTAGGAGAGCTAGATGTGCATTCATGAATTATACTGAGTGCAGATACAGTCAGTAGAGCCTAGAGTATGATTTGTCCAGTCAGCACTAGGAGCTTGGCTCAGTTGCCGAAAGAGAAGATTCCAGTGGCAGCTGAGAAGTTCCCCCTCTGTATGGTTAGCTGTTAGCTGAGAAAGTGTGAGGTCTCCCTCAGATCCTGTGTTGCGTCTGCCAGCCTTGAAGGAATATCTAGGTGTTCTAAAGCATCAGAAGTGCAGATGCTTACACAATTGACTTGAGCCAAATAGCTGTCCACTGAGTGCAAGGAGCAGGGACTAAGTTATATACCAACTTGACAGTATCCACGTTGTAAGTCCAAACTGACGAGCATACAAAAGGATAAAAGTCCAGCTTTATAATCTTTTTTAGGAAGGAGAATAAATCTAAACCAGTACCTTGCATCCAGCTGCTAAGGCATAACCTCCTCCGACCAACACTACAATCTCCCAAGGCATGGTCTTCTGGAAGTCCTTCCAGGTAATGATGGGATCCAATGTGTTAATGTCTGTTGACTTTTCACCATCTCCTGTATCAAAATAAAGCAAATATGTGATCAGTATTACATTGGCTTTTTTGCAAAGATCTTCAGATTTTTCACACTAGCAGGATTAATGTAATATCCATGGGAGTTATCTTGAGAACTATCTGTGAGAGAGGTGAAGAAAACATGTAGCCTATTTCTCTGGTTAGCTCAGCCTCAGAAAATACAGCATATTAGTTCCAAATGTCCTGACTTCCCCTTGGCCGCTCTGTTGATGTGAATAGTTATAAACCCCTGTGTTTCACTCTATAGCTTTTTGAGGGACTGTGTACTCTGTTGTGTGCAAATTATCAGTAGACTTCAAAGATGGAGTTACAATGGGATTATTTTCTCAAAGGGCATTTTCTCTCTCCATAGGCCATGAAGCATGATAAAGAGCATTTGTGTCCCTAGGTTTTATCTGAGGACATTATTTTTTTAGATGCCTGAGTATTTTCACAGAATCACACAGAATCACAGAATCACAGAGTTGGAAGGGACCTCTAGAGATCATCTAGTCCAACTCCCCTGCTAAAGCAGGATTGCCTAGAGCACATCCCTCAGGACTGCATCCAGGCGGGTCTTGAAAATCTCCAGGGAAGGGGACTCCACAACCTCCCTGGGCAGCCTGTGCCAGTGCTCTGTCACCCTCACCGTAAAGAACTGTTTCCGTGTATTTGAACGGAACTTCCTGTGTTCCAACTTGTGCCCATTGCCCCTCGTCCTGTTACTTGAAACCATCGAAAAGAGCCTGGCTCCATCCTCCTTCAGCCCACCCTTTAGATACTTGTATGCCATAATAAGGTCTCCCCTCAGCCTTCTCTTCTCCAGGCTAAAGAGTCCCAGCTCTCTCAGCCTCTCCTCATAAGGGAGATGCTCCAAGCCCTTAATCATCTTAGTTGCCCTTCGCTGGACTCGCTCCAGCAGTTCCCTGTCCCTCTTGAACTGGGGAGCCCAAAATTGGACACAGTATTCCAGTTGTGGCCTCACCAGGGCAGAGTAGAGGGGGAGAATGACCTCCCTCAACCTACTGGCCACACTCTTCCTTATGCAGCCCAGGATTCCATTGGCCTTTTTGGCGACAAGGGCACATTGCTGGGCCATGGATAATTTACTGTCTACAGTAATTTCTTGAAGTAGAGTTACTCATTTTTCCTAAATGCTCCATATATGTCAGTGTAAAAAATAAGCATATCTGTGTACATTTGTAATCTCTACGTAACACTCTGTGCAGACTCTATTTTCATAGATGACTGCTGAAAGCCTGTCGCAGCAAACTAATCAATACCTCTGAGTGCTACCCAAACAGGAGCGTGAAATAACAATCGTTATTATTATCAAGAGGATTGTGAGACAAGCATTGCCCAAAATTAGAGCTTTGTCTGACATTTACTGACCTCTTTTATGTTTGCTTGATCAATGTTTTCTACTGTATAAGTAATGACCACATTATTTGCTAGGGCTTATCTTCAGTCAATTTTGCAAACATCTGCATTAAAGTTCTCTATATGAAACTTCATCTCAACCTTTCTGAAAACTCAATCCTAAATTTTGATAACTCTATAAACGTGGGAAAGATGGTGGCCTCAGATACAAGATCTGTTTGTAATCTTCTGGAGGAGACACTATGAACTAAAGCAACAAAAACCCAAGGGTTTAATGTAGTAAAGGCTGGTATTAGGGAAGAAACTGAACCCTGACCTTTCACAATAAACATCTTTACTTGGAAAGTTTTACAAAGAACAGAGAAGTATCATTAAGAGCACTAGAAAATGTGCCAGATCTCTTTCTTGCTGCATCCTCCTTACCTTTTTCCCTTTTTCGAAAACATGGCTTTTTTGCTGGGATGAGGAAAAGGAGAAAACCAAGAAATACAGAGACGGTGGCATCAGTCCTGTAACCTTTCCTAGGAAGGGAACAGTGAGGTTATCATAAAAACACACTAACAGAAACATTTCCAAACAAAGTACATGGCTCCAAGCAGATTGTTGTAAGTGAAGTTGTATTTCCACATCTGAAATCTTACTTACAGTCCACTAGAAAAATATGGCTGCATATCAAGGATACAGATTTGATTTTTTTTCCATTTATTAAACTGACTCCAATAGCCAACTTCAATCACTGCTCAACAATTTTTAACAATCCAGTGAAAAATAAGAAATCCCTTTTGGTTTACAAATCTGTGAACTCAGAGGTACAGAAAAATAGTGTGTTTACTAGAAGCAAGAAACAGTAAACACTTTCTGGAGAAAGTTGAACCCAAGCGATCCTTTAGAAATGAACTGTTGATCGATTTTAAATTAAATGTTTAAAATTCAGTCTGAAAAAGTATTTTGAGGAGTGCTGAACTCCAGAGATCCTCGGGAAATTCCAGTATTAGAAATTGTTTTTCTTTCAAAATTAGGATGAAAAAATAAAATAATTATATGCAGCAGAAACTTAAAGAAAATTTAAGTTCAGACGACTTATTCTTTGATATGCATTCTGTGTTACATTACTTTTAATATAATTTGTTTCAACATTATTTAAACTAAAAGAAAAATTATTTGCTTCAATCACCATTCTGTGTAATGTTTAATTGACATTTTCTTGATAAAATTTATCTTCACAAAAATAAACTTTTTGTTAAAAATTATTCTTGCAAAATAAAATAAAAAAAACTTGCCAATTTTTAATTTGAATTATAATTGCAATCTATTCCAGTGGTGGCTTCTCTATGAATGCACTAAAATGTTTTAAATTCAGGATCTGACCCTCGTATTTTTTTATATTTGAAATCTGTTTATTTTACTTTCTTTAGTTAATTCACTCTCATTACTGAGAGAGAATACAATTTGCTGCCATGTGAACAGAAGTAGTTTAAAAAGCAAAGATCCTATTTTTTTAATATAGACTTCATTTTTCACCACCTTGGCAAAAGTGGCTGATGATGTTTTACAGCCAAAAATTATTGCAGAAAGTCAGAAGATGCAAGGCCATATTCCTCTGCAGTTTTTTAGGGAATTTCACTTACTTCTCAAAAAAAGATGACCATCCTGGTACAAAGCCAGGCTCACGAGTAAACCAAAGCAAGGTCATCAGAATGAAGAAAAATCCAGTCACCATCTCAGGATAGCTAGAAATAAACAAACAAACAAACAAACAACAAACAAACTAGGAATTCAATCCAAGGTCTGCCTGAAAACCTGAGAGTGAATTCCAGAAGAAGTAAGAAAGTAGAAATTGGTTTCAACGAAACAGGCAGAAAACATACGGAAAATAGAAAGAAAGATTAGTTGGAATTAAAGAATTCTGCATTTGGCTCCCAGCTGAGAGCCATCTAAAACCCAGTAAAAAATAAGCTAAAAATATCAGTCTGTATTTGCAATTCAGTCATTCATGACCAAGACCTGAAGGAAAATATTTATCAATGCTTGTTTTGTATTTGCGTTATTATCTGATTAAGTGTGGTAACAAGGTAAAGCTAATGTTACTATTCCGCTGTAAACGCTTTCTATTGCATTTTTTAAAAGTCTAGAAAGCATAAGAGGAAATGACAATGTAGATTAGCACAAATATTTTAAGCACGTGGAATAAATATAAGGTTAAAGGTGACTCAAGGACACTGAGTTTTAATTTAGGATAGATTTAAAGTATGTATGGTTTCATATTTAGGCAAGTCTGAACAATAGCCTAGATTCAGAGTTGCTCATAGTCAGCAAGTTTATCTGTCAAAATTTCAGTTGAACAGCACAAAAATGTTTTGGGAAGAATGGGTTTTATAGAAGTATCATCCCTTTTGAAAATTGAAAATCTTGCAAAATCATCTTTTCAAGAGAGATTTCTTGCCACCATAAATAAAGATGATAGGCAACTGAGAGGGCTGGACATCTCACGACATGGGAGATTGCTGCAAAGCCTTTGCTAACAGTGAACTTCTATCCACCAAAATAAGTATGTGCATGAATTGGGAAGGGAGGGGGGTTCTTTAATAGTTTAGTTCAAAGGCACAGACAAACCTTGACTGAGATGACCTTTGGACCCTCCTATAAACCTGAATCCTTCCTTTTATTTCCTTTTTCTTTAGAAATAAATAAATGACTAAATAAATGCATGCTTCTAACAAAGTCTTCCATTTTAGTTCATTTTTGCATTTAGTTCTTCTCCTATCCTGGAAAGGAGGAGAAAGAGCTGACAGTTTAAGAATAATCTACATGAGCCAAAGGCAACATGGAGAGCAAGATGAAAGGATGGTTCTGCCAAGAGACGCAAATTCCCGAGGAAGGCAGGTCCGCTTTACCTAACATTTCCCAGTTTCTTATATTCTTCCTGAATTCTTCTCTCTGACATTTCTTCCCGTTTGGTCTTCTTCTTCTTGCTCACAGAACAGGTCTCTTTAAAACTGAGGTAGATAGCACAGTAAAATTAGACAAGGGCATCAAATGAAAAAAAAAAATCATAATAATAGCAATGAGGCAAACTGAAAATTCCAGTTGCCAGAGGCTGTTGGGAGAGGATGTGACTGGGGCAGTGGTAGCAATGGGAAGGGAAATTATTGCATGTTTCCAGATCTTCTGAGAATTAATCCTAGACATAGTAGGAAGGTCCTCAGGGTGCTCAGACGATTACTGACTGGTACCACTGAGCCATTCTGAGCTGTGGCTGGGCTCCCTTTGTGTAGGCTTCCTCCAACAGCTGGTGGTGGCCGAATTTTTCTGGTGCCAGAAACCTCCAAAGGCTATGGCAAACTTCGATCATCACTAGGAAAGACTGACAGAGGCCAGCTATCAACAGATTTTTTTAATGGGGGAACTGTACGCTTTCCAGTCGGATCAGGGGTATCCAACACGTATGGGGCCCAGTCTGGCTTTTGAGCCCAGTTTTGACTTGAATATTCAGGATTCACTATAAGTAAAGGGCTAAAGCTGTGCTGAGGATCCCAATCACCTTTCATGACCGGTCTGCTTCTACTGGTACTAGCTGTTTCTAAACCAGGCGCAATCAGCGTAGCACCAAAGCGCCTCTGCCTCAGAGGCCAAGGCAATGAGCTTAGTGTTTTGTCCTGGCGAAAAATGCCGGTACTTCTGCCAGGGACATACAAGCACAGGCACATTTCATAGCTGAATATATTTAAACCTGCTCTACATTTATATGAAAATTAAGGGAAGTCCTCGGTTTATTCAGATTGCCTTCATACTGTAACAAGGCCTGGACGTTCCTAATTGAAATTAAGATACTTGCAAGCTCGCTTTAGCCTTTCCCTTTTCTTTTCTTCCAGTAGCATTACTTTGCTGTGCTTTCAACCACAGACCAGAGGCGTGCGGGGTGGGTTGAGAAACCTCTGCAGCTAAAGCCTGTCTAAAATAGGCTGCAAGCAGCAAGGACTTCCGTGACTGAAGCATCACGGGTGCACGATGGCCTGCTTTCATAGTTCCTGTTATTTTAGTATCTCATTCAGTACCCTGCTAGAGATCCATGCCGTAGCACTGGCCAAACCATGTACTACGATCTCCCTCCATGTGTCTGGTTACGTCCAGAATATCATAGGAATTTGTGTAGCTCAAGATGCAGGCAGGCCCTCTCTGCTTAACTAAAAGTCTTATAACAGGCTTCTCGTATCACTTGTAAATAGGCATTTGTGTGGCGCTTCTTTTTAGCACTGCCCTACATCTATAAATATTTAAATTTGCTTGCAAACTAGGCTGTTAGATTCTGGTAAAATTCACCAGCAGTAATGCAGCTGCTGGAAGAGAAGAGCTATATGCTTTTTAATGGCCAGTTCTATAGTAACGATTTTAACCTTAGCTCTGCTTTGCTGGCAAAAATAATTTGGCGAGTCCTTTATCCTCCCCCTTTGACCTAGTCTAGAGCCTAAAAAGCAACTCTGACGTATTGTTCCAACCGGGCCAAGTAAAACCAGATTGATGACACTGGGTTTCCTGGGAAAAGAGCATGAACCTTATGGGAATTCAGTAAACATTTATGCACAGGCAGCTGTTTCAGCATGTTATAAGTGTTTCTAGGTTTATGAAGATGTGAAGGCAGAGTATTGTAGCCAAGCTCCTAACCTAATATGTTCTTTAATGAACCACAGTGAACGGGAATCAGAGATTAAGGAGGCCTGGAATCAACCAGTACTTCTCAAAAAGTCTATAATGCTTCAGTCTCTGGTATTTAGAACAACATTAATCAGCATGAGGTCTTGGATGCAATGTGGAATTTCAATTATTTTTTTTTTTTTTTAAAAAAGAGAAAGTAATTGAGGGTCTTGTTAGGGCCTGTTTCCTCACAAGATTAAAAAAAAAATAAAAGGACTTATTTTAGCCTTTTAATTTGGAACTAAAAGGCTCAGGAGACTGACTGAGAGGACATGGAGCTATTAACCTCTAAATTACGCTTTCAAATTTAGTCAAGGTCAGCAGCAAGCAGAAGTCATTATCATTTTATTCGTTGTCTTAGGTGAAATAACTTCGTGATGTCAGTTCAGTTTACTTTTAAGAGTAAACTAAATCAAATTAAGGCCTCTTTAATTCTAAGTAAATGTGTCTGCACCACAATTTAATGCAGATTAACTAATCCACTTTAAATGCACACATTTAGTCAATTTTCATTAACTTTGCTGAGTGCATCTGCAAAGAGAATGCATGGTACAAATAAACTAGGAGACTGAGCCCTGTTCTTATTTTGAGGCTATTGGACTTACTGGTATCAAAAGGTATTCATCTTTTAGGCTGTGAGTCCTTTCCACTTTAAAGAGATATATATATATGGAGTCTGTTTACATTTAATTTTAACTGGTCTTACATTAATTTCATTGAGCTGAGGGCAGATCTGAAAAGTGACTTGTTCACTTGCAGCTATTTTTCTATTCATCTTTTAAGCTGTACTTTTCCAAAAGGACTTTTAACAATGTTTTTGGTCCACAATGAGTTCCTCATGGTCGTGAGAGTCAAAAAATCAGTTGAATGCATCCTAAGGATTTCCATCAGCAATACCTAGGCACTTCACTCTCAAGCAGCAATATTGTACGCTGCTGTCTATGCAGAGCAGCTAAGCAATAAGATTTCCTCCGGTAATTGTTCTGGCATGAAGAAGGCAGTCGTGCCTTAGTTTTTGTCATTTGCAACTGGAAACATCTTTATGAGACATGTTCTAGAGGGGCCACAGATGCCCTGCTTTTGTAATCCGTGCATCTTGAACAACTGCACTCACTTGCAACCCAAGAACAGCCAATGCATCCAGAACCAAGTCAGGACCAACATGATGAGGGAGATGGGGAAACTGAACAAAAACCAGGTTCCAAAATTCACCACTTCAGCATTTGGGTAGTGGCTGTAAAGGAAAAAAAGGATGCGTGGGAAGTTAGAACAGTAAAAGGACAGGCACCTCCAATATGCATAGATGCACACACGCATATATGTTTATATATTTGTCATGGCATGATAGAAAAATTGCATCAGTATGTATTTGCAACAGCTGCATTACATGTGCGTAGTGAAACCAATTGCCAAAGAACATCAGTTATTGACCACACCTGACCAACAGATGGGCACTTCACACCTTTAAGACCAAATAGTTCAGATGGTCTGGATTGTCTAGCCAGCTTCAAAAACCCTTAGAGTTACCAGGAGTGAAATACTGGCCCTACCTGTGGTTTTTGTTACAGCTCTTTTTAGTGTCAGCAGACTTAAGAATGATTTCACCCAGAATCTCTTTGTATGTCTTATTGTGAACCACACAAATAATGACTGTAGTCTGCTGGGTTCTGACAAAGACATCTGATTCGTGCATTTGATGGAACTGTCGTAACAGCAAGATCTTTAGTAATTCTGTAAAAGCCAAATCCTTGGGTTAAGGATGGCTACCAAAATTAGTTTTCTTTGCAACCACCATTTCAGAGAGAGAAATGAAGGCTACCATGTCAGCACTAGATGATCAGAATCAGGTTTGACCTTGGATGCATGTCTGTGCATGAGAAGCACCACCAGTCTTCTGACAGCGGTAACGTTCATGTCTTTGAGAGCCCTGGGCATATATGATAAATGAAATACTTAGCTGATCAGAGAGCTGCTTCCCATCTTCTCTGAAGCAAAGGTGTAAGGCCACATTTCTAAGTTTGTTTATTTTAGCACTTGAGCAACCCAAGTACCACTAGGGATGCCCCTAGGTTCACCACAAGAACTCACTTTCTAAGAACCCATAGAACAACTTGACGCTAATTTTATGACATTTCCTCTTTTGTATTTATCTTTGTGGTCTTTGCTATATCTTCATGGCTTTAGTGTTTACATTTCCAGGGTGCTTGCTGCCTTCATGATAATCACTTTGTAAAATCAAAAGAAGGTGTTGAAGAAACTTAAATATTACCACACACTGAGGAATTTTTATTTTGCATGGGAGAAAGACATGGATATGTATTAACTTAAGCTCCCCCTTTCAACCATTTACCATCGTAAGAACATTAGAGTGAAGGAGAAAATAAAATTGCCTTCAGAGATATCATCTTACAAGGGTTCCTTGCGGTAGTAAGTAACAAAAAAATGGAAAGCCACAGAGATGACAATGACCCACCACCATTCTCACACAACCACAGTGTCACTTACTTGTTGAAGTGCTCTAAGAATATGAGGCTAGTGGAGGTCCCTATGATGGTTGTCAGTCCTCCAATGGTTGCCGCGTAGGAGATACTCAGTGAGAGGCATTTACAGACCATGTGGTCATGTCTGGTCTGATACCGATACTTAGTGCTCAGGCCCAGTTCTGAGGGCTTAGGAGGCAGGACCAGTATCTGAGCCTGTGAGGGGATACATTCACCAAAGAAAGCAGGTGATCAGAACTGCAGCCCAGCTTGCTCTAATGCCGTGGTGATGCTGGTCCCAGAGAAACAACAGGTTTGCGTAAGAGGGGGCAGGTTTTTTTCACAGAGATTAACTGGGATCAGAACTTGAAACCTGTCCAGGAGCCTGAAATTGCCTGGTCTGTGTCAGAAATGTAGGACAAACAGTAATCAGACTTCTGGCTATGGTTTGGGCCAGCTCCAGTTCTGACTGGAATCTCAGTGGGATACCGAAAGCCTTTGTGGTCTGCAGGGGTGGGATGCCAGCACTGCGGCAGTAGGAATCCATAATCCTTGAGGCTTATGAGCAGCCAGCAGACAAATGCCTGGTGGACTTTTTGCACTTATACTGTGCAAATGGATGTGCTAGGGGTCTCAGAAATGGCATGAAAAAGGCAGGGCAATGGGAATATGAAAGAAAAAGTTTCAGGAGAATACTACTCCAAAAGAAGCTTTCTTAGCAGTTACAAGAAAGTCTTCATGTTCATAAATCAAGTTCTTGCAGTGGAAAAAAAAGATACAGTACTTCAAGGCACTTCATGTGCACCTCAAGGCTGTAATTTAGGATCAGGAAAAAGGCAGCAAGTGGCTCAGATAGATTGGTTATATTTCTTAATTTGGATTTGGGTTTATGTAGTAAAATCAGTTATGCTATAGGTTCATCATCATCATGAGGGAACCCTGGCTAAAATCCTCGTAGGTTAAAAGTGAAGTGGGTATATTTGTTACAAAATAACCACTGAATGTATATGGGAAATGGGTATTAGAGCAAATAAAGTATCAGGAACAGCGCATTAGCCTTCTTTGGAAACATACACTCAGATTCTTTTGAACTGTGAGTGCAAATTTTTGTGTTGATTTTAGCATAATCTTTCCTGGACATCAGCTTACGTAATTATAGTCCAAACAGCAATCACTTCTTGGATCCACTTAAGAGAAGTAGAAATACTGGAATGGACTGATTTGATGGAGGATTTTGAGGGTGGATATTTGGCAAGACAAAAAGGAGGTGGATACTAAGACTACCTAACAATCTGGTTGAAGAGTTAAATGGCCCGTGTCTGCTGCTGGTTTAGTTCTGAGTAGGATATTTTTTTTGTCAGGGATTGTTATTTTTGAGTTGGGCCATTTTCCAAGGAGGCTTTGCAAAAATAAAGTGGGTAGAACAGCCAAATAAGAAGGGAAATTTGTGATCCCATTACTGAATGTAAAGCTAAATGAATTGTAGTAGCCATTGGGGGAGGGTCTTCTGAAAATACCTGTGCTGGGACATCTAAATGGGAGTAAGAAGTAGCAAAGGGCCAACCCATGACTGCTGTAAAATGACAGAGAACAATTCCATGTAATGCAGCTTACAAGGAACAAGTATGAGACAGTGGGGAGCAGGTGATGTTCACGCTTGTCTTTTCCCTCACCCCTGGGTCTAACATCTCCTTACCTGAGGTAGGTGCTGCCCATTGCTCTTAGACTTCGTCGTTCCAATAGGATTGGCTATCATGTGCACACCATTCATACTCTGTAGGGATGCAAATGCCTTTGGATTAACCTTTCTTCTGTTCCTAGAGGCACTTAGATTAGAATTGATGATGCTTTGTAGAGAACATGGCTTTACCAAACCCCAAACCAAACCCTAAAAAACACCCACTAAATTTTCAGCTGTAAACTTTACACTGGAAAAAAGACAAAAAGGTTTACAATAAACCAAACAACCTGATTCTATTTTAAAGTGATCTTAAAAGTCAGATTATAATAAGTTTAGGTATTCTCTGTCTGCCATGTAGAAGAATCTAACAGATCCCTTGCTAGAGGTTATGACTGTGGTATGTGCAGGTTGTTCTAGTAACTGAGGTGTCTCAGTTGCAGAAGCTGGCCATACCTGGACAGTAAAAGATCATATCTGAATTTGCTAGAAACCATATGGAATTGTTAGTTCTCTGACTTCATCTCAGGATCGCTAGCAATAAACACAACAAACACTACAGAGCTAATGTTCCCCAACTTGATTTGGGTTGACAGGTTAGGTACAAAGCAGGACATTCTGCAATATGTAGTCTCTGCCAACAACCACTACTGTTTGAAATAAAGGAAACAGCAGTTTGTTGCAGAGCTGTGTGGACTCTGCTCTGATGGTTCTTGCATTAGAAGACAGTGTAGCTCAGAAGATACTACCTACAACAGTACCTTTGAGTGCATCAAGGAGCTGAAGTCAGTAGTAGTAGCACTAAAAACAAAAAAAGGAAAATATACTTTAAAAATCTTCACCCAGCTCCTTCAAAAGGCACACATCATGGGTAAGAGAGGCAACATCGGCAGGAGAACTAGTGCCTACTGAAATGGTGAAGACTACCATTTATTAGTACCTATTACGTGGTATTTTGACCAGACACATAAGAGTTGTCATTATGTTTCACAGCTCTATCCCTAGCTGTATAACAATGGGGTTCCACCTCCATGAAAGAAAAATTATGTATTCTAGGTAGTATATACACCATTCTAGAAATGGACTCCATTCACAGAGGAGTGAATCACCGGGCAATCCAGTGCTACTGCTGTCTTGTTCTACTCAAGTTCTTCCTCCGCCAACCTCTCCAATGCTGTTTCTGAGCACCTACCTGTACCACATTAAAGCCATTACTAAAATCTGTCCTGTGTGGCATGCACACCATGCAAACAATCAACTGAAATTTTACTTTGACATTGAAAACAGATTTAATTCCAGATGATGTGCTACTTTTCCCATAAAATTTCAAGCTTTTTTTGAAGTACTACTGTTTTAATAAAAGATCTGTTATGAAATATCCCACACATACTCTTCAATAGGGCTTAAAGGGATTAATGGCATAATGCCAAATTGAAAATTTTATTCTATACTGCACAGAAAATATGGCTGGGATAAAAAGAGATAACAACAGAGGGAATATTGGAGAACCCATTAGTCTCGAGACTAATGAGAAAACTATTTAGTTTTAGCAAGTTAACTTAAAGTCATCAACATATGCTGTTGGAATTATAATGAACATTTTAGAGTAAATTTTTGAAGGTGTAACAAGAACTTGTTACTCTCTTATTTTGAACAACTGTGAACAAAAGAGAAGGAGCTTGGGAAGGGCTTATGCAATTTATTCGCACACCTTGTAATAAGATGCTCCTCAGGATTTAGCCTATAACACAGTTTTAGGACGATGACTTTGTATATTCTCCTGAGTATCTTAAAATGATGGTTAATTTGATAATTTTACAAAAGAAATTAGTTCTTTCTTTGATTTACCCTTTTCACCTTACTAGATTTTTTTTCCCCAAATAGAGACCTGGGTGAAACTGTTAGAGTTTTAAACTATTTAAGAACTTTGTCTATGTTAAAAGAAATGTTTTACAGTTTTTAGGGGGAGAGAAGGGGTGTGTTTTGTTGGTCTTCTACCTACTCCCCCACCCCTCATCTCTCCTCTCTCTTGAGTGTTCTTGACAGTTCAGGCTTTCCTTAGGAATCCTCTGTAAGTGTTTTCCCTCTGGATATGTCCAGTGGGCACAACATACTGTGCTTGGATCCTCTCCATCACCGTTCCTTCAGGGGAACAGAAATAAAAATCTGTGGACAGCACTCTCTTATACAGCGCAAGCACAGACTTCAAAAGAAGATCTTTCAAACCCTGAGAAACATTTTTCTTCTCTGTAAAAAGGCCATATTCTTAGAAAATACATGAATCCTGAGAAGCTTTAGCGAGATCCAGACCATTACATTAATCCCATTTCTCATATAAACCTTCCTTGTCAATCACATCTGAAACATTCACTTGTAAGCTTCTGCTTGCCCTTCCTGGCTCTACTCCTAGGTTCATTTCAATGCAACCTGTGTAAGGCTCAAATCTCCAGTCGTGATGTACAGGGTTCATTCTTACTCCTCATTGATGAAGATAAGCTCCAGTGAAGGCTGGCCGTGCTTTTCGCTGAGACCTGCAACAAAGGAAGAGAAAGCAGCCCTTGGGGTAAGAACTTAGCTGAGTCCCTGGGCCACACCACTGAATGTGGAGAAGCCACTGCAAACAAAACTTGTCCGAACCCTCTCAGGTGACCTTTATGCAGCATTTTATTGTGTCATATTGTCCTGACCATGTGCCTCTGGCAATTAAAAGACTATCACTCCTATGTGTAACAGGCAAGGTTAGATGGCATCATTTACAGCCTGGAATCTGTAAATTGACAGAAAAGAGAGATTCTTTTCTTCCCAAATCCTTTCTTTCCGGGAAGGAATGAACAAAACGAACCTTAGCCCTCTTATAAATTTTTTTTACAGCACCTGCTCTGAAAGGGCAGGGGTAGAATGGACAAGTGTGGGATTGCCACAGAGCACACTTTTGGGCCTCTTCTACATTTCTTTGGCTTTCTTCTCAGAGATTTCCTTCCGGTCCTGTAAAACCCTATGACCTAAGAGTTTATGACACACAAACTCCAGTACACGCCCTAATTCAATATAAATAGTTTCCCAACTTCAGTTGTCCCATCACATCTTGAAACTTTCTTTCATTTTCTGAAAGAAATACAAGAGTACAAAAAGAAAGAGTACAGATTGAGAGTTGGCTGCGGGACAGAACTCAGAGGGTTGTGATCAGCGGCACAGAGTCTAGTTGGAGGCCTGTAACCAGTGGTGTCCCCCAGGGGTCAATACTCGGTCCAACTTTGTTTAATATATTCATTAATGACCTGGATGAGGGGACAGAGTGTATCCTCAGCAAGTTTGCTGATGATTCCAAACTGGGTGGGGTGGCTGACACCCCAGAGGGCTGTGCTGCCATCCAGCGTGAGCTGGGCAGAGAAGAACCTAATGAGGTTCAACAAAAGCAAGTGCAAGGTCCTGCACCTGAGGAGGAAGAATGCAAAGCACCAGTATAGGTTAGGGGCGGACCTGCTGGGAAGTAGCTCTGAGGAGAAGGATCTGGAGGTCGTGGTAGACAGTAAATTATCCACAGCCCAGCAATGTGTTCTTGTTGCCAAAAAGGCCAATGGAATCCTGGGCTGCATAGGGAAGAGTGTGGCCAGTAGGTCGAGGGAGGTCATTCTCCCCCTCTACTCTGCACTGGTGAGGCCGCAACTGGAATACTGTGTCCAGTTTTGGGCTCCCCAGTTCAAGAGGGACAGGGAACTGCTGGAGCGAGTCCAGCGAAGAGCAACTAAGATGATTAAGGGCTTGGAGCATCTCCCTTATGAGGAGAGGCTGAGAGAGCTGGGACTCTTTAGCCTGGAGAAGAGAAGGCTGAGGGGAGACCTTATTATTGCTTATAAGTATCTAAAGGGTGGGTTGAAGGAGGATGGAGCCAGACTCTTTTCAATGGTTTCAAGTGACAGGACGAGGGGTAATGGGCACAAGTTAGAACACAGGAAGTTCCGTTCAAATACATGGAAAAACTTCTTTACGGTGCGGGTGACAGAGCACTGGAACAGGCTGCCCAGGGAGGTTGTGGAGTCCCCTTCTCTGGAGATTTTCAAGACCCGCCTGGATGCAGTCCTGAGGGATGTGCTCTGGGCAATCCTGCTTTAGCAGGGGAGTTGGACTAGATGATCTCTAGAGGTCCCTTCCAGCTCTGAAAATTCCGTGATTCCGTGACTAGTGTCTTTAGCAGTACAAGTCAGACAGCTCTGACCTCAACAGAATTTGAATAATGTATATCAATGAGTCTAGTCGTTGATAAACAAATGAGAAAAGAATGGCCAATATTGACAAATACCTATTGGCTCGTTTTCTTCAATAATGGTGCTGCCTGCAGTACTGATGACCTCATGCTCCTCCTCAGCATTCACTAGCTCCTGGAGCACTGCCTCCACGATTGGCATCACCATGGCTGTGGTGGATGTGTTGGAAAGCCACATGGAGAGCACCGTGGTGCAACACATAAAGCAAAGAAGCAACCTGGAATACAACACAGGGAAACCTTCTTGAGGCACTTTCAGAAATATTAAAGGTCTCCTTGCCTAACATTTTCATTAGTCAACTGATAACTACGTGGGGACTTTTTCTTTTTGTGGGTGCCAAAATACCATGCTGTGCACAGATAAAATGCTGCCTTGTGCTGAGAGCTGTCATAAGACAATGCATCATTGGAAGCTGTTTGCTGCCCCATCCGGAGACCAGCAAGTGATGTGAGAAACAGCAAATTCCAGCATATCCAGTATTTAAACATCCTTTCGTGTTTGCCAAACAACAGGAGAGGAAGGAACAGAGCGACTAAAATCAGCATCAGTAAAAGAAAAGAGAAAGCAAAGGGACAACAAGCCAAGGAGCAGGAGGTGACAGAAAGAGGATGAGAAAACTTGTAAGCTTTCAACTCTGAAAGGAAAGGTGGGTAGGAAAAAGAGCCTCAAACCAAGCTAGCTTTTGCCCCTGGATGGGAAAGTCGGAGTTATTTGCTCTTTAAAGCTGCTGCTGTCAGCCTCAGACTACCCCGAAGTCAAAGGTTCACTCACATGCCTGGTTTTGCTCCAGCCATCATGACCATACGCAGGGCGATTCGCTTGTGGAGATTCCACTTTTCTACAGAAGCTGCCACACAAATCACACCCATGAGGAGCAAAGTTGTGTTCTTGAAATATTCGGCAGCCACCTGCATTAAGGGCAAGGGGGAAACAGTCAGTTAAAAAAAAAAAGTTACTACCCTACACAGAGAGCATGCTGAATGAGAAATATGGTATTGTGGATTTTTTCCCCCTAGAGAAAGAATGATAGGGAGCTGGAAAACATGAAGTATTCATAAGTCAAAATGTTCTCTTTAATCTCTTTCATGTTGTGTTTACAAATAACATGTTTCTATACCCTCTTGTTAGTCGGTTTCTCAGCTTTGAAGAGATGAAGAGAGATTCTTTGAGCAGGATGTTCACTGCCTGCAGTTAATGATACTCAGCTGGGGCCATGCTGAAACAGCCACAGACAAACCTCTGCGCTGAAGTCAGCTAATTCATATGCTTCATCTGCTTTTTCATTCTGGAGATGTCGTTGTCTATCTTGTTTGTATTTCTTATGTCTTGTTCAACTGCTGGGCGAAATGTGGTATCCCTAGAACTTACAGCTTCAGGAAAAGTCTTTTGGGACGTGCTCTCTGCACACAATAAAGAAAGGTTGGGATATTGCTGTGATGATCCACAAACCCTGTGCCAGAACTTTTCACAATGGAAATCCATCTCCATTGTATCACGAAAATAGGGCAAAGTTTCAAAAAAGAGAACTTTAAGTTTAATGGGATGAGCAGAAGTCATCAAGTTGCTCAAGAAAAAAATCAGAGACCACTCCTGGTCCTCCAAAGCAACATTCTCGAATGGGTGGCTTGCTAAGATATGAGAAGAAGTTCTGTGAAGTGACTGCAAAAATAACAAACAAAGCAAAGCAATACATTCTCTCTCTCTCTCTCCCTCTCTTATGTGAAAGCAAACAAAATAGGAGAAAATAAAAGTTATAAACAGATGCTTGGAGTCTAGCTAAATTTTTCATTTTGTTCTGATGCAATCCTCCCCAAGCTGTTGCTGGCGTATTTTTCCAAAAACACAGTTTCTTCAGTTTAAAGCTCTTCTTCTAACAAAATGGCAGGCACCAGCATTTTAAAACAATTAAAATCGGTAGCAGCAGCGTTTTTTCCATTGTCCTCAGTTATACTGGCGGTCCTCCATAGAAGTGCAAGAATGACACTAACGTTATTTTTTGAAAGCTGAAGCAAGTTAATTATTTAATTATATTTATTTAACAAATCCCCATGGTGACCTAAATAGACTTGGCCATCACAGTTGTGTGCCAGAACTTTTAAATATCACTTTTTTGGCTTTCTTCCCCTGGTTTCTTTCTCGTTAACTTTCTTTATTTTCCTGCTACCTTGTTAAAAAAAGATCTTGAACTGAATGAAAGGAATCCATCAAGCCAGCAGCACAAAGGATCTGTTGTTTTCCTTTATTCCTTTCACAGTCATTTTGGACAAACAAGTGAATACTAATATTCTTATTAATACACACGTACACATACGCGACACACTGGCTCATGTTCTTAAGCCCCTGTGAGTTATTTGTAGCTTAAACTGCTAAGCAAGAGCCCTGGGTTTCTGTGGCACTCCAGAACAGCAGACTGGAAAAACTGCAGCAGCATCGGAGTTGTTTATTTGAAAATATGGGGGTTTATTTCTGTTCCTAAAGCAAATGATACATTCTCTGCAGTAGCCCCACTGTCATTTAATTTGATACTACATTGAATATCTGTCAGCCTGCCCTTAAATTTTCCTTCTTCAATATGCTGCAGAATTTTGTAATGAAAATGCCTAACTACTTTACCTTTATGTTAGGAAAAAAATAATCCTGAAAATATTTAACTGTATTGGTATGGAAATATACCTGATTATATTACATAGTTGTTACACCATTGGGAGGAATAAGGCAGGTCATAAAACTCTTCGTTCATGCTTAACTCCATCCATTTATGGGCATACCCAGTGCCAGACTATGTTAGAAATTCAACAGTTTTATAGTTGCTATATATTCTTCTGTGTTCTTACCTGTACTTCTAGTCCTTATAAATCAAGTGCGATGCCCTCCCACCCCCAAAAAAGAGAGAGAAAAAAAGCAAGAAAAAAGAAGCTGCATATGAAATAAAATAAATTCTTGGTATATCATGAAAGAAAATAACATTCACCAAAAACTCAAGTAAGCAAATTCAGAACTGATCAAAGATTTTCTTGTACAGATACTTCTTCACCTTAGAACTCCTGGCTACAAGGTGGCACTAAGGTTACAGCTTGTAAAAAGGAGTAGAAATTCACCTGGATAACAAAATTATCTAGTCTTATACAGTAAATGGTAACTCTTATTGGAATATGTGGCCTCATATTTAGCATATGAGCTGGTTGGCCCAGGTTGCACACTACAGGATGTACACTTCTTCCTCCCACACTTCTTAGTCTTGCTAGTCCGCTAAGATTAGTTCAATTCAAATAGTTAACTGAGAGTAAGAAGATTAAATGATAAAAAAGAGCATACTGGTCTGACCTCACTGGACTTCATGACTCCAAAAAGTGGGTATAGGAAAGCAGGAACTAAGGCTGCTGCACCAAGAGGTACTGCTTCAGAGACCCAGTACACAGCCGTCACAATCAGCACATAGGCACATGAGGCTTCCTGTAGGGAGAAAGCATGGAGGTTACATGTTACTGCCACACCACCTGCTGTGGAAGCCTTTGTGAACATGTTCATAGGACTCGGCAGACTGGGGGTTCCCGGACTTAAAAAATTCCATGAGGACTGCATAACCTCTTAAGGTGCAGCTGATTGGGCCTGAATCTAAGCTATCATCAAAAAGGCCAGTTCCAGAAGATGATGCTAATGAAAGGTTTTGCACATAAGCTAGGGCAACACATTGGGATAAATGTTTTCATCACCAAAATAATGGTTCCAAGTGCGTTTACCAATTTGTTTGAATTTTGTAACCCAATATTTACCAAACATTCAACCATGACTCTTCAGTGGCCTGTGGAGCTGATATTTCTACACAGCTCTCTCTCCAATATTGCACAAGAACAAGAACCTATAGTTTTCAGAAACAGATGAAAACCTTCACATTTGCCATAGCAAGGATAAAGACACATTGCGGCTCTATTGGGAAGCGCTCTGAAAGATTCCTTTTTTTAAACAGCGTGCAAACCTACATTTTGCTTCAGTTGATTTTATTTTCTCAGGTGATTTCTACAGGCCCTTGGGAGAAGACCACAGACCCGAAGGGCTCAGAGGCAACGGGGTTAATAGAATTAATCACAAAAATTTGCTGCTGTCCAAGGTTCTGGTAGAGAAAGCCATGTCAACATCATGCTAAGCGTTCATGGAGAGCTGGTATGTGATGGAGAAAGGTGCTATTTGAGGAATATTTTTACAGGAGAACACAGCTAGTCCACAGAAGTCTTCTGGTCCATTTTTTTTTTTTTTTTTTTTAGGTAGGTATGTCTTTATCTATGGCATTCAGTGGAGTTGTCCTTGGGCTTAGTTTGTCATGCTTAGAAACCTGGGGATATTTGCTGCAAATAATTACAGAAATTGTCTTCAGGATTTTTTTTTCCCTTTCCTTTTCTCAAATTTGAAGCCAGCTCTTGTACTGGGTCCAACCGGCAGTTCTATGGCAGCTAGTAGGTCTGCACTGATTTACACCAGCTATAAATCTACCCGCTCTTCATTATTCACTGAATGTTCTGTATGAACTTATCGAGCTGTGTGGACTCACAGCTCACAATGGCTATTGTTTAGAAAATTCACTGTTAACAAATGATATTTGAGTGTGTTAAATATAATTTAACTACTTTTGTTTCCTGACTGGATGACTCACAATTTAAGCGGCTTTCAAGAAGTCACACAACCAATTCCTGCAGATCCTTGTGCAAATCAACGAGTGTGTATTACTCTTCATTTTTTTACAATCAGTTTTGTGAATAAGGTGATAAAGTCTAAAGTCAGACTATACAGGAATGTGGTTTCAATGGAATGAATCAATAGCTTGTATTTAAATTCATGTTTATACATGTCCTTTTTACATTACCCCTAACAAATCAGCTGTTCCTCTTTTTTAGTACAGCTTATAGTAATAACAGACAGAACACAGCCCAGAGAAAAAGTTAAGAAAGATCACTACGTGCCATTTCCTCTACTTGCTCACAAATTGCAGCCAAGCTTACTCGGAAGCTTGGGTTTAAATTAACTGCCAGACTTTGCTCTGACTCCTATTTCAGAAAAGTGTAACATTAAACAGTTCTGATTCAAATAAGCAGGGCCACCAAAACGCCTGAAATAAGGTTACCAGGAAAAATAATTTCCTGGAATCAGACACACTCCAATTACTTTGGAGACTATAAAGAGTATCTGAAAGGCTATTGGAGAAATTTATCATCCTTTATGGATGGACAAGTACGCTGAACCACAAAGAAATGTGCATATTTGTTTCTCTTCCTTAACTATTGTAGAAGGGTGGTTTAGGTTTTTAGCTCTCCAGTACAGGTTTCACTAGTCCTCTGTGATCAGGTCCTTCAGCAAAATATTACAATAAAAGGTTATATTGCAGTTATAGCTTCATTGCTCCCAATAAAATATTATAAGAGAGGTAAGAGAGGCTAGAGAAGGTTGGCTTAGAATGGATGAGATCAGAGGTGGGCTTTTAATATTAATGGATTATGAAACAGGCATTGTATGAAATGGTATTGCTATACTGGTTCACGGAATCACAGAATGGTCAGGTTTGGAAGGGACCTCTGGAGATCATCTAGTCCAACCGCCCTGCCAGAGCAGGTTCACCTACAGCAGGTTGCACAGGGTGGTGTCCAGGTGGGTTTTGAATGTCTCCAGAGTCAGAGACTCCACCACCTCTGTGGTCAGCCTGTTCCAGTGTTCTGCCACCCTCAAAGTAAAGAAGTTCCTCCTCATGGTTAGATCGAACTTCCTATGTAAACTCCAAAGACTGGTGTTCAGTTTGTAACAGCTTCAAGTGATCACTCAGTAAAACAAAACAAACAAACAATTTTGACTTAAAAATGGAAATTTAAAAAGTGAAATGACAGGCATTAGAGATTTTTAGCAATCTCTACTAGGAAGACAAAACTATTTTAGATGAGAGTCATGTTGCTGATGGATTGGCTCTTAAACATTAGCCAACATGCTGCTCAGTCACCCTTAACTACATTGTACTTCATGGTTAATATTCCACAGAGAGCAGAGCATAGGGTCATTTTTGTGACCTAGTGACTATTTGACACTTTTTTTTTTATTTTTTAACTCATTAGTTTCTGTTAACAAACTACGAGTTTGCATGGGCCCTGTATGATAACCAGCAGTTGTCTGAGGAGAATAATGAAAATGCCTTTTAATGAAAATCATTGATTTTTATTTTAAAGCAATGCAGATGTAAGAAACAAGTCATATGTTTTGCCAAAACACATAACATTAATTTAATCCTAACCTGATTCCAAACTATTTTCTCACTCCAAAAATATACTTCTCTTTAATGTCTTTGAGCATAGGTTGT